>NW_024070208.1:42125424-42786120 GCF_014754425.2 Oryx dammah
CAGAATTCCTAACTTACATTTGTATGTAAAACATTTTCACCTAGAGTATTCATTAGTTAAATCTTAGTAATTCTGTCTGGGATTTATTCTTTTATCTAAGCCACACACCCCCTTTTTTTAAAAAAAACATATGCTTATTGGAACTCAAAACATAGTGTGTTATCTGCACAGTTATGTCCAACTCTTTGTGAACCCATGGATTGTAGATCACCAGGTTCTTCTGTCCATGGAATTCTCCAGTCAAGAATACTGGAGTGGGTTGCCATTCCCTTCTCCAGGGAATCTTCCTGACCCATGGATCAAAACCAGGGCTCTTGCATTGCTGGCAGATTCTGTAAAGTCTGAGCCACAAGTCAAATTTGGAACTCACAAACTTCCATTTTAATCAACTTTATATTTTAGTTTAACTCTAGCTTTGTTATTTGAAAGAGGATTTGTTTGAGAAGAAGAATGAAGAAAATAATTTAATTTACAAAAATCACCACTCTAGAAGCTTTCAAAATTACTGGCATTTTATTTTCATGATATATAGAGTGATGGAAATCTCTTAACAATAAAATATATCTATTTACATTAGTTCCCAAAATTTACAAGGCAAAAGTATTTCCAAATCAACTGATGTAAAATTTGTTATAATGTTTTCTTAATTAGTTTTATGGTTGTTCAGTTGTTAAGTCATGTATGATTCTTTGTTGACTCCATGAACTGCAGCACTCCTGGATTCCCTGCCCTTCACTATCTCCTGGAGTTTGCTTAGATTCATGTCCATTGAGTTGGTGATGCCATCCAACTGTCTCAGCCTCTGTTGCCTCTTTCTCCTCCTGTCCTCAATCTTTCCCAGCATCAGGGTCTTTTCTAATGAGTCAGTTCTCTACATCAGGTGGCCAAGCTATTGGATCTTCAGCTTCAGCAGCAGTCCTTCCAATGAATTTTCAGGGTTGATTTTCTTTAGGATTGACTGGTTTCATCTCCTTGCTGTCCAAGGGACTCTGAAAAGTCTTCTCCAGAACCACAGTTCGAAAACATCAATTCTTTGACACTCAGCCTTCTTTAAGGTCCAATTCTCACATCTGTACTCTACTACTAGAAAGAACATAGTTTTGACTATAGGGACCTTTGTCAGAAAAACACTAGGCCATTCAGATATAACCTAAATCAAATTCCTTATGATTATATAATGGAGGTGATGAATAGATTCAAGGGATTAGATCATGTAGACAGAGTGTCTGAGGAACTATGGACAGAGGTCTGTAACATAATTTGTTTGTAAAATAATTATTACAGAGGTCTGTAACATAATTATTTCATTTTCACATTATTAATATTTGATTTGAAATACTTTAAATGGGTATTATATTTATAAGCTCAGAACTTGATATCTTATGGACTCCATTTTTTAACATATTTAAAAATATTACTTTAGTTTAGTATGACCATTGCAACTGATTTGGGGGAAAGTTGATGAATCAGATGCATTTATATTTATTCACTCCCTGAAAGAGCTCTTTAAAATCTGCTATGGATAGACAAGTGGTGGTATGGTGAATGCATAGAATTGAATTTTTAAATGTAGTGTTGTTGCTGTTGTTGTTTTATCTTATGACAGTGAAACTATTTGCAGACATGCATCAAACCAATCATATATAAATTGAAGTCCTATATAGAGTGAAGTGTTTTATCTCACTTTATTTAATCATCAATATTTCTGATAATATCTAGATAAATTCTATTTAATTGACTATTATATTTATGCAATGATGACTTTGTTTTAATTTTACTTTGATTAGTATTTCAAGTTGTAAATGGGTTCTTGGATTTTACTTCATAGTGAAGGACCTAAATTAATAAATCAACACTATTAAGATCTGTTTCTTCTAGTAACTGCAACTTATGTACATTAAATTTGAAAGGGCTGCTCTAGATATTCCTTTTTTTTTCAGTATAGTTGGCATGTAATATGTTCCCTTCAGATGTACAACATAGTGGTTCAGCATTTAAATATCTTATGAAATGATCACTACTATAAATCTAATAGCTGTCTATCCCCACATGAAGTTACTAAAATACCATTGAACACATTCCTTATGATCTATATCTCTGTGACTTATTTATCTTATAACTGGAGGCTTTTTAACTTCTTAATCCCTTTTGCCTACTTTGCCACTGCCCCACTCCCTTCCTTTCTGTATCTATGAGTCTGTTTTCATTTTATTTTATTTGTTTGTTTGATTAAGATTTTATATTTCACATGTAAGTGAGATTATGCAATATTTGTCTTTTATCTCTGTCTGTTTATAGGTAAAAATCCTCTCACAACATTCAGAGATCCTGGGGGTTATGACTTTAACGTGTTAACGAGGGAACACAGCTCGACCCATAATACCTCCCAGCTGTAAACAATTTTTTATTGTCATTACTACACTATTTTCTCTCCAGCCATCCTCCTCATCTCTCTTGAACCAACAACCTGTGTGGGACTACACTTCTTGCTCATGGGTAATTTCACTTGGAGTATGCTTTTGACACCCTGCACAGACCAGCCTTTTTACATATAAACTCTCCAAACTGTCTGAGCTATAATGTCTCATGCTAGGGTACATTTTGATGTGGCTCCTCTCTTTATTCCACTTCAGGTCAGTCCCTTCAGCCTGGTAGGCTACAATCCACGGGGTTGGGAGACTTGGACACAACTTAGCGACTCAATCATCACCACCAAATCCCTTTCAGTTTCAACACTCCATCTCAGGGAGTTCTTTTTTTTTAATTATTTTTTATTTTACTTCACAATTCTGTATTGGTTTTGCCATACATTGACATGAATCCACCACGGGTGTACATGCATTCCCAAACATGAACCCCCCTCCCACGCCCCTCCCCACAACATTTCTCTGGGGAGTTCTTTGTTTTAATTATTGCCAATGAAATTCAAATGTTGACGAACAGTAGCCTTTTGACTCTTGAGCTGCTAAAGTAACACAAATATCACTGAAAGTTTTAAGTGAGTTTTCAAAGAATTTTAGTTTCCAAGAGGACAATTATCTGTTTCAAGTCAGATGCATTTGGCGGGGGGGTGGGGGGGGGGAGGTGGGAATCAAAAACACTTACCAGATTTTCAACACAGAGGCTGACAAATGAAGTAGCTGCCCAAAGAAACATTATTCACTGAAAGATCAGGTGTTCCTTGTGATTTATATCCCTCATAAAACGTGTCTTGGTAGCATCTTTTATTACACACACCTACAGTAAAACAACATTGAGTAAATAATTCCTTTTTTTTTTTTTTCTTGTCCTTTCATTTTCCAAAAAAGGCATCTTAATTGCCAAATTGTCTGGTGCAGGCAGATCAATTGTGTTTTTCATCTGAGTCATTATACTATGTACTATGGACCCTGAATTTGGAACTAGAAGCAATAAATGGATGAAGTTATGGTTTATCTCCTTTTGGTGTGGATAAGTATTGCCACATTTTGAGGAACAGTGTTCAATTCTGAAAATGTGCACATAGAGACCAAAGTGAGCCCCATCTGCTAGGACCTTTTTCAACTGACTCTAGGGATGAGAGGATACTCAAGAACCAAGAATATTCAAATGGCCATTGAAAAAGTGTTAGCAAATAAACAAAACAGTGAAATCTACCTGACCTGTGGACTCCTGATTGTGATATATTTATTTCATTATTTTAACTTGAGATTTGTATCATTAACTGATACAGGCTATCCTGGCAATATTGCAATCTTCAATAAAACATAGCCATAAGTGAGCAAAACTCACACAACTAATAGAGATGATCAGGAACGTTTAGTACCTTTCTCTGTTTAAAAAAAAAAAAAGAAAAGAAAGAAAGAAAGAAAGAAAGAAAGAAAGAAAGAAAGGAAAAAAAAAGAAAGAAGACTTTAGAAAAATATTTTTGAATGTGAAAAAGTACACAAACATAAATATGCACAGATACATACAACAGTATAATTTTCCAACTATTTATATCTTTTGACATTGTATCATGTAGCTTTCAATTTTTTTTGGATATTACACATAGAAATATGTTGTGTATTCTCTGGTGTGTGAATATTTTCAGCTTATACATTTTATAATATTCATGTATTCCATTCTATGTATGGGCTTCCCTGATGGCAGTTAAGGGGTTGGGAAGATCCACTAGAGAAGGAAATGGCTACCCACTCCAGTATTCTTGCCTGGAGAATTCCATGGACAGAGGAGTCTGGTGTGCTACAGTCCATGGGGTTGCAGAGAGTCAGACTCGACTGAGCAACTAACACTTTCACTTTCACAGTGTCGTTCCAGTTATAATATAGAGTAAAACTCATTATTTTTATTGTATTAATGGGTCACATTTTTTGTATTTTTATATTTTTTTATATTTATTTGAGTTTATGTAGTTTTCCATTTTAACAAATAATGCTGTTTTGCACAATTTGTGTGCATCTTCTGGCATAAACGTGATATTCTACTGGGGATACACCCCAGCAGAAATAACAGGGGAAAGCATATGCATATTTTCAACTTGTTTTTCAAAGAGACCTATTGGAATTTTTTCTTTCTTTTTTTTTTTTCTTTTCTCTGGTGGCTTAGATGGTAAAGACTCTGCCTGCAATGAGGGACACCTGGGTTTGATCCATGGGTCGAGAAGATCCCCTGGAGGAGATCATGGCAATTCCCTCCAGTATTCTTGCCTGGAGAATCCTCATAAACAGTGGA
Source organism: Oryx dammah (assembly GCF_014754425.2). Taxonomy (NCBI): domain Eukaryota; kingdom Metazoa; phylum Chordata; class Mammalia; order Artiodactyla; family Bovidae; genus Oryx; species Oryx dammah. Next base: position 42,130,138 of record NW_024070208.1, read on the forward strand.
GCTTGGTAGGCTATAATCAATGGGGCCATAAATAATTGGCCATTATTAGCAGCTAAGCACACAATGGATTTTTTTTTTTTTTCTAGGATAATAATCTCTGGGCAGGAATCTTGTGGAGGCAGGCTTATAGTGAAGAACTCATTAAGGGGCTTCTTTTGTCCACTTAGGACATCAGATTGAAGGGAGGTATGTATGTATAACACTACTGTATTTCGTATGGATAAGAAGTTCTGAAGCATGTTGAAGTACATATATATGGTAGCAGTGAAATGACACTTGACTACTTAAGCCAATTATAATTTTATTACTATAGAAATTTTAACCTGCTACAGCTCATAAGCCATGAAAATTATATGGGGCAATTTTTAAATTTAAAGATCTAGGCTTTAGATCCTTTGATTCATTATCATGGCCTTTTATAGGTGACAAAAAAATCCCTAAGAGATATGTTATGAGTATTGCAGGATAACACTGAGTTTTAAATTACTTGACCTTGGTGTCATTTTAAATTATTTGCACAACTTTTAAGAACATATTGCATGTTGTATTGAAATGGCAACTGGGATGTATATTTAAGAAGAAAAAGTACAATCTAGAAAACTAGATCTGATGCTAAAAATCAGTATAGTTCAATGCCATTGATCAATGTGTTTCAAGTTCTAAGATTAGAAATAAACAGAAAAAGTCCCCTCCATCTCCCCATAAATCTTTTGAATATTGATCTTATGTAAATAATCATAGCAAATTAAACACATTAACTTGTGTCTAAGATTGCTTTAACTCTTTTGATTAGAGACTTGCTTGGACTAAATATTTTCATTGCTGTAACATACTATGTTAAAACACATACCATAGAATTAAAATTTGTTAATACAAACTCCACAAAAACTAGCTAGTCCTTGGAAGGAAACATATCCTTTTCCTAGAGTCAACATTTAACTTGAGATAATGATATAATTGAGTTGGCTTTGCTAATCTTTTAAAGGTTGATTTAGCTTTATATTTTCATCTTAATATAAAATAGAAGCTGTGAGTAAAATTAATTAGGTGTCATTATAGTGCACATATGTTCTAAACACTTAGGAATTTTTAAAATATATACTGTTAAGCAGCTCTGGTCGTCAAAATTTCAGAGAAAATATATTTTAAAGATTAAAAAAAAAACACACATCTGTATGTAGTTTTGAGATGACTTACAATATTTGGTGTAATGAAAAAAGATAAAGTAAAAGAAAAGAAATCAACATAGTCAGTAGTCCATACATTTTACTGAATGAATAAACGATGATTAAGAAATAAATGTGGGGACAGTGGAAACAGTGTCAGACTTTTTTTAGGAGGGCTCCAAAATCACTGCAGATGGTGATTGCAGCCATGAAATTAAAAGACGCTTACTCCTTGGAAGAAAAGTTATGACCAACCTAGATAGCATATTCAAAAGCAGAGACATTTTTTTGCCAACTAAGGTCCATCTAGTCAAGGCTATGGTTTTTCCAGTAGTCATGTATAGATGTGAGAGATGGACTGTGAAGAAAGATGAGCACCGAAGGATTGATGCTTTTGAACTGTGGTGTTGACGAAGACTCTTGAGAGTCCCTTGGATTGAAAAGAGATCCAACCAGTCCATTCTAAAGGAGATCAACCCCGGGTGTTCTTTGGAAAGAATGATACTAAAGCTGACACTCCAGTACTTTGGCCTCCTCATGCGAAGAGTTGACTCATTGGAAAAGACTCTGATGCTGGGAGGGATTGGGGGCAGGGGGAGAAGGGGACGACAGAGGATGAGATGGCTGGATGGCATCACTGACTCGATGGACTTGAGTCAGAGTGAACTCCGGGAGTTGGTGATGGACACAGAGGACTGCTTGCTGATTCATGGGGTCGCAAATAGTCAGACACGACTGAGCGACTGAACTGAACTGAAGAAAACCTTTAACTATTTTTATCTCACTTGTCTTGAAACTGTAGATATTAGATTTTAATATTCCTATGCATCAATTTTCCTGTTTCCAAAATGAAGTTTTCAATACGAGGCACAGTTGTGTAGCAGTTGTGTTGAAAACTTACCAATAGACCCTGATAGATTTTGGACATTATTGCTAGTCTCAAAATTGTAATTGCTTCAGCCATTCACTCATTCCTCCAAAAATATTAAATACACATTTACTGTGTGAAAACACAGTAAAATCTTCAAAAATCCAAAGTTTGAAAAAGGCAAAGTTCCTGCCTCCAGAAGCACTTACCTTTGTTAGAGACAAACTAAGTTAAAGACATTGCCACGAAACATTATGTAAGAATACTGAGCCAACATAGTTTAGGAGACCTATGAATGTATTATATCTGTGTTATGATTTAAATATTTCCAAATAAGGCTGTATACCAATCCACATAGAGTCAACAGCATGTTGTACAGTACCTGGCACAGCATGATAAAGTGGTGATTTTTTTGCAAGAACAAACTGTACTTAACATTTATTTCATAATTACTATGTTCACATTAACATTTTTTTAATTTATTTTTTATTTTACTTTACAATTCTGTATTGGTTTTGCCATACATTGACATGAATCCACCACGTTTAAGTGACTTTATATGCAAGATTTTACTTTTACAACATTCTTATGCCACTTTTTCCATTTTACAATTGAGATCAAAACATAAGGATAATAAGCTATGCATCTAGTATGCAGAATAAGGGATAGAAACTAGATGAGTTAATTATATAATCTGAAATTTTAAGAAGGCACTCTGAAACTTTCTATCCATCATTCTGCATATACCATGGATCTGGAGATGTGGATGGGGTTTCGCAGTCATATCTGAAGAACTAAGTGTCTTAGTTCTTTCCAAATAAATTGGTTGGTTTGGAAGCTCCCAAACCAACTAAGTGTCCCATAGGACTGGAAGACCCACTTTCAAGATGGCCTCATCAAGTACATGTCAGCACCGAGATGCTTCCTGGATACCTCAGTGGCTTCTCATTTGCTGGGGAGATTACATGAAGCTTGAGACTCTAACAGAAAAGTGGTTCAGAATATTTGCACTTCTGACGTGGAAATTAACTTCTAGGAGGTAGGGAAGGGAATCTCCCAAACCAGTTAAGTGTTACTCATCTTTTCTGTCACATTATATTGATCAGAGCAATCATAGAGCACATGCAGGCTCATGAGGCTGGAGAAATAGAGCCCTCATTGAATCGAGAGGGGCAAAGTCACGCTGTAGGAGAGAATGTAGTGTAGGAAATGTTTTTTGAGGCCATTTTTGGAAAACTGTCTTCAAACACTAGGAATATGAATGTAATATCTTTACTGTTAATATTATAAGACTCTGTATTAAACTTATGAATTCATTCACATACTTTACTTGGAGTTTAACAAGTGTTTTTAATTTTATTTTATTTTTTAATTGGAGGATAATTGTGTTACAATATTGTGTTGGTTTCTGCAATCCATCAACATGAATCAGCCACATGTATATATATGTCCCCTGCCTCCTGAAGCCCGCTCCCATCTCCCACCCCATACCACCTGCAAAATCTTGAGCATAATTTTGAAGGCATTTTCTGGGATAATGGTGCAGGAAAATAGTATTAAGAACAGAAACAAAACATGAGTGATGTAGATAGAAGCAAAATATGTGGCTGGAGGTGAGGTTTTTTAGCTTTTTGTTTTGTTTTGTTTTGTTTGGTTAATGTTTGGTTATTGTCATTTTGGAGGATGCTCCGGCTGGCGGCGGGGGACAAAACACAACACTGACTTTAAATGACCAAATGTATTTTTTTTAATGATTTTGATAATTATTCACTGATATTTATGCTAATTCTCCTCAGTGAATTCTTCTTTGTTTTTAAATTAAGTTCATGATAGTTACAATTCACTGTTTTATCACAGATTTAAAATAATGGAAACTGTTAAATCTGTCAGATTTTTAAAAGCTGGCATTGAGTTATATGTGTAGGTTGCAAAAATGTTTTTATCATCCTTAAAAACCCTTATAGTTCTGAATTATCCTCCTATAAGCTTGACTTTATAAGTCTGAAAAAAAAGACCAAATTAAAAGTTTAATTTAATTTCTTACTAACAGAGGTTATTTAGTCAGTGTCTTAAAAGCTATGCTAATGTGTAAGTGATGCAGGAAAAGGACTTCTTTGGAATAGGGATGTGTTATGCATAACACAAGTTCAGTTCAGTTCAGTTCAGTCGCTCAGTCTTGTCCGACTCTTTGTGTCCCAATGAATTGCAGCGTGCCAGGCCTCCCTGTCCATCACCAACTCCCGGACTTCAATCAACTAACGTACATCGCGTTGGTGATACCATCTAGCCATCTCATCCTCTGTCGTCCCCTTCTCCTCCTGCCTCCAATCCCTCCCAGCATCAGAGTGTTTTCCAATGAGCCAACTCTTCACATGAGGTGGCCAAAGTACTGGAGTTTCAGCATAATACAAAGTAGTACTTAAAATATCTGTGTAGAACGACTGTATCTGATTAATTTACCCTGGAGAATAAAGGACTTAGAGAAAAACAAACTTAGAGAATGATGTGAATGTTGACTTACACTCAGTAGGAAAACAGAAAATAGGAGATGGTGACCACTGCAGATTTTGCACCAAAGTGAATCGCAAGAATCAGAACAGAGTACCTTACCTGGAAAATAGAGTAAGAAATAGTAAAGGGGTAATTTTCCTTAGAGATTCATTCATTGAGTAAAAACTTTCAATGAACAGCTGTATTGTTCCAGGAACTGAGCCTGATGTGGGGGATAATATCATCAGCCAGATAAAACATAGCAATAGGCTGTACAGGGAAAGTTAGGGTGAGCACAAGGCACAAGAGACTCACAACACTGTACCTTGAATCTGAGAAAAGGAATACAGATCCTGGTTAAAAATGAAGAAAATGAAGCTGCATGCATCAAATGCCTGCTAGGTTTTTGTTTTTTTTAAATAGTATTCAATGCTTGCATTTTTTTTTACATCAAAGCAATTTATTAATGGAAAGCAATAATCTGAGGAGTTCTATTCACAGATGGTGATCACAGCCACCCCCCTTCCTTGTAGGTGCTGTCAGAGGGGATGGGGATGACATCCCCAATCCATCCAATCTTCATCCTTGGGCGAGCAAGGGCTCTGAGTGCTGACTGGGCCCCTGGTCCAGGAGTCTTGTTCCTATTTTCTCCTGTGGCCTGGAGTTTGATGTGCAGAGCAGTGATGCCCAGCTCCTTACATCTCTGGGCTACATCCTGGACAGCCAACATGGAAGCATATGGAGAGGACTCATCTCAATCAGCCTTCACCTTCATCCCACACGGCAGATGGTTTCCTTGCCAGAAAGATTGGTGATGTGCACAAAAGTGTCATTGAAGGATGCAAAGATGTAGCACACCCCAAATACATTTTCTCCTTCAGCCACCTGGGGGCCGAGGTTGATGACCTGTTCTTCCTTCTTTTCCTTCCCCTTACGAGGTGCCATTTCTGTGCATCTTCTCCAGACTCTGCCACTGGAAAGAGAGGTACACTTGCATTTTAAAAATGACCATCTCAGACTAAGCATCATTAGCCCAATCTGTCATGAGGCTCTCCACAGGCCCTTAGAAACCCTGGAAGTTCATTTTTCTTTTTTTTTTTTTTTTAATTTTATTAAAGTCTAGTTGATTTACAATGTTGTGTTAATTTCTACTGCACAAAAAAACCCTCATATATATATATTCATATTCTATTTATTATTTGTTTCTATCATGGGTTATCACAGGATATTTCAATATTGTTTATTGTGCTATATGATAGGACCTTACTGTTTACCTATTCTATGTATAATATTTGCATCTGCTAATTGGCTGTATATTGTCACCCTGCTTATTTAACTTATATGCAGAGTACATCATGAGAAACGATGGGCTGGAAGAAGCACAAGGGGAAATCAAGATTGTCAGGATAAATATCAATAACCTCAGATATGCAGAGGACAGCACCCTTATGGCAGAAAGTGAAGAGGAACTAAAAAGCCTCTTGATGAAAGTGAAAGAGGAGAGTGAAAAAGTTGGTTTAAAGCTCAATATTCAGAAAACGAAGATCATGGCATCTGGTCCCATCACTTCATGGGAAATAGATGGGGAAACAATGTCAGACTTTATTTTGGGGGGCTCCAAAATCACTGCAGATGGTGACTGCAGCCATGAAATTAACAGACACTTACTCCTTGGAAGAAAAGTTATGACCAACCTAGATAGCATATTGAAAAGTAGAGACATCACTTTGCCAACAAAGGTCCGTCTAGTCAAGACTATGGTTTTTCCAGTGGTCATGTATGGATGTGAGAGTTGGACTGTGAAGAAAGATGAGCACCGAAGAACTGATGCTTTTGAATTGTGATGTTGGAGAAGACTCTTGAGAGTCCCTTGGACTGCAAGGAGATCCAACCAGTCCATTGTAAAGGAGATCATCCCTGGGTGTTCTTTACCTCATGTGAAGAGTTGAGTCATTAGAAAATACTCTGATGCTGGGAGGGATTGGAGGAAGGAGGAGAAGGGGACAACGGAGGATAGGATTGCTGGATGGCATCACCGACTGAATGGACATGAGTTTGAGTGAACTCCTGGAGATGGTGATGGACAGGGAGGCCTGGCATGCTGCAGTTCATGGGATCGCAAAGAGTCGGACACAACTGAGCAACTGAACTGAACTGAAATGAGTCCCAAACTTCTAATACTTTCCTTCTTCACTCTAGAAGTTCTTTTTCTTTTAGCCAAACAAATGGTGACAATACAAATCTAGGGCTGCAGCCTTCAAGGATGGTTCCACTCAGAATAAGCTCTTACCATTTTTTTTAGAACATTTAGTATTGTTTTTCTCAAGACCTTAATTTTCTTATATATTGTTTTTAAAATCCAATTATCAGAATGTAAGTAACCTAAAATTGTTCTTTTTTTTTATTTTACTATCTTCAAAGAAGTTCAGTAATTCTACTTATTCTGAAGGAAAAGAAAATCTTCCCTAGAAGAAGGTTATATACATTGCATGTAACTGTTTCTATTCTGAGAAATAAATTTTCACATTTTATGGTGTTTTGTGAAGTGCTATGTATTATTATGATTTAATATAGTAAAATCACTCTGTGACTATGTGTTTCTGTATGCTAGTTAGGAATTCTATCTCATTTTCCTCCATTTAAAATATTCATATTTAGTTAATGCACAATAAATTAATATGTGAGTTTAGGAATCTGATTTTACTATACTGTATTCATAGTGACAATCACCATATAGTTCCCTTTATTAAGAAAATTTAGCATCTTTTCAGTGATTTGCAGTGCCACCTCTCTGTATAGTTCTGTTTCCAGCGTCTTCATATTCTGCAGTGTTGATCTATCGTCTGACTCCTCTTCAGTACATCTACACTATATCTTTTCTTCAGAATTTTTTTTTTTTTTGGCATTCTTTGTTGTTTGTGTGACATCTGGATTTTAGATTTATTTTGTTAATTTACTAATCCACACATAGAGAAAACATAGTTTGCAGTATTTCCAGGATCCCTTAATTATCAAATAGGAGGTAGTTTAATACAAGTATAAATTTTATGTTTTAGTGAAAACATATAGTTCTGGTCCAATACTGCTATTTTACTTTTTTATACTTAACAAATGCTGTACCTTTGACAAATCATTTAAATTCTCCAAAAATAGTTGTTTTTACCCATTAAAAAGAGTATAATAATAATTATGCTCCACAGAGCTATTGAAATTAAACATTAAGTTCACAGAAGAATTTTCTACATAATATTTATTAAATGTAATATTAGTTACTAAAGACATATTTACTCAGTACATTCTATTTTCAAGGCATTCTAATAAGTTCACACTAAAAAAAAGAAAAGAAGTTTAATAGTCACCTGCTGACTCAGACAGTAAAGAAACTGCCCGCAAAGTGGAAGACCTGGGTTTGATCTCTGGGTTGGGAAGATGCCCCGGATGATTGCATGGCAACCCATTCCATTATTCTTGTCTGGAGAATCCCCATGAGCAGAACAGCCTTGCAAGCTATAGTCTATGGAATCACACAAAATCAGACACGAAGGAAGCAACAAAGCAGCAGCAGCAGCAGCAGCATAACATTTATAGGAGAGCCTAGTGGAATACATGCATATTCATGACAATAAAAACACTTCTCAGGGTTGAACTGTAACTAACTGAAAGAAATACATTAAGAAAAATACGTGTGGTAATGCAGTGGGAAAATGGTATTTAACCTGAGACTTGGAGACTGACTTTGAGTAAACCAAGAGTAGCTGTGTGTGAGGTGTGGCCACAGAGAGATGTGTCACTAAGATCATACTAGAAAGGAGAACAATAAACAAAATCATTGAGCCAAGAGAGTATTTGCTGTTTTACTATATACATACTAATAATGAAAAACTTTTCTTAAATTTTATTCTTATATTAAAAAAATGTAATTCCCTTTTAACCAGAACAAAAACCACCACTTGAGAATACATTCTCTTTACCAAATATTTTCTTTATAACATATCTATCTATCTATCTATCTATCTATCTATCTATCTATCTATACATATATCTTACTTTCTAATTCTTTAAACTACTTTATATCTAACTTCTAATGAAAATTTTGCATTACACATTATCTTTAATTGTAGAGTTCAGGTGTCACATAACGATGGGAAAGAACTTAAATAGTATATAACTTTATTAGTTCTCTCTAATCTATGTATATAATAAATATAACATGGTTTATATACGTATTTATAGTAATATATTACATAGTAAATGTACGTTCTCAGTAGCTCAGTCATTGATTTAGGTCATATCTGAATGGTCTGGTGCTTTTCCCTACTTTCTTCAATTTAAGTCTGAATTTTGAAATAAGGAATTCATGATCTGAGCCACAGACATCTCCTGGCCTCGTTTTTGCTGCTTATATAGAGAGATTCTGCACCTTTGGCTGCAAAGAATATAATCAATCTGATATCGGTGTTGACCATTTGGTGATGTTGGTGTGTAGAGTCTTCTCTTGTGTTGTTGAAAGAGGGTATTTGCTATGATCAGTGCATTATTTTGGCAAAACTCTATTAGTCTTTGCCCTACTTCATTCTGTACTCCAAGGCCAAATTTGCCTGTTACTCCAGGTGTCTCTTGACTTCCTACTTTTGCATTCCAGTCCTCTATAATGAAAAAGACATCTTTTTTGGATATTAATTCTAAAAGGTCTTATAGAGCTTCACAGAACCGTTCAACTTCAGCTTCTTCAACATTAGTGGCTAGGGCATAGACTTGGATTACCGTGATATTGAATGGTTTGCTTTGGAAATGAACAGAGATCATTCTGTCATTTCAGAGATTGCCTCCAAGTACTGCATTTTGGACTCTTTTGTTGACCATGATGGCTACTCCGTTTCTTCTAAGGAATTCTTGCCCACAGTAGTAGATATAATGGTCATTGATTAAAATCACTCATTCCAACCCATTTTAGTTCACTGATTCCTAAAATGTCGATGTTCACACTTGCTATCTCCTGTTTAACCACTTTAAATTTGCCTTGATTCATGGACCTAACATTCCAGGTTCCTATGCAATATTGCTCTTTAAAGCATTGGACCCGGCTTCCATCACCAGTCACATCCACAACTCAGTGTTGTTATTGCTTTGACTCCATCTCTTCATTTTTTCTGGAGTTATTCTGGTTATTTAACTTATATGCAGAGTACAACATGAGAAACACTGGGCTGGATGAAGCACACACTGGAATCAAGATTACCGGGGGAAATATCAATAACCTCAGATATGCAGATGACACAACCCTTATGGCAGAAAGCAAAGAAGAACTAAAGAGCCTCTTGATGGAATTGAAAGAGGACAGTGAAAAAGTTAGCTTAAAACTCAACATTCAGAAAATTAAGATCATGGCATCCAGTCCCATCATTTCATAGCAAATAGATGGGAAAACAGTGGCAGACTTTATTTTTTGTGGCTCCAAAATCATTGCAGATGGTGACTGAAGCCATGAAATTAAAAGATGCATACTCCTTGGAAGAAAATTATAACCAACCTACAGCATATTAAAAAGCAGAGACATTACTTTGCCAACAAAGGTCCGTCTAGTGAAGGCTATGTTTTTTCCAATAGTCGTGTATGGATGTGAGAGTTGTACTATAAAGAAAGCTGAGCAACAAAGAACTGATGCTTTTGAACTGTGGTGTTGGAGAAGACTCCTGAGAGTCCCTTAGACTGCAAGGAGATCCAACCAGTCCATCCTAAAGGAAATCAGTCCTGAATATTCATTGGAAGCACTGATGCTAAAGTTGAAACTGCAATACTTTGGCCTCCTGATTCAAAAAATTGACTCATTAGGAAAGACCCCTGATGCTGGGAAAGACTGAAGGAGGGAGGAGAAGGTGACAACAGAGGATGAGATGGTTGGATAGCATCACTGACTCAATGGTCATGAGTTTCAGTAAACTCTGGGAGTTGGTGATGGACAGGGAGGCCTGGTGTGCTACAGTCCATGGGATCACAAAGAATTGGCCATGACTGAGAGACTGAACTGAACTAACTGAGCTCAGTCATGTCCTACTCTTCATGACCCCATGGAGGGTAGCCCGCCAGACTTCTCCGTCGGCAGCATTCTCCAGGCAAGAATATTGGAGTGGGCTATTGCCCTTTCCTTCTCCAGGGGATCCTCGTGACCCAGAGATATAACACACATCTCCTGAGTCTCCTGCATTGGCAGGAGTATTCTTTAACACTAAGCCATCTAAGAAGCTTATTGCTCTTGAGCTTTGAACCAGTGAGGTGACCTGGGTTCAAATGATTTTTTTGCTGTTTAGTAATTTTGTCCATTCTGGCAAGATTCTAAGCTTCAGTATGTTTTTATTTTATCATAACATAAAAACGATGATGATGACAATGGTGATTATGTCTTGCTATAAAATAGTTGTGAAGTTTTAGTGAGTTAATGGGATTAAGAAATGACTTGTATTTAATAAATGCTGAGAAGTTGTAGCTATTATTCTTTTTTCATTGATAGCTGTGACGGTATTTCCTTTTTATTTTGAAAATAAGGCAAATACTGAGCATGTTAAAATTATTAATAAACTTTTAAACTCTGAAATATTCTGAATTTTTGAAGCAGTATGATTGTTGCAGCAAAGTTAACAATGGTATGATAACAAAAGTTATTAGGATTTTATTGGAAAAAATAGCACCTTTAATATCTAAATTGCAACCTGGAGTTAATAAAATTTATCTCATCACATATTTATTAAATATATTAGTTAAAATGCTAGCTATCTACTATCATATAATTTTCATGGTTTTAGATTCTAAAATAGAAGTGAAAAAAAAGGTCAAATATGTTTCATAATTATGACTATCTTGAAGAAAAACAATTTTTAATAAAATATGGTCAATAAAGGCTACATATAAAATATAGCCAATGTTTTATAAGTATAATTGAATTATAAACTTTAAAATTGTGATTTTCATACAATATTATACTTAGTTTTGTACAGATATTATATTTTGTTTGATTTTTTTGTACACATGTATATCTGTAATGCATAAAATGGTACAAGAATTATACTTCAATAAAAGATAAATACATAAAAATGGTTTCAGAAATTAAAGAAGTAAATGAAATTTTAAATTATTTGCCATTTGAGGACTTCCCTGCTGGTCATGGTAGGGAATCTGTCTGCCAACAAAGGGACATGGTTTTGATCCCTGGTCAGAGAACTTTTCACAGTTAAGCCCATGCATATGCCACAAAAACTGAGCTCATGTTCTGGAGTTTGCACTCTGCAACATGAGAAATAACTGCAATGAGAAGTACATGCACTGCAACTACAGTAGTGCCTGCTTAGTGCAACTAGAAAAAGCCCTCGTGCAGCAATGAAAAGCCAGTGCAGCCATAAATTAATTAACCAATCAACTGATTAAAAATAAATAAAGCAAAATCATTTCCATTTAAATGCAAATAGTAGTATATCAAGGGCAAAGACTTAAGTGATTTTTCAATATTCTACAGTACCAACATTTAAAATTATAGATTTATGTAATGAATAATGGTAGATCTTTATTTGTTAATTGATAATCTGTTTTGAGGCTCCCCAGGTGGCTCAGAGGTAAAGAATCTGCCTGCAGTGCAGAAGACACAGGTTCCAGCCCTGGGTAAGGAAAATCCCCTGGAGAAGGGAATGACAACCTAACCCACTCCAGTATTCTTGTGTGGTAAATCCCATGGATAGAGAAGCCTGGTGGGCTACAATCCATGGGGTGGACTCGACTTAGCTACTAAACAATAGCAATAAAAACAACAGTCTATTTTCAGGATTATCCAGAAATAATGGATGCTATATTTAAGCATAGAAGGAATACTTTAACTAATGTCAAATTTTTAAGTTTTACCTTCAAATTATGCAAGTTAATGAAGCATTCTTAAAGCTGACTTTCAATTATAGACCAGTTTATTTGATCACTTAATTTTTTATCATTATTTTGTCAATTGATGTTTTGATGTTTCATGGAAGAATACTGCCTGCTGGCCATTAGCTTACTTTTCATAGGTTTACAAGTTTCAGTTTTTCTGCAAATAATGTTATAAATTGTTTTTAATTTAATTATGTCTATTTTACAAAATTTTAAATTTAATACTTTCTAAACCCAACATTGAATATTAAAAGTTTTGTTTCTAATGATAACATATGTAGACTTCACAAATTAATATAGAAAGAAAATCTTTAGATATTCTTGATTCTATATCATTAGGGTAATTAGGTACTTAAGTAGATCAAAGCTAACTGCAGCATGTTTAATTTTGAAAAACAATAACTTAAGAAAAATATTTCAACAAACATATTGCTGAAATTATGTCTTAAAAGTGAAGTAATATTTTAAAACTCTAGTTGAGTAAAACCCCTGCTTTCCCAGGGTCACATTTTGGTTCAAGTTTCAAACATTCAATGTTTATACACATTTGTGGAGTGCATTACATACAGAAGTAGGAAATTACACTTCAAAATATGTGAGAAATACTTATTAAAAGTCTGGACAGTTGAATGAAAAATATTTTGTATTTATTGAAAATAAAGAGAAAACTACAAGAAATGACATGACCAAATGCACATTCTGTATCATATTTACTTTTGCTTAAGTGGACTCAAAAAAAAAAAAAAAAGGTGGGGGGTTAGGCTCTTAATTAAGACTATGACTTTGCAGCAATAAGCTGATGTTGAATGTTGGATTATATAGATTTAAAAAATCCTAGTCTGAAGAACTGGATGTCTGAGGAGGCCTTACATATAGCTGTGAAAAAAAGGGAAGTGAAAACAAAGGAGAAAAGGAAAGGTATATTCATTTGAATGCACAGTTCCAAAGAATAGCAAGGAGAGATAAGAAAGCATTCCTCAGCAATCAGTACAAAGAAATCTAGGAAATCAAAGAATGGGAAAGGTTATAGATCTCTTCAAGAAAATTAGAGATACCAAGGGAACATTTCATTCCAAGATGGATTCAATAAAGGACAGAAATGGTATGGACCTAACAGAAGCAGAAGATATTAAGAACAGGTGGCAAGAATACAGAGAACTGTAAAATAAAGATTTTCATGACCCAGATAAACACGATGGTGTGATCAATCTCCTAGAGCCAGACAACCTGGAATGTGAAGTCAAGGGAGCCTTAGGAAGCATCACTATGGACAAAGCTAGGGGAGGTGATGGAATTCCAACTGAGCAATTTCAAATCCAGGAAGATGATGCTGTGAAAGGGCTGCACTCAATAGGCTAGCAAATTTGGAAAACTCAGCAGTGGCCATAGAACTGGAAAAGGTCAGTTTTCATTCCAATCCCAAAGAAAGGCAATGCCAAAGAATACTCAAACTACTGCACAATTGCACTCATCTCAGACACTAGTAAAGTAATGCTTAAAATTCTCCAAGACAGGTTTCAGCAATACATGAAATGTAAATTTCCAGACTTTCAAGCTGATTTTAGAAAAGGCAGAGGAAACAGAGCTCAAATTGCTAACATCCACTGGATAATCAAAAAAGCAAGAGAGTTCCAGAAAAATATATCAGTTCAGTTCAGTTCAGTTCAGTCACTCAGTCATGTCCAACTCTGTGACACCCTGAATTGCAGCATGCCAGGCATCGCTGTCCATCACCAACTCTCAGAGTTCACTCAAACTCACATCCTTCGAGTCGGTGATGCCATCCAGCCATCTCATCCTTTGTTGTCCCCTTCTCCTCCTGCCCCCAATCCCTCCCAGCATCATAGTCTTTTCCAATGAGTTAACTCTTTGCAAGAGGTGGTGAAAGTACTGGAGTTTCAGGATTAGCATCATTCCTTCGAAAGAACACCCAAGACTGATCTCCTTTAGAATGGACTGGTTGGATCTCTTTTCAGTCCAAGGGACTCTCAAGAGTCTTCGCCAACACCACAGTTCAAAAGCATCAATCCTTCGGTGCTCTTCTTTCTTCACAGTCCATCTCTCACATCTATACATGACTACTGGAAAAACCATAGTCTTGACTAGACGGATCTTTGTTGGCAAAGTAATGTCTCTGCTTTTGAATATGCTGTCTAGGTTGGTCATAACTTTCCTTCCAAAGAGTAAGTGACTTTTAATTTAATGGCTGCAATCACGATCTGCAGTGATTTTTGAGCACAAAAAAATAGTTTAACACTGTTTCGACTGTTTTCTCATCTATTTCCTCTGAAGTGAGGGGACCAGATGCCATGATCTTCGTTTTCTGAATGTTGAGCTTTAAGCCAACTTTTTCACTCTCCTCTTTCACTTTCATCAAGAGGCTTTTTAGATCCTCTTCACTTTCTCCCATAAGGGTGGTGTCATCTGCATATCTGAGGTTATTGAGATTCCTCCTGGCAATCTTGATTCCAGCTTGTGCTTCATCCAGCCCAGCGTTTCTCATGATGTACTCTGCATATGTTAAATAAGCAGGGTGACAATATACAGCCTTGACGTACTCCTTTTCCTAATTGGAACCAGTCTGTTGTTCCATGTCCAGTTCTAACTGTTATTTCCTGACCTGCATATAGGTTTCTCAAGAGGCAAGTCAGGTGGTCTGGTATTCCCATCTCTTGAAGAATTTTCCACAGTTTATTTTGATCCACACAGTCAAAGGCTTTGGGATACTAAATCAAATAGAAATAGATGTTTTTCTGGATCTCTTGCTTTTTCGATGATCCAGCGGATGTCGGCAATTCAATCTCTGGTTCCTCTGCTTTTTCTAAAACCAGCTTGAACATCTGGGAGTTCACGGTTCACATATTGCTGAAGCCTGGCTTGGAGAATTTTGAGCATTTATTTACTAGCGTGTGAGATGAGTGCAACTGTGTGGTAGTTTGAGCATTCTTTGGCTTTGCCTTTCTTTGGGATTGGAATGAGAACTGACCTTTTCCAGTCTTGTAGCCACTGCTGAGTTTTCCAAATTTGATGGCCTATTGAGTGTCAGCACTTTCACAGCATCATCTTTCAGGATTTGAAGTAGCTCAACTGGAATGCCTTCACTTCCACTAGCTTTGTTTGTAGTTATGCTTTCTAAGGCCCACTTGACTTCACATTCCAGGATGTCTGGCTCTAGGTGAGTGATCACATCATCGTGATTATCTGGGTCGTGAAGATCTTTTTTGTACAGTTCTTCTGTGTATTCTCGCCATCTCTTCTTAATATCTTCTGCTTCTGTTAGGTCCATACAATTTCTGTCCTTTATCAAGCCCATGTTTGCAGGAAATGTTCCCTTGCTATCTCTAGTTTTCTTGAAGAGATCTGTAGTCTTTCCCATTCTGTTGTTTTCCTCTATTTCTTTGCATTTGTTGTTGAGGAAGGCTTTCTTATCTCTCCTTGATATTCTTTGGAACTCTGCATTCAGATGCTTATATCTTTCCTTTTCACTTCTTTTCTCTTTACAGCTATTTGTAAGGCCTCCCCAGACAACCATTTTGCTTTTTTTGCATTTTTTTTTTCCATGGGGATGGTCTTGATCCCTTTCTCCTATACAATGTCATGAACCTCCATCCATAGTTCATCAGGCACTCTATCTATCAGATCTAGTCCCTTAAATCTATTTCTCACTTCCAATGTATAATCATTATGGATTTGATTTAGGTCATACCTACATGGTCTAGTGGTTTTCCCTACTTTCTTCAATTTAAGTTTGAATTTGGCAATAACGAGTTCATTATCTGAGCCACAGTCAGCTCCGGGTCTTGTTTTTGTTGACTGTATAGAGCTTCTTCATCTTTGGCTGCAAAGAATATAAACAATCTGATTTCAGAGTTGACCATCTGGTGATGTCGATGTGTAGAGTCTTCTATTTTGTTGTTGGAAGGGGGTGTTTTCTATGACCAGTGTGTTCTCTTGGCAAAACTCTATTAGCCTTTGCCCTGCTTCATTCTGTACTCCAAGGACAAATTTTCCTGTTATTCCAGGTGTTTCTTAACTTCCTACTTTTGCATTCCAGTCCCCTATAATGAAAAGGACATATTTTTTGTGTGTTAGTTCTAAAAGGTCATATAGGTCTTCATAGAACTGTTCAACTTCAGGTTCTTCACCGTTACTGGTTGGGGCATAAACTTGGATTACTGTGATATTGAATGGTTTGCCTTGGAAAAGAACAAAGATCATTCTGTCGATTTTGAGATTGCATCCAAGTACTGCATTTTGGACTCTTTTGTTGACCATGATGGTTACTTCATTTCTTCTAAGAGACTCCTGCCCGCAGTAGTAGAAAAATATATATTTCTCCTTATTGACTATGCCAAAATCTTTGACTGTGTAAATCACTATAAACTGTGCAAAATTCTGAAAGAGATGGGAGTACAAGACCACCTGACCTGCCTCTTGAGAAACCTATATGCAGGTCAGGAAGCAACAGTTAGAACTGGACATGGAACAACAGACTGTTTCCAAATAAGAAAAGGAGTACTTCAAGGCTGTGTATTGTCATCCTGCTTACTTACTTATATGCAGACTACATCATAAGGAATGTTGGGCTGGTAGAAGCACAAGCTGGAATCATGATTTTTGGGAGAAATCTCAATAACCTCAGATATGCGGATAACATCACCCTTATGGCAAAAAATGAAGAAACTAAAGAGCCTCTTGAAGAAAGTGAAAGAGGAGAGTGAAAAAGTTGGCTTAAAGCTCAACATTCAGAAAAGTAAGGTTATGGCATCTGGTCCCATCATTTCATGGCAAATAGATGGGGAAACATTGGATACAGTGGGTGACTTTATTTTTTCTGGGTTACAAAATCACTACAGATGGTGATTGCAGCCATTAAATTAAAAGACACTTACTCTTTGGAAGGAAAGCTATGACCGACCTAGACAGCATATTAAAAAGCAGAGACATTACTTTGTCAACCAAGGTCCGTCTAGTTAAAGGTATGGTTTTTCCAATGGTCATGAATGGATATGAGGGTTGGATTATAAAGAAAGCTTAGCGCCAAAATACTGATGTTTTTTGAACTCTGGTCTTGTAGAAGATTCTTGAGAGTCCCTTGGACTGCAAGGAGATGCAACCAGTCCATACTAAAGAAATCAGTCCTGAATATTTTTTTGAAAGCCTGATGATGAAGCTGAAACTCCAATACTTTGGCCACCTGATGCAAAGAGCTGACTCATTTGAAAAGATCCTGATGCTTTGAAAGATTGAGTGCAGGAGCAGAAGGGGACGACAGAGAATGAGATGGTTGGATGACATCACCACTTCAGTGGACATGGGTTTGGGTGGACTCCGAGTGTTGGTGATGGACTGGGAGGCCTGGCATGCTGTGGTTCATGGGGTTACAAACAGTCAGACACGACTGAGTAAATGAACTGTACTGAAGTTTGAAGAAAGCAATTGCTTCAGTAATTCTATTTGATTTATGAAACACAGGTGATTAGTTTGTGATCTCCCTTTCTAAACCTTTGCTTCCTCCTGCTGTTGTTTTCCTGCCAACATCACAAAGTTGACACATTCATAATCTGCTATGATTATTAAAATAATTTTACAAACTCTCCTTCTTTCACAGTTTCATAATCTCTCCTTAACTATGCCTCCTTTGTCCCTTCATCTAATTTTCATGTAGACCACCTCATCTTGTTTAGCAACTACACACTTCCAAATATTTGTAATATGGAGAAATTCAGGTGCATGTTTCCATATAATACATTTAGATCACTGATATTATATTTATTTTAATGTATAATAGTTTCCTGGGAATGCAATCAGTGTAAAAAAGTACTTTACTTAGAAAGCATGTGAGCAATTGTTTTTTTCTCTCTATTTATCCATACAATGCATATTATTGCTAAAATCTTTAAAATAATACACAATTATATTGAGTAAACAAATTATTATTTTATTTTCATATTCATAAGATTGTGATATTTCTTTTTATCTTTTAAAATGTGCATAAGTTTAACATTTTCTTCACTCTGATTTTCATAAATGAGATATAATTGTAAGACTAAGCTATAAATGTATACACACACACATACACACACAAGCATACAAGTCATTAGGGGTAACTAAGTCTCAGTAAGTTTCTTGAAGCCAGGATATTTTCAAAAATTTCATGATCTACAAGGTAGAAAGCCTGCCATTACATATTTAGTACCTCATCCCAGAATATGGGATACTGATAAATGAAGTAGGTGATATGTGTGCATATTTTTCCAAAATAGTAGAAGCCTGATAAATAGAGTGTTTGGAATGGACAGGAACAGCAAACTATGAAGTGGAATTAAAAGTTTCAAACGATGACTTCAAAAGAGGGTCATGAGAGATTTTTGAATTATATTAAAATTTATATCTTTATGTCTTGACATCAATTTTGAGCTCAATTATTTGAGGTACTGGATTGGCCTGAATAGTAAAGGAGATGTCCAGAGAATAGGGCATGGATTGCTTTAAATACCATAGAAAACATTTTGTTGTGACATTAAAAAGAAAACAAGTAGAAACATTTTCATTTCAATACCAAAGAAAGGCAATGCCAAAGAATGCTCAACCTACTGCACACTTGCACTCATCTCACATGATAGTAAAATAATGCTCAAAATTCTCCAAGTCATGCTTCAACAGTACGTGAACTTTGAACTTCCAGATGTTCAAGCTGGATTTAGAAGAGGAAAAGGAACCAGAGACCAAATTGCCAACGTCCGATTGATCATCAAAAAAGCGAGAGATTTCCAGAAAAACATCTATTTCTGTTTTATTGACTATGTCAAAGCCTTTCACTGTGTGGACCACAACAAACTGTGGGAAATTCTGAAAGAGATGGGAATACCAAACCACCTGATCTGTCTCTTGAGAAACCCATATGCAGGTCAGGAAACAACAGTTAGAACTGAACACATATCAACAACCTGGTTCCATATAGGAAGAAGAATACATCAAGGCTGTATATTATCACCCTGCATATTTAACTTATATGCAGAGTACATCATGATAAACACTAGCCTAGATGAAGCACAAGCTGGAATCAAGATTGCCAGGAGAAATATCAATAACCTCAGATATACAGATGACACCACTCTTATGGCAGAAAGTGAAGAACTAAAGAGACTCTTGATGAAAGTGAAAGAGCAGAGTGAAAAAGTTGGCTTAAAGCTCAACATTCAGAAAGTTAAGATCATTGCATCTGGTCCCATTATTTCATGGCAAATAGATGGGAAAACAGTGGAAACAGTGACAGACTTTTTTATTTTTTATTGTTTTTTTATTTTTTTATTTTTATTTTTGCTCTCCAAAATCACTGCACATGGTGACAGCATCCATGAAATTAAAAGACACTTGCTCCTTGAAAGGAAAGTTATGACCAACCTAAATAGCATATTAAAAACCAGAGACGTTGTTTTGCCAACAAAGGTCCATCTAATCAAAACTATGCTTTTTCCAGTGGTTATGTATGTATGTGAGAGTTGGACTATAAAGAAAGCTGTGTGACAAAGAATTGATGCTTTTAAACTGTGGTGTTGCAGAAGACTCTTGAGAGACCTATGGACTGCAAGGATATCCAACCAGTCCATCCTAAAGGAAATCAGTTTTGAATATTCATTGGAAGGACTAATGCTAAAGTTGAAACTCCAGTACTTTGGCCACCTGATTCAAAGCACTGACTCAAGAGGAAATTCCTGAAGCTGGGAAAGATTGAAGGCAGCAGGAGAAGGGGATGACAATGGACAAGATGGTTGGATGGCATCACTGTCTCAATGGACATGAGTTTGAGCAATTTCCAGGAAATGATGAAGGACAGGAAAGCCTGACATGCTGCAGTCAATGAGGTCTCAGAGAGTCAGACATAACTGAGCAGCTGAACAACCTCAACAAATATTAATATTAAAAATGCCTTTTTGATTAGCTAACACATAGTCTATGGCCAATCCCTTAGCAAAATTTATTTTTACCATGCTTCCCTGGTTTTATTTATGAAGGCTTTATATTTACCCTACTTTAAAATATGAGATCTTAGAATTTTGGTCATGTTATTTAGTGTCAGTACTTTTTGACTATTAAACCTATGATTTCTGCATCATTTCAATAAGTTTCTCAGTGGTGGTGGGTTATCATATTTTAGATATGAATGTGGTATATTTATGATATTTGGCTGGAGTGGGTAAAGAATAATTAACACATATGTAAATGGAAAGGAGGCTGGAATATATCTACAATTTGGGGTTTGAAGGTAGTGATGAGCAAATTGGAAAAAAATGATATAGGGCCACAGTATAGCTTTATGGACTTATCTTTTGATTTGAAATTGCAGTTTGCTTTACACTTTTGGTATTCCTAAGGAATAGGACTGGATGAAAATAATCGTGCTTTCCAGGCATATAGTGAGAAAGTAGAATTGTCCATTAGCTATTAATATCTCACTGGGGCTGCATATTAGGAAATTGAGGAAATTGAGCATTTTCCACTTGCCATGAGGAGACACAAAGAACAAGCAAAGGTAGCAATTGGAAAGAGGTCTTAGTTTCCCAATATCTCTCCCTCTCACAGCTAGATAAACATAAAGTATGGAAAATGCAGAAGCAGGAGGCTGATGGCAAATTCAATAATTATGGAGGGTCAAAGTATGTGAGGCTAGTTCAGTTAAAGATATGTAATTTTGTATAATTTGTATAAAAAACTAAGTGGATGGGGAAATAGGTTTAGCTTTTCTTTGCCATATAATCTTTTGGATGACAACAGATTAGGCCCTGTTAGTGTTGGAAAGTTGGCAAAGGGAAACTGATTCTGGATAATGTGGGAAAGGGAGGGAAAGGAGAGAAAAGGGAATAGTGATTTGAGCATTGAGAAACCAACAAATTCTGTTATACCAAGGAAGAAAACATTGATCAATACTTTGTTAAAGTCACAAGTTACATGGGAAAAATGCATGAAACTAGCAAAATTTTAGCCTTGAGAATATTGCAGAGTCATTGCATATGGGCTTAAAATTGTTAAAATTATAGGGGTCAGACATTTTTTTAGGCCAGTGCCTAAAAATGTTACAGTTTTACAGGTAACACACATACACACACACACACACACACACACACAATTGAATCATGGAGCAAACAAACTGAATGTCTGGAAAATCATTATAATCTAGTTGGTTTCACTTTCTTAAACATGACTTAGCAGTGTAGTCAGTCACTGGACAACTGAGGATATATGAAATCTTCTGTGAGAAGTGAGACTTTCTACCTCTGACATAGTTGGGACTTTTAATAGTTGGTTAATAGGCAGAGGAAAGGTCATCTTGAAAGATAAGATCTTAGGCTGAGACAATGTCTTCTGAGGTGGTGACTTCACCAGCGAGTGCTTGGACTCTGGTGGTATGGGACTAGAATATCTTTCCCTGAAATGCACTAGTTAGAATTGATGTGGTCATGCTTTAGTAGCCCTTATAGTATTATGAGGCTGAGCTGCTGGTAGAATACGAAGGCAACTTAAGTATGTGAACATGACTTCAAAATACATATTAAATCAAGATTTTGAAGGGGTATACTGTTAGCCAATGTGACAATGGCATCTGTGATACTGCCATAAATGGACCAAGGCTCAACGACTCACTTGCCACCATTAACGTTCCAATTAAAGGTGGCTGAATCTTAAACCTCCTAACAAATAAAGGTTTTGTTCTGATTGATGATGAGAGAGGCTCTAATACAAATAGATTTAAAAGCATAAGGTTGATTTTGGCAGATGTGATTAACAGTGTGTCAGGATATTTGTCGATTAAAATACCCAAGGCTGAAGCTAGGGGCACAAAATTAATCTGTAGTTAGGTACTCCAATTTAGTGAGTTACTGTCCACCTTTTATTTCAGTTGTTGGTTTGACTGATGAAGAGCAAGCCAGTGAGGTCTTTGGTCTGTAAGGCTTGCAGTAGCCAAACTCAGTGGTATATGGCCCTTTGTATTTGCCCTGTTTGGTTAAAACAATGACTTATTAGAGAGTTTGAGCCTCCAGAGTATAAGCCAATGAAAATATTCAGATCAATACGACCAAGAGCCAACAGAATAGTATGCCACTGCATCTTATATGGTTTTTATTGTTTGATATTTCTTTCCTCCAGCATAAATTATTACCAAAGAGGGATTGTCTTCTTTGATTATGGAGGAGTAGGATCTAGATTCCATGATAATCTTTTAATGTTATTTTCATTTGCCAATGAAGTTGCTTATCTCCCTTCTTGGTTGTCATACTGTCTGTAGAAATGACCTTAGGGCAATAATTCCTACTTTCTGAAGAGAATCAGAGGGAGGCCAGATTAATCATCCATACCTTACAGCATGAAGAATGTGGAAGATTTTTAAATGGTGAAATTTTATGTTCAAAAGGGTTCCATAGCAAGTGGGACAAATGCCAGGCCTGAAGGGCAATGTCTCATTAATGGATGTCATACGAATATCCGTACTTCATCTGACTTCTAGCTCCTGTGGAATGGAGCAAGACTAAAATTTTATATTCATTGGAGGTTTTGTTAAAAGATCTCTTGTAAAGAACCTTCCTAAACATAAAGATGAGGTCTGTCCCTCTTTAAATATAGAAAAACTTGATAGGGAGTTGGATAAAAATTAGCATGAGGTGAAGTTCTGGTATTAAGAGAAATTAGTATTGATACAAAACTGACACTTATTTAAGAGTACATTTGCTAGACTGAAGTTCAAGAAGCAATTGTTCAGCTGATGTAATTAACCTAGTTCCTGGGAGCCATATGCCAGATGGATAGCTCGTTGAAAGTCCTGTTCCAGGATCAACTGTTGCACTATATGTGCTAATCAATGAGAACCCTGATCTGAGTCAATAATGTTAGAATCCCAAAGGAGACAAGAATGGTCTTGGTATGGCCAGTTATTGTGGTTTAAGCCATTTTATGCCTAGTATGAAAGGCCACTAGGAGGCCAGTATAGTTATCTACCATAGTTTAGCATAAATTTCTCTGCTGAAGGGAAAGTCAGTCTAATATCATCCAGTTACCATCTCCTGTAGGGAATATTACCCCAGGGAATATATATATACACATACATATATGTGTCTGTATGTTTTAGCTCATGAATTGCTGATGACACTTTATGAATAGTCAATTTACCAGCATTGTATTAGAGAAAGTCCTGTAGCCTAGTCCTGATCAATTAGAGAAACGACTCCTCAGAAGCCAAATGTCTCATAGGTTCAGACTCCCATGGTAACAAAAATGAGGAAGTTTGAGTAAGGATAATCCTGGCCTGTTTATCAGCCTTATTATGAAAGGAAGTTTTGGCCTTGGTATAAACAGAGAAATAAGCTACCCAAAGGGAAATAGTTTCTGCCAAATGGAGTATTCTCATAATTCTTTCCCTAAATAAACAAATGATCCATTTCCCTTTGACTAGAACAAATAGCAAGTCTGTTAGATATTCCTCACAAATTTCTAAAAGGGTAAACCACTAATAACTTTGCCATGGCCTGTAATTCCACTAGTTAAAGCAAGCCAAGGGTGCTATTTTGGGATTTGCCTCATAGCTCAGTCGGTAAAGAATTTGCCTGCAATTCAGGAGACCCAAGTTAAATACCTGGGTTGGGAAGATCACCTGGAGAAGTAAACAGCAACCCTTTCCCGTATTCTTGCTTGGAGAATTCCATGGACAGAGAATCCCATGGACAGTGGAGCCTGGCAGACTACAGTCCATGGAGTCACAAGAGTTGGACATGATTTAGTGACTAAACCTCCACCAAGGGTGCTATTTCACATGAGGGAATAGCCAAGTGAAATGCAGTTGCTTTCTAGGGAGAGTTTCATCACCTGTGAAGTTAATACGGTCATCAGTGACTCTCTTCTTCAGATAGTTGGTGCCAGAGGGCTCCTCATTTTACAGCAGGCTTAAAGATGGGAGAATTTACCTCCTGTAGTGCTGAAAGACCTTTAGGGTCAGGTTTAGCCCTATACTGAATAATGAGAATTCTGTGGCCATGCAGAGCCACATAGGTGGTAAGTTCTTAACCCACTGAATAATGGGCACCAAAGTATGCAGATGAACAGATAAGGGTCCTATAATGGCTTCTGTTTCCAAGAGTGTCCAGTGTATTAGAAGGTGTTACCAGAAATGTGTATTCATTTTGTGTTAAATGTAGCCACTAGGTCCAAAATTCCAAAGGCAGTCTCTGTCCAAATAGGTTTCAACAGACATAGTCCTTGATGACCAGGGCCTCCACTGAAAGGTTGGACCCCAGCAATGCCAAAAGCAAGTCCTGTGGTGTGGCCAAATGGGCAAAATCTCAGGCACATAACATTTGGATGGAATATGAGGAATCTGAGAGAAGCATCTTATTATGATAGAAAAATTAGGAATATGTTGTCTCTAAAACCCTATGAAACATAGGAGATGTGAGGATTGTTTTAAGGCAGAGTTTATGCTTAATTTTCTCAGGAATTTATCATCCTTCTACTGACCAGACAATGCAGACAAATTCAGCAAAAAAAAAAAAAAAAAAAAATACTGGCCTTATGATTTTATGTGGGATGTTAGCCCAATCTCTGGCGTGAGGTCATGCTATCACCACACCCAAATTGGCCTTGATGGCCCTTGGTTCCAAGGTAGCTCAGTAAAGAATCTGCCTGCAATGGAGCAAACCCTGATTTGATTCCTGGACCAGGAAGATTCCCTGAAGAAAGGATAGGCTATCCACTCCAGTAATCAGGTTTCCATGTTGGTTCAAATGGTAAAGGATCTGCCTGCAACTTAGGAGACCTGGGTTTGATCCCTGGGTTGGGAAGATCCCTTTGACAATGGAAGATCCCCTGGAGAAGGGAATGGCTAACCACTCCAGTATTCTGGCCTGGAGAATTCCATGAACAGAGGAGCCTGGCAGGATACAGTCCATGGGATAGCAAAGAGTCGGACACAACTGACTGTTATTATATTATTTATATAATATCAGCAGATAAAGTAAAAAAAAAAAAAAAAAAGTAGCTATTCTCCAGTTCTTGGAGACCAAGTATACAGGTTGAGGCAGGAGTATTTAAATATCTTATAGGTGGAACTTCACTAATGGTATAGTGGATAAGAATGCACTTGCCATTGAAGGGGACATGGGTTCAGTCCTTGGCCTGGAAAGATTTCATGTGTGTTTGGACTACTGAGATTGTGCATCACAACTACTGAGCTTGTGGTCTAGAACCTGCGGTCTAGAGCCCGGATGCTGCAACTACTGAAGCTTGTGTGCCTAGAGGCTGGGTTCTTCGACAAGAGAAGCCACTACAGTAAGAAGCCTGCACACTGCAACTAGAGAGCAGCCCTTGCTCAGTGCAACTACAGAAAGCCCACATGCAACAATGAAGACCCAGTGCAAGCAAAAATAAATAAATAAAATTTAAAATATATTAAACATATACATTTATTTAAATATACATTTATATATGAATATATAAATTATATATGTATACATAACTATATATTCTATAAGTAAACAGGTAAATGTATATTGGATATTTCTTCAATGGAGAAGGCAAACTGCAACTGGGAAATTGTAGTAATAAGAAAAGAATAAAGTCTATTGACTAAATCATGATGGAAAAATATTTCCTAGGGACTTATGAGTGTTCTCATTCATCTCAATGATATTGAATATGGGAGCTTTGTTGAGAGGAACTATAGCAGTTAGATTATCACGATAATCAGTAGTGAGCCTCCATTTATTTTTATCTGCCTTAAGGACAGATCAAATTATACTATTAAAAGGATAAATTGTGGATATTATGGCCTATTCTTTCAATAAATCTTGCATGACTGGCCACAGTCTTTCTGGTTCTTGTTTCAACTGGTAGGCCGAAGTGTTAGCTATTTTAAATAGCATAGGTAAATCAATGGGTTTCCATTCAATGTGGCCCACTAATAAGGCTACAGATTTATTTTTTTCTCCATTCAGTGGATTTCCCTGAGATGGCATCTATTTCAATTATGGAAATTTCAGTTTAAGAGGAAGAGTAATCACTAAAACATTTCTCAGTCAAATGATTTCCATTTTGACATGTTTAATTAATGAAACTAAGACTTTAAAGCCAATGACCCCTTGTAAGTTAGAGATGACTTATATTTAGAGAGATTTCTAGGCAAGATAGTTATTTGGAATTCTGTATTTAAGAGAGGAAATACTGGGGATTTGTTTATTTCAATGGAGCACCAAAGTAATGTAGGGACAATTGTCCTCTGACAGCTATAGAGGTCCAAAGTGAAAGTCACTCACTCATGTCTGATTTGAACCCCAAGGACTATACATTCCATGGCCAGAATACTGGAGTGGGTAGCCTTTCCCTTTTCCAGGACATCTTCCCAACCCAAGTCTCCCACATTGAAGGCAAATTCTTTACCAGCTGAGCCATAAGTTAAACCTAAGAATACTGGGGTGCGGTAGCCTATCCCTTCTCCAGGGGATCTTCCAGACCCAGGAATCTAACCAGTGTCTCCTGCATTGGAGGTGGATTCTTTACCAACTGAGCTATCATGGAAGTCCACCAACTGAGCTCTCAGGGAAGCCCAAAGAGGTCCAAACAGTGCACTGAATTCCTATAGGAGAGGCCGAGTTGGTTTCTTTGGGTCAAGTCACAGGAGGGGCTTGAGCTAGAGCTGATGAGGGCATGAATCTGGAGACTCTTGGGTCTGTGGCCAGGAGAATTTCTAAGGTTGAAACACATTAATGGGATATAGGATATCTCAACATTACTAGAGTAATCCTAGATGCTTTAGATACCTTATTTACCAATACAAAGTTTATGGGGATTTTGAGATGATAAGAACTAGAGGAAGGCTCAGGAGACTGGGTAGAATTAAATTCACTGAAAGGTTCTCTTTGGAAGCTATTTTAATTATTCTATTAGTAGTTAAAGTTGGGAAATGAAGAGAGGCAGATTTTCATTATGGATTAACATCTCTGTGCTATCTAATACTTATTAAATTGTATATATAAGACTTATTAAAGAGAGTAGAGAGACCTGATAAAGAGTAAAGCTCCATTGTAAAAAGAGTTGTTTTGCTAATGCACCATTACAAATCAACCATACTCCAATCTTTGTTTGAAGAGTTTTGTTTCAACTCAATAAAAGTGTGGATTTGGGTATAGTTACAGGTTCCTCAAAATTCTCCAAGCCAGGCTTCAGCAATACATGAACTGTGAACTTCCAGATGTTCAAGCTGGTTTTAGAAAAGGCAGAGGAACCAGACATTAAATTGCCAACATCCGCTGGATCATTGAAAAAGCAAAAGAGTTCCAGAAAAAACATATATTTCTGCTCTTTTGATTATGCCAAAGCCTTTAACTGTGTGGATCACAACAAACTGTGGGAAATTCTGAAAGAGATGGGAATACCAGACCAGCTGACCTGCTTCTTGAGAAATCCGTATGCAGGTCAGGAAGCAACAGTTAGAACTGGACATAGAAAAAGAGACTGGTTCCTCATGGGGAAAGTAGTACATCAGGCTATATATTGTCACCCTGCTTATTTATCGTATATGCAGAGTACCTTATGAGAAACACTTCTCTGGATGAGGTACAAGCTGGAATCAAGATTGCTGGGAGAAATATCGATAACCTCAGATATACAGATGACATCACCCTTATGGCAGAAAGCAAAGAACTAAAGAGCATCTTGGGGAAAGTGAAAAAAGAGAGTGAAAAAGTTAGCTCAAAGTTCAACATACAGAAAGCTAAGATCATGGCATCTGGTTACACCACTTCATGGCAAATAGATGGGGAAACAGTGACAGATTTTTTCTGGGGCTCCAAAATCTGCAGATGGTGACTTCAGCCATGAAATTAAAAGACGCTTGCCTCTTGGAAGAAAAATTATGATCAACCTAGAGAGCATATTCGGAGAAGGCAATGGCACCGCACTCCAGTACTCTTGCCTGGAAAATCCCATGGATGGAGGAGCCTGCTGGGCTGCAGTCCATGGGGTCTCTAAGAGTCGGACACGACTGAGTGACTTCACTTTCACTTTTCACTTTCATGCATTAGAGAAGGAAATGGCAACCCACTCCAGTATTCTTGCCTGGAGAATCCCAGGGACGGGGAAGGCTGGCGGGCTGCTTTCTATGGGGTCGCACAGCGCCAGACACGACTGAAGTGACTTAGCAGCAGCAGCAGCAGCAGCAGCAGCAGCAGCAGCAGCAGCAGCAGAGAGCATATTAAAAAGCAGATACATTACTTTGCCAACAACATCTGTCTAGTAAAGGCTATGGTTTTCCCAGTAGTCATGTATGAATGTGAGAGTTGGACTATAAAGAAACTGAGAGCTGAATAATTGACCTGTGGTGTTGGAGAAGACTCTTGAGAGTCCCTTGGACTGCACGGAGATACAACCAGTCCATCCTAAAGGAAATCAGTCCTGAATATTAATTGGAAGTACTGATGCTGAAGCTGAAACTTCAATACTTTGGCCACCTGATGTGAAGAGCTGACTCATTTGAAAAGACCCTGATGTTGGGAAAGATGGAAGGCAGTTAGAGAAGATGATAACAGAGGATGAGATGGTTTGATGGCATCACCGACTCAACGGACAGGAGTTTGAGTAAACTCTGGGAATTGGTGATGGACAGGGAGGTCTGGGGTGCGGCAGTCCATGGAGTCGCAGAGTGGGACATACTGAGCAACTGAACTGAACTGAACTGATTACATTACACCATCTTCTCCTTGTTTAGTTTATGGATGGCATATTTTTCTCTATTCCTTTGCATTATTTTTCTATGAATCTTTATATTTAAAGTGTAGCTATATTACTGATATATTTGCTTTCTTGCTTTTATTAATTTATCTTTTGGTTGAACTAATTGTCAGTATGTGTTTAATGCAATTATCACTAAATTAATGTTTACATTTATCATTTTTCAATTTGATATTTATATAGATAATTTTATATTTATTTTGTCTTCCTTGTGGTCTAATATTATGCTAAATATGATTTCCCTATTTTTTTTAATTTGCTGTAAATATTTCAACTTACCTTATTGACTAAAGTCTAGTATAAATTCATCCCTATACTACTTCATGGATAATGAAAGGAATGTTAAACCCATTAAATCTATTTATTTCCCATCCATTTATATTTTTGCCCAGGTGTTATTAATATTATGCATCTTAATCCTCATTTTGGGAGTATTTAATCATATGTTGAAACCACCTAATGAATCTTAAGGGCCATTTATTACGTTTTTTGATTCAATATTTCCTTTCTCTAGATCCATTTACCCCCTCCTTCTTGTTATAGTTCTCTGCTGAATTTTCAGTTTGAAACATATTTTCTAACACTCATAAACATGTTATTTTAAAAACCTTTTTAATTTCTCAGATTTTTTTGCATCTCCAGTGGGTCTTACTCTATTTTCTTTTTGTAGCCCATTTGATTTTATCTCCTGATAATATGTTAGTAAATATTGAATGATGTGTGCTAAAAATTAGAAAGAAATTTTAAAATTTGTTATAATAATATTTTTCTCCAATATAGTAGCTCTCAAAATTCAATCTGAGATTGTGCTTATTCAAAGCTAATTTTTAAAACCTTGGCAGGGTTTTTCTGTTTTGGGATTCCTTTTACTTATAGGTCATTGCCTTTTATGATTTCATTAGAAAGACTGAATACTTATAATTCTCCTCAGTTCTGGTGGACACTCATATATTCCTAACTCCATGAGACTGCAAAAAATTTGACTGTCCAACTTCTTCACCAATAATTTGATTTGGAATGTTAATCCAATCAGAAATTCTGATATATGTGGGTGAATTTCAATCTTTGTAAGATGCAGTATTATTATTTTTTATTTTTTAAATTTATTTATTTTTGCATAAGAATCTTTATTTTTTTAATTAATTAATTAATTTATTTTTTATTTTACTTTACAATTCTGTATTGGTTTTGCCATACATTGACATGAATCCACCACGGGTGTATAAATATATTTATTTTAATTGGAGGCTAATTACTTTACAATATTGTGTTGGTTTTGCCTTACATCAACATAAATCCACCACAGGTATACACATGACCCCATCCTGAACCCCTCTCCCAACTCCCACCCAGTACCATTCCTCTGGGTCATCCCAGTGCACCAGCCCCAAGCATCCTGTATCCTACATCAAACAAGGACTGGTGATTCATTTCTTGTATGATACTATATATGTTTCAATGCCATTCTCCCAAATCATCCCACACTCTCCCTCTCCCACAGAGTCCAAAAGACTGTTTATACATCTGTGTCTCTTTTGCTGTCTTGCATACAGGGTTATCATTACCATCTTTCTAAATTCCATATATATGCGTTAGTATACTGTATTGGTGTTTTTCTTTCTGGCTTACTTCACTCTGTATAATAGGCTCCAGTTTCATCCACCTCATTAGAACTGATTCAAATATATTCTTTTTAATGGCTGAGTAATACTCCTTTGTGTATATGTACCACAGCTTTCTTATCCATTCATCTGCTGATGGACATCTAGGTTGCTTCCATGTCCTGGCTATTATAAACTGTTCTGCGATGAACATTGGGGAACACGTGTCTCTTTCAATTCTGGTTTCCTTAGGTGTGTATGTCCAGCAGTGCGATTGCTGGGTCATAAGGAAGTTCTATTTCTAGTTTGTTAAGGAATCTCCACACTGTTCTCCATAGTGGCTGTACTAGTTTGCATTCCCACCAACAGTGTAAGAGGGTTCCCTTTTCTCCACACCCTCTGTAGCATTTATTGCTTGTAGACTTTTGGATGTCAGCCATTCTGACTGGTGTGAAATGGTACCGCATTGTGGTTTTCATTTGCATTTCTCGGATAATGAATGATATTGAGCATATTTTCATGTGTTTGTTAGCCATCTGTATGTATTATTTGAAGAGATGTCTATTGAGTTATTTGGCCCATTTTTTAATTGGGTCATTTATTTTTCTGGAATTAAGCTGCAGGAGTTGCTTGTATATTTTTGAGGTTAGTTATTTGTCAGTTGCTTCATTTGCTATTATTTTCTCCCATTCTGAAGGCTGTCTTTTCTCCTTGCTTATAGTTTCCTTTGTTGTGCAGAAGCTTTTAAGTTTAATTAGGTCCCATTTGTTTATTTTGCTTTTATTTCCAGTATTCTGTGAGGTGGGTCATAGAGGATCCTGCTGTGATTTATATCGGAGAGTGTTTTGCCTATGTTCTCCTCTAGGAGTTTTATAGTTTCTGGTCTTATGTTTAAATCTTTAATTCATTTTGAGTTTATTTTTGTGTATGGTGTTAGAAAGCGTTCTAATTTCATTCTTTTACAAGTAGTTGACCAGTTTTCCCAGGACCACTCGTTAAAGAGATTGTCTTTTCTCCATTGTACATTCTTGCCTCCTTTGTCAAAGATAAGGTGTCCATAGGTGTGTGGAGTTATCTCTGAGCTTTCTATTTTATTCCATTGATCTATATTTCTCTCTTTGTGCCAGTACCATACTGTCTTGATGACTGTGGCTTTGTAGTCGAGCCTGAAGTCAGGCAGGTTGATTCCTCCAGTTTCACTCTTCTTTCTCAAGATTGCTTTAGCTATTTGAGTTTTTTTTTGTATTTCCATACAAATTGTGAAGTTCTTTGTTCTAGCTTTGTGAAAAATACCATTGGTAGCTTGATAGGGATTGCATTGAGTCTATAGATTGCTTTGGGTAGTATACTCATGTTCCCTATATCGATTCTTCCGATCCATGAACATGGTATATTTCTCCATCTATTAGTGTCCTCTTTGATTTCTTTCACCAGTGTTTTATAGTTTTCTACATATAGGTCTTTAGATTTTTAGGTAGATATATTCCTAAGTATTTTATTCTTTTTGTTGCAATGGTGAATGGAATTGTTTCCTTAATTCATCTTTCTATTTTCTCATTATTAGTATATAGGAATGCAAGGGATTTCTGTGTGTTGATTTTATATTCTGCAACTTTACCATATTCATTGATTAGTTCTGGTAAATTTCTGGTGGAGTCTTTAGGGTTTTCTACGTAGAGGATCATGTCATCTTCAAACAGTGACAGTTTTACTTCTAGTTTTACTTTACTTCTTTTCTAATTTGGATTCACTTTATTTCTTTTTCTGCTCTGATTGCTGTGGCCAAAACTTCCAAAACTATGTTGATTTTTAGTGGTGAAAGTGAACACCCTTGTTTTATTCCTGACTTGAGAGGAAATGCTTTCAATTTTTTACCATTGAGGATAATGTTTGCTGTGGGTTTGTCATGTATAGCTTTTATTATGTTGAGGTATGTTCCTTCTATTCCTGCTTTCTGGAGGGCTTTTATCATAAATGGCTGTTGAATTGTGTCAAAGGCTTTCTCTGCCATCTATTGAGATAATCATATGGCCTTATTTTTCAATTTGTTAATGTGGTGTATTACACTGATCGATTTGCAGATATTGAAGAATCCTTGCATCACTGGGATAAAGCCCCCTTGGTCATGGTGTATGATCTTTCTAATATGGTGTTGGATTCTGATTGCTAGAATTTTGTTAAGGATTTTTGCTTCTATGTTCATCAATGATATTGGCCTGTAGTTTTCTTTCTTTCTTTTTTATTTTTGTGACATCTTTGTCAGGTTTTGGTATTAGGGTGATGGTGGTCTCATAGAATGAGTTTGAAAGTTTACCTTCCTCTGCAATTTTTTGGAAGAGTTTGAGTAGGATAGGTATTAGATCTTGTCTAAATTTTTGGTAGAATTCAGCTGTGAAGCCGTCTGGACCTGGGCTTTTGTTTGCTGGAAGATTTCTGATTACCTTTTCAATTTCCGTGCTTGTGATGGGTCTGTTAAGATTTTCTATTTCTTCCTGGTTCAGTTTTGGAAAGTTGTACTTTTCTAAGAATTTGTCCATTTCTTCCACGTTGTCCATTTTATTGGCATATAATTGCTGATAGTAGTCTCATTATCCTTTGTATTTCTGTGTTGTCTGTTGTGATCTCTCCATTTTCATTTCTAATTTTATTGATTTGATTTTTCTCTCTTTGTTTATTGATGAGGCTGGCTAATGGTTTGTCAATTTTATTTATCCTTTCAAAGAACCAGCTTGTGGCTTTGTTGATTTTTGCTATGGTCTCTTTTTTTTTCTTTTGCATTTATTTCTGCCCTAATTTTTAAGATTTCTTTCCTTCTACTAATCCTGGGTTCTTCATTTCTTCCTTTTCTAGTTGCTTTAGGTGTAGAGTTAGGTTATTTACTTGACTTTTTTCTTGTTTCTTGAGGTATGCCTGTATTGCTATGAACTTTACCCTTAGCACTGCTTTTACAGTCTCCCATAGGTTTTGGATTGTTGTGTTTTCATTTTCATTTGTATCTATGCATATTTTGATATCTTTTTTTATTTCTTCTGTGATTTATTGGTTATTCAGCAGTGTGTTGTTCAGCCTCCATATGTTGGAATTTTTAATAGTTTTTCTCCTGTAATTGAGATCTAATCTTACTGCATTGTGGTCAGAAAAGATACTTGGAATGATTCCAATTTTTTTGAATTTACCAAGGCTAGATTTATGGCCCAGGATGTGGTCTACCCTGGAGAAGGTTTCGTGTGCACTTGAGAAAAAGATGAAATTCATTGTTTTGGAGTGAAATGTCCTATAGATATCAATTAGGTCTAACTGGTCTATTGTATCATTTAAAGTTTGCATTTCTTTGTTAATTTTCTGTTTAGTTGATCTGTCCATAGATGTGAGTGGGGTATTAAAGTCTCCCGCTATTACTGTGTTATTGTTAATTCCCCTTTCATACTCGTTAGCATTTTTCTTACATATTGTGCTGCTCCTATGTTGGGTGCATATATATTTATAGATGTCATATCTTCTTCTTGGATTGATCCTTTGATCATTAGTAGTGTCCTTCTTTGTCTCTTTTCACAGCCTTTGTTTTAAAGTCTATTTTATCGGAGATGAGTATTGCTACTCCTGCTTTCTTTTGGTCTCTGTTTGCATGGAATACCTTTTTCCAGCCCTTCACTTTCAGTCTGTATGTGTCCCCTGTTTTGAGGTGGGTCTCTTATAGATAATATATAGGGGCCTTGTTTTTGTATCCATCCAGCCAGTATTTGTCTTTTGGTCGGGGCATTCAACCCATTTATGTTTAAGGTAATTATTGATAAGTATGATCCCATGGTCATTTGCTTTACTGTTTAAGGTTTGAGTTTATACACCCGTTTTGTATTTCCTGTCTAGAGAATATCCTTTAGCATTTGTTGGTTAGCTTGTTTGGTGGTGCTGAATTTCTCTCAGGTTTTGCTTGTCTGTAAAGCTTTTGATTTTTCCTTAATATTTGAATGAGATCCTTGCTGGGTACAGTAATCTGGGCTGTAGGTTATTTTCTTTCATCACTTTAAGTATGTCCTGCCATTCCCTTATGGCCTGAAGAGTTTCTATTAAAAGATCAGCTGTTATCCTTATGGGAATCCCCTTGTGTGCTATTTGTTGTTCTACCCTTGCTGCTTTTAATATTTGTTCTTTGTGTTTGATCTTTGTTAATTTTATTAATACATGTCTTGGGGTGTTTCACCTTGGGTTTATACTGTTTGGGACTCTCTGGGTTTCTTGGACTTGGGTGATTATTTCCTTCCCCATTTTAGGGAAGTTTTCAACTATTATCTCCTCAAGTATTTTCTCATGGTCTTTCTTTCTGTCTTCTTATTCTGGGAGTCCTATGATTTGAATGTTGTGTTGTTTAATATTGTCCTGGAGGTCTCTGAAATTGTCCTCATTTCTTTTAATTAGTTTTTCTTTTTTTTTCTTTTTTTCCTTTCTGATTCATTTATTTCTACCATTCTATTTTCTACTTCACTAATCCTATCCTCTGTCTCCGTTATTCTACTATTTGTTACCTCCAGAGTGTTTTTGATCTCATTTATTGCATTTTTCATTATATATTGACTTTTTAAAATTTCTTTTAGGTCCTTGTTAAACCTTTCTTGCATCTTCTCAATCCTTGTCTCTAGGCTATTTATCTGTGATTCTATTTTGATTTCAAGATTTTGGATCATTTTCACTATCAATATTTGGAATTCTTCTTCAGGTAGATTCCCTATATCTTCCTGTTTTGTTTGGTTTGGTGGACATTTATCCTGTTCCTTTACCTGCTGGGTATTCCTCTGTTTCTTCATCTTGTTTATATTGCTGCGTTTGGGGTGGCCTTTCTGTATTCTGGCAATTTGGGGACTTCTCTTTATTGTGGACTTTCCTCACTGTGGGTGGGGTTGTATGGGTGGCTTGTCAAGGTTTCCTGGTTAAGGAATCTTGTGTCTGTGTTCTGGTGGGTGGAGCTGGGTTTCTTCTCTCTGGAGTACAATGAAGTGTCCAGTAATGAGTTATGAGATGTCAATAGGTTTGGAGTAACTTTGGGCAGCCTGTATATTGAAGCTCTGAGCTGTGTTCGTGTGTTGCTGGAGAATTTGTGTGATATGTCTTGCTCTGGAACTTGTTGGCCCTTGGGTGGTGCTTGGTTTCCGTGTAGGTACAGAGGCTTTTGATGAGCTCCTGTCAGTTAATGTTCCCTGGAGTCAGGAGTTCTCTGGTGTTCTCAGGATTTGGACTTAAGCCTCCTGCTTCTGGTTTTCAGTCTTACTTTTACAGTAGTCTCAAGACTTCACCATCTATACAGTACCATTGATAAAACTTCTAGGTTAAAGACAAAAAGTTTCTCCACAGTGAGGGACACCCAGAGAGGTTCACAGAGTTATATGGAGAAGAGAAGAGGGAGGAGGGAGTTAGAGGTGACCCGAATGAGATGCAGTGGAATCAAAAGAGGAGAGAGCAAGCTAGCTAGTAATCACTTCCTTATGTGTGCTCCACAGTCTGAACCACTCAGAGATGCTCACGGAATTATACAGAGAAGAGAAGAGGAAGGAAGGAGACAGAAGTGGCCAGGAGGATACAGGGGGGAATCAAAAGGAGAGAGACAGATCCCGCCAGTAATCAGTTCCCTAAATGTTTCCACCATCTGGAACACACAAAGAGATTCACAGAGTTGGGTAGAGAAGAGAAGGAGGAGGGAGGAGACTGAGGTGACCTGGTAGAGAAAAAGGAGAGTCCAAAGGGGGAGAGAGCAGTCAAGCCAGTAATCTCACTCCCAAGTAAAAATGGGTACTGAAGATTGGGTTCTTAAAGGTACAAAGTTGATAACAAATACCAAAAAGCAAAGATTAAAAATCTAGAGTAGAGGTTGGATTTTCAAAATTACTATATATATATATATATAACAAAGTCACAAAAATTATAAAAGAAAAAAATATGTATATATATATATGAAGTTTGCTTTAAAAAGTAGGGTCTTTTTTTTTTTTTTGCAAAGCAATAGTAGGTTATAAAAATGAAAATTAAAGGAGTAATAGAGGACTTAAAAATTTAAAAACATTAAAAAAAGAATGATCATAAAAATAATAAAAATATATCTAGGACTTTCTCTGGTGTTGTTGTGGGCAATGTGGGATAAGTTTATTTTCAGATAGTTACTTGGTCTGGCTTATATTTCTCAAGACCTATAGGCCCTTTCCTATGTAGTTGGTACTAACTACAGGTTTTTAATCTATTGCACCTGTCACTTCCAAGGTGGTTCCCTCTGTTTTAGCTTCTTCTGTTTGCTGGTCTCTTCAGTGTCTGATTTCCGTCCTGACACTTTTTTAGGCGCACTTGTTCAGTCGCGCTGTGGGGAGGGAGGGACACTGCAAACAAATAACACTAGCGTCTGCTTGCAGTGTCTCAGCCACACTGGGCCTGCCCCTTCTCACAGTGTGTGTGCCCACCCAGCCCACCCAGCTCAGGCTCTATGTTGCTCCACCGGGAACTGTCCGAGGCTGGCCCTGGGCTGCATGCACATCCCAGTTCTAAGCCGCTTGGGTTCAGGCACTCAGGAAGTCCACAGAGGCGCAGACTTGGTTGGGCCTGCGTTTTGTGCCC
The DNA here is from genome assembly GCF_014754425.2 of Oryx dammah. Taxonomy (NCBI): domain Eukaryota; kingdom Metazoa; phylum Chordata; class Mammalia; order Artiodactyla; family Bovidae; genus Oryx; species Oryx dammah. The sequence continues at coordinate 42,167,538 of NW_024070208.1, forward strand.
TTCCCAGGTCCGAGCAGCTCAGGTGTTTGGCAAGCATGGTCACTGCAACTTATTGCCTCCCCTGTCCCTGCCACTTGGTTTTCTGGGTGTACAACCGGAGCACCTTCTCAGGAGGATGTTGACTGTCCAGAACCCCAAGAAGTCTTAGCAAAGAAGCCCGCTTGCAGTTTGATAGATAATGTCTCTCTGGGGCTGCGATTGCCTCCTTCCAGTTATGGCGGCCTGTCACCGGAGGGGGATGGTCTGCAGCCTACTAGTTCTGTACAGTCCTTTGTTCTGTGAGCGGGCCTGGAGGTGTCTTAAGTTAGGGCTTTTCGCGTGGTAGCTATCCCACAGTCTGGTTTGCTAGCCCAAATTCGTTCCCTCAGATTGCCCTCGGGGCATTCAGGCCTGGTGCTTATTCTTTTTATTTTTACTTTATTTTACTTTACAATACTGTATTGGTTTTGCCATGCCTGGTGCTTATTCTAAGTAATGCAGCCCACACCTCCCTGCCCAGCCCTCACTTGCTAGTGGTGGGTGCAGGCGTCTGTGGTGCTTCTCCGCTGGAGAAGTTACTGTTGGGGTCATAATCTGTGGGGGTTAATTATTTATTTATTTTTCCTCCCAGTTATGTTGCCCTCTATGGTTCCAAGGCTTGCCACAGACTCAGCAGTGAGAGTGTTTCCTGGTGTTTGGAAGCTTTTCTCTTTTTAAGACTCCCTTCCTGGGACAGAGTTCCATCCCTACCTCTTTTGTCTCATTTTTTGTCATTTACATTTTTTCCTACCTCCTTTCAAAGACAATGGACTGCTTTTCTGGGTGCCTGATGTCCTCTGCCGGCATTTGGAAGTTGTTTTGTGGAATTTACTCAGCGTTTAAATGTTCTTTTGATGAATTTGTGGGAGAGAAAGTGGTCTCCCTGTCCTATTTCTCTGTTATCTTAGGACCGCCTCTCCAGTATCTTTTCAGTTGAAATTAATTCTTTGGGAGGAGCCTTTTAAGATTCAGATTGAAACTACTGGGTGTTTAACATGACCCCTTCATATTTGAAAGTCTTAAACCCTATTTTTTGTCTTCCTAATCCTATAGGGCAATCTGATAATTTTTACTGAATTTTGCTCACTATAGAATTAAGAATTTTAAACACAGCTTCAGAAAAGTTCAAAGGAAAACTTAAAACTTTATCTCTGAGAACTTCAAAACTGTACTTTCATAAGTAGGACATACAATTTTGTTTAAACAACCCACTGAAAGTTTAAATAGTTGCTTTAAAACCACCCACTCTCTATACTGCAAACAAACTTCTCCTCCCCATCTGCTTACATTTGAATTAATATGATGCTATTCTATGCCTGCCTGCATACCTATATTCAGGATTTAAAAACTAGTATAGCCTGAGATTTTAAGAAGCAAGAGAGAATAGAAATAGATTTTATATATATATATATATACACACACATTTTTCTCTCCCTTTCATTTCTTTCTTGTTTTTTAAAAATAACCTTGCAACATCTCTCAGGGTGCTTTGTTCCTATTTATATTTGTGCCTAAATATATGCATACTTTTGTCTAAGTGTGTGTGTGTGTGTGTGTGTGTATATATATATATATATATATATATATATATATATATATTTAAGTTCATGTTCCGTTTACCATTATGTTTAAATAGATCTTTAACCTGGTTTTCTGAAGAACTTATTTTTTGCTTCCTTATCCATTTTTTAATGCTTTCATTTTATTCTTGCATTTTATACATCTTTAATCAGGTTACTCCAATGATAAACATTGTTTAAAGCTGCTTTTTATAAAGAATAATATTCAGGATTCTTAGACAATCATTCAAAGCTGATTTATCTTTTCATTTATATTTCTCAAAGTTCTTCAGAAAATTTACTGGTAAAATTGTACAACTAATCAATATTTTCAACTAATATTTGAAACTCATATGATCTAGTATCTTTTTGGACTGCATTTATAAAAATGTCTTTATCAACTCTTTCGTCATCTTTCCTTTCAAATAAATACTTTGTATCCTTAACATATTTCTCTATCTGTTTTTTTAGAATTCCCTTCTATCTCATTGTATGGTTATTTATGTATCTTATCTCTTTAACTAATTTCTGTGTTCTCCAGAGAGCAACTTTTATATTTGATTAATACTTGTTTGCTCACATCATTCAACATAGTGCCTTAAATCCTGCTGGCACATAAAAACAATTTGTTGAATGGATGTATTGGTTTTCCATTACTAACTAACAAATTATCATAAACTTAAAACACTATCACTCATTATTTAATAGTTTTATAATTCAGAAATTCCAAGCAAGTTCAGCTGACTTTTTGTTTAGTGCTCCACAAGGCTGAAACCAAGGTGTTGCTTGGGCTGGGATTTTATGTAGAATCTCTGGGGTAGAATATGTGTACATGATCATCAGATGGTTGAAAAAATTTGTTTCCAAGATGCTATATAACTCAGCTCCATATTTTCTTGTTGGCTCTCATCCATGGCCTACTCTCAGTTTCTAGAATCTGCTGAAAATCTTTGTCATATACCCTTCCCCCAACTCCAGTCTTCAAGTCAGCACAATATGTCAAATCTTCCCCAAGTTTAATTTGAGACTTCAATCACATCTGCAAAATAATCCAGGAACTGAAATCTTAGTGGGTATAATCTGTAGAATATGCCAATTTCAATGAATAAAAAATAATTTTCACCATTATGTATCACATTCAAAATGTTCAATACTGTATCATAGAGGATTTTCTGCATGGAATGTTAATACAATTTTAGGCAGCATTCTTGTGATTCTTTTTATAATATTTTTCTATGTTCAAATTCAGTCTCTGTTTATTAGAGTTGTATCTCATTCTTTGAGTACCAATGTGTTTTATTCAGCAAGACTTTTTAAAGTATTTTACTCATGAACTACTAGTAATTCATTCTAAGTAATTTTTAACTTCTTACAGAATTAATTTCTAGGAAGTAACACAATTGTTACTGCCAGGTACAGGTTGTGTTAAGTATCTCTCTATGAGGTGTTAGAAGTAGAATATGATTATAAAAATATTCATAGAATTGCATTAAGTACTGTTACATGCTAGATTCTTTGAACAAAGCTTTAAAGAAAGTGCATTATTTTCCTTGTAAATAGAAGGCATATGGTGATAGATGGTATTTAATTTTCCAAAGACATATTATAGGTAAGTGCAACAGTTAGGACTTGGAAACTGGGTCTTATTTTGCGTTCAGTGTTCTTTCCACTGAATAACTATGAGGAATCACTTATTAAACTTAAAAACTTGTGTGACACAAGCAGCTTTATTTCTTTGTAGGCAATGTCCTCAAGGCAGGTGCTTTGGGTAATATTTTCAATGGAATAGCAGCTATTTAAGTACACTTTCACCATTTTTTTCAGTTAAAATTGCTTTATTGTATATATTTTTGCCACATACCATACTGTATGCTAAATTTTACCTTTTTAAAGCTAAGAATGCTAATTCCAGTGAAATATTAGGGGATAGATGAAAGAACAGTTTCATTTTAATTAAGAAGGTCTTCAAAATAAACTTAGCTTTTAAAGAGAAAACCATTTTTAGGCCACTAAAGCATTGATGCTGAAGCTGAAACTGCAATACTTTGTCCATCTGATGTGAAGAACTGACTCATTGGAAAAGACCCTGATGCTGAGAAAGATTGAAGGCAGGAGAAGGGGACAACAGAGGCTGAGATGGTTGAATGGCATCACCAACTCAATGGACATGAGTTTGAGTAAGCTCTAGGAGTTGGTGACGGATAGGGAAGCCTGGCATGCTGAAGTCCATGGTGTCACAAAGAGTCGGACCTGATTGAGAGACTGAACTGAACTGAAATATGCATAATACAAAATACTAGGGACACTTAAGGAATATACAGTTTCATATTCTTCAGTATGTCTGAACTTTCTTTACAATTTTTTTGGTGCTTAAATGATTTATGGTTTAATCTTCATAGCAACTAGAAATCTTACAGCAAGGAAAGACCTAATTTATTGCAGACATTTCTTATTTCCTCCAATATTTACTGTTAATTATGTTATATCTCCTTTAGTATCTTTGTGACCAAAAGTTTCTACTCTATTTGAGAGTAATTTTAGTTTTCTAACAGTATCTAAGTTTTATCTTTTGGTCACCGTTTTCTCCTTGTTTTCCTAGTCAACCGTAACACTAACTAGCTGCGTTCTCAGAACACATCTCCCCAGTGACATTAGTGATTATAGATTTTTTTTTCTTTTTCTTTAGTAAAGTACAGACATTTCTGCACAACAGCTAAATAAATACAAAAGCCTTTTTGAAAGTCAATGCAGCTTATCTTCTGAGGTTTCACACTAGTCACTGACATAAGACTTCTCTCTGCTATATACTGCTACTTCTTCATGGACCATGGAGAATTGAAAGAAAGAGAAAAATAGCACAAAACACACAAAAGCTTAGTTTTATAATATGAACCATATTGATACAATATATATTATTTGAAAACAAGTACATCTTCAACATTTGGGGCACTTATCTATATGTATGTTTTAAATATATTAAATCATATAATAAGTGCTTTAGACCAGCATCATGAGGACAGAATCAACTTACTATTTCAATTGACTTTAAATCCTTAAGGTGCCATTTAAACAACTAGTTTTATAATTAAATGTATAAGATTGATCAGCCCTTATGAAAATTTATCTCTTTCAACTTAAGGTGGAAAAATTACCTTATTCATATTCGTTAGTTCAAAGAACATTGTTCAGTATCAACATTGGCCCTTGTAAGTTCCTGTTTTGGTTTTACTGTTTATGGATACATGTCATTTTATCCATATATCACATTCACACTCTCCACTTCAGTAGCAAACTTTGATAGAATGTGCTTTTCCAACATGTGTATTTTTATTTGTTTGTATAAATATTTAAACTGCTTAGATTTTATTAAGAAGTGAATGTGGGTCTATATATACATACATATACATATAGAAGTGTGTGTACAGTGCTGTGTTGGTAAAAAAAAAAAAAAAGAAAAGAAAAGAAAGAAAGAAAGAAAAAGACTATTTGTTATGCTTTTTGGTTTCTATAGAATAGACAAGTCCAGTACAGCTGAGTTCAAACCACTAACATGATGTCACAGAACACAGAGTTGGTTAACAGAGTGCAATAGCAACAAGTTTTATATAGCATTTTAACCATACTGATATGATATATATATAACTAAATGTCTCAAAAGCAGAAACAATAGTAAGGTGTTGTGGAATAATTAGGTAAAGATGAGATTAGAATAGCCGGTACTTGCTGTGCTATTTACAAGATGTCTGAACTTACAATAAAACAACATTTTATTGTCCTGAAACTTTTTTTTCATGTGTTTTGTAAATAATACTATCAACATGAAATGACTTGTGTAGAAATATAATGCATTGTTCCAGAATTAATGTAAGAATTACATAAGAGTTCAAGCTTATACAAACATACATATATGCTATATATATATATATATATATATATATGAAACTAGACATACTATGCCTGGAGAATCCCATGGATGGAGGAGCCTGGTGGACTGCAGTCCATGGGGTCACTAAGAGACACGACTGAGCGACTTCACTTTCATTTTTCACTTTTCACTCTCATGCATTGGAGAAGGAAATGGCAACCCAGTCCAGTGCTCTTGCCTGGAGAATCCCAGGGATTGGGGAGCCTGGTGGCTGCCGTCTATGGGATCACACAGAGTTGGACATGACTGAAGCGACTTAGCAGCAGACATACTAAGAGTGTGACATACTATGCTCCCAAATTCTGCCTAATATAGAGTTACCCATGGGAAGCTCTTTATGGTCTTGCTTTGTAACATTTACTATTGTTCAGTTGCTAAGTCATGTCTGGCTCTTTGCAACCCCATAGATTGCAGCACACCAGGCTTCTCAGTCCTCCACTATATCCTGGAGTTTGCTCAAATTCATGCACATTGAATCAGTGATTCTATCTATCTATCTCATCCTCTGTTGTCCCCTTCTCCTTTTGTTTTCAATTTTTCCCAGCATCAGGTTCTTTTCCAAAAGTTTGGCTCTTTGCATCAGGTGGCCAAAGTATTGGAGCTTCAGCTTCAAAATCAGTTCATCAATGAATATCTAGAATTGATTTCCTTTATGATTGACTGGTTTGATTTCCTTGCTGTCCAAGGGGCTCTCAAGAATCTTCTCCAACACCACAATTTGAAAGCATAAATTCTTTGATGCTCAGCCTTCCTGTACATCCGTACAGGATTACTATAAAAACCATAACTTTGACCTTACAGTCCTTAGTCAGCAAAGTGATGTCTTTGAATTTTAATATGCTGTCTAGGTTTGTCATAGCTTTCCTTTCAAGGAGCACATGTCTTTTAACTTAAAAATATGCTTTATAGCATGTGTGCCTCTATTTTGGCTGGTACTGCTAATTCAGGCGCAGAAATGTATATGGAACCAGTACGTTTTCTTAAGCAGGATTTTGAACTGTGAAATAACTGGAGAATAAGGCATTTATCAGCCAGAACTAGAGCACAACAGATGCATATTAAAAGTCATGTAAGTAGTATGGTCAATTGATGATCATAGCAATCCCAGTTTAAGAGAAGGATAAAAATCTGAACAAGCTGAGCCTATGAGATTGAAAAGTAACAAATAAAATATGAGAGTGAGCTGGAATGGGTAGAAGTTAGGAAAATTTATGTGAGAGTAAACATAAGAGAACTGTTTATTCTTAGTAATATCTGTTTGTACAGTATAGACACAGGGCTCTGCTATATGCTGTTATAACCTTTGCAATCCCTTGCAAGCAGAATTTAGTGCAAGTAACACTGAGGATAGGTCTCAATTGTCCAGGGGTTCTGAGGAGAAGGATGACATTGTAGTCAGTCATTTTTAGTCCATTACATACACTTGGGCTTCTCTGGTGGCTCAGGTGGTAAAGAATCCACTTGTAATACCAGAGACCAGGGTTCAATCCCTGGATTTGGAAGATCCTCTGGAGAAGGGAATAGCTACACACTCCAGTATTTTTGCCTGGAGAATTCCACAGACAGAGGAGACTAGCAGGCTGCAGTCAATGGGATTGCAAAGAGTTGGATACGACTGAGTGACTAACACACACACACACACACAACATGTATGTGTGTGTGTGTGTGTGTGTGTATACAAATATAGTTGCTATGATACCAGTAATAGTTTTTTTCAGAGCTGCCGGGCTTTGTTTCTTTGCCTCTGTTGCTGTCCACTGCAGCTTGCCTGAGATGCTCTCTAAAGGTGATATGCGAAAATAAATCAAAATGGGCTTAATGCTTTGGGTGAATCCAATACCTGCTTTATTGTATGCAGCTATGGATGATTATTGGGAGTACAAAAATGAAACCTTACCTTGAATTCCCAGAGGGATATCTAAATACTACCCTTACACTTGTCTCTATGTGATTCTTTCTGGATGTCTCATATCTGCATCTCTGTGTCTGAATTCTGAATGATGACATCAAAGGCAGACAAGAAATTAACCCTCTCTTACTTAAATATTTAATTTAAAGGAATAAGTTATGCAGGTATTTTGAGTTGAGTCAAGGTGTATAGGCTGAAAATATCATATATTAAAGACTGTGTATTTCCCATGCCTCTCTCTATTAATAGATATACATCTCTCTTATTTTGTCCAGGCTATATTGGGCCCAATTATTCTTTACACCTTGGCACCACAAGAGTAAAAAATAATATGAAATACATCGTGTCCCTCAACAACAGTATTGAACAAAATCATGGCTTACCATGACTTTTCCACCATGCTTGACACCGAAGCTAAAATATAAACAAGATAGTCATTGCATTATTTCATATTGGAAATACAAATAGTGAATTTTTTCTCTCTGTGATTTTTAATTCAATAGAAGTACAAAGACTGAGGGGAGATATAAATGAAGAAAATATAAACAAATGAAAGAATGGCCTTTCAAAATAGGCATTTACATGTTTATTTGACAAATAATTGAGTGGCACTGTTGGTCTTCCCTGGTGGTTCAGACTGTGAAATATCTGCTTGCAATTCAGGAGATCTGGCTTCTATCCCTGGGTTGAGAAGACCCCCTGGAAAAGAGAATGGCTACCTACCCACTTCAATGTTCTTTCACGGAGTATTCCATAGACAGAGGAGCCTGGCTGGCCACAGTCCATGGAGTCCCCAAAAGTCAGACATTTTTCTGTATTAGTTGAGCCAGCTTTCACACATGTCTGTTAAAGTAACTATATTTGATCAATAATGTGATTATTTGAAGCATTAAAAAGAATTCACATAGAAATTCAAATACAAAAGAAAAGTGAAATGTTGAAAAATTAATGAGGATAAAATAATATAAATTTGCAACTTATAAGATATTCCACATAAATTCAAATTGTGATAATAGAATCTATAAAAGGAAAAAAGTCAATAGATTATAATCAATAATCAAAGTTTTAAATAAAAATGTGTTTCTTATAATTTGTAAACAACTTCTTGTTGTTATTCAGTCGCTAAGTTGTGTCTGCATCTTTGGGACCCTATGGACTGCAGCACACCAGGCTTTCTTGTCCTTCACTATCTCCTGGAGTTTAGTCAAACTCATATCTATTGAGTTGATGATGCCATCCAAATATATCAATCTCTGTTGCCCCCTTTTCCTTCTACCTTCAATGTTTCCCACTATCAGGATCCTTTCCAAAGAATATACTCTTGATATCAGGTGGACACATTATTGGAGCTTCAGCTTCTGCATCAGCCTTCCAGTGAATATTCAAGGTTGATATCCTTTAGGACTGAAGAATTTGATCTCCTTGCAGTCCAAGGGACTTTCAAGAGGCTTCTCCAGCAGCATAATTCAAAAGCATCAATTCTTCAGTAATCAGTCTTCTTTATGGTCTAATTCTCACATCTGTATATGACTTTTGGAAGAACCATGGCTTTGACTATATGGACTTTCTCAGCAAACTAATGTTTCTGATTTTTAATATGCTCTCTAGGTTTGTCATCACTTTTCTTCCAAGGGGCAAGTGTCTTTTAATTCCATGGCTTCAGTCACCATCTGCAGTGATTATGGAGTCCAAGAAAATTAAGTCCATCATTGTTCCCATTGTTTCCCCTTGTATTTACCATGAAGTAATAGGACTGGATGTCCTGATCTTAGTTATCTGAGTGTTCAGCTTTAAGCCAGGATTTTTGCTTGCCTCTTTCACATTCATCAAGAACCTCTTTAGTTCTTCATTTTTCTGCCATTAGGGTGGTGTCATCTGCATATCTGAGGTTGTTGATATTTCTCCTGGCAATCTTGATTTCAGCTTGTGACTCACACAACCCAGTCTTTCATATGATGTACTCTGCACAGTAGTTAGATAAGCAGGATAGCAATATAAAGCCTTTATGTACTCCTTTCCCAATTTTGAACTAGTCCCTTGTTCCATGTCCAGTTCTATATGTTTCCTCTTGTCTTATATACAGGTTTCTCAAGAGACAGATATGGTGGTCTTGCATTCCCATCTCTTAATAAATTTCCAGTTTTTTTTTTTTTTTAATCCACACAGTCAAAGGCTTTCTCATAATGACTGAAGCAGAAGTAGATGTTTTTGGAATTCCCTTGCTTTTTCTATGAGCTAAATGATTTTTGCAATTTGATATTTGGTTCCTCTGCCTTTTCTAATCCAGCTTTAACATCTGGAAGTTCTTGGTTCACATGATCTTGAAGCCTAGCTTGAAAGATTTTGAGCATTATCTGCTATCATGTGAAATAAGTGCAATTCTGTGGTAGTTTGAACATGCTTTGGTATTGCCTTTCTTTGGGATTGTAATGAAAAGTGACCTTTTCCCATCCTGTGGCCATGGCTGAGTTTTGCAAATATGCTGACATATTGAGTGTGGTACTTTCATAGCATCATCTTTTAGAATTTAAATGGCTCAGCTGAAATTTCATTTCCTCCACTAGCTTTGTTTGTAGTAATGCTTCCTAAGGCCCACTTGACTTCTCATTCCAGGATGTCTGGCTCTAGGTGAATGACCACACCTTCATGGTTATCTGGGTCATTAGACATTTTCTGTACAGTTCTGTGTATTCTTGTCACCTCTTCTCAATCTCTTATGCTTCTGTTCGGTCCTTGCTTTTTCTGTTTCTGTCCTTTATTGTACCCATCCCTTGCTATCTCCAGTTTTCTTAAAGAAATCTCCAGTCTTTCCCATTCTATTGTTTTCCTTTATTACTTTGCATTGTTCATTTAAGAAGGCTAATAAAATTAATAAGGCTTACTATTAAATGTTATTTTTTCAAAAGTTGAATTTTAGTCAGCATTACAAATTAAATGAACTAAATTACCATCATATTTTCTATTTAAAACAATCCTTTCTCTCCATAAAAAACAATATCAATCTCATCATTTATTGTTTTACCTAAGGTTCTTATATCTTTCATTTTGCCTGTCATTAAATTTTGCTTAGAATACAGCTTTGGAATATATGAAACATTTTTAAAAGACACAATAACTAATGTTATATTGTATAAAATATTTTTATTCATTTATGAAATAATTTTTGTAATAATATATTTTTTAAAATATATTATTATATTATCCCCACAATACTTTTACAATGAACTTACAAGGAATCAAATTTCCCTTAGTGTACTATAATCTGTCATAACAAATGCTCTTTAAGTAAATGGGGTGAACAACCAGAATTGAAGCAAAAAATCTTTCAGGATACAGAAGTTTCGCTAATGAAATAATTTACTATAAATGGATCTAACCTATATTTTTGTTTCATTTTTTAAAAAATAGACAAGGAAATAAATGCCAAACCATAATTTTACTCTTGGAAAAGCAAAAGAATGAAGCACCTCTGTCCTAAGAATTTTCAAGATGTGAAATTTTCTCAACTCCAGTTTGAGAAAGGCAGATTTAAATAGACATTTAAAAAGCTAAAGAAGTTAGAAAAAAATAGGACATTTTTTCATGACCCTGAAATCACCATGCACTGATATAAATGAAACCAAATGAAGTTAAATCATACACCAGTATGTATAAGAGAAATCTTAAATAAAATCTTAACTCAGTTTCTTTACTTAGCAAATAGAGAGAGACAGGTAATAAAAATGGGGTAGGAACTCAGAATCAAAACTTTATCATCTCAAAATATTTTAATCTAGCTGAGAAGCAACATAATTTTGTGGCTAAAGATGTGGACTATATAGGTTTGACTTGGGCTCTGCTACTGTGCCAACTGAACTGCTGTTGCAATTACTTAATATCTTCTGATCTCTACTCATCTCTAAACTCATTATCTAACTTGTGGACTTGTAAAGATTAAATAAAGTTAATATTTGTAGAACACTTCAAACACTGCTTAGATATCATAAATATAGAAGCCCTTGCTAAATATATTTGTAATTATATATATATGGATATATGCATTTATTAATATGCAGTCTGTTCAATAGATGCATCACAATGTATTAGTTATTTCTCCTTTTTTATGTGAGTGTTTATTGACTGACAAAGAGATTGTCAGTAGGTTAGTTTGATAGATAGATATAGATATTAGATAAATCTATAATAAGCTCTAATCAAAATCAGATTAAAATAGCTCACTGTTATGTGATGGAAATTGAGCCTTGTGTTTCTGTATGAAACTTAAAGAGATGTGACACAGAAAACTATGTATATTCCTGCTTGGAATAAAAAAATATATCTGTACATTGAATGGATATGCAAACTCAAACCTAATTCAAGAGATAATTATTTTCAATTTTTTTTTGAAAAATCTGCAAAAATATTTACACAACTATCAAGAAAAACTGAATGGTAGGTAAATTTTATTTTGAACAATAATATCATATAGTAGTTTTTCAGTAAAATTTACAAAAATAGCAGGCTCTCATTCAAACAGAATGCAAAGAATTATTGATGATATGAGTATAAACAAATATCCTTTATCATTCTAAAATAGTATTTATTTGAAATACAAATTTTAAAAAATTAAATTTAATTCCTGTGTGCAATTATCAGTAACTCAAAAGCAAAATAACACACAAAAGTTGTTGCAAAATTAAATAAATTTCAAAGGTAGAATAGGTCCAATTGTTTAAGTGAAGTAATTCATATTAGTGGAATGTCATATCTTATGAATATTAAATATTATGAAAGGTTATTTATAAACCAACTATTTATATTAATAGAAAAGGATCTCTGAGCTCATACATTTATTATCTCTACCAAATTCTTAAAAAAATTATCAAAATTTAATATCAGTGATACTATGATGATAAGATTCCATTCACTAAAACAAGCTTCAAGCACAGTTTGCAATTATGTTGTGTGGTTAATTCTGGGTTAAAGCTTCAAGCACAGTTTGCAATTATATTGTGCGGTTAATTCTGGGTTAATTTAGTGATAATGAAACCATATCTAACTAGATGTAAGAAACAGGACTGATACCACATAAATTTAAGGAAGCTTAAGCCAACCTGTTCACATGTAGACTATAGAAGATAATGCTCATCTGAGGAGAAGGAGGATGATATGTGTGGTCACACAGGTGCACCTATTCCACAGAATGAAAAAGCCTATTGTTTCAAAGTAGGTTCAACCCCTGGGTCAGAAAGGTCCCCTGGAGAAGAAAATGGCAACCCACACCAGTATTCTTGCCTGAGAAATCCATGGACAGAGGTCTGGTGGGCTACAATCCATGGGATCCCCAAAGAGGCAGACATAGCATAGTGAGTAAACAATAAATTTTTAGGTCTGTACATACATGTTTCCCTCATTGATTTTAGTAGCTTCAAAGTGTAATGTGGTAAGTTTACATTAAAACTATTTCCTTATTTAGAAACATTTAATTTTTGTGAGTAGATTATGAGTTGGGGAAATTGAAACTCAAAGAACATTGCTGAAGTTTAATTCTGTGTAAAGCAGTAAAGATTTGTTTATAAAAAGAACTGTAAACCCTACTGCCTGGGTACCAAAACTGTTTTGCCACTTAAGAATTGTGAATTCTTTTTGCACTAGTTTTCTTGCTTATAAAATGAGAATAATAGTCAGTTAGTTCAGTTGATCAGTCATGTCCGACTCTTCGACGCCTTGGAATGCTGCATGCCAGGCTTTCCTGTCCATCACCAATTCCTGGAGCTTGTTCCAACTCATGTCCATTGAACCGGTGATGCCAACCAACCATCTCATCCTCTGTCATACCATTCTCTGTAAATAATCATAATAGTAATATCTAAATAACAGAGTATTGATGATAAATACATTAATATATATAAGGTTCATAGATAATGAATGCTGCTGCTGCTGCTGTTTCTGCTAAGTCACTTCAGTCATGTCCGACTCTGTGTGACCCCAGAGATGGCAGCCCACCAGGCTTTGCCATCCCTGGGATTCTCCAGGCAAGAATGATGCTAAATAATTTTTATTACACATTATAGTTTTACATTTATTTAACATGCTCAGAATATTTGTCTTGTGTAAACCAGGTGTTGTGCTGTCTTCCAGGGCATAATGAGATTTGCTGGTTGCCTACTAAGTTTTTATTTTTTCACTCAACCATACGACTGGTAGAATTGCCTTACTCCCAGAATAAGAATAGATCTTGATTCATTTTAAAATATTCAATTTCGTGACTACAGTGTTTTGGCATTTTTGTTGTTGTTGTTGTTCAGTTGCTAAGTCATGTCCGACTCTTTGCAACCTCATGGAATGCAGCATGCAGTTTTCCCTGTCCTCCACTATTTTCCTGGAGTTTTCTCAAACTCATGTCCATTTGGCTTATGATGCCATCAAACCATCTCATCCTATGTCACCCACTTCTCCTTCTGCCCTCAGTCTTTTCCAGCATTGGGGTCTTTTCCAATGAGTCAGCTCTTTGCATCAGGTGGCCAAAGTACTGGAGCTTCAGCTTCAGCATAAGTCCTTCCAATAATTATTCAGGGTTGATTTTGTTTAGGATTGAATGCTTTGATCTCCTGGAGTCCAAGGGACTCTCAAGAGTCTTCTACAGCACCGCAATTCAAAAGCATCAATTCTTTGGCATTCAGCCTTCTTTATGGTCCAACTCTAACATCCATACATGACTACTGATCGTGTCAGTTTATTCCTAGTCTAATTCAGGTCAATGAGATATGATTCTGTTACCTGGTGACTTCAGAGAAGGAAGCTCACTGTCTTTCCTCAGTTAGATATAAATGGTCAAGTCTTCTGCCAGCAGTAGTCTTCATGAAACACTGAGAAAGGGAATCATCAAATGATCAGGATCAAATGATAATGATACTCTTGTTGCAGAAGTCACAATAGGTGATGAAAAAAGCCTAACAAATTGATTTGCTGACATTGGTAACATAGTGTGAATTTATAAGTAACAGGAATAAAAATAAATGTGTATATGTTTAAGCTGAGAGTGTATTCAATTCAAATAAGATACATCTGAAAAATTCAACATATGCAGTGGTCAGTTCAACTCTATATCTTCTAGGCATATGCTTTTTTTGGGGGGGGCAATCAGGCAAAAATAATAAAATTCAAAGAAATCTAATTTTAAAATTAGCAAAATTTGAATATATAAATTGGAATGCCATTGGTTTCAGTTTCCTCCTCTTATTAATTTTCCCTGAAAATTCTTACTTGACTTTTTATTTTCCTTTTATTCCTTCGAGAGCATTAGTTCTATTTCTTAGCACATTTCAACCATACAGTACATTATTATCCACTATTGTTTTATGTTATTCATAGATCCTCAGACATTATTCATCTTGTAATTGAAAGTTTGCACCCTTTTATCAGATTCTTTTTATTTTTACACAGCCCTCAGTCTCTGACAACGATCATTCTATTCTCTGATCCTATAACTTCAACATTTTTCATTCTATCTACAAGTGATAGCATGCAATATTTGTCTTTTTCTATCTGGCTTATTTCACTCAGCAAAATTGCCTCCAATTTCATCCTTGTTGTCAAAAATAGTAGGATATCCTTCTTTTTTAAGTGAAGTAGTATTCCTTTGTGAGTGTATGTACCACAATCATCTTTCAACAGACATAACAGACATTCTGGTTGTTTTCACACCTTGGCTGTTATGAATAGTACTGCAAAACAGGGGAGTACAGCTATCTCTTCAAGAGAGTGGTTTTAATTTCCTTTTGATATATATTCATAAATGAGATTGCAGAATCTTATAGAAATTCTACTTTTAATTTTTTGAGGAAACTTCCTATTGCCATATGACCATGTTGTATGGTCGATTTAATGTAATGTGGAGTTTGGTGTGCCAATATTTTGTTGAGGATTTTGCATCTGTATTAATTGGCCTGTAATTTTCTTTTTTTCTTCCTTCATTTCTTTCTATGTTTTTATATATATATATATATAAACTTCAACATAATGCTGGCTTCCTAAAATGAGTTTGTAGCATGGCTTCCCATTCCATTTTTGGAGTATTTTTTTTAGAATCATTGGCATTAATTCTTATTTAAATGGCATATAGACTACTAATGAAACTCTTCTCAGGCTTTTCTTTGTTGGGAAGTTTTTGATTATTGATTTGATCACATTACTATCTTAATTTTGTTAACAATAATGAGTCTATTCATATTTTCTTGATTCTATGATAGCTCAGTTGGTAAACAATCCACCTGCAATGCAGGGGACCATGGTTTGATTTCTGGGTTGGGAATATATCCCCTGGAGAAGGGATAGCCTACCCACTCCAGTATTCTTGGGCTTCTCTTGTGGTTCATCTATTAAATAATTCACCTGCATTGTGGGAGACCTGGGTTTGATCTCTGGGTTAGGAAGATCCCCTGGAGAAGGGAAGGCTACCCACTCAGTATTCTGGCCTGAAGAATTATAGGGATTATGCCAAATACTTTGACTGTGTGGATCACAATAAAAGATGGAAAATTCTGAAGGAGGTGGAAATAACAGACCACCTGAGCAGGTCAGGAAGCAACAGAACATGACATGGAAAAACAGACCGGTTTCAAATAGGAAAAGAGGTAAATCAAGGCTGAATATTGTCACCCTGCTTATTTAACTTATATGCAGAGTACATAATGAGAAACGCTGGGCTGGAAGAAGCACAAGCTGGAATCAAGATTACCAGGAAAAGTATCAATAACCTCAGACATGCAGATGACACAACTTTTATGGCAGAAAGTGAAGAAGAACTAAAGATTCTCTTGATGAAAGTGAAAGGAATTGCTTGTACCTTTTTGAGATTAGTTGTTTGTCAGTTGCTTCATTTGTTATTATTTTCTCCCATTCTGAAGGCTGTCTTTTCACCTTGCTTATAGTTTCCTTTGTTGTGCAGGAGCTTTTAAGTTTAATTAGGTCCCACTTGTTTATTTTTGATTTTATTTCCAATATTCTGGGAGGTGGGTCATTGAGGATCCTGCTGTGATTTGTGTCGGAGAGTGGTTTGCCTATGTTCTCCTCTAGGAGTTTTATAGTTTTTGGTCTTACATTTAGATCTTTAATCCATTTTGAGTTTATTTTTGTGTATGGTGTTAGAAAGTGTTCTAGTTTTATTCTTTTACAAGTGGTTGACCAGTTTTCCCAGCACCACTCGTAAAAAAGATCATCTTTTCTCCATTGTATATTCTTGCTTCATTTGTCAAAGATAAGGTGTCCATAGGTGTGTGGAATTATCTCTGGGCTTTCTATTTTGCTCCATTGATCTATATTTCTATCTTTGTGCCAGTACCATACTGTCTTGATGACTGTGGCTTTGTAGTCGAGCCTGAAGTTGATTCCTCCAGTTCCATTCTTCTTTCTCAAGATTGCTTTAGCTATTCGAGGTTTTTTGTATTTCCATACAAATTGTGAAATTATTTATTCTAGCTCTGTGAAAAATACCATTGGTAGCTTGATAGGGATTGCATTGAGTCTATAGATTGCTATGGGTAGTATACTCATTTTCACTATATTGATTCTTCCAATCCCTGAACATGGTATATTTCTCCAAGTATTAGTGTCCTCTTTGATTTCTTTCACCAGTGTTTTATAGTTTTCTTTATATAGGTCTTTAGATTTTTAGGTAGATATATTCCTAAGTATTTTATACTTTTTGTTCCAATGGTGAATGGAAATGTTTCCTTCATTCCTCTTTCTATTTTCTCATTATTAGTGTATAGGAATGCAAGGGATTTCTGTGTGTTGATTTTATATCCTGCAACTTTACTATATTGTTTGATTAGCTCTCGTAATTTTCTGGTGGAGTATTTAGGGTTTTCTATGTAGAGGATCATGTCATCTGCAAACGGTGAGAGTTTTACTTATTCTTTTCCAATTTGGATTCCTTTTATTTCTTTTTCTGCTTACACTGTTGGTGGGAATGCAAACTAGTACAGCAGCCACTATGGAGAACAGTGTGGAAATTCCTCAAAAAACTGGAACTAGAACTGCCTTATGACCCAGCAATTCCACTACTGGGCATACACACTGAGGAAACCAGAACTGAAAGAGACACGTGTACGCCAATGTTCATTGCAACACTATTTATAATAGCCAGGACATGGAAGCAACCTAGATGTCCATCAGCAGATGAATGGATAAGAAAGCAGTGGTACATATACACAATGGAGTATTACTCAGCCATTACAGAGAATACATTTGAATCAGTTCTAATAAGGTGGATGAAACTGGAGCCTATTATACAGAGTGAAGCCAGAAAGATAAACACCAATACACTATACTAATACATATATATGGAATTTAGAATGATGGTAATGATAACCCTGTATGTGAGACAGCAAAAGAGACACAGATGTATAGAACAGTCTTTTGGACTCTGTGGGAGAGGGAGAGTGTTGGATGATTTGGGCAAATGGCATGAAACATGTATAATATCATATATGAAATGAATCACCAGTCCAGGTTCGATGCATGATACAGGGTGCTTGGGGCTGGTGCACTGGGATGACCCAGAGAGATGGTATGGGGAGGGAAGTGGGAGGTGTGTTCAGGATGGGGAACACATGTATACCCATGGCAGATTCATACTGATGTATGGCAAAACCAATACAATATTGTAAAGTAATTAGCCTCCAATTAAAATAAATAAATTAAAAAAATAAAATATGGCTCTAGAAAATTTAAAACTAAAAAAAAAAAAAATGAAAGAGGAAAGTGAAAAAGTTGGCTTAAAGCTCACCATTCAGAAAATAAGATCATGGCATCTCATCCTACCATTTCATGGCAAATAGATAGGGAAACAGTGGAAACAGTGGCTGACTTTATTTTTCTGGGCTCCAAAATCACTGCAGATGGTGATTGCAGCCATGAAATTAAAAGAAGCTTGCTCCTTAGAAGAAAAGCTATGACTGACATAGAGAGCATATTAAAAAAGTAGAGACATCACTTTACCAAAAAAGGTCAATCTAGTCAAAGCTATGGTTTTCCCAGTAGTCATGGGTGGATGTGAGAGTTGGACTAATAAGAAAGCTGAGCACCGAGGAATTGATGCTTTTGAACTGTGGTGTTGGAGAAGACTCTTGAGAGTCCCTTGGACTGCAAGGAGATACAAACAGCCCATCCTAAAGGAAATTAGTCTGGAATATTCATTGCAAGGACTGATGCTGAAGCTGAAACTCCAATACTTTGGCCACCTGATGCAAAGAACTGACTCACTGGGAAAGACACTGATGCTGGGAAAGATTGAAGGCAAGAGGAGAAGGGGGTGAAGGAAGATGAGATGGTTTGATGGCATCACCGACACAATGGACATGAGTTTGAGTAGGCTCTGGGATTTGGTAATTGGCAGGGAAGCCTCGCATACTGCAGTCCATGGGGTCGGAAAGAATCAGACTGAGTGACTGAATTGAACTGAGGAATTTTACCTATTTTTCTAGTTTATCTGATTTATTGGCATATATCTTGTTCACACAGTTTCTTATGACTCAATATTTCTGTTATGAGTTAAAATATCTTCTCTTTAATTACTGATTTTATTTGAAACTTCTCTCTCTCACTCTTTTTTTTTTTTTTTTTTTGCGGGGGGAATCTTGTTTAACTTTTTCAAGTTTATACCTTCAAATACACAGCTTAGTTTCACCGATATTTTTTTTTTTCTATTTTAAGTCTAGTTTATTTATTTCTGCTCTATTCTTTGATATTTATTTTTCTATTTTATTGAGTTGTGAAGATAGGTCATTTATTTGAGAGTTTTCTTTTATTCAATGTAGGCATTCTTTATTGTAAACTTCCACCTTAAAACTATTTTTGCTGTATTCTTTGAGTTTAGTATGCTTTTTTATAAAAGTTATCCTTTTAATTATTCTTTGACCTATTGGTTTTCAAGAACACATATTTAATCTCCACACATTTGTGAATTTTTCTGCTTTTCTTGTAATTGATTTTTTTCCTTATTGTTGTCAGAAAAGATTGTTGAAATGATTTCAATCTTTTAAAATTTATTAAAACGTTTTTCTGCATTAGCATAATGGTATATTTTGACAATATTTATGTGCTCTTGTGGAAAGGCAATGGCACCCCACTCCAGTACTCTTGCATGGACAGGGGAGCCTGGTAGGTTGCAGTCAGTGGGGTCGCTAAGAGTCAGACATGACTGAGGGACTTCATTTTCACTTTTCACTTTCATGCACTGAGAAGGAAATGGCAACCCACTCCAGTGTTCTTGCCTGGAGAATCCCAGGGATGGGGGAACCTGGTGGGCTGTCGTCTATGGGGTTTCACAGAGTCAGACACGACTGAACAACTTAGCAGCAGCAGCAGTATGCACTCCCGAGGAGGTGTATTCTGATGCTGTTCTATGGAAAGTATGCATTTGTTTGTTAGGTTCTGAGTTCCTGTTGGATTATATAATTTTATGCTGTGGATGGCATTTATGACAAGAGTGTGTCTCAACCTTTCCTACCCATTTGGATATGGATAGACTCTGAATGCTAAGGCTGAGAGAAGATCTGACTATGTAGGTGACAGATGCATAGATGTTTTACTTTAGACTATGTGTACTAGGCTGTCATCTTCTCCATGAGTTTTTCCTTTCCTTCAAACTGTAAAATAAAATGATGAAGTTGCCACAGGTTTCTGTACATGATTTTAGGGATAAGAGAAGAATCAGATTGGAGGACATGCCATTTCTTAATAGAAATTTTTGAAATCTGTTTTCTGGTAATTGCCTCAGAATCAAAATAACAAAAGTGAATCTGCAGTGTTATATGGCCGTGGGATATTTCCCATAATGATTTCAATATTAAAGCATCAGGAGACACTCTGAGCTAGTGCTGTAAACTGAATAGTTGTGTCTCTTCAAAATCATATGCTAATGGCCTAATACCAATGGGGTACTATTTAAAGATGAGGCCTTTGGGCAGTGATTAGGCCATGAGGATGGGAACCTCACATAGAATGAATATCTTTATAAAAGAGACCCTAGATAACTGCTTCTTCCACCACGTGAAGACACACTGAGAAAATAATTGTGTATAAACTAGAAAGGATGCTTCTCTTCACTTACACTGAATATGATGGTTCCTTTAATCTTGGACGTATGGATCCTAGAGCTATGTCTATTATTAAGCCACTCAGATTACTGGTATATATTTTGAGGGTAGCTTGAATGTACTCAGGAGAGACAGAAAGCTGGATATTTGTGGAATGAGATGATATAGCCATATAGTATGACTTTGATGGAAGAGACAATAAGGTAGGTGAAAGGTAAAATGGAAGCAGTATGAATATCTATGCCATCAGTTCAGTTCAGTTCAATCATTCAGTTGTGTCTGGCTCTTTGTGACCCCATGAACCACAGCATGCCAGGCCACCCTGTCCATCACAAACTCCTCGAGTTTACTCAAATTCATGTCCATTGAGTCAGTGATGCTGTCTAACCATCTCATCCTCTGTCATCCCCATCTCTGCCCGCCTTCAATCTTTCCCAGTATTAGGGTCTTGTCCAAAGAGTCAGCTCTTCGAATCAGGTAGCCAAAGTATTGGAGTTTCAGCTTCTGCATCAGTCCTTCCAATGAACACCCAGGACTGATCTCCTTTAGGATGGATTGATTGGATCTCCTTGCAGTCCAAGGGAATCTCAAGAGTCTTCTCCAAAAGTTCAGTTTAGTTCAGTCACTCAGTCGTGTCCGACTCTTTGAGACTCCATGAATCGCAGCATGCCAGGCCTCCCTGTCCATCACCAACTCCCAGAGTTCAATCAGACTCACGTCCATCGAGTCAGTGATGCCATCCAGCCATCTCATCCTCTGTCGTCGCCTTCTCCTCCTGTTCCCTATCCCTCCCAGCATCAGAGTCTTTTCCAATGAGTCAACTCTTCGCATGAGGTGGCCAAAGTACTGGAGTTTCAGCTTTAGCATTAGTCCTTCCAAAGAAATCCCAGGGCTGATCTCCTTCAGAATGGACTGGTTGGATCTCCTTGCAGTTCAAGGGACTCTCAAGAGTCTTATCCAACACCACGGTTCAAAAGCATCAATTCTTCAGCGCTCAGCCTTCTTCACAGTCCAACTCTCACATCCATACATGACCACAGGAAAAACCATAGCCTTGACTAGACGGACCTTAGTCAGCAAAGTAATATCTCTGCTTTTGAATACTATCTAGGTAGGTCATAACTTTTCTTCCAAGGAGTAAGTGTCTTTTAATTTCATGGCTGCAATCACCATCTGCAGTGATTTTGGAGCCCCAAAAAATAAAGTCTGACAATATTTCCACTGTTTCCCCATCTATTTCCCATGAAGCGATGGGACCAGATGCCATGATCTTCATTTTCTGAGTTTTGAGCTTTATGTCAACTTTTTCACTCTCCTCTTTCACTTTCATCAAGAGGCTCTTTAGTTCCTCTTCACTTTCTGCCATAAGGGTGGTGTCATCTGCATATTTGAGGTTATTGATATTTCTCCCAGCAATCTTGATTCCAGCTTGTATTTATTCCAGCACCACAGTTCAAAAGCATGAATTCTTCTGTGCTCAGCTTTCTTTATAGTTCAACTCCCACATCCATACATGACTATTGGAAAAACCATAGCCTTGACTAGATGGACCTTTGTTGACAAAGTAATGTCGCTGCTTTTTAATATGTTGTCTAAGTTAAAATAAAGCTAAATTGCAGTAACCAGCTCTACAACAAGGGATACTGGAAAATCATTTCTAAGGAAAATAAATAATTCAATTTACTTTATGTTCTCATTAAGATGTGTCAATTAGCAATCAAACACCAAAATGCAAGATATATAATTATTTAACTCATGAGAAATGGAGATGGGTTTGAAATGTATGTTATTAACATATATAAATAGAAAATAAATTCAGGGAGTTGATCACCCTGGCAGGAAGAGTAGGTGATGAGAGAAGAGAAATGAGATAAGGAAAATAATCCTAGCAAAGTCAACATTTAATGTTTCAGTGCAGCTTGTGGCATTCAAAAAAGACTGAGAAGAATCAGCCAAGAAAGTAGGAGAATAGTGTCAAGGGAGACAAGAGAGGAGATAACTGAGGTGGAGACGGAATACTAAACAATGAAAAATACAGCTAAGTTACAGTAAGAAAAATGGATATATGCTTTTAAGAGTTAGTAACAAAAGTGTCATTAGTGACCTTGGCAACTAAAATCCATACATGGATAAGACTGAAGTAATAATTCAGTGAGTAGAAAAAAAGTGGGTTGAATACAGATGCTTAAGTAAATTCATGTAAAAACATTTTAAAGAAAATATAGTGAAGCAAATGGGATAACTAAAAATGGAAGTAAAATATCTAGTTGAGACAACAAAGAAATGAAACAATTTTAGAAAAGAGTTGACACATTTCAGTGGGTGTGTGGAAAATAAATCAGAGAGGAAAGGAAATCTCAGAGGTCCACCAAGTATTTTCTAATGTGTCTGTGAAAAAGTCATTAAATCTTTTTTTATGACTTAAAGATTAAAGATTATAGAATATATATTTTGTTTTAGTCAATTCTACTTATATAAATATTTTTTATTTAAATAAGTTCAGTTTGCATGAGTACATGTATTAATATAAATTATGTTTATAACTATGAAAGGAATATGACATGTGTTATAGAAATTCACTGATTAAAAGAACACTTGAGTAAACAATTCACTTCCTCTCCTGACATGACTACCTGAGAGTTTACTTTGCCTGATATGACAAAATCAGCCTTTTTTCTCATTCTTCTTTTTTTTTTCTTTCTTTTCTTCTCATTCTCAACAAATCAAAGTATTAAACTACAGCAGTAGGCTTATAGAAGCTCAGGTCAGAGGAAAGTGGATTACTCTGGACTGCTGATGTTTCAAAAGTTTTATTCAGTCTTTGAGAGATAAGGAAATGATCTCAAATAAAACTTTTCACAACCCTATTGTACTTTGTCTTCTAAGTAAAGCCCCTTGTCAGCCTTTGATCTGACTCCACTAAAATTTCCAGTAATTCAGCTGTCCCAGAGTGATTCGTTCTATAGCATTTCTGTAATTGCAAACCAGCTGGTAGAACTTCAAGAGACCAACAAAAATATCTTAAAAGGCTATTTTAAAAACTATTAGTTGCTAAATTACACTCATTTCCCTCACCATTTGAAATATTCTGCACATAAAATATGCTTGGGCTTACCTAATTAAAATAAAAGAGAAAAAACTTCCTTGCAACTCACCTTTAAGCAAAAGCATATTTTTATAATAGTTTTGCAGCTGCATTTTTCTCTCTAGTGCCTTTTCCTAACAAAATGTATGCCATATTCAATAATCCTTTCACCTGCATGTCTATTGGGCACTGCTAATAATAACTAGAACTTTTCTATTTGTAGAAAAAGTAGCCCAGTGGAAATGGGGTCAGGAAAATCTTTTTCAGTGGATACACAACTTCCTATAGAAAAGGAAGCAATGCTTGTAAGGTTATCTTCTCAATACAGAGAAACATATAATTTTTCTAACAATTTAAATTCTATTAAATTTTTTTATTTTTACAAATAAATATATATCATATTTCATAACTTTACTTTATATGGAATCATGTTTCAATTATTGAGCTATAAAGTGTTTAAAATATGTGTGTAATTTCTTTCTGAACATTATACAAAAGATCTTTAATTGTATGTTTTTACTTAACTCAGATTTTTTTTTTTTTTTTGCTGGAATTTTTTAGTTAAGGTTGTAATAATGGCAGTTAGAATATAGTATGATTTTAACTTGAGGGAGTGTGTGGTAAAATTTGATATAATTTGATACTCTGATAATATTATTCTGTAATTTTTTTCTGATAATATGTTTCTTTTTTTTTTTTGACTCTTTAAAAAAAGTTTTAAATATCTCACACTGTAAATAAATGTATAACATTGGTGCAAACTTCAGGGTCTGAGGAACAATTATACCTAAACTTAAAGGACAGATAAAGTCAAGCTCAGTGTCTCAAACAAGGGGAAAACAGTATCTTTTCTGCTTTTTATGTTGTTTTTTTTTTTTATCAGGGTTTTGTTGAATATTCTAGTAATAGGAACTCAGTAAACTGTTTTTCTTTGTTGTTGTTGTTTTTAATCTCTATGTTGATTTTGTTTAGGTACTATAAATGATAGAGAATAAATATACATAGACATAAACACACCCATATATACATTAAAGTGTTATTTCCTAGATTTTTATAGGGCCTGACTTCTTGTTTATAATAATCTATCAATTAATTATTGTATTTAATTAAAGGGCAATGAGTTATCCAAGAAAATGATTTTTTTTTTCATTTTTTCAAATGTTCATTATATTTAATTCTGATTACAGCAAAGGATCATTGCATGAACACCTTAAGATAAAGACAAATGCACTTTGAGACTTAGGTAACACTTCTTAAAGTATGTGTGTGTGTGGTCAATCTCTTTAATCATGTCTGAATCTTTGTGACCTCATGGGCTGTAGCCGACCATGCTGCACCAGCCATGGGATTCTTCAGGCAAGAATACTGGAGTGGGTTGCTATGCCTTTCTTCAGAGAACCTTCCCAACATAGAGATCGAACTTACTTCTCCTGTATAGCAGGTAATTCTTTACCACTGAGCTACTGGAAATGCCCTCCAAAAGTATAGATCCCTTCAATCTATTGTAATAAGTATGAGTTTACTTTAGTGACTTTCAGCAAAAATATGCAAATAGGATTTCAGCTGTTTAAAGCATTATTCTTTCCATATTTACCTATGTACTATGCAAGTATACATTTTAAGCAAATATAATTTTAGTGAAATAATATTCTTAAAAATTCATATAACTCTTGCTCAAAGAAGTGGACAATTTAGCAATTTTATGAAAAATTTGAGCAAGGCAAAAATATTTTATCATCTTTAAATTTACTTTTTGTTAAAGGCAGATTTCAGGGATTTTTTGCATGAATTACCAGATATGTTCTCAATTTCTTCTTTGGATATTCTTTAAGAGTATTGAAAATTTAAACTTGGAGATAAGCAATTTTCATCATGAAAGTACTGGCAAAAACAATATTTATTTAAGTAAGAATAAAAATTATTAGCACATATTTTAATTTTAGACTTGAATTAACATCCTTCATAACTCTGTTGTTCTAACATGAGTAAATAGTGGTCCAAAAAAATAAAATTAGAAATGAAAAACTCTAGATTTCAATTTAAGATCACACAGAAAAACAGCTTACAACAGAACTTCTCACATAATGAAAAAATGTGTATGGTGATTATTTCATAAATCTGGAGAAGGAAATGGCAACCCACTGTAGCACTGTTGGCTGGAGAATTCAATGGACGAAGAAGCCTGACAAGTTACAGTTCGTGGGGTCACAAATAGTCAGACACGACTGAGCAACTATTACTCACTCACTCACTATTTTATAAAGCAATGATATAAAAAAGACATAAAGAAGTTTTTTTACGTTTATTATCATTGAGCTCAGGAAATTATATATATGTGAATAAAGTTATTATTTCAGATTTCTTGGATTAACTTTTATAGGCAAAATAGCAAGGATAAATAAGAAAGCATTCTGACATGAATAATGCAAAAAATAGAGGAAAATGATACAGTGGGAAAGACTAGAGATTTCTTCAAGAAAATTGAAAATTTTCATGCAGAAATGGGCACAATAAAGGGCAGAAATAGTAAGGGCTTAACAATAGCAGAAGAGATTAACTAGAGGTGTAGAGGTGGCAAGAATACATGGAAGAACTGCACACACACAAAAAAAAGTTAATGACCTAGATAACCATGATAGTGTGCTCACTCACATAGAGCCAGACATCTTGGAGGGTGAAGTCAAGTGGGTCTTAGAAAGCATTATACCAACAAAGCTGTTGGAAGTGATGGAATTATAGCTGAACTATTTCAAATCCTAAAAGAGGATACTGTGCAAGTGTTGTACTCAATATGCCAGCAAATTTGGAAAACTCAGTAGTGGTCACAGGATTGGAAAATGTTAGCTTTCATTCCAATCCCAAAGAAAGGCAATGCCAAAGAATGTTAAAACTACCTCACAATTGCACTCATCTCACACGCTAGCAAAGTAATGCTCAAAATTCTCCAAGCCAGGCTTCAACAGTATGTAAACTGTGAACTTCTGGATGTTCAAGCTGGATGTAGAAAAGGAAGAGGAACCAGAGATCAAATTATCAACATCTGTTGGATCATTGAAAAAGTAAGAGAGTTCCATAAAAAATATATACTTCTGCTTTATTGACAACATCAAAGCCTTTGACTGTGTGGATCACAACAAACTGTAGAAAATTCTTAAAAAGATGAGAATTCCTGTCCATCTTACCTGCCTCCTGAGAAACCTGTATGCAGGTCAAGAAGCAACAGTTAAAACTGGTCACTGGGCTGGTTCAAAATTGGGAAAGGAGTATGTTAAGCCTGCATATTGTTACCTTGCTTATTTAACTTATTTGAAGAGTATATCATGTGAAATGTTTGTCTGGATAAATCACAAACTGGAATCAGGATTTCAGGAAAAAATACCAACAACCTTGGATATACACATGATACTACACTAATGGCAGAAAGTAAAAAGGTACTAAAGTGCCTCTTGATGAAAGTCAAAGAGGAAAGTAAAAAAACAAAAAAAAAACAAACAAAAAAAAAAACAAAAAAAAAAACTGGCTTTAAATGCATATTAAAAAAAAAAAAATTAAGATAGTGGCATCTGGTCCCATTACCTCACAGAGTATAAATGGGAGAAAAAAAAAAAAAAAGGAATGAAAACACTGACTGTTTTCTTGACCTCCAAAATCACTGCAGACAGTAATGGCAGCCATGAAATTAGAAGATGCTTGCTCCTTGGAAGAAAAGTTATGAGGAGCCTAGACAGAGTTATTAAAAAGCAGAGCTATTACTTTGTTGACAAAGGCCCATATAGTCAAAGCTGTGGATTTTCCAGTAGTCATGTACAGATATGAGTGTTGGACCATAGAGAAGGCTAAGCACCAAATAATTGGTGCTTTTGAACTGTGGTGTTGGAGAAGACTCTTGAGAGTCCCTTGGACTGCAAGGAGATCCAACCAGTCCATCCTAAAGGAAATCAGTCTAGAATATTCATTGGAAGGACTGAGGCTGAAGTTGAAACTCCAATATTTTGGCCACCTGATGTGAAGAACTGACTCTCTGGAAAAGACCCTGATGCTGGGAAAGATCGAAGGTGGGAGGAGAAGCCAATGACAGAAGATGAGATGGTTGGATGGCATCATTGACATGATGGACATGAATCTGAGTAGGCACAGTGATATGGTGATTCACAGGGAAGCCTGTCGTGCTGCAGTCCATAAGGTTGCAAACAGTGAGATACGACTGAGTGACTGAACTGAACTTCTCATTTCAAAGCCTAAAGTGAAGTATTACAATGCAATCTTGTTGAAACATTATTTGGGAGGTAAAAAAATCAACATTCAGTGATTAGATATGGATTCAAATTAGTAAATGCCTCAAGGATGATTCCCTGTACATGTGAACCCACCAGTATAATGGAAAATTGAATTTAAAGAGATTTTGTGTTTATTTTAGAATACATTAAGATGATTTTGAATATCAGATGAAAGGTCATCTTATATGACTTTATTACAAGAAAACATGATGTCTGTTTCATCAAGCTTTCATATGAAAGAACCAAAAATGCATCATTTCAGGATTCTGTTTATCCTTTCAGTACAGTATGATTTAACTGATTTATGTATTTGTGAAAAGAGAAAAAATGTACAGATTACAAGCATTATATCCTTTCTTGCATATATCTTCCTGCAGAAGGGTTGAATTCTGGCCTAAGTTCTCACCTTAATGTCAAAGGCCAGCCACTCTGTAGTTCAGCACATGTTTTTTCTTACATAGGCATTTCTGGATATTTAAATGTGCCTTGTACACAAATCAAGAATGAGTAACCCTGGTACTTGCTATATCCTCCATATTAGACTTCCCCCTTTTTATTTTGAAATATTTCAAACATGCATAAAAGTTGAAAGAACTGTGTGAAGAATGCTCATGTATCTACTATCTAGATTTGCTACCAGATAGGGAAAATTGAGGGACTTCCCTGGTGGCTTCCCTCATGGCTCTTATGGTAAAGAATCCACCTGCAATGCAGGAGACTTAGGTTCAATCCGTGGATAGAGGAGATCCGCTGGAGAAGGGAGATGTTATCTACTCCAGTATTCTTGCCTGGAGAATTCCATGGACAGAGGAGCCTGGTGGGCTACAGTCCAAGGG
The DNA here is from genome assembly GCF_014754425.2 of Oryx dammah. Lineage (NCBI taxonomy): Eukaryota > Metazoa > Chordata > Mammalia > Artiodactyla > Bovidae > Oryx > Oryx dammah. The sequence goes on from NW_024070208.1 coordinate 42,196,229, forward strand.
TCACAAACAGTTGGACCTGATTGAAGTGACTAACACTTTCACTTTCCTGGTGACTCAGATGGTACAGAATCTGTCTGCAATACAGGAGACATGAGTTTGATCCCTGGGTTGAGAAAACCTCCCAGAGAAGGGAATGGCTAACCCACTACTGCGTTATTGCCTAGAGAATTCCATGGACATAGGAACCTGGTAGGCTATAGTCCATGGAGTTGCAAAGAGCTGGACATGACTGAGTAACATTTTCACTACTTCACACTAATAATTGAAGAGGACAGTTCCTCATGAGGCCTTTGTTCTTGGTAAGAACACAGAGAAAAATCTGAGGTTTTACCTGTACAAAAACAAGTTAATTGAAGAAGGAACAGAAAGAAAATCTCAAGGAACTCAAAAGAGAGATGTGCCAAGCTAAGACAGGCTGTGGTGCCAAAATAATGAAGTAAGGGTTTTTCAAGAGGAGACTTCTACATATTCATCTAGGTGGTGTGGACTGAGAGTTTTGACTGACAGTTGCAAGATATATAACAACAGGCTCTACTGTGTATGTCTTTCACATAGCTCAGTCTCTTACAATCAGATGTATGTATTTATGGAATGCTCATGAATCCTCATTGGGCTTCTGGCTGCCTGAGGTCACTTGAGGGCACAGCTGTGCATCAAGGATGCATGTGTGGGAGTTGGAGAAGCTTCAATGGTTAGTTTGTATCCACTGTGTGCCTTGGATTCATGCCTCTGAGTTGGAAACTTTTCTATAGTTATTTTATAGGATATCTGTGAGCTCTCCTTGGACAATTGAATTTATCTGGGGTGGGGTTTGGAGAAGTCAATGGCACCCCACTCCAGTACTCTTGCCTGGAAAATCCCGTGGATGGAGGAGCCTGGTAGGCTGCAGTCCATGGGGTCGCTAAGAGTCTGGCATGACTGAGCGACTTCACTTTCACTTTTTACTTTCATGCATTGGAGAAGGAAATGGCAACCCACTCCAGTATTCTTGCCTGGAGAATCCCAGGGACAGAGAAGCCTGGTGGGCTGCCATCTATGGGGTTGCACAGAGTCAGACACGACTGAAGTGACTTAGCAGCAGCAGCAGCAGCAGCAGCAGGGGTGGGGTTTAGAGATCAGCTTGAATCTTTTATGACTAGGCCACCTCTCGTTACTTATGTCTGATGCAAATAACAGATTCGATAAACAGATTAAATTAATGCAAAGGTAGTTTAATATCAGCCTATGACTTAACAATATTTCTTAGAGGTACCTATTCTACATGATTGCAGCCACGAAATTGAAAGACACTTACTCCTTGGAAGGAAAGTTCTGACCTACCTAGATAGCATATTGAAAAGCAGAGACATTACTTAGACAACAAAGGTCCGTCTAGTCAAGGCTATGGTTTTTTCCAGTGGTCAGGTATGGATGTGAGTTGACTCATTGGAAAAGACCTTGATGCAGGGAGGGATTGGGGGCAGGAGGAAAGGGGATGACAGAGGATGAGATGGCTGGATGGTATCACCGTTTCAATGGACGTGAGTTTGGGTGAACTCCGGGAGTTGGTGATGGACAGGGAGGCCTGGCGTACTGTGATTCATGGGGTCGCAAAGAGTCGGACACGACTGAGAGACTGAACTGAACTGACTCTACATGAATATATGTGGCCACAAAAAGTTACACATAAAAATGTACATAAGATTTTTCTGTAATTTCCCAAAACAATTGCAACATAATTATCCATGAGTAAAGCAATGAATAAACATAGTTCATTTTATTGGTTCAATGGTATACAACACAGAAAAGAAAAAAAAAGTAAACTACTTATACATACAGTAGCATGAAAAAATCTTGTAGACCTAATTTTGAGGAAAAGAAGGCAAATTCACAAAAGTACATACACTATGATGTTATTTACGTGACATTTTAGAACTGGTAAAACTAATCAAGGTGATAGAACAGTAGTTACATTAAGGAGAGAAGATAATGATGGCAAAGAACACGTGAACCTACTTTCATTGGTGTAAAAATATTAGAGTTTTCCCTGTTTACACTATGATAACTTTCTTTGATGCTTTATCACTCAGATTATTTTATGCACTTTAATATATGCATGTGACCAGGTCAGTAATAAAGTTAAAAAAGAGAGGAATAAAGGAAATATAAGAAAATGATTACAGTGTCAGCAAATTATAATATTTGACATTTATTATGTAAAATTCATTTGGTTTGGGACCTAATTATTATGGGATATGTGTTCCTTGAGTTTTTGTTGCTTTAAATTCCAATAAGTCCTTGCTCCTACCCTTTCCACACAAAGACTGATTTGATTTCTGACAGGAAACAGCTTAGAAATAAACTCAAAATATAAAGAGACCATAGTGTAAAAGCTGCTGCAATTCAATATTAATCTGATAATATGCATTTTTGCCTAGTATTTTAAGAATGGCTACAGCTGGAACTGATTCTAAATGAGAATTGAAAAACAGATGACTGATAGTTTACTTTGCTTTCAGCAGAATCTGCAAACCAAGATATATTTTGCAGTGAAAAGTGGGTTGAGCTCCATGTTAATGACAAGGCCTTAATATATGAGGTTTGAATTTATTTTTTAATATAAATGTATTTATTTTAATTGGAGGCTAATTACTTTACAATATTATATTGGTTTTTGCCATATATTGACATGAATCCACCACAGGTATGTGCTCCCCATCCTGAACACTCCTCCCACTTCCCTTCCTATACCATTCCTCTGGGTCATCCCAGTGCACCAGCCCTGAGCATCCTGTATCATGCATCAAACTTGGACTGGTGATTCATTTCACATAAGATATTATACATGTTTCAATGCCATTCTCCCAAATCATCCCACCCTCACCATCTCCGACAGGGTCCAAAAGACTGCTTTATACATTTGTGTCTCTTTTGCTGTCTCACATACAGGGTTATCATTACCATCCTTCTAAATTCCATATATAGGCGTTAGTATCCTGTGAAAAATTGGTGTTTTTCTTTCTGGCTTACTTCACTCTGTATAATAGGCTCCAGTTTCATCAACCTCATTAGAACTGATTCAAATGCATTCTTTTTAATGGCTGAGTAATACTCCATTGTGTATATGTACCACAGCTTTCTTATCTATTCATCTGCTGATGGACATCTAGTTTGCTTCCATGTCCTAGCTATTATAAACAGTGCTGCAATGAACTTTGGAGTACATGTGTCTCTTTCAATTCTGGTTTCCTCTGTCTGTATGCCCAGCAGTGGGACTGCTGGGTCATATGGCAGTTCTATTTCCAGTTTTTTAAGGATTCTCCACATTGTTCTCCATATGACTGTACTAGTTTGCATTCCCACCAACAGTGTAAGAGGGTTCCCTTTTCTCCACACCCTCTGTAGCATTTATTGCTTGTAGACTTTTGGATAGCAGCCATTCTGACTGGCATGAAATGGTACCTCATTGTGGTTTTGATTTGCATTTCTCTGATAATGAGTGATGTTGAGCATCTTTTCATGTGTTTGTTAGCCATCCATATGTCTTCTTTGAAGAAATGTCTATTTAGTTCTTTGGCCTATTGTTTTGATTGGGTCGTTTATTTTTCTGGAATTGAGCTGCAGGAGTTGCTTGTATATTTTTGAGATTAGTTGTTTGTCAGTTGCTTCATTTGCTATTATTTTCTCCCATTCCGAAGGCTGTCTGTCTTTTCTCCTTGCTTATAGTTTCCTTTGTTGTGCAGAAGCTTTGGAGTTTAATTAGGTCCCATTAGGTTTATTTTTGCTTTTATTTCCAGTATTCTGGGAGGTGGGTCATAGAGGATCCTGCTGTGATTTATGTCAGAGAGTGTTTTGCCTATGTTCTCCTCTAAGAGTTTTATAGTTTCTGGTCTTCTGTTTAAATCTTTAATCCGTTTTGAATTTATTTTTGTGTATAGTGTTAGAAAGTGTTCTAATTTCATTCTTTTACAAGTGGTTGACCAGTTTTCCCAGCACCACTAGTTAAAGAGACTGTCTTTAATCCATTATATATTCTTGCTTCCTTTGTCAAAGATAAGGTGTCCATAGGTGGGTGGATTTATCTCTGGGCTTTCTATTTTGTTTCATTGATGTATATTTCTGTCTTTGTGCCAGTACCATACTGTCTTGATAACTGTGGCTTTGTAGTAGAGCCTGAAGTCAGGCAGGTTGATTCCTCCAGTTCCATTCTTCTTTCTCAAGATTGCTTTGGCTATTCGAGGTTTTTTTGTATTTCCATACATACTGTGAAATTATTTGTTCTAGCTCTGTGAAAAAATACCATTGGTAGCTTGATAGGGATTGCATTGAATCTATATATTGCTTTGGGTAGTATACTCATTTTCACTATATTGATTATTCCAATCCATGAACACGGTATATTTCTCCATCTATTAGTGTCCTCTTTGATTTCTTTCACCAGTATTTTATAGTTTTCTATATATAGGTCTTTAGTTTCTTTAGGTAGATAAATTCCTAGTATTTTATTCTTTTCATTGTAATGGTGAATGGAATTGTTTCCTTAATTTGTCTTCCTATCTTCTCATTATTAGTGTATAGGGATCCAAGGGATTTATGTGTGTTGATTTTATATTCTGCAACTGTACCATATTCATTGATTAGCTCTAGCAATTTTCTGGTGGAGTCTTTAGGGTTTTCTGTCTAGATGATCATGTCATCTGCAAACAGTGAGATTTTTACTTCTTTTCCAATTTGAATTCCTTTTATTTCTTTTTCTGCTCTGATTGCTGTGGCCAAAACTTCCAAAACTATGTTGAATAGTATTGGTGAAAGTGGGCACCCTTGTCTTGTTCCTGATTTTAGGGGAAACACTTTCAATTTTTAAACATAATGAGGATAATGAGGATAATGTTTTGCTGTGGGTTTGTCATGTATAGCTTTTATTGTGTGGAGGTATGTCCCTTCTATTCCTCCTTTCTTGAGGGTTTTTATCATATATGGATGTTGAATTTTGTCAAAGGCTTTCTCTACGTCTATTGAGATAATCATATGGCTAAAGCAATGTGTACCTGATCTTCCCAAAGTCCCTAACTATCTTTTCCCACCAGCAACCATAAATTTGTTTTCTAAGACTGTGAGTCTCTTTCTGTTTTGTACATAGTTCATTTGTATCATTTATTTTTAAATTCTACATATAAAGGATGTTATATGATTTTTCTCCTTCTCTGTCTGACTTACTTCACTCAGTGTGACAATATCTAGGTCCATTTATTTTGCTGCAAATGATATTGTTTAATTCCTTTTAATGGTTAAGTAATATCCTATTGTCAGTCAGTCAGTTCAGTAGCTCAGTCATGTCTAACTCTTTATGACTCCATGGACTACAATACACCAGGCCTCCCTGTCCATCACCAACTCCTGGAGTTTACTCAAACTCATTTCCATTGAGTCAGTAATGCCATCCAACCATCTCATCCTCCATTGTCCCCTTCTCCTCTTGCCTTCAATTTTTCCCAGCATCAGGTTTTTTCAAATGAGTCAGCTCTTCACATCAGGTGGCCAAAATATTGGAGTTGCAGATTCAGCATCAGTTCTTCTGATGAACATTCAGGACTGATTTCCTTTAAGATGGACTAGTTGGATCTGCTTGTAGTCTATGGGACTCTCAAGAGTCTTCTCCAACACCACAGTTCAAAAGCTTCAATTCTTTGGTACTTAGCTTGTGCTTCATCCAGCCCAGTGTTTCTCATGAAGTAATCTGCATATAAGTTAAATAACCAGGGTGACAATATACAGCCTTGATATACTCCTTTCCCAATTTGAAACCAGTCTGTTGTTCCATACATATTCCAATATATATATATATATATATTCACTGTTTCTTTATCCAGTCCTCTGTTGATGACATTTAGACTGCTTCCATGTCTTGGCTATTGTAAATAGAGCTGCAATGAACAATGGGATGCATGTATTTTGGAGCCATAATTTTCTCTGGCTATATATCCAGGAATGGGATTTCAGGGTCCTATGTTAGCTCTATTTTTAGTTTCTAAAGGAATTTCCATAAGGTTTTCCATAGTGGCTGCACCAATTTACATTCCAACCAACAGTGCAGGAGGATTCCCTTCTTCTCACACCCTCTCCAGCGTTTGGTGTTTCTAGCTATTTTGATGATAGCCATTCTAACAAATGTGATGTGATATCTCATTATGATTTTGATTTGCATTTCTCTAATACCTAGTGATTTTAAACATCTTTTCATGTGCCTATTGACCATGTTTACATCCTCTTTGGAGAAATGTAGATTCAGGTATTCTAATCATGTTTTGAGTGACTTGCTTGTTTTGATGCTATTAAGCATCTTAAGCTATTTGTAAATTTTGGAGAGTAATCCCTTATCAGTGACATCATTTTAAAATATTTTCTCCCAATCTGTATGTTGTCTTTTAGTTTCATTTATTATTTCCCTTGCTGTGAAAACACTTTTGAGTTTAAGTAGGTCCCATTTGCTTATTTGTGCCTTTACTTCCATTTTTTCTGGGTTGTTGTTCTGTCTCTCAGTCATATCCAACACTTTGCAATCCCATGGACTACAGCACACCAGGCTTTCCTGTCCTTCACTATCTCCTGGAGTTTGTTCAAATTCATGTCCATTGAATCGATGATGCTGTCCAATGATCTCATTCTCTGTCAGGTCCTTCTTCTCCTGCCCTGTCTTTCCCATCATCAGTCTTCCAGTGAGTCTGCTTTTCACATCAGATGGCCAAAGTACTGATGGTTCAGCTTCGTCATCAGTCCTTCCAGTGAATATTCCTTGGCTGATTTCCTTTAGAATTGACTGCTCTAATCTCTGTGCTGCCAAAGGGATTCTAGAATCTTCTCCAGCATCACAATTTGAACGCATCAGTTCTTCAGCACTCAGCCTTCTTTATGGTCCAACTCTCACATTCATACACAATTACTGGAAAAACCGTAGATTTGACTGTATAGACGTTTGTCGGCAAAGTGATGTCTCTGCTTTTTAAACACTGTACAGCTTTTTCACAGCTTTTATTCCAAGGAGCAAGCCTCTTTTAATTTCATGGTTTCAGTCACTATCCACAAAGATTTTGGAACCTAAGAAAATAAAGTATGTTAATATTTCTATTTTTCCTTCATCTGTTTGCCGTGAAGTGGTGGAACCCAATGACATAATCTTCGTTTTTTGAATGTTGAGTTTTAAGCCAGCTTTTTCACTTTCCTTTTTAACCTTCATCAAGAGGTTCCTTGTGTCTCTTCACTATCTGTAACTAGGGTGGTGTCATCTCAGTATCTGAGGTTGTTGATATATCTCCCTGCACTCTTGTGATTCATCCAGCCCAACATTTCACATGATGCAATTTGCATATAACTTAAATAGGCAGGATGAAATATTCCATCCTTGATGTACTCCTCTTCTAATTTTGACAGTCTGTTGTTCTCCACATGATTCTAACTGTTGCTTCCTGATCTGCATACAGGTTTCTCAGGAGGCTGGTTCAGTTCACTTCAGTTGCTCAGTCGTGTCCAACTTTTTGCAAACCCATAAACGCCAGCACCCCAGGCTTCCCTGTTGATCACCAGCTCCTGGAGCTTCCTCAAACCCATGTCCATAGAGTTGGTTATGTTATCCAACCATCTCACCCACTGTCATCCTTTTCTCCTCCTGTTTTCAATCTTTCCCAGTATCTGGGTCTTTTCCAAGGAATCAGTTCTTCACATCAGGTGGCCAAAACATGAAGTTTCAGTGTCAGCATCAGTCCTTCCAATTAGTATTCTGTATTGATTCTATTTAGGATGGACTGGTTGGATCTCCTTCCAGTCCAAAGGACTCTCAAGAGTCTTCTCCAACACCACAGTTCAAAAGTATCTGTTCTTCAGCACTTAGCTTTCTCACACATCCATATATGACTACTGTAAAAAACATAGCTTTGACTAGAGGGACCATGTTGGTAAAGTAATGTCTCTGATTTTTAATATGCTGCCTATGTTGGTCAAGCTTTTCTTCCAAGGAGTAAATATCTTTTAATTTCATGGCTACAGTCAACATCTTTAGTATTTTGGAATCCAAGAAAATAAAATATGTCACTGTTTCTATTGTTTTCCCATCTATTTGCCTTGAAGAGTTGGGACCAGATGCCACAGTCCTAGTTTTTTGAATGTTGAGTTTTAAGGCAGCTTTTTCACTCTCCTCCTTCACTTTGATCAAGAGGCTCTTTAGTTATTCTTTGTTTTCTGCCATAAGGGTGGTTTTATCTGCATATCTGAGGTTATTGATATTTCTCCCGGCAATCTTGATTCCAACGTGTGCTTCATCCAGCCTGGCATTTCACATGATGTACTCTGCATAAAAGTTAAATAAGCAGGGTGAAAATATACAGCCTTAATGTACTCTTCCCAATTTGGAATCAGTCTGTTGTTGCATGTCCAGTTCTAACTGTTCCTTCTTGACCCACATACATATTTCTTAGGAGGCAGGTCAGGTGGTCTTGTATTCCCATCTCGATGAATTTTCCAGTTTGTTGTGATCTACATAGTCAAAGACTTTGGTGTAATCAACAACAAACTGGATCCAAATAGGAAAAGGAGTACATCAAGGCTGTATATTGTCACCCTGCTTATTTAACTTATATGCAGAGTACATCATGAGAAGCACTGGGCTGGAAGAAGCATAAGCTGGAATCAAGATTGCTGAGAGAAATAGCAATAATCTCAAATATGCAGATGACACCACCCTTATGGCAGAAAGTGAAGAGGAACTAAAAGACCTCTTGATGAAAGTGAAAGAGGACAGTGTAAAAGTTGGCTTAAAAATGAACATTCAGAAAACTAAGATAATGGCATCTGGTCCCATCACTTCATGGGAAATAGATGGGGAAACAGTGGAAACAGTGTCAGACTATTTTTGGGGGCTCCATTGCCTTCTCTGTGCTAGTGCATGAAATGTGTGCAATTGTATGATCATTTGAACACATTTTGGCATTGCCCTTCTCTGGGTTTGGAACAAAAAGTAACCTTGTCAGTGGAAACTGACCAGTCCTGTGGCCACTGCTGAATTTCCAAATTTGCTGGCATATTGAATGCAGCACTTTCACAACATCATCTTTTAGGATTTGAAATAGTTCAGATGGGACACCATCACTTCTTCTAGTTTTGTTTGCAGTAATGCTTCTAAGGCCCACTTGCATTCCAACTCCAGGATGTCTGAGTCTATGTGAGTGATCACTTCTTGGCTATCCATTAAAACCTTTTCTGTATAGTTTTTCTTTGTATTTTTGCCACTTCTTCTAAATATCTTCTGCTTCTGTTAGGCCCATATCGTTTCTGTCTTTATTGTGCCATCTTCACATGAAATGTTCCCTTGGCATCACTAATTTTCTTGAAGAGATCTCTAGTCTTTCTCATTCTATTGTTTTCTGGTATTTCTTTGCATTGTTCAGTTAAGAAGGCTTTCTTATCTCTCTTTGCTATTTTTGGAACTTTGCATCTAGATGGGTATAACTTTCCTTTTCTCCTTTGCCTTTCACTTCTGTTTTTTTTTTTTTTTTTTTTTTTTTTTTTAAGGCCTCCTCAAATGACAATTTTACCTTTTAGCTTTTATTTTTCTTGGGGATGTTTTTGATCACTGTCTCCTGTACATTGTTTCTAACTTCTGTCCATAGTTCTTCAGCCACTGTGTCCAGCAGTGGCTGTCCACTAGATCTGTCCATGAGATCTAGTCTCTTCATTCTTTTTGTCACTTCCACTGTATAATCATAAGGGTTTGATTAGGTTATCCCTGTATGACCTAATGGTTTTCCCTAATCTCTTCAGTTTATCTCTGAATTTTACAATAAGGTGTTCATGATTTTACTATTCTGATAAATGGATTGAAAAAGATGTTACTGTAATTTATATCATACTGTGTTCTGCTTATGTTTTTCCACTAAGAGTTTTATAATGTTCTATCTCACATTTATATATTTAATTAATTTTGAACTTATATTTGTATATGGAGTTAAGGAATGATCTAATTTCTTTTTTTTTTTTTTTAATCTGTGACTCTCAAGTTTTCCAAGCACAATGTGATAAAAAGTCTGTCATTTGAACATTGTGTAGTCTTGCTTCCTTTGTCATAGATTACTTGACCATATGTGTATGGGCTTATTTATGGTTTTTCTATCTTGTTCCCTGATCTAAATTTCTATTTTTGTGCCAGTACCATACTGTTTTGATGATGATAGCTTTGTATTATAGACTGGAGTCAGTGACTCTGATTCCTCCAGCTTCATTTTTCATTTTCATATGCTTTTGCTATTCAGGACCTTTTGTATCTCCATACAGATTTTGAGATTTTTTATTCTAGTTCTTTGTGTATGTCATTAGTAATCTGATAAGGTTTGCACTTAATCTGTAAATTGCCTTGGGTAATATAGTCATTTTGAGAATATTGATTCTTTCAATATATGAACATATTTTCATCTTTTTATGTCTTCTTTGATATCTTTCATCAGAATCTTATAGTTTTCATAGTATAGGCCTCTTTTCTTCTTAGGTAGGTTTATTTCTACGTATTTTATTCTTTTCAACACAGTGGTAAATGGAATTGCTTCTTGAATTTCTCTTTATGACCTTTCATTGGTAGTGTACAGAAATGCAACAGATTTGTATTAATTTTTTAACTTACAATGTTATCAAATTTACTGATAAGTTCTAGCATCTTTAGGATCTTCTATGTATAGTATCATGTCATCTGCACACAGTGATGATTTAACTTTTTCTCTTCCAATTTAGATTCCCTTTACTTCTTTTTCTTCTCTGATTGTTGTAGCTAAGACTTTTAAAACCATGTTGAGTAAAAGAGATGACAGTGGACATCTTTGTCTTGCTTCTAATATTAGAAAAATGCTTTCAGCTGTTCACTATTGACTATGATGCTGCTGTAGGTTTGTTATATATGATCTTTATTAGGTTGGGGTATGTAGCCTCTGTGCCCTGTTTCTGGAGAGTTTTTATCATAAATGGGTGCTGAATTTTGTCAAAGACTTTTTCTACATCTATTCTGTTGAATGTTTTTGCATCTATGTTCATCAGTGATATTGGCTGGCAATTTTCTTTCTTTCTTTTTATGGTATCTTTGTCTGGTTTTGGTATTAAGGTGATGGTGGCCTCATAAAATGAGTTAGGAAGTTTTCTCTCCTCTGTGACTTTTTAGGACAGTTTTGGAAGGATAGGTGTTAACTCTTCTTTAAATGTTTAATAAAATTCACCTGGGAAGCCATTGTGTCCTGGACTTTTGTTTCTTGGGAGGTTTTTAATCATGGTTTCACTTTCAGTGCTTGTGATTATTCTGTTTGTATTTTATATTTCTTCCTGGTTCAGTCTAGAGAGACTTACCTTTCTAAGAATTTGTCTATTCTTTTCAGGTTGTCCATTTTATTGGCATACGTTTGTTCATTGTGCTCGTGCTCAGTCCCGTCTGACTCTTTGAGGTTCCATGGGCTTTAGCTCTGTCCATGGGATTTTACAAGCAAGAATACTGGAGTGGGTTGCCACTTCTTTCTCCAGGGGATCTTCCTGACCCAGGGATCAAACCCATATCTCCTGTGTCTCCTGCATTGGCAGGCAGATTATTTACCATCAGTGCCACCCAAGAAGCCTACAATTGTTCATGATAGTATCTTATGATCCTTGGTATTTCTGTGAACTCAGTTGTAACTTCTCCTTTTTGCATTCTAATTTTACGGATTTGAGTCCTCTCCCTTTTCTTCTTGGTGAAGAAAAAGCTAAACATTTATCAATTTTGTCTATCTTTTCAAAGAACCAACATTTAGTTTTATTGATCTTTATGACTAATTTTTTCTTGTCTCTATCCCGTTTATTTCTCCTCTGATCTTTATGAGTTCCTTCCTTCTACCAACTTTAGGTTTTGTTGGTTCTTTGTATAGTTATTTTAGATGTAAGTTTAGGTTTTTTATCTGATATTTTTCTTGTTTCTTGAGGTAAGATTGATATAAACAATAGTAAGGTAAGGTATTGCTATAAACTTCCCTTTTAGAATTGTTTTGCTGCATCCCCTAAGTTTTGGACTACAGTGTTTTTAATTCCATTTGTCTCCAGATTTGTTTTTAATTTCTTGTTTTATTTCTTTTTTATTTCTTCAATGACCCAATGGTTGTTTAGTAGTATATTGTTTGTTCTTTTTAGAGTATTTTCTTGTACTTTATTTCTAATCTCATAGCCTTGTGATCAGAAAAGAAGCTTGATATGATTTTTATTTTCTTAAGTTTACCAAGCCTCACCTTATGGCCCAGAATGTGGTCAATCCTGAAGAAAGTTTCGTGTGCACTTGAGAAGAATGTTCAATCTTCTCCTTTTGATGGAATGCTCTATAAGTGTCATTCATGGTCTGTGTTTCCTTATTGATTTTATGTCTGGATGATTTATCCACTGATGAAGGTAAGTTATTAAAGCCCTCCACTATTTTGGGGACCATATTACTTGTTGCCTGAGTGACCTGTGTATGGATAAAGAAGCAGCAGTTAGAAACTTATGTAGAACAACTGACTAGTTAAAAATTATAAATGGAGTAAAACAAGGCTATTTATTGTCACCTTGCCTATTTAATTAAAATGTAGAGCAGAGAATGAAAAATGTTGGACTGGATGAATTACAAGCTGGAATCAAGATTTCTGGGAGAAATACCAACAACCTGAGATATGCAGATGATATCACTTTAATGGCAGAAAGGAAGAAGAGGAAGTAATGAGCCCCTTAATAAAGGTGAAAGAGGAGAGTGAAAAAGCTGGCTTAAAACTCAACATTAAAAACACTAAAATCAGGGCATCCAGTCCCATTTTCCCATGGCAAATAGAAAAGGGGTAGGTGAAAACAGTGACAGATTTCTCTTCTTGTGTTCTAAAACCACTATTGATGGTGATGGCAGCCATTTAATTAAGAGATGATTACTTCTTGACTGAGACTCTATAGCAAACCTAGAGAATCTGTTAGAAAGCAAAGACATCATTTTGCCAATTAGGGTCCATATTGTCTTTCCAGTACTCATGTACAGATGTGAGAGCTGGCCCGTTAAGAAGGGAGAATGCCAAAAAATTGATGTCTTTGAACTGCAGTGCTGGAGAAGACTCTGGAGAGTTCCTTGGACTACAATGAGATCTAACAAGTTATTCTTAAAGAGAATCAACCCAGAATACTCACTGGAAGAACTGATGCTGAAGCTGCAATATTTTGGCCACTTGATACTAACAGATGACTAATTAAAAAAGACCCTTTTGCTAGGAAAGATTGAAGGCAGAAGAAGAGGACACCAGAAGGATGAAACTGTTGAGTGGCATCACCAATTCAATAATCATGAATTTGGGCAATCTTCAGGAGATGATGAAGGATGGAGAATGCTGTCTTGGGTAGACAGCACAAAACTTCCTCTACAAATTTCAGTAATAGTATTCAAGGCTGTGAAAGAACTGGAAGAATTAACTTCTCTACAGGTATTCCCATATATTGGGTCTCATTTGATTCTGAATAGTTTAAGTTTACAAACTCAAAATGTATGAAGGTAGTGAAAATGCCTGTATCAAAAGTTATCTGTCTCCAAGAATAATGGATTCTCAGGACAGCATCTGGATTAGTATTATTCCATTGTATATACATGCACCATATTTTCTTTATTTGTTTATCTGTTGGTTGGCACTTGAATTGTTTCCATATTTTGGCTATTGTAAGTGCTATGATGAACACACACACATACACACACACACAAACAAAAACAAGTGAATAAAATAAACCAAACAAACATAAAGGCAAAAATTCAAAGAACAGAGAAGTGTTTACTCGAGGGGAAAGGGTTTGAAGAAGAGCAAAATGATAAAGGTGATCAACTATATGGTGACAAATGGAAACTGGATTTTTGGTGGCATACACACACACACAAACAAAAATAAGTGACTAAAATAGACCAAACAAACATAAAGGCAAAAATTCAAAGAACAGAGCAGTGTTTACCCGAGGGGAAAGGGTTTGGGAAAGAGCAAAATAATAAAGGTGATCAACTACATGGTGACAAATGGAAACTGGATTTTTTTGGTGGTAAGCTTGCTGTGTTATGCCATTCCCTGGTGGCTCAAACTGTAAAGCATCTGCCTGCAGTGCAGGAGATCCTGGTTCATTCCTGGGTCAGGAAGATCCCCTGGAAAAGGAAATGGCAATCCACTCCAGCACTCTTGCCTGGAAAATCCCATGGATGGAGGAGCCTGATAGGCAACAGTCTATGGGGTTGCAAAGAGTCGGACACGACTGAGCGACTTCACTTCAACTTCACTTTGCTGTGTTATATAAGATGTAGAAATGTAATGTGCAGATAAAACTTACATGATATTGTATAGAAGAAACATACAAAATGTTATAAACCAATGTTGAATCAATAAAACATAAATTTAAAAATCTTTAGAGATTTCTCTGATGATTCAATGGTTAAACTTCTTTTCTTACATCACAGGGCCAGGAGATCAGTCCCTGGTTGAGGAACTAAAATGACACATGTCACAGGGCACACAACCAAAACTCTTCAAATTAAAAAAATGAGTGATTTTAAAGGGAGGAAAGAATGACATTAATTTAAATGAAATTTAGATGAAATGGGATATGGTAACAGAGATTGCAAAATTTTCTTTAGTGGAGAGACATAAATGTGTTTAACAACGAATGAATAGGATCCAGTAAAAAGGAAATAGTTGAATATACAAGGTAATAAAAAGGATATTTAAGGCATTAAGTACAATTTTTCTTTTAATCTTCTCAGTATCTTTAAGCAAAGTTTTCATTATCACAGGAAAAGCAAAGTATCATTTAATAATATCTTATTTATTTTAGTCTGCTTAAGTGTAATATTTTTAACTAAAGTATTAAATATAAAGCATATTCTAGAATTTCTTGGATAAATATATGGATTTTCTTTTTGGGTTGGGTAAAACTTTGCTTTGTTGATATTTACAGCTTGGGCTTTAGACTCAAGCAGACTGGATTTGATTCCTTATAGTGCTTGGTAGCTGCAGGACCTTAAGGCTTTTACTTATCTGTATCTGATCCCAGTGTGACTGAACACTTCACTACAAACATATTTACTTTTTGTTTACTCATGCTGCTTGTCCAATTTTATCGATTTTTTTTCTTTTTATCTCCTTGATTAAAAAAATTATAGATAGCAGCTTTCCTATCATATTCTACTAGATAGTGTTGCCTTGCAATTATTTTGTTTGATAAACATAGTAACCAAAACATTTTTATAGATATGTGTGCATTATTCATTATAATTTATTGCTATAATTTTATTCTTGTAAAACTTCCTCCTCCCAATGAATTTTTTAAATATTCCTGAAATAATTAAACACTGAAATTTATTCTGACATTGATCTCATGGTTAACTTTGCCAGGTATTGATGATCTAAGAACTCAGATATTTCTTTAGCTTAGAAAAGTAATAATTTGCCATGTTCTTGATCAATGTATTTCTGTACCTTTTAAAAATTAAAAGGATAACCATAAAATATACACAAGGAATAAAGAATGTGAATACAGACAATGCACAGCACTCAAAATCCAGCTCAAGCAAAAAAATTTTTTTCCATTGTTTTTGAGGTCTCTTTTTGCCTCTTTAAATACTATTAAATCTTCTACTCTCTCAAAGTACAAAGTATGTGCTATCCAGAATTTTTTTTGTAAAATTCCCTGAAGCTTTTTTCTAATGTAAGCTGGAATTCCTAAATATGTATAATTTTACACGGTTTTAAATTTTTAAATTGGAATGTAGTACACATATTTTAATACCTTTTTTTTTAGATATCATATTATTAAAATTGGGAAGCCTTGATGGTTCAACACTAAACAATCCACCTGCAATTCAGAAAAAAAGTAGTTTGGGTCAGGAAGATGCCTTGCAAAAGAAAATGGTAACCTGCTCCAGTATTCTTGCCTGGAAAATACCATGGCGATAGGAGACTGGCCAAGTATATTCCATGGGGACAAAAAAAAGAGTCAGACATGACTGAGTAAATAAACAACAGCAACGACATTAATAATGGATTTTTATTGTTATAATATCTATTATGATTACATTGCATTATGACTGTACTGCAATTTATTGATCCACTGATTATCAGGGAACATTTGTAGAAGTTTGGGTTGAATTATTTTTTTTTTTGTCTCTTTTGCAAACAATGCATGTTTTACAGGTCTGCTTTTACATATTTATAGGTGAATATATGTAAGGAATGTTATAAGATATATACCTGAGTAAATTGCTATATTAGAATTTTCAACTTTATTATATAAGTCTCTGTTTCCTCAAAGTAATGCTCATTTATATTATCATTTAAAGGGCTTAAAAAAATTCTTTCAAAAGTATTTACACTAAAAAATGGAGCAAAGTTGCATGGTAGCAGCTGGGTCAAAAAATGAAATTATAAAAACTTTTTTTTTTTTTTTACTTTGTGCATGATAGGAGAAATAATGCCAGGTATACAGGAATTCAAACTTCACCCTTCCTAGAGTTTTTAACATGGTGATAATGTACTAAAGGTAAATAAATCTGTCTGGATTATTCTTTTATTGGTGAAAGGGTTGGAGTTTAGTGAATACCTGGTGTGATTAACTCTAGTTAGGAGTATGGACATTTTACCCAAAATAGCAGGCTGGAAAACAGTGTGTGAGTACAGATTCTGGTTAAGTGGGTAGAAATCATGAAAGAGTTCTATAAAATTTAATTGACTTTTTTTCCCTTGGCTTCAGTTAGGTAATAAGCAAGATCATTATCTTGAATTCTATAGGCCTCTTTTAAGTTAAAATAAGAGTACTAGTGATTAACCTCCTAAACTTTTATTTTAACTATGATTAACTTTATCCCCAAATTTCAGCTCCTTCTTTAGTTTCTCTGCTGTGGTTCAGTCATTAAGTCATGTCAACTCTTTGTGACCCCATGGACTGTAGTCTGCCAGGCTCCTTTGTCCATGGGATTCTCCAGGCAAGAATACTGGAGTGGGTTGCCATTCCCTTCTCCAGGGGATCTTCCCAACCCAGGAATTTAAATCAGGTCTCCTGCATTGAAATAGATTCTTTCCCATCTGAGCCACCAGAAGAGTCTCAGGGATAACTACAAATGTGAGTTTGACTGTTTATCCATTACTAAAAGAAGTTAACATATATGAATATAAGTACATGCTTCATTGTTGTTGTTTTTCAGTCTCTCAGTTTTGCCCGACTCTTTCCAACTCCATAGGTTGCAGCATTCCAGGCTTTCCTGTCCTTTACCATCTCTTGGAGCTTCCTCACACTCATGTCCATTGAGTTGGTGATGCCATGCAACCATCTCATCCTCTGTCATCCCCTTTTCTTGCCTTCAGTCTTTCCCAGGATCAGGGTCTTTTCTAAAGAATTGGGTCTTTGCATCAGGTGGCCAAAGGATTGGAGCTTCAGCTTCAGAATCAGTCCTTCCAATTAATATTCAGAGTTGATCTTTAGGATTGACTGGATTGATCTCCTTGCAGTCCAAGGACTCTCAAGAGTCTTTTCCAACACTATAGTTCAAAAACATCAATTCTTCTGCAGTTAGCCTTCTTTATGGTTCAACTCTCACATCCATACATGACTACTGGGGGAAAAAAATATAGCTTTGACTATATAGACCTTTGTAGGCAAAGTAATGTCTTTGTTTTTTTTAATATGCTGTTTACGTTTGTCAGTGGTTTTCTTCCAAGGAGCAGGCGTCTTTTATTTTCATGGCTGCAGTCACCATCTGCAGGGATTTGGGAGCCCAAGAAAATAGTCTGCCACTGTTTCCATTTGTTTCCCCATATATTTGCCATGAAGTGATAGGACCGAATGCCATGACCTTAATTTTTTGAATGTTAAGTTTTAAGCCAGCTTTTTCCACTTTCCTCTTTCACCTTAATCAAGAGGCTCCTTAGTATATAAGTATATGCTTCTAAATAAAACATTTTTTAAAATTAATGTTTAATTGGAGGATAATTGTTTTACAATGCTGTGTTGGTTTCTGCTATATAAAATGAATCAGCCATAAGTGTGTGTGTGTGTGTGTGTGTGTGTATCTATTTATCTATATATCATGTCTCTTGTTCCTCACTCTCCCTCCATACCAACCCTTTGGTTGTCACAGGGCACCAAGTTGAGTTCCTTGTGTTATAAAGCAACTTCCCACTA
Source organism: Oryx dammah (assembly GCF_014754425.2). Taxonomy (NCBI): domain Eukaryota; kingdom Metazoa; phylum Chordata; class Mammalia; order Artiodactyla; family Bovidae; genus Oryx; species Oryx dammah. The sequence continues at coordinate 42,214,415 of NW_024070208.1, forward strand.
GCCATTGTTTTTGAATATGATAATGTATATACTTCAATGCTACTCTCTCAATTCATCCTGGTTTTTTTTTTCCATATCCTACTGTCTACACGTCTGTTTTCTGTGTCCACATATCTGTTCCTGCCCTGCAAATAGGTTCATCAGTACTATTTTCTAGATTCTATATATATGCATTAATATGTGTATTAGTTGCTCTGTTGTGTCTGACATTTTGCTACCCCATGGACTTTAGTGCATCAGGCTCCTCTGTGCATGGGATTTTCCAGGCAAGAATACTAGAGTGAGTTGCCATTTACTTCTCCAGGGATCAAATACGCATCTCTTGCATTGCAGATTAACTCTTTACCATCTGAACCAGCAGGATAAAATGTTAGTACAGACAGACTTTATTTCCTTGGGCTACAAAATCACTGCAGATGGTGACTGCAGCCATAAAATTAAGAGACACCTGCTCCTTGGAAGAAAGCTATGACTAAACTAGACAGCATATTAAAAACCAGAGACATGACTTTGCTGACAAAGGGCCATCTAGGCAAAGCTATGGTTTTTCCAGTAGTCGTGTATGGATGTGGGAGTTCAACTATAAAGAAAACTGAGAGCTGAAGAATTGATGCTTTTGAACTATGGTGTTGGAGAAGATTCTTGAGGGTCTCTTGAACTGCAAGGAGATCAAATGAATCAATACTAAAGGAGATCAGTCCTGAATATTCATTGGAAAGACTGATTCTGAAGCTGAAGCTCTAATACTTTGGCCACCTGAACTGAAGAATTCTCATTGAAAAAGACCCTGATGCTAGGAAAGATTGAAGGCAGGAGGAGAATGGGACAACAGAGGACAAGATGTTTGGATGGCATCACAGACTTAATGGACATGAGTTTGAGGAAGCTCTGGGAGTTGGTAATGGACAGGGAAACCTAGCATGCTGCAGGCCATGGGGTCACAAAAAGGCGGACACGACTGAGCAACTGAACTGAACTGATACATATATATTTTGTCTCTTTCTGACTTACTTCACTTTGTGAGGCAACAGGCTCTAGGTTCATTCACTTCAGTTCAGCAGACTCAAATCATTCCTTTTTATGACTAAGTAATGCCCCATTGTATATATGTATTAAAACTTTCTTATCCATTCATCTGTGGATAGACATCTAGGTTGCTTCCATGTCCTGTCTGCTGCAAATAGTGCTGCAATGAACATTTTACAATATTTTTATATAACACTTTATAATATTTATAATTGAGATTCCATGAGTTAACTCTTCCATTTACTAATGTTATACAAGTCTCTGTGTGTGTTTGTGTGTGTGTGTGTGTGTGTGTGTACATGTCACTGAATCCAATCACAGTTTCCTCACCACCTGAAAGGTTAATAAGTTGAGAGAGAAGTCCTTAGGGCAAGGAACTGTGACTATATTTGTAAAACCATCAGGCTGAGAACTAGTGTCCTAAAGAACAGTCCTATCTGAGTTAGAATTCAGGCTTATCTGTATTCCAAAGGGACGGGATTGTGGCTAGTAGTTGCACACTTCTGGGTGCCAGAAATTTTTGTGCTTGCAACTGTCCATATAAGTCTGGTTACAATATCCTTACGAAATTCAAAAAGGACACTTGTTATTTTCTATTGCATAATACAATACAATAGTTAGAGAAAAAGGAATAGATGGAATACGGAGTCAGGCTTGTTTTTCTATTGCAAACATAGCACAAAGTTTGAGAGCAATTAATATTCAGGCTGCTTGGGTTTGGATTTCTGCTCCAAATTTTACTAGTTCTGTGACCCAAGCCATGTTTCAAAATCATCTTCTGCTGAAGTTTTCTCATATCTAAGTGAGGATAACAGTGTACCAATCTAATAAAATTGTTATTGCTGTTGTTGTTTAGTCACTAAATCATGTCTGACTCTTTGGGGGAGCTCACAGACTGCAGCGCCATCAAATTCTTCTGTTCATGAAATTTCTTAGGCAAGAACTGGAGTGGGTTGCCATTTCCTACTTCAGGGGATCTTCCTGGCCCAGGGATCAAACTCACATCTCCTGCACTGGCAGGCAGATTCTTTACACTGATTCTGTACCACTGAGCCACCTGAAAACCTCTTCTCATAAGATTATCAGTATTAAATAAGTTAATATTTGTAAAACACTTAGAACCATATTTAACAGATATGAGATGCTATCTAAGTAATTGTTAAATAAATATACAAATGTAGGAATATTGCTACATGTAATTTCTGGTTATTGATTTTATCTGCAATATAGTATTCCATCAGAGGTATGCATTTAAGCATTCCCTTTGGATGGCTGATCTAGCCATCTGATCTGATTATATTTCTCTTTGAACAAGAGTAGATAAATTCTTCATGTTTTTCCTTTTGTTTACCTGTGCTAATTTGTATTTAGATTCAATGTCAGGATATTGAGACTCCATGAGTATTAAAGTTAATATTTAACTAATTGGAAATGCCTATGCAACTATATTGGTTGAATGTTTTCAGCTTTAATAAAGTGTGCTTTAATATGTATGCTTTCTTATAGTCTGCTTGCTTTAATATGTGTGCTTTCTTATAGTCTGGACACATTTCATGACATACTAATATATGATATTGTCAAACTTTTGCCATCCTATGTCAGTTTAATCCATATAAATACATTCTTATTAAAACATAAATTCTATTCATTTACCACTTAGATTGTTTCATTTCATAACTATCTATGTAGCATGTACCATTTGCCTGATATTATTCTAGCCACTGTATACAGCCAAGACAGGGTGTTCACTGAATATTTAGGACTCACTTTTTACCTCTGTGGATGGTGGAAAGGAGGGCTTCCCTGGTAGCTCAGCTGGTATGGAATACACCCACAATGCATGAGACCCTGGTTTGATTCTTGAGTCAGAAAGATACCCTGGAGAAGGGATAGGCTATCCACTCCAGTATTCTTGTCCTTCCCTAGTGGCTCAGTTGGTAAAGAATCCGACTGTAATCTGGGAGACCTGACTTTGATATCTGGGTTGAGAAGATACCCTGGAGGAGGGCCTGGCAGCCCTCTCATGCCTGGAGAATCCTCATGGGCAGAGGAATCTGGCTAGCTGCAGTCCATGGAGTCACAAAGAGTCTGACACGACTGAATGACTAAACACAGCATGACACAAACTTGATAAAGGCTTGAGAAAGAACAACAGAAAAAAGAAAAGGATAAGAAGAGATGGAGAAAGTGGAAAACATAAACTAAATTAAGTGGGAGCATTGAATATGAAATAGAAAACGTGCAACAAACTAGATAAGAATAAAAGATCATCATATAGTCCAGTTGCTTTTAAACATGATTGCTCATTAGAAACATATCTGCAGCTCTGAAGAAAAAAATGCAGTATCTAGGTATTTATATTTTTCAAAAGCTTTCAAGATAATTCCGATATGCCTCTGGATTTTAAATACTAGTTACAGGTTTTTCTATTAAATAATAGTTTTAGTGATATAGAATCAATTATTTTTCTGTTGTCCAATCATGATATAATAGTATTAAGTGAGTAATAGTTACATAATCATAATAGTAAAATATGTTTATCAGTTTTCACAATCAGTAGCCAGACAAAAAGTAAAAGATGGTTACAATGCAAGCCTTAATAGGAACATGACTAACTTAATAATATAAAATAAATGCATACCATTTGGGGAGGTCAAGCAGAGTGACATGGCAAGTGGAAGTGCATACATGCACATGTTTTCATCCACCCAGCTGTCTATGTCTTTTGGTTGGTACATGTAATCCATTTACATTTAAGACAATTATCCATATGCATGATCCCATTACTATTTTTTAAATTGTTTTGGGTTTATTTTTTGCAGATTTTCCCCTTCTCTTGTGTTTCTTGCCTAGATAAGTTTCTTTAGCATTTTTTGTTAAAGCTGGTTTTGTGATGCTGAACTGTCTTAACTTTTGCTTGTCCAAAAAGCTTTTGATTTCTCCATCAAATCTGAATAAGAGTCTTGCTGGGTAGATTATTTTGGGTTATAAATTTTTCCTTTGCATCATTTTAAGTATATCCTGCATTAGGGATTCCATTGAGCTGATAACATGATGGGGGTTCCCTTGTATGTTGTTTGCCATTTTTCCCTTATTGCTTTTAATATTTTATCTTTGTCTCTAAATTCTGTCAATTTGATTACTATATCTTAGTGTGTTCTTCATTGGTTTTTTTCCACTTGGATCTCTCTGCTTCCTGCACTTGGTTGACTATTTCCTTTCCCATGTTTGGAAAGTTTTCAATTATTATCTCTTCCAATATTTTATCAGACCACTTCTCTCTTGTATTCTTCTAGGACCCCTATAATGTGGATGTTGCTGAATTTAATGTTGTCCCAAGGTCTTTTAGGCAATCTTCATATTATTTTTCCAGTATTCTGTTCTTCAGCATTGATTTCCACCATTTTGTCCTTCACTTCATTTATTCATTCTTCTGCCTTATTAATTCTGCTATTGATTCCTTCTAGTGTATTATTTATCTCTGTTTGTTTGTCCTTTAGTTCTTATAGGTCTTTGGTAAACATTTCTTACATCTTGTCCAATGTGTTCCTGAGATTCTGGCTCACCATCACTATCATTATTCTGAATTATTTTTTTCTGGAAGGTTGTCTATTTTCAACTCTTTTAGTTGTTTTTCTGGCGTTTTATCTTGTTTATTCATCTGGGACATAACTTTCTGCTTTTCCATCAGGATTTACTTTTTATAATATGGCTTCTGTTTTAGCTGCTGATGAAATTTTTCTTCTTCTGTCTGCCCTTTGATGGACGAGACTAAGAGGCTGTGTAAGCTTCCTAATGGGAGGGACTGGCAATGGGAAAAGTTGGGTCTTGCTCTTGTGGGCAGAGCCTTCCTCAGTAAAGCTTTAATCCAATTATTTGCTGAATCTAGTGTTTCCATTTTTCTCCACTTGTGTTTTTGATGTATTCAAAGATACTATTCCAAATTCTGATGTTTTGTGGTTTTATGTGGGGGCAATTTTGTGGTTTGCAAGGACAAAGAGTACATCTTAGACCTGGTGCTTATTGTGAAGGAATCAGCCATGTATGTATCTCTTAGATAACTTTTGTCTTTCATTGATGGAGGGTGTTCTTTGACCTGTGGAGATAAAGATAGTTTCCTACACCTGTTCTTGGATATCTTAACTGCCAGCCTTATCAGGCTACTTAACAAATCTAGATGAGTGACAGATCTATGGTATAGGGAAACAAAAAAATTCCCAATTTTGTCCTCCTATTGTAATAGGTTCATTTTATTGAGATTGCCCAATGACTTCTTTGCCTCTAGTTGGTGGAAAGGAGATTTGAGTCACAAAAAAAGAAGGTACCTCCTAACAGGCACTCATTGACCTGCAGTTTCCCTTGTTGCTATTTCTGGTCATCAACATCTGGTTTCTAGGTGGGAGAGTATAAATGTGGCTCCTTTGTGTCAGGTGCACTTATTATTGATACTTAGTAATATTCCTGAACTTATGAGAACCTCTGTTCAACCTGATGGTGGAATGAGTCTAACTAGGCCAACTTCTGTTGATAGATTTGTAATAAGGAGACATGGGTCTTCTTCTTTTGGATGATGGGTTGTAACAGGCTCTGTCTGAATGTTGTGCCTCTAGTATTATGGTGCATGACTAATATGCTTCTTTCTACTAATTTTCAGCATACTTTTTTTGACTGCCTTTGGTATTATTTCCACAGTGATTACAGCAGTACTTGTTAACTGAAGGTTTAGATAAAACCATATGCATATCTGTCTAGACTGGCTTTTTTATTATACTTCTCAATCTTGTTGCTCTATCTTTCCTTATATATTTTATACTGAAGCAGTATTCTCTGTAATTTGAAAACATATGACATATTTTGGCATTTATTTTTCTAAAATAGTTATAATTCTGTTTACATTCTATACTTCTTTGCATACTGATTACTAAATGATAATACCTATCATTTAGGTAACTGGATATTTAATATGTTCTTAAAAGGCAAATTAATAAATATATCATGTCCTGATCATTTAAAAATCTAGTTCCTCATATATTCTTGCTTTACATAGCTTGCCTTCCAAACATATCTCCAATTAAGTCATGCCATAATGCTTTAAAATTTCTTCATATCAAATTTCCCAACTGTTTTTGGAACTTTACTTGGTAATTTTATTGGTAAAATATAGTTTCTGAGTGCTCTTTACCCTTTATGAATATTTAACATTTGAATCATAAGAGTGTCCTCTATGTAACTTATCCATCAATTTGATGATCTATTTATGTTTCAATTTATTATGTAACAGATGTCTGTGTAGCTATAGACCCGTATTAATAGTGTATCCTGTGGCTTGCAATGCCTTTCAAGTGATCAATGATGACTAAGACTAAACGATTTTGAGTTTAAAAGAAAACTCACTGAGAAATTAGCTCAATATGGTGAACTCACACTTTTCTTACAAAAGCACAGAAGTCACAAATAGTTGCTGAATAACCATTGATGAAAAAAAAAACAATGGAACCTACAAAAAAGGTATCCTACCTCCAAAGATAAAGAAGAAGCCAAAATGAGTTGTAAGAAGGGTACAATAAAGACAAAATCAAATCCTATACCCACTGGTTGGGCAACCCACAAACTAGAAAACAATAATGTTGTTCATTCACTCGGTTGTTTCCGACTTTTTGTGACTCCATGAATTGAAGTGCACAAGGTTTCCTTGTCCTTCACTACCTCCCAGGTTTTGCTCAAACTCATGTCCATTGAGTCAGTAATGCCATTCAACCATTCCATCCTATGTTACCCCCTTCTTCTCATGCCCTCAATCTTTCCCAGCATCAGGGTCTTTTCCAGTGAACAGGCTCTTTGCATCAGGTGGCCAAGGTATTGGAACTTCAGCTTCAGCATTAGTCCTTCCAATTAATATTCAGGGATGATTTCTTTAAGAGTTGACTGGTTTGATCTCTTGCTGCTCAAGGTACTCTCAGGAGTCTTGATCAGCACCACAGTTAGAAAGCATCTATTATTTGGCACTCAGCATTCTTTGTGATCCAACCTTCACATCCATACATGACTACTGGAAAAAACAGAACTTTGACTATATAGACCTTTGTCAGCAAAGTGTTGTCTTTGATTTTAATATACTGTCTCGTGTTTTAATTTCATGGCTGCAGTCACGGTCTGCAGTGATTTTGGAGCTCAAGAAAATATAGTAGGCCACTGTTTCCATTTTTTTCCCCATCTATTTTCCATAAAGGGATGGGACTGTTTCCTATGATCTGAGCTTTTTAAATAAACCAGAGATCAAAATGCCAACATTTGTTGGATCATAGAAAAGCAAGGGAATTCCAGAAAAAATATCTGCATTGACTATCGACAGCTTCATTGACTACGAAGCCTTTGACTATGTGGATCACAACAAACTGTGGAAAATTCTTAAAGAGATGGGAATACCAGAGCACGTTACCTACCTCCTGAGAAACCTGTATGCAGATCTTGAAGCAACAGTTGGAACCGGACATGGAACAATGGACTGGTTCAAAATTGGAATAACAGTAAGTCAAGGCTGTATATTGTCACCCTGCTTATTTAATTTATATGCAGTGTACATCATGGGAAATTCCAGGCTGGATGAAGCTCAAGCTGTAATCAAGATTTCCAGGAGAAATATCAATAACCTCAGATATGCAGATGACACCACCTTAAAGGCAGAATGTGAAGAGAAACTAAAGTACCTCTTGATGAAGGTGGAAAAGGTGAGTGAAAAAGCTTGCTTAAAACTTTACATTGAAGAAAACAATTATATCACAGAGGTTATCTCACTGGAGCGGGGGTTCAGAACCCCTAGACTGGGGCGAGAAACAAGAAGAAGAGTTCCCAGAGATCTTCCTTTGAAAGCCATTGTAGTTTGATTGTAGAACTTCCTCAGGAATGAATAACAGAGAAATCCACTTTTGGGGAGTCCACACAAAGTCTCATGCTCATCAAGATCCAAGACATAAAAGCAGTGACTCTATTAGATGCTCAACTGGACTTACCTGCTAGAATTGAAGAGTCTCCTTCAGAGGTAGTGGACAGCTGTGGCTCACTGTAGGGATAAAAAGATTGGCAGGATCAGTTCTGGGAAGTACCCATTCGAAAGATACCTGTTCAAAGCCATCATTATCCCCACCAAACAGTGTGTAGGCTTCAGTGCTGGGTTTCCTTAGGCTAAACAACTGACAGGCAGGACCACAGTTGCAGCCAAGTGACCTAAAATCTCCCTGAACAAGGCTCTTCCCACCAGAGGGACAAGAGCCAGACCAATTACTGCAGGGCAGGAACTAGTTATTTACAACAGGAAGGCTGCACAAGCCTCTTAGGCAGCTTCATTCACCAGAAAGCAGACAGTAGAAATAAGAATTATAGTCCTGTGTCATGGGGAATGGAAACAGTGTCTCAGAAAATTAGACAAAATGAGATGGCAGGATAATAAGTCCCAGATGAAGGCACAAGATGAAACTGAGAAAAGCCAATTGAAATGAAACAGACTGGATCCAAATAGTAAAAGGAGTATGTCAAGGCTGTATATTGTCACCCTGCTTATTTAACTTATATGCAGAGTACATCATGAGAAATGCTGGACTGGAAGAAACACAAGCTGGAATCAAGATTGCCGGGAGAAATATCAATAACCTCAGATATGCAGATGATACCACCCTTATGGCAGAAAGTGAAGAGGAACTAAAAAACCTCTTGATGAAAGTGAAAGAAGAGAGTGAAAAAGTTGGCTTAAAGCTCAACATTCAGAAAACAAAGATCATGGCATCTGGTCTCATCACTTCATGGGAAATGAATGGGGAAACAGTGGAAACAGTGTCAGACTTTATTTTCTTTGGGCTCCAAAGTCACTGCAGATGGTGATTGCAGCCATGAAATTAAAAGATGCTTACTCCTTGGAAGAAAAGTTATGACCAACCTAGATAGTATATTCAAAAGCAGAGACATTACTTTGCCAACTAAGGTCCTTCTAGTCAAGGCTATGGTTTTTCCTGTGGTCATGTATGGATGTGAGAGTTGGACTGTGAAGAAGGCTGAGCACTGAAGAATTGATGCTTTTGAACTGTGGTGTTGGAGAAAACTCTTGAGAGTCCCTTGGACTGCAAGGAGATCCAACCAGTCCATTCTGAGGGAGATCAGCCCTGGGATTTCCTTTGAGAGAATGATGCTAAAGCTGAAACTCCAGTACTTTGGCCACCTCATAAGAAGAGTTGACTCATTGGAAAAGACTCTGATGCTAGGAGGGATTGGGGGCAGGAGGAGAAGGGGACGACAGAGAATGAGATGGCTGGATGGCATCATGGACTTGATGGACGTGAGTCTGAGTGAACTCCGGGAGTTGTTGATGGACAGGGAGGCCTGGCATGCTGCGATTCATGGGGTCGCAAAAAGTCGGACATGACTGAGTGACTGAATTGAAGTGAACTGAAATGAAGATCATCCAAGATCTCAAAAAAGAAGGGTGACATGCATCCAGAAGACACAAAAAATGTTTAACAACAAAACAAACAACCCAATCAAAAAAAAAAAAAAAAAAGAAAGAAAGAAAGAAAGAAAAGAAAAATGGGTGGACTATCTAAATAGACATTTCTCTAAAGAAGACATACAAATGGCCAAAAAGCACATTTAAAGATATTCAACATCACTAATTATTGTGTGTGTGTGTGCGCACGCCTGCACCCTCAGTTATGTCTGACTCTTTGTGACCCCCTGGACTCTAGCCCGTCAGGATCCCCTCTTCATGCAATTATCCTAGCAAGAAGACTAAAAGAGGTTGCTGTTTCCTCCTCTAGGGTATCTTCCTGACCAAGGGATCAGACCCTCATCACTTATATCTCCTAATTTAGCAAGAAGATTCTTTACCACTGCATCAAACTTAAATTAGCTTCAAATTGAAAGACGCTTACTCCTTGGAAGAAAAGTTATGACCAACCTAGACAGCATATTCAAAAGCAGAAACATTACTTTTCTGACTAAGGTCCGTCTAGTCAATGCTATGTTTTTTCCTGTGGTCATGTATGGATGTGAGAGTTGGACTGCGAAGAAGGCTGAGCACTGAAGAATTGATGTTTTTGAACTGTTGTGTTGGAGAAGACTCTTGAGAGTCCCTTGGACTGCCAAAAAAAATCCAACCAGTCCATTCTGAAGGTGATCAGCCCTAGGATTTCTTTGGAAGCAATGATGCTAAAGCTGAAACTCCAGTACTTTGTCCACCTCATGCGAAGAGTTGACTCATTGGAAAAGACTCTGATGCTAGGAGAGATTGGGGGCAGGAGGAGAAGGGGACGACAGAGGATGAGATGGCTGGATGGCATCACTGACTTGATGGACATGAGTCTGAGTGAACTCCGGGAGTTGGTGATGGACAGGGAGATCTGGCGTGCTGCGATTCATGGGGTCGCAAAGAGTCAGACATGACTGAGCGACTGAACTGTGAACTGTAAGTATGTTTTGGTTCAGGAAAGAGAGTTAAACCTCTAGGTAAAGAGCAAAGAAAATTAAAATTTAAAGATTCTGATAGGGAAGATGTTTTCATTTATCCCCCTTTTATTCTCCATGGAGTACATTTCTCGCACTTTGCCTTTGGTAAAAGCACAGGAGTCTGGACAAGACCCATGGAAAGAAAAAAGGCAACAGAAGATGATGAGAGGTTGCTGTGGGGACACTGCAAACCCACAGCAAGAAGAGATGTGGCAGTCCTTCCGTTTCTAAATGACCCTTAATGGTAAAGGATATGGACTGGTCTCTGCCTAAATTTCCTATTCTAATAACTCCAGTACTCGGTCAGTGTCTGTTTTCTGACCAGTTTTCTGAAGTGTTCGGATCACTTTTCAATGCCATTAACCTCTGAATACTCAGAGCTATTAACATCTAAGAAAACAATTCAAGGATTTCCCTGGTGGTACAGTGGATAAAAATCTGCCTCAGTGCAGGGGACACAGTTTCAATACATCATCCAGGAAGATTCCACATGCTGCAGAGCAAGCATAGCACAACTACTGGAGCCCTCAAGTCCTAGAGTCCTGATGCCACAATTGCTGAAGACTATGTGCCTAGAGCCTGTGCTCCACAACAAAAGAAGTCACCACAATGAGAAGTCTCTGCCCACAGCAACTAGAGAAAGCTTATGCAGAGCAACAAAGACCCAGCAAAATTATAAATAAACAAATAGTTATAAGAAAAGAATAAATCTAATTTGACTTAAAAAAAAAAGAAAATTAAAGAAGTAAATATACCAAAGTCAAATACCAATAATTTGGGAGTCCTCAGTGTTTCAGTTTAATAGGCTGTACACAGCCAGATTAGATATTAGCTTCCAAGGGAAGAATGTGAGATATACAGACACTATGATGTGACAACTACACTTAACATAGAATTGAAGCCACATGGTCAATGCAGTTCCTAGTAAAATCTAATTCCTTCCTTTGTCCCAGAGAACAGGTACTACATTCACAACTCACAGATTTGCAAACTGCACATTATAATTTTTTTAATCAATTGTAATCCTCATATACAGGCCACTGACTTCATCAGAACCATCAGGAAGAATATAAGTTTTGGTCTTGAAGTCATGGCCCTAGTTATTAAAGAAATGAAAATCAAAACTAGAATGAAGTAGCACCTCATACCAGTCAAAATGGCCATAATCAAAAAGTCTACAAATAATAAATGTTGGAGAGGATTAATGTAAATTTGTACAGTATAACCACTATGGAGAAGAGTATGGAAGTTTCTTATAAAACTAAAAATAGAACTACCATATGATCCAGCAATACCTTCAGCATATACCTAAGAAAAAATATGATCCACAAGGATACATGCTCCCCAATGATCATTGCAGCTCTATTCACAATAGCCAAGACATAGAAACAACTAAATGTCTATTACAGATGAATAGATAAAAAAGAGGTACATGAATATAATGGAATATTATTTAACCATTAAAAATATTGAAAAACATCATTTTTAGTAACATGGATGGACCTAAAGATTGAAATTGTGAGTGACTTTAGCTACTTCAAATTCTAAAAGATGATGCTGTGAAATTGCTGCACTCAACATGCCAGCAAATATGGAAACTCATCAGTGGCCAGAGGACTGGAAAAGGTCAGTTTTCATTCCAATCCCAAATGAAAGGCATTGCTTAAGAATGCTCAAAATACCATACAATTGCTATCATCTCACACACTAGTAAAGCAATGCTCAAAATTCTTCAAGCCAGGTTTCAACAGTATATGAACCATGAACTTCCAGATGTTCAAGCTAAAATTAGAAAATGCAAAGGAATGAGAGATCAAATTTCAACATCCGTTGGATCATCAAAAAAGCAAGAGAGTTCCAAGAAAACATCTACTTTTGCTTTATTGACTATGTCAAACTCTTTTGACTGCATGGATCACAAAAAACAGTGGGAAATTCTGAAAGAGATGGGAATACCAGACCGCTTGACCTGCTTCTTGAGAATCTGTATGCAGGTCAGGAAGAACAGGTAGAACTGGACATGGAACAACAGACTGGTTCCATACAGAGAAAGGAGTACATCAAGGCTGTATATTGTCACCCTGCTTATTTAACTAATATGCAGAGTACATCATGAGAAACTCTGGGCTGGATGAAGCACAAGCTGGAATCAGCATTGCTGGGAGAAATATCAATAATCTCAGATATGAAGATGACACCATCCTTATGGCAGAAAGTGAAGAACTAAAGAGATTCTTGATGAAAGTGAAAGAGGGTAGTGAAAACGTTGGCTTAAAAGTCAACATTCAGAAAACTAAGATGATGGCATCTGATCCCATCACTTCATCCAAATAGACGGGGAAAGAGTGAAATCATGACAGTCTTTACTTCTTTGGGCTCCAAAATCACTAAAGATGGTGACTGCAACCATGAAATTAAAAGATGCTTGCCTCTTCGAAGAAAAGTTATGACCAACGTAGATAGCATATTAAAAAGCAGAGACATTACTTTGTCAACAAAGATTTGTCTAGCAAGGCTGTGGTTTTTCCAGTAGTCTTGTATGGATATCACTGAAGAATTGATGATTTTGAACTAGGGTGTTGGAGAAGACTCTTGAGATTCCTTTGGACTGCAAGGAGATCCAACCAGTCCATCCTAAAGGAGATAAGTTCTGGGTGTTCACTGGAAGGACTGATGAAGAAGCTGAAAGTCCAATAATTTGGCCACCTAATGAGAAGATCTGACTCATTGGAAAAGACCCCGATACTGGGAAAGATTTAATGCGTGGGGAGATGGGGACGACAGAGGATGAGATGGTTAGATAGCATCACCGACTCAATGGACATGACTTTGAGTAAACTCCGGTAGTTGGTGATGGACATGGAGACCTGACATGCTGCGGTCCCAAAGACTGAGTGTCTGAACTGACCTGTATGGATATGAGAGTTGGATTATAAAGAAAGCTGAGCGCCAAAGAATTAATGCTTTTGAACTGTGGCGTTGGAGAAGACTCTTGATATTCCCTTGGACTGCAAGGAGATCCAACCAGTCCATTCTAATGGAAATCAGTCCTAATAATTCATTGGAAGAACTAATGTAGAAGCCGAATCTCCAGTTCTTTGGCCACCTGATTTGAAAAACTGTCTTATTAGAAAAGACCTTGATACTTAGAAAGGTTGAAGGTGGGAGGAGAAGGGAACAACAGAGGATGAGATGGTTGGATGGCATCACCAACTCAATGGATGTGAGTCTGAGTAAACTCAAGGTGATGGACAGGGAGGCCTGGCCTGCTGCTGTCCATGGAGTCACAAAGAGTCGGACATGACAGAGCGACCGAACTACATTTTCTTGGAACACTTACATATAATGAAAGTTATGCAAAAATCTGGAATACCTCATTTCCAATAAGTTAATGCTGAAATTTAAGTGCTATGTCTAAGAATTAGGCTGTGCAATTAATTTATAAAATATACTGGGTTTTATGCCTAAAAACTAGAGAATAATTTATAGTCTATCAAGAAAGACATGAAACGATAAAAGTTTTGCTTTAAATTAGTATTGGAGACATTAGCAAGATGGCAAATAGAAAGCTTCAGACCCTCTTTTCTCCCATGGAGACCTCTTTTAAATAATAATACGTGGACCAATTATCTTTCTGGAAAATTCAGAAGACTTTGGGTCTTCTCCACCTCAGGCAACTGCTTTTGTCATTTGTTGTCTACTAGAATTTGGTAATTTTGTATCTCTGGCATTTTAAAGACAGGTAATATTTGCCAAATTATAAGTGTACATTTTCAGGTATACATATTATAAATATTACTAAAAATATTAGACTAATTTTGGAAGTGTTCATTCATTTGAGGTATTAAGACACTTATTTTTAACAGTAGAGTATCATATTCATCCTTTTGTTCTAGTTCTACTCTGCTAACCCTTTTCCCCTTTTTAGACCTCAAATATGAACAAAAATATTAAAAACAAATAATAATAACAGAGTATAAATATAGATCTTAAAAAAAAAAAAACACCTGTTCCAACAAAGAAACAAAGCAAAAATTCTGAACAGATCAAAAAAGATATTTAACATTCAATATGGAGGATTTCTCTAATGGCTCAGTGAAGAATTCACCTGCCAGTGAAAGAGACATGGGTTCAATTCCTAATCTGGGAAGATCCCACATGCCATAGAACAACTAAGCCTGTGTGCCACAACTATTGAACCTCTGCTTTAGGGCCCAGAAGCTGCAAATACTGAGACCAAGTACCATAACTACTGAATGCTCCAGAAGTGAAAACACTTCAATCAGAAGCCCATGCACCACACTAGAGAGAACCCCTGCTCACTGCAACTAGAAAAAAGCCTGAACATCAATGACTACCCAGCACAGTCTTAAATAAATAAATTAATTAAATTATATATAAAAATATTCAATATAGTAAAGGAACACAATAAGCTTCTCAACATAATTTTCCTTGCTTGAGTGCTCAGTTGTGTCTGACTCTGTGCAACCCCATTTACTGTTGCCTGCCAAGTTCTTCTGTCCATGGGATTATCCTGGCAAGAATACTGGAGTGGGTTGTCATTTCCTCCTCCAGGGGATCTTCCCAACCCAGAGACTGAACTCATGTCTCCTGTAGCCCCTGCATTGGAAGGCAGATATTTTACCACTGAGATACCTGGGAAGCCCCCAAGTGCTAATTAAAAACATGAAAAACTTACTGCTAACAGCCTATTATAATGTCTAGAAACCTAAACACTGAAAATACAAAGTGTTGGTGAAGATATAAAGCAATAGGAATTCTCATTCTTTGTTCAGTTCAGTTCAATCACTCAGTCATGTCTGACTCTTTGGACCCCACGGACTGCAGCATGACAGGCTTCCCTGTCCATCACCAACTTCTGAAGTTTGTTGAAACTCATTCTCTGTAGGTGATAATTAAAATTGGTACAGCCACAATTTGAAAGTGTGTTTGGTAGTTACTTAACTAGCTAAATAAAGACACACCTTCTGATACAGCATTCATACAACTAAGCATTTATTTGACTGATTTGAACATTTAGGACCACATAAAAATCTGTGAATGAATATTGACTGCAGCTTATGGTGACAATTATTTATAATCAAAAAAATGTAAGCAGTAAAGATGTCTTTCACTATTGGCTGTAAGATAGGTTCAAGTATATGTTGTACAAGGCAAAGAATATAGCCAATATTTTGTAATAATTATAAATGGAAAATAACATTTTAAAATTATATGTTAAAAAAGCATGCATCCATACAGTGTAATAATAATATTCAGTGATTAAAGTAAGTGCCTAATCCATCTGACATTAATTAATCAAATGGATCTTGGTAAGGAGCCAAATCTAGAAGGCTACATACACAGAGTAAGGCCAGTAATTTGGTTTTATTGAGAAAGAAAACTTAGGCAAACTCTGGGAGATAATGAAGGATAGGGAAGCCTGGAAGGATAGGAAGCAGTCCATGGGGTCACCTAAAGAGTCAGTCATGACAGCGACTTAACAACAGCGATTGAGAAAGAAAAAAAGATAGAAATGAAAAGGCAGATCATTTGCCAGTCTTGGGAAAGAGCAGTGTTTGAGAAGGGGAAGCACAGGGAACAACTTTAGAGCAGTGGAACTAATTGTTATGTTATTGCAGTGGTGAATAAACTTGTATAAACTTACAACACAAATAGTGATCCTTAATGTATGCAAATAAACAACAACAACAAAAATAGATCAGAGAACTTTGGGAGAGAATGCAGAATGATAAAAATAGTGAAATTAATAAAGTACATCATTTTGTCAGTATTCTTCTCTTAAAACTGCTGACTCGAGTATACTGGAAAAAGATGTTTTGACAGGAAATTGTAAAACTAAAGACAAAATAACTGTATAAGTACATAAACATTATGCTCTAATTGGTAAACTTGTTTCTCACAAGGGTATAAATTAGCAATTCTGAAATTGCTATACGTACATAATGGAATTTTAAAAATAAGTAAATGAACAGAGGATAGTGGAAGTTACTTGTCTTATTGTTGGAGGAGGAAGTTATTGACAGGCAAGTGGGGAAGAGAGGTTAGTGTGACTCATTTGGTACTGGATTAGAGTGGGAGGCATGAAGATGAGTCATGTTGAGGCTTTATGCTGCTGCTGCTAAGTCATTTTAGTTGTGTCTGACTCTGTGCGACTCCATAGACAGCAGACCACCAGGCTCCTCTGTCCATGGGATTTTCCAGGCAAGAGTACTGGAGTGGGGTGAGCCTTTACAGATGCATTGAATTTTGGCTGAGCTGGTAAAGAATCCGCCTGCAATGCAGGAGACCTCAGTTCGATTCCTGAATTAGAAAGATCCCCTGGAGAAGGGAAAGGCTACCCACTGCAGTACTCTAGCCTGGAGAATTCCATGGACTGTATAGTTCATTGGGTCACAAAAAGTCAGACATAACTGAGTGACTTTTTTTTATGTTTTAATTGCATTAGTAGTCATAGATGTGTGTATACATGTGGGTTTGTAGAAATGAATACATTTCCCACCTCTGCTCATTGAGAGGGTCTAGAAATAAGCACACCCAATATCCAGAACTTGATTTCTAATGACACTCTTTGATGAGAGGAACCAGAGTTTCTTGTAAGTAATGGTTGATTCTAGGGCTGGGTAGAACATATTCAAAATAAGCATCTTGTGTCAAAAAGTAAGGGGATATTCAAATGCAAAATAAGTAAAAAGATGCCAATTGATAGAGCTCCCAATGGCCAAAACCACAGCAATTTGAGCATCAAGATAAATAAATAACATTATATTTACATTATTGATAAAGAATTCCCCTGCCAATGCAGGAGACAACGACATGAGAATTCGATCCCAGAGCCAGAGAGAAGGGCATGCCATCCCACAAAAAAGGGCATGGCAACCCACTCCAGTATTCTTGCCTGGAGAGTCCTTTGGACATGGGAGCCTGCTGGGCTACAGTCCATGGGGTCACAAAGAGTCAGACTTGACTGAAGTCAGACACATGCATATTCATATTACTGCTATATTTGATTTTAACCCAAATTATGCAATGAATATAAATCCACATTGATATAAATAAATGACTGAATAATTTATTAGAGGAGGAAAGACAAACTTTTTATATAGAAATCCCAGTAATTTATGTAGGTACTTCCCCTAATATATGCTTTCAAGCTAAAATGGTGTTTAAGAGATGCCCTGAATTGAAAAGATGGGATAGAATCATTGTATTTCCCCATTAATGTTATTATATATACAGTGGTTCCAGATATTAGGCATGACTTTAGGAGAGGAAGCTCCTTGTGATAAATAATTCCCAGAAGGGGATATAACTGAAAGCTACAAGTAACCAATATTCCTGGAAGTATGGAAAATAAGTTCCTTAGTCATTAAGTTGGACTCTATCTTGGGGGCACACAAGAATATCAACTATTTCTTTTTATCCCTCTTTACTACAGAGGATCTCTTCACTCAGTTAGAATTGTAGGTGAATTGGTGGGCTTCATCAGAGATTTTGTGTGTCCTTATTCCATTTTTCCCTAGTCAATTACATTATATAAATATTTTATATATATATATATATATATATATATATATATATGTTTGCTGACTAAGGTCCGTCTAGTCAATGCTATGGTTTTTCCTGTGGTCATCTATGGATGTGAGAGTTACACTGTGAAGAAGGCTGAGTGCTAAAGAATTGATGCTTTTGAACTGTGGTGTTGGAGAAGACTCTTGAGAGTCTCTTGGACTACAAGGAGATCCAATCAGTCCATTCTGGAGGAGATCAGCCCTGGTATTTCTTTGGAAAGAATGATGCTAAAGCTGAAACTCCCGTACTTTGGCCACCTCATGCGAAGATTTGACTCATTGGAAAAGACTCTGATGCTGGGAGGGATTGGGGGCAGGAGGAGAAAGGAACGACCGAGGATGAGATGGCTGGATGGCATCACTGACTCGATGGACATGAGTCTGAGTGAACTCTGGGAGTTGGTGATGGACAGGGAGGCCTGGTGTGCTGTGATTCATAGGGTCGCAAAGAGACAGACACGACTGAGTGACTGAACTGAACTGATGTGTGTGTGTGTGTATATATATATATATATATTTCTATACAAAATGTTCATACATACAATGACACAATATTATGTATTATGTAAAAGTTTCTTTAGTAAAATGATGCTGCTATTATTATAACTTCATTTTATTAAGTTGTGGTTGAAGTAGGCCATTGAGATAAGGCATATGTTAAAGGAATCTAAGTTACTTGCAAAGAAGTTAAGTGATTTTAGACAATTCATTTTAAAAATTACACTTATGGATTGTTTTTAATAAATTGGTTAAAAGCAGTGACTGCGTGGCACTGGGGTGGCAAGTGGCCAAGGGGAGATACCCCACATCGAAGGTTAGGAGAAGTGGCTGAGCTTTGCTGGAGCAGCCTTGAAGAGATACTAGACGTCCAAAGTAAGAGAAGCTGCAGTAAGACAGTAGGCACTCAGAAAGAGCATCAGAGGACAGACAGACTAAAACCACAATCACAGAAAACTAGCCAATCTAATCACATGGACCACAGCTTTGTCTAACTCAATGAAACTAAACCATGTCATGTAAGGCCACCCAAGATGGACAGGTTATGGTGGAGAGTTCTGACAAAATGTGGTCAACTGGAGAAGGGAATGGCAAACACTTCAGTATTTTTGCCTTGAGAACCCCATGAACAGTATGAAAAGGCAAAAAGATAAGACACTAAAAGATGAACTCCCCAGGTCTGTAGGTGTCCAATATGCTACCGGAGATCAGTGGAAAAATAACTCCAGAAAGAATGAAGAGAAAGCCAAAGCAAAAACAACACCCAGTTGTGGATGTGACTGGTGGTAGAAGCAAGGCTCAATGCTGTAAAGAGCAATACTGCATTAGAACCTGGATGTTAGGTCCATAAATCAAGACAAATTGGAAGTGGTCAAACAGGAGATGGCAAGAGTGAACATCAACATTTTAGGAATCAGAAAAATAAAATGGACTAGAATAGGTGAATTTAACTCACATGACCATTATATGTACTACTGTGGGCAAGAATCCCTTAGAAGAAATGGAGTAGCCATCATAGTCGACAAAAGAGTACGAAATGCAGCCCTTGGATGCAATCTCAAAAACAACAGAATAATCTTTATTCATTTCCAAGGCAAACCATTCAATATCAGAGTAGTCCAAGTTTATGCCCTGACCAGTACCACTGAAGAAGCTAAAGTTGAATGGTTCTATGAAGACCTGCAAAACCTTTCAGAACTAACACCCAAGAAAGATGTCATTTTCATAATAGGGGACTGGAATGCAAAAGTATGAAGTCAAGAAACACCTGGAGTAACAGGCAAATTTAGCCTTGGGATACAGAAAGAAGCAGGGCAAGGGTAATAGCGTTTTGTGAAAGGAAGGCACTGGTCATAGCAAACACCCTCTTCCAACAACATAAGAGAAGACTCTACACATCACCATCACCAGATGGTCAACACTGAAATCAGTTTGATTATATTCTTTGCAGCCAAAGATGGAGAAGCTCTACACAGTCAGCAAAAACAAGACTGGGAGCTAACTGTAGCTAAGATCATGAACACCTTATTGCAAAATTCAGACTTAAATTGAAGAAAGTAGGGAAAACAACTAGTCCATTCAGGTATGACCTTAATCAAATCACTTGCAATTATATAGTGAAAGTGATAAATAGATTTAAGGGACTAGATCTGATAGAGTGCCAGATGAACTATGGATGGAGGTTTGTGACATTATCCAGGAGCCAGGGATCAAGACCATGCCCAAGAAAAAGAAACGCAAAAGAGCAAAATGGCTGTCTGGGGAGGCCTTAAAAATAGCTGTGAAAAGAAGAGAAGCAAAAAGCAAAGGAGAAAAGGAAAGATATATCCATTTGAATGCAGAGTTCCAAAGAATAGTAAGGAGAAATAAGAAAGCCTTCCTCAGTGATCAGTGCAAAGAAATCGAAGAAAGCAATAAAATGGGAAAGACTCGAGATCTCTTCAAGAAAATTAGAGATACCAAGGGAACATTTCATGCAAAGATGGGCTCAATAAAGGACAGGAATGGTACGGACCTAAGAGAAGCAGAAGATATTAAGAAGAGGTGGCAAGAATACACAGAAAAACTGTATAAAAAAAGATGTTCATGAACCAGATAATCACGATGGTGTGACCACTCATCTAGAGCCAGACATCCTGGAATGAAAAATCAAGTGGGCCTTAGGAAGTATCACTTCAAACAAAGCTAATGCAGATGATGGAATTCCAGTTGAGCTATTTCAAATCCTGAAAGATGGTACTGTGAAAGTGCTGCACTCAATATGCCAGCAAATTTGGAAAACTCAGCAGTGACAACAGGACTGGAAAAGATCAGTTTTCATTCCAGTCACAAAGACAATACAAAGAATGCTCAAACTACTGCATGATTGCACTCATCTCACACTCAAGTAAAGTAATGCTCAAAATTCTCCAAGCCAGGCTACAGAAATACATGAACGTGAACTTCCATATGTTCAAGCTGGTTTTAGAAAAGGCAGAGCAACCAGAGATCAAATTGCCAACATCCACTGGATCATCGAAAAAGCAAGAGAGTTCCAGAAAAAAAAAAAAAAATCTATTTCTGCTTTATTGACTATGCCAAAGCCTTTGACGATGTGGATCACAATAAACTGGAAAATTCTGAAAGAGATGGGGATACCAGACCACCTGACCTCCCTCTTGAGAAATATGTATGCAGGTCAGGAAGCAACAGTAAGAACTGGACGTGGAACAACAGACTGGTTTCAAAATGAGAAAGGAGTACATCAAGGCTGCCTAATGTCACTCTTCTTATTTAACTTATATGCAGAGGACATCATGAAAATTGCTGGGCTGGATGAAGCACAGCAGGAATAAGGATTGCCAGGAGAAATATCAATAAACTCAGATATGGAGATGACACCACCCTTATGCCAGAAAGAGAAGAAGGACTAAAGAGCCTTTTGATGAAATTGAAAGAGGAGAGTGAAAAAGTTGGCTTAAAGCTCAACATTCAGAAAATAAAGTTCATGGCATTCGGTCCCATCACTTCAGGGGAAATAGATGGGGAAACAGTGGAAACAGTGGCTGACTTTATTTTTTTGAGCTCCAAAATCACTGCAGATGGTGATTGCAGCCATGAAATTAAAAGACGCTTACTCCTTGGAAGGAAAGTTATGACCAACCTACACAGCATATTAAAAATCAGAGACATTACTTTGCCAAAAAAGGTCCATCTAGTCAAGGCTATGGTTTTTCCAGTGGTCATGTATGGATGCGAGAGTTGGACTATAAAGAATGCTGAGGGCCGAAGAATTCATGCTTTTGAACTCTGGTGTTGAAGACTCTTGAGTGTACCTTGGATGGCAAGGAGATCCAACCAGTCCATCCTAAACCAGATGAATCCTGAATGTTCATTGGAAGGACTGATGCTGAAGCTGAAACTTCAATACTTTGGCCACCTGATGTGAATAGTTGATTTATGTGAAGAAACCTTGATGCTGGGAAAGATTGAGAGCAGGAGGGGAACGGGATAACAGAGGATGAGATAGTAGGATGGCATCACCAACTCAATGGGCATGAGTTTGAGTAAACTCTGGGAGCTGGTGATGGACAGAGAGGCCTGGCGTGCTGCAGTCCATGGGGTCCCAAAGAGTTGGACACGACTGAGCAACCAAACTGCACTGAATTTCTGTGGTTAATTTTCCCATGTCCAAATTCCTTCTTGCTTTTTGGTGTCTGTTTTAAGTCTGATCTTGCACTGTTCATGCCAAAAAGAAAAGGAAATTTTTGAAGATTCACTCTACATACATTTATGATCCAATAATGTGACAAACATGTTTTCTATTGCAGACAAAATACATGCGTTGCTTTTCCTTTCTACAATTAAGATAATTATTCTTTTTGAAGTTATTTATGAGAAAACACAGCTCCAAGTGTCCAATGGCCTTGTGAAATCAGTCAAAACTCCTGATGCCATAAGTGTCTTACTTCAGGAGAGCAGAGAATATGTTAAGTCAAATCTTCATATTTTTGTTTTCCACTATGGATTGTGCAGTAGAAAACATTTGTGTCCAACTTTTGATAGGTTTCCAGTTGCACATATTTGTAGTTCTTTTATATATATATATATATATAGTAGTTCTTAAGGTATTATAGATATTTTAGGAAAAAATAAACTTTCTGAAATGAGACAGTGCTTAGTATACAATGTTTTATATGTCCCAATGAACAAGATTTGAAATTGCACTCAACAGTTTATATACTAAACCATGGATTTTTTTAGTGTCAAAATGGCTGTCATAGTTGGTACTCAAAAATATTTTGAAGTGATTTTACTTGATGGCTATTATTCAATTTTTTAAAAGACATACATTCAAGGTAAACATGGCATGCTTTTTATAAAAGGAAATTAAATTTAATTCACACCATTGCTAAGGTTTTAGCTACATTAGATCTGTAGTTTTGGTTTGGTCTGCAAGTTATAGAATATGCAACTTGAATTAACAGAGTCCTACAAAAGTTGTCAAAAAATCAAATAAATGCTGTGAGGAGATTCAAAGACTTCTCACTTAAGACAAAAGAATAGGTAGAGACATGTATTTTTTTTTTAATTTATTGTAAAAAGGGTAAAGGGAAATAATGCTATATATTTGTCTAATGAATTAAAATGACTTTTAAAATGACTGAGAAATATTCTTGTATGATTCAATCATATAAAACTTTGTTCTTTGGGATTTATTACTATTATACTGTAGGGCTTATAAAAGTGCTTCAATAAAAGCTCTCAAATTGCATGTTTTGAGCTATTAACAATTAATACATCTCTTTTCAGAGTCTCCTTAAAATTCATGGAAATTAAAATGATTGATATATGATTATCTGGATTTCATTTTAGGATATAAAAATTCCTGTTTTTTAATTTAAAGGGTATTTAAATGACAAAACAAGAAAATCATAGTGTTTACCTAAGTATGGCTCAATCTATTTGTTAATATAATTATATGATAATAACCTTGCAGTTTCATTTATAATAACCTCTATAGAAAAGCATGCTTCATAACTATTATTTCAATATCTATGATTTAAACACTATTTTAATGTGCATCTATTTCACAATATAAAGTATGTACAAAATTAAAAAATAACACAAGAGGATTTAGGAGTCTCTTGTACTTCCTCATTTATTGTCTACCAAAGGTTTTGCACTTAGAATGAATCCACATGCTACCAGTGGTACTCAGTATTTCTCAGGCTGCATGGAGGCTTTATTTGTATATCTTAACATTATATGCCTTATCTCTTAATGAATTTGTTTTCCATACCTTTTTGCTCATATCCTTTGCATCTCTGGTAGGAGCTTAACTTCTTGCCATGTATAGGAAACTTGTAATGTTAAAAAGTAAACTTTTGGTCATGTTGTCAAGAAATATTAAGGTTTGTTAACTATAAGCATAAAGATGTCCAAAAAGATTAACATTAAGATACCAAAACCTCTACATATGCTCTTTGTTGTACATACAGAGACATTAATAGTAGCTGTAGAATCTAGAATATAATATATATCTTTTAATATATTTGAGATGTCACATTAATCACTCTTTTTAGTTTATCTGAGAGTCCCTTGGACTGCAAGGAGATCCAACCAGTCCATTCTGAAGGAGATCAGCCCTGGGATTTCCTTGGAGGGAATGATGCTAAAGCTGAAACTTCAGTACTTTGGCCAACTCATGTAAAGAGTTGACTCATTGGAAAAGACTCTGATTCTGGAAGGGATTGGGGGCAGGAGGAGAAGGGGATGACAGAGGATGAGATGGCTGGATGGCATCACTGACTCGATGGACGTGAGTCTGAGTAAACTCTGGGAGTTGGTGATGGACAGGGAGGCCTGGAGTGCTGCGATTCATGGGGTCACAAAGAGTCGGACACGACTGAGCGACTGAACTGAATTGAACTGAACTGAAAGTTACTACTAACCAGCTAGGTTAGCCAGGGATGCAGAAATGATCTTAATTTCTTGGAGAAGGTAAATAATAACAATAAATATAGGATAATAAACATCAGTATTATATTACATAGATATGTATATGAAATATATACCATCAAAAAATACATATATACAATACACACATATATGTAAAGTGTGTCTCCTACTATTCCAAGTCAAACTGTTATCTAGTTTTGCTTTTATTAGAAACAAATTTTCTAAACTTCTCTTTGAGATATGAAACATACACAGATTTATTCACATATTAAAAAGAACTATTCAACAGAAGAATACCTTCTGGAAAAACCACATCATCATGTTCACTTTTCCAATATAATTCTCTAGGAAACAACAGTGTATACTTATTTTTTGAGTGCTAAACTAAATATATTAGTTTCAAAATGATATATTTAAAGTAATTTAGGGAAAGATCAGGTTTAAAATAATATTCACATACAAAATAAAATTTTAAAAAATAATGAACAATAGTTCAATATTTTTGGAAATGCCTTCCACATTTTATAGTTCATCCCATTCCAATAATTTTTGGGATTATGATTTTTCCTATAAACATAAAAAGTTTTATCAATAGTAGCAGTTTTATTGTAGGAAATGATGGTGTAACAGGTAGTGTGGATTTAGTAACTTAATAAAGCTATAGGCTTTGGTTAATTTTGGTGGTGTGGGATTTTAAGTGTCTTCAAAATGCTGACAAAAGCAAACAGCATGTCTCTGACGTATTTACTCAGGCAACAAATTAATTGGATTTCTGCATGATAGACAGTTACATTTGCTTTATTTATCTAAATATTAATTTGTTCCTTATAGTTTGTTTGACTTTGAAATGTTTTTGACACTTGTATACTGAAAATGTAGTGTGATACTGGTACTTCATTACAGTCTCAGGGACATAATTAGAACCACAATGGTAAGATGGAGGCTCTGAATACCTTATAGGATGAGCTCATTTGCATCAACATATTCAAGACAGTTTTCCTGCTTGCTTTTTACATTATCACACAATTATAGTGTGTGTGTGTGTATGTGTGTGTTTGAATATCTGTGTGTGTGTGAAAGAGAGACAGACAGGCAGATAAACAGAGACAGAAAAAGACAGAAAGAGAACAGAGAAATAAATCAAGAGAGACAGAGAGAGAGAACAGGAGAGAGAAAGGGAGACAGATGGAGAGAGACTATAGTGGAAATAGGATAGAAAAATTTAATTTGAATTTAAATATTTTTTTGGTGAGTGAGTGCTTGAAAAATGTTACATTTTCCTAGTTCTACTACTTTCTTTATACAGATGTGATAATATGATATCTGGTAGAAATTAGGCTCTCTCTCTCTCTCTATATATATATATATATATATATACTTCATACATATTTTTGAAGTAGTAATTCATATATCAATGATAGAGGTTTCTTGCTAAGAGAGCAATAGATGAAAATAAATGTATCTTTCACATTAGAGAGAAAAAATTATAAAATTCAATGACAAAAATGTCAGCTAAACTGGTCAAACACAACAGTTTCCAAGAACTCATTGTAGGACCTAATCAATAAATTTTATGCTTAAAATAACTACTAAGCTCCAGAAAATATTCTGAAGAAAAACATAGGTGAAGAGAAAGTCTTGAAAATTTTTACACTAGAGTAGGAATTGCAAGCTTTCATACCTTCAACATTCTCTGAATTTAATTTTGTTCAAATGCTAGGTTACTAGGACCCCCAAATATTTATCAATATTTTTTTTGAGAGAGTGAAAAACTCTATCACATATATTTATAGACTATATTTATATTCTCCATTTATTCTTCCAAAGTTTGCTTATATTGTTTAACCAAAAAATCATTTTAAACTGACTTAGTAGAGAGAGGAAATATGAACTTAGTTTCTATAGTGAATGGGATTTCATATCATAGTTCAACAGCATGAAATAAAGTTTATATATTTATATGAAAAATATTATTCAAATCAGTTCTGAAATTTAATTCTTTTAAAATGCTTGAGACTTATTTTTTCAAAAACCCTCTGTTGCTTTTAATTTAAAGAAAAGTGCATTTATAGCTCTATAAGCCATCATATATGTCAGCAATTTACATTTAAAATAGTAGTAATGGGACCTTCAAGTATCTTCAAAAATATAATTATGTCTTGCAGGGTGAGTTAAGCACTTTACATGCTTCTGTCATTTAACCTTCTCAACTCCTATATTTGAGGAAGCAGGACTGCTGAAGAGTTAAGTAATTTGATGGAAGTATCACAGCTAGCAAATGGTTTATATGAAACCAAAAGCTGGGTTATCTGCACCTGAAGCTCATGTTCTCAACCATTCTGTTATTTAACAATTATTCAATTCTAAATATCTATGAAAAACATTTAAAAAATGATTATGGGGAAATTACAAATCTTTTAAAAATTATTCTAATTTATATTATGTTTTGAAGAGATGGTTTTGTACTAAAAAAATGTGCATCCCTTTTTATAATAAATACAATTCTGAAAGTTATAGAAATACAATCTTTTAAATGGACATAATGGTAAATATACTTCAAAACCTAGCAGGATTTCTTTTGTCCTACTAATTACCAGATTGTATATATTTTATTTTCAAATATTATATGATAGTGAAAGTGTAAGTTGCTCAGTCGTGTCAGACTCTTGGCAACCTCATGGACTGTCTCCTCTGTCCATGGAATTCTCCAGGCAAGAATACTGGAGTGGAGAGCCATTCCCTTCTCCAGGAGATCTTCCCAGCCCACGGATCAAATCTGAGTCTCTCGCATTGCAGGCAGATTATTTACATCTGATCCACCAGGGAGTTTTGCTTAAAAATAGGATAAAAAGCATCTGAAACTTTATTTCAACATTATAAAACTGGGAAGTATAGAACAAAAAATGATGTTGTTTATGAAGTAAAAAGTCACAAATATGGGATATTAGAGAAAATAAATGCTAATTTGATTGTGGTACGGTTCAGTTCAGTCGCTCAGTCATGTCCGACTCTGCGACCCAATGAATCACAGCACTGCCAGGCCTCCCTGTCTGTCACCAACTCCCGGAGTTCTCAGACTCATGTCCATCGAGTCAGTGATGCCATCCAGCCATCTCATCCTCGGTTGTCCCCTTCTCCTCCTGCCCCCAATCCCTCCCAGCATCAGAGTCTTTTCCAATGAGTCAACTCTTCGCATGAGGTGGCCAAAATACTGGAGTTTCAGCTTTAGCATCATTCCTTCCAAAGAAATCCCAGGGCTCATGTTAAGAATGGAGTGGTTGGATCTCCCTGCAGTCCAAGGGACTGTCCAGAGTCTTCTCCAACACCACAGTTCAAAAGCATCAGTTCTTCGGCGCTCAGCTTTCTTCACAGTCCAATTCTCACATCCATACATGACCACAGGAAAAACCATAGCCTTGACTAGACGGACCTTTGTTGGCCAAGTAATGTCTCTGCTTTTCAATATGCTATCTAGGTTGGTTGTAACTTTCCTTCCAAGGAGTAAGTGTCTTTTACTTTTGTGGCTGCAGTCACCATTTGCAGTGATTTTGGAGCCCCCCAAAATAAATTCTGACACTGTTTCCACTGTTTCCCTATCTATTTCCAATGAAGTGATGGGACCGGATGCCATGATCTTCGTTTTCTGAATGTTGAGTTTTAAGCCAACTTTTTCACTCTCCTCTTTCACTTTAGTCAAGAGGCTTTTTCATTCCTCTTCATTTTCTGCCATAAAGGTGATGTTCTGCATATCTGAGGTTATTGATATTTCTCCTGGCAATCTTGATTCCAGCTTGTGCTTCTTCCAGGCCAGAGTTTCTCATGATGTACTCTGCATATAAGTTAAATAAGCAGGGTGACAATATACAGCCTTGACATACTCCTTTTCCTATTTGGATTTGGAACCAGTCTGTTGTTCCATGCCCAGTTCTAACTGTTGCTTCCTGACCTGCATACAGATTTCTCAAGAGGCAGGTGAGGTGGTCTGGTATTCCCATCTCTTTCAGAATTTTCCACAGTTTCTTGTGATCCACACAGTCAATGGCTTTGGCATAGTCAATAAAGCAGAAATTGATGTTTTCCTGGCACTCTCTTTCTTTTTCCATGATCCAGTGGATGTTGGCAATTTGGTCTCTGGTTCCTCTGCCTTTTCTAAAACCATCTTGAACATCTGGAAGTTCATGGTTCACGTATTGCTGAAGCCTGGCTTGGAGAATTTTGCTCATTACTTCACTAGCGTGTGAGATGAGTGCAATTGTGTGGTAGTTTGAACATTCTTTGGCATTGCCTTTATTTGGGATTGGAATGAAAACTGACATTTTCCAGTCTTGCAGCCACTGATGAGTATTCCAAATTGGCTGGCATATTGAGTGCAGCACTTTGACAGCATCATCTTTCAGGATTTGAAATAGCTCAACTGGAATTCCATCACCTCCTCTAGCTTTGTTCATGTGATGCTTTTAAAGGCCCACTTGACTTCACATTGCAGGATGTCTGGCTTTAGGTGAGTGATCATACCAGCATGATTATCTGGTCATGAAGATCTTTTTTGTATAGTTCTTCTGTGTATTCTTGCCACCTCTTCTTAATATCTTCTGCTTCTCCTAGGTCCATATCATTTCTGTCCTTTATTGAGCCCATCTTTACATGAAATATTCCCTTTGTATCTCTAATTTTCTGGAAGAGATATCTATTCTTTCCCATTATGTTATTTTCCTCTCAAATGTAGATATCGTTCATGTCATGGCTAACTGTTATAAAAAGAAATAGATTGTGTCGACTTAGACCTTGTTATCTACCTGTAGTGCAGGAGGCCTGGGTTTGAATCCTGGGTAGAGAAGATCCTCTGGAGAAGGAAATGACAACCTACTCTAGTATTCTTGCTTGGAGAATCATAGACAGAGGATCCTGGCAGGTTGCAGTCCATGGGTTTGTAAGAGTCGAACACACCTTGTTAACTAAAGAGAGAGAGAGAGCGCTTGTTAAAGAGTGAGTTGAATAATTAAAAAATAAAAATTTTACAATAGTTTTTGCTTTTGTTTTTCAGTTGCTAAATCATGTATAATCCCTTGCTACCCTATGGACTGGAGCATGCCAGGGTTTCTGTCCTTCAGTATTTCCTGGAGTTTGCTCAAATTCATGTCCATTGAGTCAGTGATACCATCCTACCATCTCATACTCTGCTGCCCCCTTCTCTTCCTGCCTGCAATCTTTCCAAGCAGTCTTTTCCAATGAGTCATCTTTCCACAATAAGTGGCCTAAGTATTGGAGTTTCAGCTTCAGTGTGAGCCCTTCCAATGAACATTCGGGATTGATTTCCTTTATGATAAACTGGTTTGATCTCCTTACTGTCCAAGAGACTCTCAGGAGTCTTCTCCAGTACCACAGTTTGAAAGCATCAATTATTCAGTGCTCAGACTTCTTCATGGTCCAACTCTGACATCCTTATATGACTGGAAACATTATAACTTTGGCCATATGGATTTTTGTCAGCAAAGTGATCTCTGCTTTTTAATAAACTGTCTAGGTTGGTCACAGTTTTTTTTCCAAAGAGAAAGCATCTTTTAGTTACATAGCTGCAGTTACCATCTGCAGAGCCCACAAAAATAAATCAGTTTCCACTGTGTTCCTATCTATTTGCCATGAAGTGATGTGACTGGATACCATGAGATTCATTTTTTGAATGTTGAGTTTTAAGCCAGCTTTTACACTCTCCTCTTTCATGCTTATCAAGAGGCTCTTTTGTTCTTCCCTTTCTGCCATTAGAGTGGTATTATCTGCATATCTGAGGTTATTGATATTTCCCCTGGCAATCTTGATTCCAGTTTATGAATCATCAGCCCAGCATTTCATATGGTGTACTTTGCATATTAACTAAATAAACATAAAAATTAAATAAAGACAATATACAGTCTCGATGTACTCCTTTTCTGATTTGGAACCAGTCTATTGTTCCATGTTCTGTTCTAACTCTTGCCTCTTGACCTGTATTCAGATTTTTCAGGAGGCAGGTAAGGTGGTCTGGTATTGCCATCACTTTAAGAATTTTCTACAGACTGCTGTGCTCCACACAGTCAAAGGTTTTAGTTTAGTCAATGAACAGATGTTTTTTTCTGGAATTCCTTTGCTTTTTCTATGATCCAGTGGACACTGGCAAGTTGATCCGTGGTTCCTCTCTGTTTTCTAAATCCAGCTTGTGCATCTGGAAGTTCTTTGCTCCTGTACTGCAGAAGGCTAGCTTGTAATATTTTGAGCATTACCTTGCTAGAATGTGAAATGAGTGCACTTGTGCAATAGTTTGAACATTCTTTGGCATTGCCCTTCTTTGGGACTGGAATGAAAACTGACCTTTTCCAGTCTTGTGGCCACTGCTGAGTGTTCCAAATTTGCTGGCATCTTGAGCGGAGCACTTTACAGCATCGTAGGATTTGAAATAGGCTAGTTTGAATTCCATCACCTCCACTAGCTTTGTTCATAACAATGATTTCTAAAGTCCACTTGCCTTCACACTCCAGGATGGCTGGATCCAGGTAAGTGACCACACTATCGTGGTTTTCTAGGACACCCTGGTGACATTAAGATTGCTTTATAATCTGTAAATCTGTAGATAGATTGTTCTGTAGATAGATTCATTTGTACCTTTATTTTTTTCTTTTTGATTCCACATATAAGCAGTATCATATGATATTTTAAAAATCTGAATTAGCAACATAAATGTCCATCAACAATGTAATGTATAAAGAAAGGATGTGGTACATATATTCAGTAGAATATTACCCTGCCATTAAAAGGAATGAAATTGAGTTATTTTTAGTGATATGAATGGACCTAGAGTCTGTCATATACAGTGAATATGGTCAGAAAGAGAAAAATAATATAGTATATTAATGCATATATATGAAATACGAAAAAAAAAGGTACAGTTGAATCTATTTAGAGGGCAGGAATAGAAATGCAGACATAGATAAGGGATGTATGGACACAGGGTGGAAGAGGGAGGTAGGATGAATTGGGAGATTGACTTTGACATATGTGCATTTCCATGTGTAAAACAGATAGCTAGTGGGAACTTGCTGTATAGTACAGGGAGTTCAGCTAAGTGCTCTGTGGCGTCCTAGATGGGAGGAATTGGGGAGGGTGGTGAGAGAAATGTACAAGAAGGTGGGAATACATGCATACACATAGATGATTCACTTAATTGTATATCAGAAATCAACAGAACATTATAAAGCAACGGCACCCCAATTTTTAAAAATGTGGTATAGATGTAGAATGGACTATTACTTCATCATGTAAAAGAATGAAACAATTACAGTTGCAACGGCAGCAATACAGATGGGCCTAGAGATTGTCATACAGAGTGAAGTCAGAGAGAGAGTTTTCAGTAACTTTGTCCCTGCCACACTGCACGATTTGAGATTCTATAAGGCAGGAGCAATGGGAGCTGGAAATTTATTAGTAGTCTCAAGTGATTAGATGCACGGTAAAAAGTGTTTTATGGGGAGAGTATCTGTTACAATGCAAATTCAGTTCAATTCAGTTTAGTAACTGTGTTGTGTCCGACTCTTTGCGACCCCATGAACCGCAGCACACTAGGCCTCCCTGTCCATCAACAACTGCCGGAGTGTACCCAAACCCATGCCCATTGAGTTGATGATGCCATCCAACTATCTCATCCTCTGCCGTCCCCTTCTGCTCCTGCCCTCAATCTTCCCCAGCATCTTTTCTAATGAATCAGCTCTTCACATCAGGTTGCAAAAGTTTTGGAGTTTCAGTTTCAGCATCAGTCCCTCCAATGAACATTCAGGACTGTTTCCTTTAGGATGGACTGGTTGGACATCCTTGCAGTCACAGGGGATCTCAAGAGTCTTCAAAACCAGAGTTCAAAAGCATCAATTCTTTGGTGCTCAGGTTTCTTTATAGTCTAACTCTCACAACCATACATGACCACTGGAAAAACCATAGCCTTGACTAGGCAGACCTTTGTTGACAAAGTAATGTCTCTGCTTTTTAATATGCTATCTAGGTGGTCATAATTTTCCTTCCAAAGAGTAAGCAAATTATTCTCTAGTTATTGTTGGATTGCTGGAACTGTGTTTGGTTTCTTCTTTTCTCTCCAATTATTTCTGTCCCTATTTTCCCCTCTTCTTTTTTCACTTCTTCCTTTTCCCTTGCTTACTCTGTTAGTACTGTCTTCATACTAACCTTTGTAAGAAAAATTTACATGTCTTATTTATATGTTAGGTGAATTTGTGATTATTGAGTGATTAGTAAAAATTATAAAGAAAGGGAATTCATGTCAATCAAATGCTCAAAATAATGTCAGGATTGCCTCTATCTGAGCAGTTCAATTATTCCCTTTATTTGTCCAAAACAGTTACCCACACAATGAGACAGTGATGGCATTATCATTCAGAAAAAATGTATGTAATTCTAGGTATATTTAAATATTATAAAAATCATGATGTAGAATGCAAAAATACTTATCTGCATAATTAGTATTGTTAAATTTTGTATATGTGTAACAACTTTGAATCTAAAGAAGTCATAATAGATATTAAAAATGCGACTGCAGAGTTTTGTCTATGTCCCATTTTCAGAAAATAAGGCCTTTATTCATTTATTTCTCTCTATAAGAGATACATTTGATCTCATTTACATAGATTTTTTTCACTCTTTTCAATAAATATAAGAGGATAAACTGCATTTTTAACATTAACAAATGAGATATTTAACTTTAACAATTTCAAAATGAACAGTGTCCATACATCTTCAAGAATAAGTGCTTAAAACAATAAAGTTACATAGTAAAATTAAATAATTTGAACTTGTAATGTAACATTGGAAAAATAAATATATAATTGCAAATGTAGTTGCCTTAAAATAGCTTTATTTAAAAGATAGGAATGAACGTTTTTTTCTATATGTCACATTTGTGATTTTCTAAAAATAATTTAAAAAAGAAGTTAATGTTCTATAAATCAGGAAACATAGAAATATTTCACTATTTGCTAACAAAGGGTGACAGACTATGCCACTGCAAAATTTGCCACTTTGGCATAAGGATTATTTTGAGTTAAAGGCATTTACAAAACAGAAAATGCAAGAAAAACACTCTGATCTTTCTTCTTTTTCTTAAAAGGAAAATGTTCTCCCTATACCAGAAGAAAAGTAACATTCTTAACATCAAGGACAAGAAGCTAAGACAGAGAGATTTTATATAAAGAATTCTATATAAACAGAACCTGTTTGAAAAATTCTTTTTTTTCAATTTAAATTTGTTTATTTTAATTGGAGGCTAATTACTTTACAATTCTTATCTTCCTTAAGCCTCCCCACACAGTTAGTTTAATTACTTTTCTCTCTTTAGTTACCAATTTTCTCTTTTTATTCAACCTACTATAAAAGCTTATTGGTTTCACCCTTTCTTTGTTTCTTCATCTCTTTGCTCTGTGTCATGCAAAAGTTGTATGAATTTACATGCATTTCTCCTGTTAATCTGTGTTATATCAATTTAATTCTCAGGCTCAGCTGAAAAACCATAGGAGGATAAAGGTAAAATTTTGCCATCCTTATCCTAATAAGGTGTTATTTTATAAATATTATAAATGTATATTTATATCATTCATCAATATTTTCTAGTTTTTTTTAAATATTCCATTATTAAATAAATTTGAATTTCATTGTTATCTCACAAACTGGAAGAAGCAGTATTTTACATCACCATGTTTATAGAGTATCTGTAAAAAAGTAGCAAAACTTCTCAAAATATGTATAAACATATTGTTGAAATATTGATATTTAAAGCTTTTAAAGCTTTACCATCACTCTTCTGAAATCATCCTGAAAAGGTATCAAGAATAAATAAATAGTATGGAATCAGATATTAATCATATATCTTATAAAATCTTTCTACCTTACCTGACAAAATTTCTAATAACATTTATTCATAATATTTTATAGTCTCATGTACTTTATGCATGGATATGCCAATATTTGGTCTTCTCAGGTGTCTCAGTGTGTAAAGAATCTCCCCACAATTCAGGAGTTGTGGATTCTATCCCCAGGATGGGGAGATTCCCTGGAGGAGGGCATGGCAACCCACTGCAGTATTCTGGCTTGGAGAATCCCATGGACAGAGGTGCCTAGAGGGCTACAGTCCTGTAGGGTTGCAAAGAGTAGGACACAACTGAAGCAACTAAGCATGCAGGCATGTCAATATTTATATTGATACACCACTCTAAAATGAATAATAAATGTTTTCTTATTAGAAAGAAATTTAAGACAAACCTACAACTGTGATTTTGTAAACTTTCAAACTTACAACTTAGATTTCCTGTGATATAATTTCTTGCATAGTTAGCCAATTTTATTTTCTTGTAAGGTGATGCAAGTATTTATTTTGTTTAAATAATCAATTTTTATTTTTGTCATATTTATATTATCATGAAAGTTAAAGTAAAATAAAATAGAAGAAATAATATAAAATTCATTGTTAGAAAACCCTATCATTCTACATTACAAAACTAACAACTCACAATTTGTCTGCTGCTGCTAAGTCACTACAGTCATGTCTGACTCTGTGCAACCCCATAGACAGCAGCCCACCAGGCTCCTCTGTCCCTGGGATTCTCTAGGCAAAAACAGTGGAATGGGTTGCTGTGTTTAGATAACTACAAATTGCCAACAGAACATTACTGTTAGGTTATATATATATAACCTAACCTATATATATATATATATATATTTCATATTCTAGATTTTTAATTAAGCTAAAACTTTAACACTGGAGGAGAGATCATATCCAGAAAAATAAGCAAGAAGAACTTAGTAATAATGCAAAAAAAATTTTAAAGTGCTTACTGGTACTGATAGCTTACAGTGGACAATGTCAGATTCATGATCTTCAAAGAAAAATATTTAGCTTCAGGACCAGGGACCAGGCTTGAATACTCAGAGCTTTTGTGTGGTAGAAGTTTTATTACAGTGAAAAAGGACAGAGAAAGCTTCTTGTATAAACATCAAAAGTGGGACAAAGAGTGTCCCCCTCACTAGTCTTATCAAGGCCTTATGTACTTTTATCAAATCCTCTCCCCCAATATATATCTTAAATTAACAAGATTAGAACTAACAATTGAAAGGTCTTAACAGAGCCACTCTCACAACATATGCCTTAAGACAATAGGATTATTCAGAAGGTTCTTTTTAAGAAGGAGAAATATGTCCTTGAGCAAAATACATTGTTATATTGACTAAGACAAAGCAATGTAGAAAAAAAAAATTGTCCTTTTCTCCTCTTTGACAGTCCCACACCCCTTTTTCTCCTTCTTGAAGTCTCTGAACCAGTTCCTCCTTGAGGGCCCCAGACTCCTTATCAACCTACCTAAGAATTAGCTTTCTCAGTACTCTGTTTGCTAATCTTAGATAACAAAAGTTCAAACTGTTTAAAATGATGCTTGAGGGGATACCATTATCAATGTACATTAGAGATCTAAGCTCATTAATTTTCTTTAAGTGATGATTTTAATTTGGAATAATTTTATATTTTTATTACCAAGTTTCATATACAGTTAATATTTTATAATAACCTAGGTTATCAAATATCAAATTATCAAAATAAAGAGAATTTTTCTAAGTTATGATTTAATATATTTTTGATGGTTTAGTCCCTAAGTTGTGCCCAACTCTTGCTACCTCATGGACTGTAGCCTGCCAGTTACCTCTTTCCATGGGATTCTCCAGGCAAGAATACTTCTTGCCGTTTCCTTCTCCAGGGGATCTTCCCAATCCAGGAATCAAACCTGGGTCTCCTGCATTTGAGGTAGATTCTTTACTGACTGAGCTACACACTCAACTTTTATTGTGATTTCAGCAAATTTTCTCATT
Organism: Oryx dammah; assembly: GCF_014754425.2. NCBI lineage: Eukaryota > Metazoa > Chordata > Mammalia > Artiodactyla > Bovidae > Oryx > Oryx dammah. The sequence continues at coordinate 42,250,846 of NW_024070208.1, forward strand.
ATAGTTATTTTTCTGTTCCAGGAGCCCATCCAGGGTTCAATGTTCATTGAGACATCAATCATCTTTATATCCACTGGTTTATGAAAGTTCCCTAGGACACTTGTTTCTTATGATCCTGATAGTTTTGAGGAGAACTGCTCTGGAGAACTGGCCTGGAGAATCCCAGGGATGGGGGAGCCTGGTGGGCTGCCATCTATGGGGTCGCACAGAGTCGGACACAACTGAAGCAACTTAGCAGAAGCAACAGCATCATGTAGCCTTGAGAAGTAGATGGCAGTCAGGGTATCAGCCTGAGAGGTGGAGAAATTCAGTCACTATAGCCAAGTCATTTTGTCTGTGATCAGATGATATCCTGGAGAAGGTAATGGCAGCCCACTCCAGTACTCTTGCCTGGAAAATCTCATTGACAGAGGAGCTTGTTGGGCTGCAGTCCATGGGATCACTAAGAGTCGGACAGGACTGAGCGACTTCACTTTCACTTTTCACTTTCACGCACTGGAAAAGGAAATGGCAACCCACTCCAGTGTTCTTGCCTGGAGAATCCCAGGGACGGGGGAGCCTGGTGGGCTGCTGTCTATGGGGTCACACAGGGTTGGACACGACTGAAGCGACTTAGCAGCTTAGATGATATCCTGAAAGGGGTGGGATCCTGAGTCAGAATGAAACCAACAAGAGAGCTAATGTCTGCCTGGAGTAAAGTGATACTAAGTGTGAGTGGAAACCAATCCACTCTCCTCATCTTGTACACAGATTTTAAGTATTTTCTAGAGGCTCAGTGGTAAAGATTTCACCTGCCATGTAGGAGACACAGGAGACACAGATTCAATCCCTGTATTGGGAAGATCCCCTGTAGAGGAAATGGCAACCCGCTCCAGTATTCTTGCCTGGAGAATCCCATGGACAAAGGAGCCTGGTGGGCTACAGTCTATGGGGTCACAAAAGACTCAGACCTGACTTACCAACTATACAACAACAAGAAATACTGTCTAAAAAAATATGGCCCATTCAGAATAATGGAAAGAGCTGGACTGAAAAACTTGTGTATGCCAACCATTGAGATGTGAGGAGTGAGAAAGCAGTGAGGAGGAAGTGAAGCTGATTTTATCAGTGTTCTTATGTGTGCCATGTACTGTGCAAGGCACTTTATGTTACCTCACAACAAACCTGTGAAGTCACTATTATCAGACTCATTTTAGAACTGATGACATGGAGCTTTGGATGTTAAACAGCTACCCTGAGATGACATTGCTCCTATGGGTTGGAATTGGAATTTGAACCATCTCTCTACACGATAATAGGGTTCTTTCCCATCAGTCTGCATGAGTATCTTGGACTATACTATTAACTCTTATCTGTCTTCTAAGCATGTTTTTGAACATATAGTGAGCCCTCTATATCCACCTGTTCTGCACCTGCAAGTACAACCAACTATGGATAGAAAATATTCTAAAAAATATTTCTGGAAAATTCCCAAAAGCAAAATTTGAATTTGCCATGTGCTAATAATTATTGACATAGCATTTATATTGTATTTACAACCATTTACATAGAAGGAAAGCTATGACCAACCTAGATAGCATATTAAATAGCAGAGACATTACTTTGTCAACAAAGGTCTATCTAGTCAAGGCTATGGTTTTTCCAATGGTCATGTATGGATGTGAGAGTTGGACTGTGAAGAAAGTTGAACATCGAAGAATTGATGCTTTTTAACTGTGGTGTTGGAGAAGACTCTTTAGAGTCCCTTGGACTGCAAGGAGATCCAACCAGTCCATTCTAAAGGAGATCAGTCCTGAGTGTTCTTTGGAAGGAATGATGCTAAAGCTGAAACTGCAGTACTTTGGCCACCTCATGCAAAGAGTTGACTCATTGGAAAATAATCTGATGCTAGGAGGGATTGGGGGCAGGAGGAAAAGGGGACGATAGAGGATGAGATGGCTGGATGGCATCACTGACTCGATGGACGTGAGTCTGAGTGAACTCCGGGAGTTGGTGATGGACAGTGAGGCCTGGCGTGCTGCAACTCATGGGGTCGCAAAGAGTTGGACACGACTGAGCAACTGAACTGAACTGATCAGGTGTTTTATAGAATGTCCCTCAGCAAAGGTTTGCTTATTGTATATCCATGCTTAGATAGAAGTGATGGATTTTGGAAATAATACCACAGAGGCATAGTTTCCTCATCACATTTTATTAGGATTTACATGATACTCACATAAGATAACTGGTAACATGTATCCAAGTCACTTGGTTAAGATAGTATTGCTAGGTTTCTAGACTAAATAGTTACTACTTTTCTATTTCTTAGTTCTTTGGAATCCAATCACCAAGTCAAGCCTGCATTTAAAGAGAAAGTAGTAGTTACCTATATTACTAAAATTTCTTCAGTAAATTTTGTCCCATTTCTCTTACTTGTTTATTTATGCAATCCTCTATCCATTATCAATATGGATGCTTTTATTTAACTTTGCTTTACTCCAAGCCTGGTATTTATCACTTACTTAAATTCTTTCATGTTTGACAACTGAGTGATCCTAAATATGGTACCTGAGTGCTTTAACATGCCCCATTTTATGTGTGTGTTGCCACTTCATTATCCCTCCCCCACACTTTATTCATGTATAATTGACAAATAAAAGCTGTATGGAGTCAAGGTGCAAAATATAATAATTGATAGCACTTCCTTATTTCCAAAATAAATAGATTCTCTAGGATCATCTTATGTTTTCCCTACCACACCCAAGATCAGCCATTTAGCCAAAGATCAGCTTATAAATTTTGAGTGTATTTATTTTGAGCGCATCTATTTCAGCACAACTGTTTGAATCACAAAGAGTCAGACATAACACAGACACTGAAAAACAACAACAAAAACAATTTTGAGCACACTCTCTAGAGAAAAAAACAATAATAATGATAATAAAAATGACACATTACCAAATCCACTGAGGCTGAGAAATATGTAATATTTATATAATATTTCAGTTCAGTTCAGTTCAATCACTCAGTCGTGTGTGACTCATTGTGACCCCATGAATTGCAGCAAACCAGGCCTGAGTTTACTCAAACTCACATCCATTGAGTCGGTGATGCCATTCAACCATCTCATCCTCTGCTGTCCCCTTCTCCTGCTGCATTCAATCTTTCCCAGCATCAGGGTCTTTTCCAAAGAGTTAGTTATTCACATTAGGTGGCTAAAGTTTGGAGTTTCAGCATCACTCCTTCCAATGAATATTCAGGACTGATTTCCTTTAGGATGGACTGGTTGGATCTCCCTGCAGTCCAAGGGACTCTCAAGAGTCTTCACCAACAACAAAGTTCAAGAACATCAATTCTTCAACACTTAGTTTTCTTTATAGTCCAACTCTCACATCCATACATGACTACTGGAAAAACCATAGCTTTGACTAGATGGACCTTTGTTGGCAAAATAATGTCTCTGCTTTTTAATATGCTATCTAGGTTGATTATAACTTTTCTTCCAAGGAGTAAGTGTCTTTTAATTTCATGGCTGCATTCACCATTTGCAGTGACTTTGGAGAGCAATAAATAAATAAATAAATAAATAAAGTTTCTTACCATTTCCCCATCTATTTGTCATGAAGTGATGGGACCAGATGCCGTGGTCTGAGTTTTCTGAATGTTGAGTTTTAAGCAAAATTTTTCACTCTCCTTTTTTACTTTCATCAAGAGGCTCTTTAGTTCTTCTTCACTTTCTGCCATAAGGGTGATGTCATCTGCATATCTAATGTTATTGATATTTCTCCCAGCAATCTTGATTCCAGCTTGTGCTTCATCCAGCCTAGCATGTCTCATGATGTACTCAAATTAAAGGATGCTTACTCCTTGGAAGAAAAGTTATGACCAATCTAGATAGCATATTAAAAAGCAGAGACATTACTTTGCCAACAAAGGTCTGTCTAGTCAAGGCTATGGTGTTTCCTGTGGTCATGTATGGATGTGAGAGTTGGACTGTGAAGAAGGCTGAGTGCCAAAGAATTGATGCTTTTCAACTGTGGTGTTGGAGAAGACTCTTGAGCGTCCCTTGGACTGCAAGGAGATCCAACCAGTCCATTCTGAGGGAGATCAGCCCAGCCCTGGGATTTCTTTGGAGGAAATGATGCTAAAGCTGAAACTCCAGTACTTTGGCCACCTCATGCAAAGAGTTGACTCATTGGAAAAGACTGATGCTGGGAGGGATTGGGGGCAGGAGGAGAAGGGGACGACCGAGGATGAGATGGCTGGATGGCATCGCTGACCCGATGGACATGAGTCTGAGTGAACTCCGGGAGTTGGTGATGGACAGGGAGACCTGGCGTGCTGCGATTCATGGGGTCACAAAGAGTCAGACACGACTGAGCAACTGAACTGAACTGAACTGAACTGAACTCTGTATATAAGTTAAATAAGCAGGGTGACAATATACAACCTTGACGTACTCTTTTTCCTATTTCGAACCGGTCTGTTGTTCCATGTTCATTTCTAACCATTGCTTCCTGATCTGCATACAGATATATCAAGAGGCAGGTTAGATCGTCTGGTATTCCCATCTCTTTCAGAATTTTCCACAGTTTCTTATGATCCACACAGTCAACGGCTTTGGCATAGTCAATAAAGCAAAACTAGATGTTTATTTCTGGAAGGCCAGAATATTGGCATGGGTAGCCTTTCCCTTCTCCAGAGGATCTTCCCAACCCAAGGATGGGATCCAGGTCTCCTGAGGTGTGTGTGTGTGTGTGTGTGTATATATATATATATATATATATATATATAATATTTAGTGACTTGAATTTAATTACCTTCTCCCAAATTACTCCAAAGTATTTTCCTAAGTTTACATTAGAAAATTTGTATTGATTTCTTTGTAACCAAAGTCTGTAGAATTTCCCACGTGAAATTTTGCCTGATAGAATCACTTGCCGACCTCCTTCAACAGTTTTACTTGTCTCGAAGTCATGCATACTTTGTACCTACCCTGTCATTTTTATTACTTTGTCTTTGTTTAGCATGTCTTTAAAGTGATATTACTTGGTTTTGTATCACCAGCGTTTCAGCAATTCTGTTTAACTTCCTATTCATTAATTATAAATTACACTCATGTAACACATAATTTAAGTTTTTTACTGTGTATCATTTCATGTACTTTTAGCTATTTTTACTTTTTTAAGTTACTTTGAACAATTGATTCTTTTAAAAATCTATTTCCCAAAACATTCCAGAAAACAATTTATTTTAAAACATAATTTTAACCAGGAGATAAAGTTTCTGTTTGATAAACAGTGGCTGAAAAAATAGAGTTGTTCCTTTATTGCAGGACATCAGACACTTCACTCTGTCTAATAGACCTAAGAATGGTGTTCCAAATAGGTCTACATCTTAATTTCTAGAACATTTGAATATCTTACCTTATATGCAATAAGGGGTTTTGCTGATGTGATTAAGTTCATTATTCTGAGATTAAGAAATTATCTGGTTATCCAGGTAGGCCTAACTATAATGACAGTTGTGCTTATAAGAAGTAGAAGGTTACAATCAGCAAATGAGATGTCAAAATGGAAAGAGGTTGGAATGATGCAGGATCATGAGCCAAGAAATGTGCACAGTTTTGAATACTGGAAAAAGCAAGTAAACAATTTTTTCCCTTAGAGCTTCCACAAGAAACACAATCCTGCCAATATCTTGATTTTATCCTAGTGACCTCATTTTGAGCATCTTACCTTCAGACCCATAAGATAATAAATTCATGTTGTTTCAAGCCACTAATTGTGTTCTAATTTGTTATGAAAACAATATAAAATAGTATACTATGTTTGTATTTATTTTAAGTTTCCGATATTAAGTACAATCAATTGGAGAATAGTTAGGATAATGTTACTTGTTTTAATATTATTTACTTATTTTAATATTGCCACCTTCAAATGTTTAAAAATTTGAAAATCAGATAAGCTTTTGATAAAGAGGCAAGCAGTGTATAAACATGACACCCTGCTGCAGTATCCTCCAACTGATGTCCAGTTGTAAAGGTAGATGGATGCTTTCAGTACAACTTAACTCAGATATGAGGAAAGTCCTGGGTGTTCATTGGAAGGACTGATGTTGAACCTAAAACTCCAATACTTTGACAGAGGATGAGATGGTTGGATGGCATCACCAACTCAATAGACATGGGTTTGGGTGGACTCCGAGAGTTGCTGATGGACAGGGAGGCCTGGTGTGCTGTGATTCATGGGGTTGCAAAGACTCGAACATGACTGAGCGACTGAACTGACTAACTGAACTGAGCCTAGTATCAGAAGTGATTCTCTACAAACCAACTTATCGTGTTATGAGAGAGAAAATATTGAGCAGTATAGTGTTGAAAGATTCCTTCCATGTATTAATAGAACTTAAAATGCTATAGAAAAATGTATCAAATTGAATTTAAAGAAAAATTATTTTTAGATGACATCATATCACTTATATTAAGAACACTAATTATTGATGTTTAGTTTTAATTTTAAAAAACCATTTTAGGACGTGTTGAAGCTGAAACTCCAATACTTTCACCACCTGATACAAAGAGCTGACTCATTTGAGAAGACCCTAATGTGGGAAAGATCGAGGGCAGGAGGAGAAGGGGATGACAGAGGATTTCCTGAAGGTAAAGTAAAAAAAGCCTAGAGAGAGTGTGGGAAGAGTTAGAGTAGTTTTTACAATTGGAAGACAATTAAAGTGTCTGGAGAATTAATACATATGGTGCTGGATAAATGGAAGAGAAGGAAATTGGGTTATACAAGTTGAGATTTTCACATTTTTTCTCAATTCATTTTAATCTGGGAGACTATAACCAGTGGTTTTGAAATATTGATTAGTTATATAGGTGACTATAATATAGAAGGGTCACAGAGAAGATAAAGTAAAACTGTTTAACAGGCAATTGCAGTAGTCTAAGGGATGAAGTCTAGTCAAAGCTTCGGTTTTTCCAGTAGTCATGTGTGGATGTGAGAATTGGACTATAAAGAAAGCAGAGCACCAAAGAATTGATGCTTTTGAACTGTGGTGTTGGGGAAGACTCTTGAGAATCCCTTGGAGTGCAGGGAGATCCAACCAGTCCATTCTAAAGAAAATCAGTCCTGACTTTTCATTGGAAGGACTGATGCTGTAACTCCTAGTACTTTGGCCACTTGATGCAAAGAACTGACTCATTGGAAAAGACCCTGATGCTGGGAAAGATTGAAGGCGGGAGGAGAAAGGGATGCCAGAGGATGAGATGTAGGATGGCTTCACTAACTTGATGGACATGAATTTGAGTAAGCTCCAGGAGTTGGTGAGGGACAGGGAAGCCTGGCGTGCAGTCCATGGGGTTAAGAAGAGTCAGACACAACTGAGCAAATGAACTGAACTGAACTGAAGGGATGAAGATAGTTTAGACTAGAATAACATTAAGGAATGAGAATAATTTGATGGAGTCAAAATTTATATAGAAGGTGGTCCAAATTTGGGGACAGCATCACTATGGGAAGCTATGATGTCAAGGATAACTCTTCTGTTGTTACCCTTTGTAATAGGAAGGATGTTGGTACCATGAAAAAAAGAGAGAAAGAAAGCTACTTTTATAATTTCTATGCCTTCTTTTGGCTGGTATTCCTGCTAACCCCATTGCTTCTTGGACAGACTTTACTTGGTATCCTAGAAGAGGACTATGTTTTATTTTATTTTTTAAATAAATATATTTAAGTAGAGACTAATTACTTTGCAATATTGTATTGGTTTTGCCATACATTGACATGAATCCAACATGGGTGTACATGTGTTCCCGATCCTGAAAACCCTCCAACCTCCCTCCCCATACCATCCCTCTTGGTCATCCCAGTGCACCAGTCCCAAGCATCCTGTATCATGCATTGAATCTAGACTGGCGATTCATTTCACATATGATATTATACATGTTTCAATGCCATTCTCCCAAATCATCCCACCCTCGTCCTCTCCCACAGAGTCCAAAAGACTGTTCTATACATCTGTGTCTCTTTTGCTGTCTCATTTACGGGGTTATTGTTACCATCTTTCTAAATTCCATATATATGCATTAGTATACTGTATTGGTGTTTTTCTTTCTGGCGTTTCTGTTTTTCTTTTTAATTGTTGAGTAATATACACTGTTGTGTATAGGTACCACAGTTTTCTTATCCATTCGTTGGCTGATGGACATCTAGGTTGCGTCCATGTCCTGGCTAACCAGTGCTGCGATGAACATTGGGGTACACATGCCTATTTCAATTCTGATTTCCTCGCTGTGTCTGCCGAGCAGTGGTATTGCTAGGTTGTATGGCAGTTCTATTTCCAGTGTTTTAAGGAATCTCCACACAGTTCTCCATATTGGCTGTACTAGTTTGCATTTCCACCAACATTGTAAGAGGGTTCCCTTTTCCTCCACACCCTCTCCAGCATTTACTGTTGTATACTTTTGGATAGCAGCCATTCTGACAGGTGTGAAATGGTACCTCATTGTGGTTTTGATTTGCATTTCTCTGATAATGAGTGATGTTGAGCATCTTTTCATGTGTTTGTTAGCCATCTGTATGTCTTCTATGGAGAAATGTCTATTGAGTTCTTTGGCCCATTTTTTGATTGGGTCGTTTTTTCTGGAATTGAGCTGCAGGAGTCGCTTGTATATTTTTTGAGATTAGTTGTTTGTCAGTTGCTTCATTTGCTACTATTTTCTCCCATTCTGAAGGCTGTCTTTTCACCTTGCTTATAGTTTCCTTTGTTGTGCAGAAGCTTTTAAGTTTAATTAGGTCCCATTTGTTTATTTTTGCTTTTATTTCCAATATTTAGGAGGTGGGTCATAGAGGATCCTGTTGTGATTTATGTAGGGGAGTGTTTTGTCTATGTTCTCCTCTAGGAGTTTTATAGTTTCTGGTCTTACATTTAGATCTCTAATCCATTTTGAGTTTATTTTCGTGTATGGTGTTACAAAATGTTCTAGTTTCATTCTTTTACAAGTGGTTGACCAGTTTTCCCAGCACCACTCTTTAAAGAGATTGTCTTTTCTCCATTGTATATTCTTGCCTCCTTTGTCAAAGATAAGGTGTCCATAGGTGTGTAGGTTTATCTCTGGGCTTTCTATTTTGTTCTATTGATATATATTTCTGTCTTAATGCCAGTACTATACTGTCTTGACTGTGGCTTTGTAGTATAGGCTGAAGTCAGGCAGGTTGATTTTTCCATTTACATTCTTCTTTCTCAAGATTGTTTTGGTTATTTGAGGTTTTTTGTATTTCCATACAAATTGTGAAATTATTTGTTCTAGCTCTGTGATAAATACCGTTGGTAGCTTGATAGGGATTGCATTGAACCTATGGATTGCATTGAACCTATAGATTGCTCTAGGAATTATACTCTATTTCACTGTATTGATTCTTCTGATCCATAAGCATGGTATATTTCTCCATCTATTAGTGTCTTCTTTGATTTTTTTCACTAGTGTTTTATAGTTTTCTATATATAGGTCTTTTGTTTCTTTAGGTAGCTATATTCCTAAGTATTTTATTCCTTTCATTGCAATGAAGAATGGAATTGTTTCCTTTATTTCTCTTTTTATTTTCTCATTATTACTGTATAGTAATGAAAGGAATTTCTCTGTGTTAATTTTATATCCTGCAACTTTACTATGTTCATTGATTCAGTTCAGTTCAGTTGCTTAGTCATGTCCAACTCTTTGAAACACCATGAATTGCAGCACGCCAGGCCTCCCTGTCCATCATCAACTCCTGAAGTTCACTTAAACTCACGTCCATCCAGTCAGTGATGCCATCCAGCAATCTCATCCTCTGTCATCCACTTCTCCTGCCCCCAATCCCTCCCAGCATCAGAGTCTTTTACGAGTCAACTCTTCGCATGAGGTGGCCAAAGTACTGGAGCTTCAGCTTTAGCATCATTCTTTCCAAAGAAATCCCAGGGCTGATCTTCAGAATGGATTGGTTGGATCTCCTTGCAGTCCAAGGGACTCTCAAGAGTCTTCTCCAACACCACAATTCAAAAGCATCAATTCTTCAGCACTCAACCTTCTTCACAGTCCAATTCTCACATCCATACATGACCACAGGAAAAACCATAGCCTTGACTAGATGGACCATAGTTGGCAAAGTAATGTCTCTGCTTTTGAATATGCTATCTAGGTTGGTCGTAACTTTTCTTCCAAGGAGTAATTGTCTTTTACTTTTGTGGCTGCAATCACCATCTACAGTGATTTTGGTGCCCCAAAAAATAAAGTCTGACACTGTTTCCACTGTTTCCCCATCTATTTCCCATGAAGGGATGGGACCCAATGCCATGATCTTCATTTTCTGAATGTTGAGCTTTAAGCCAACTTTTGAAATCTCCACTTTCACTTTCATCAAGAGGGTTTTGAGTTCCTCTTCACTTTCTGCCATAAGGGTGATGTCATCTGCATATCTGAGGTTATTGATGTTTCTCCCAAAAATCTTGATTCCAGCTTATGTTTCTTCCAGTCCAGCATTTCTCATGATGTATTCTGCATATAAATTAAATAAGCAGGGTGTCAATATACAGCCTTGACATACTCCTTTTCCTATATGGAACCAGTCTGTTGTTCCATGTCCAGTTCTAACTGTTGCTTCCTGACCTGCATACAGATTTCTCAAGAGCCAGGTGAGGTGGTCTGGTATCGTGATCCACACAGTCAAAGGCTTTGGCATAGTCAATAAAGCAGAAATAGATGTTTTTCTGGAACTCTCTTGCTTTTTCCATGATCCAGCAGATGTTGGCAATTTGATTTCTGGGTCCTCTGCCTTTTCTAAAACCAGCTTGAACATCAGGAAGTTCATGGTTCACATATTGCTGAAGTCTGGCTTGGAGAATTTTGAGCATTACTTTACTGTCATGTGAGATGAGTGCAATTGTGCAGTAGTTTTAGCCTTCTTTGGCATTGCCTTTCTTTGGGATTGGAATGAAAACTGACCTTTTCCAGTCCTGTGACCACTGCTGAGTTTTCCAAATTTGCTTGTATATTGAGTGCAGAACTTTCACAGCATCATCTTTAGCTCTAGTAATTTTCTGGTAGAGTCTTTAGGGTTTTCTATATAGAGGATCATGTCATCTGCAAACCATGAGAGTTTTAGTACTTCTTTTTCAATTTGGATCCCTTTTATTTCTTTTTCTGGTCTGATTGCTGTGGCCAAAACTTGCAAAATTATGTTGAATATTAATGGTGAGAGTGGGCACCCTTGTCTTGTTGCTGCCTTTAGGAAAAATGCTTTCAATTTTTCACTATTGAGGATAATGTTTGCTGTGCATTTGTCATGTATAGCTTTTATTATGTTGAAGTATGTTCCTTGTATTCCTGCTTTCTGGAGGATTTTTTAAAATCATAAATGGATGTTGAATTTTGTCAAAGGCTTTCTCTGCATCTATTGAGATAATCATATGGCTTTTATTTTTCAATTTGTTTATGTGTTATATTACATTGATTCATTTGTGGATATTGAAGAATCCTTGCATCACTGGGATAAAGCCCATTTGGTCATGGTGTATGATCTTTTTAATGTGGTGATGGATTCTGATTGCTAGAATTTTGTTAAAGGATTTTTCATAGAGGTTCATCAGTGATATTTTGGCCTGCAGTTTTCTTTTTGGGGGGCATCTTTGTCAGGTTTTGATACTAGGGTGATGATGGATTCATAGAATGAGATTTGAAGTTTACTTTCTTCTGCAATTTTATGGAAGAGTTTGAGTAGAGTAGGTGTTGGCTCTTGTCTAAATATTTGGTAGAATTCAGCTGTGAAATGGTCTGGACCTGGGCTTTTGTTTGCTGAAAGATTTCTGATTATAGTTTCAATTTCCATGCTCGTGATGGGTCTGTTAAGATTTTCTATTCCCTCCTGGTTCAGTTTGGAGAATTGTACTTTTCTAAGAATTTGCCCATTTCTTCCATGTTGTCCATTTTATTGGCATATAATTACTGATAGTAGTCTCTTATGGTCCTTTGTATTTCTGTGTTGTCTGTTGTAATCTCTCCATTTTCATTTCTAATTTTATTGATTTGATTTTTCTCCCTTTGTTTCTTGAGTCTGGCTAATGGTTTGTCACTTTTATTTATTCTCTCAAAGAACTAGCTTTTGGCTCTATTGATTTTCGCTATGGTCTCCTTTGTTTCTTTTGCATTTATATCTGCCTTAATTTTTAAGATGTCTTTCCTTCTACTAACCCTTGGGGTCTTCATTTCTTCCTTTTCTAGTTGCTTTAAGTGTAGAGTTAGTTTATTTATTTGACTTTTTTCTCGTTTCTTGAGATATGCCTGTATTGCTATGAACCTTCCCCTTAGCACTTATTTTACAGTATCCCACATGTTTGGGGTTGTTGTGTTTTCATTTTCATTCATTTCTGTGCATATTTTGATTTCTTTTTTGATTTCTTCTGTGATTTGTTGGTTATTCAGCAGTGTGTTGTTCAGCCTCCATATGTTGGAATTTTTAATAGTTTTTCTCCTGTAATTGAGACCTAATCTTACTGCATTGTGGTCAGAAAAAATGCTTGGAATGATTTCAACTTTTTGAATTTACCAAGACTAGATTTATGGCCCAGGATGTGATTTATCCTGGGGGGGTAGTTCCGTGTGTGCTTGAGAAAAAGGTGAAATTCATTGTTTGGGGGTAAATGTCCTATAGATATCCATTAGGTCTAACTGGTCTATTGTATCATTTAAAGTTTGTGTTTTCTTGTTAATTTTCTGTTTAGTTGATCTATCCATAAGTGTGAGTGGGGTAGTAAAGTCTCCAAGTATTATTGTGTTATTGTTAATTTCCCCTTTCTTACTTGTTGGCATTTGTTTTACATATTGCAGTGCTCCTATATTGGGTGCATATATATTTATAATTGTTATATCTTCTTCTAAGATTGATCTAATGATTGATCAATCTAATGATTGATTCAGAGACTTTGTTTTAAAATCTATTTTATCTGGTATGAGTATTGCTACTCCTGCTTTTTTTGGTCTCTATTTGCATGGAATATCTTTTTCCAGCCCTTTACTTTCAGTCTGTATGTGTCCCTTGTTTTCAGATGGGTCTCTTGTAGACAACATATATATGGGTCTTATTTTTGTATCCATTCAGCCAGTTTTTGTCTTTTGGTTGGGGCATTCAACCCATTTATGTTTAACATAATTATTGATAAGTATGATCCTTGCCATTTAATTTATTGTTTTGGGTTCGAGTTTATACACCCTTTTTGTGTTTCCTGTTTAGAGAAGATCTTTAGCATTTGTTGGAGAGCTGGTTTGGTGGTGTTGAATTTTCTTTGCTTTTGCTTGTCTGTAAAACTATTGGTTTCGTCTTCATAATAGAATGAGATCCTTGCTGAGTACAGTAATCTGGGCTGTAGGTTATTTTCTTTCTTTCTTTTTTTTTTTTCAGTTTTATTTTATTTTATTTTTTATTTTACTTTACAATTCTGTATTGGTTTTGCCATACATTGACATGAATCCGCCACGGGTGTACATGCATTCCCAAACATGAACCCCCCTCCCACCCCCCTCCCCACAACATCTCTCTGGGTCATCCCCGTGTTGTAGGTTATTTTCTTTCTTCACTTTAAGAATGTCTTGCCATTCCCTTCTGGCCTGAAGAGTTTCTTTTGAAAAATCAGCTGTTATCCTTATGGGAATCCCCTTGTGTGTTTTTTGTTGTTTTTCCCTTGCTGCTTTTAATGTTTGTTCTTTGTGTTTGATCTTTGTTATTTTGATTAATAGGTGTCTTGAGGTGTTTTGCCTTGGGTTTATCCTGTTTGGGACTCTCTGGGTTTCTTGGGCTTGGGTGATTATTTGATTCTTTCCTTCTCCATTTAGGGAAGTTTTCTACTATTATCTCCTCAAGTATTTTCTCATGTCCTTCTTTTTGTCTTCTTCTTTTGGGACACCTATGATTCGAATGTTGGGTTGTTTAACATTGTCCCAGAGGTCTCTGAGGTTGTCCTCATTTCTTTTAATTCATTTTTCTTTTTTCCTCTCTGTTTCTACCATTCTATCTTCTACCTCACTAATCCTATCTTCTGCCTCCATTATTCTACTGTTGGTTCCCTCCAGAGTGTTTTTGATCTCATTTATTGCATTACTCATTATATATTGACTCTTCTTTATTTCTTTTAGGTCCTTTTTAAACCTTTCTTGCATCTTCTCAATCCTTGTCTCCAGGCTATTTATCTGTAACTCTATTTTGTTTTCAAGATTCTGGATCATTTTTACTATTATTATTTGGAAATCTTTATCAGGTAGATTCCCTATCTCTTCCTGTTTGTTTGGTTTGGTGAGCATTTATACTGACTAGGATAGAATGCTATTGTATTTGAATATTTTGTTGTGAGACAAATTTGTGCCTTCAAGTGGGAGCATCAAATATAAACTATCAATTAATACATATAAACATGAAACTCACTAAAGGAATCTTGAATATCTAGATTAGAGACAATATATTTTCTCTGGGCATGGTTTAAAAGATGTCCTTTTCATTATAGGGGACTGGAATGCAAAAGTAGGAAGTCAAGAAACACTTGGAGTAATAGACAAATTTGGCCTTGGAATGTGGAATGAAGCAGGGCAAAGAATAATAGAGTTTTGCCAAGAAAATTCATTGGTCATAGCAAACATCCTCTTCCAGCAACACAAGAGAAGACTCTACACATGGACATCACCAGATGGTCAACACCAAAATCAGATTGATTATATTATTTGCAACCAAAGATGGAGAAACTGTATATAGTCAACAAAAACAAGACCAGGAGCTAACTGTGGCTCAGATCATGAACTCCTTATTACCAAATTCAGACTCAAATTGAGGAAAGTAAGGAAAACCGCTAGACCATTCAGGTATGACCTAAATCAAATCCCAATGATTATACAGTGGAAGTGAGAAATAGGTTTAAGGGCCTAGATCTGATAGAGTGCCTGATGAACTATGGACTGAAGTTTGTGACATTGTACAGGAGACAGGGATCAAGACCATCCTCATGGAAAAGAAATGCAAAAGTGCAAAATGGCTGTCTGGGGAGGCCTTACAAATAGCTGTGAAAAGAAGAGAGGTGAAAAGCAAAGGAGAAAAGGAAAGATATAAGCATCTGAATGCAGATTTCCAAAGAATTGCAAGAAGAGATAAGAAAGCCTTCTTCAGTGATTGATGCAAAGAAATAGAGGAAAAGAACAGAATGGGAAAGACTCGAGATCTCTTCAAGAAAATTAGAGAGACCAAGGGAACATTTCATGCAAAGATGGGCTCGATAAAGGACAGAAACGGTATGGACCTAACAGAAGCAGAAGATATTAAGAAGAGGTGGCAAGAATACATGGAAGAACTGTACAAAAAAGATCTTCACGACCAGATAATCATGATGATGTGATCACTAATCTAGAGCCAGACATCTTGGAATGTGAAGTCAAGTGGGCCTTAGAAAGCATCACTACGAACAAAGCTAGTGGAGGTGATGGAATTCCAGTTTAGCTGTTTCAAATCCTGAAAGATGATGCTGTGAAAGTGCTGCACTCAATAGGCCAGCAAATTTGGAAAACTCAGCAGTGGCCACCAGACTGGAAAAGGTCAGTTTTCATTCCACTCCCAAAGAAAGGCAATGCCAAAGAATGCTAAAACTACTGCACAATTGCACTGATCTCCCATGTTAGTAAAGTAATGCTCAAAATTCTCCAAGCCAGGCTTCAGCAATATATGAACCGTGAACTCCCTGATGTTCAAGCTGGTTTTAGAAAAGGCAGAGGAACCAGAGATCGAATTGCCAACATCTGCTGGATCATGGAAAAAGCAAGAGAGTTCCAGAAAAATATCTATTTCTGCCTTACTGACTATGCCAAAGCCTTTGACTCTGTGGATCACAATAAACTGTGGAAAATTCTGAAAGAGATGGGAATACCAGACCACCTCAACTCCTCTTAAAATATCTGTATGCAGGTCAGGAAGCAACAGTTAGAACTGGACATGGAACAACAGACTGGTTTCAAATAGGAAAAGGAGTATGTCAAGGCTGTATATTGTCACCCTGCTTATTTACCTTATATGCAGAGGACATCATGAGAAATGCTGGGCTGGAAGAAACACAAGCTGGAATCAAGATTGCTGGGAGAAATATCAATGACTTCATATATGCAGATGATACCACCCTTATGGCAGAAAGTGAAGAGGAGCTAAAAAGCCTCTTGATGAAAGTGAAAGAGGAGAGCAAAAACGTTGGCTTAAAGCTCAACATTCAGTAAACGAAGATCGTGGCATCTAGTCCCATCACTTCATGGGAAATAGATGGGGAAATGGTGGAAACAGTGTCAGACTTTACTTTTGGGGGTTCCAAAATCACTGTAGATGGTGACTGCAGCCATGAAATTAAAAGACGCTTACTCCTTGGAAGAAAAGTTATGACCAACCTAGGTAATATATTCAAAAGCAGAGACATCACTTTGCCGACTAAGGTCCGTCTAGTCAAGGCTATGGTTTTCCCTGTGATCATGTATGAATGTGAGAGTTAGACTGTGAAGAAGGCTGAGCGCTAAAGAATTGATGCTTTTGAACTGTGGTGTTGGAGAAGACTCTTGAGAGTCCCTTGGAGTGCAAGGAGATCCAACCAGTCCATTCTGAAGGAGATCAGCCCTGGGATTTCTTTGGAAAGAATGATGCTAAAGCTGAAACTTCAGAACTTTGGCCACCTCATGTGAAGAGTTGAGTCATTGGAAAGGACTCTGCTGCTCAGAGGGATTGGGAGCAGGAGGAGAAGGGGACGACACAGGATGAGATGGCTGAATGGCATCACTGACTGGATGGACATGAGTCTGAGTGAACTCCGGGAGTTGGTGATGGACAGGGAGTCCTGGCGTGTTGTGATTCATGGGATCGCAAAGAGCTGGACATAATTGAGCGACTGAACTGAACTGAACTGAATGCAATCTTTCCCTTAATCATGGTTCATATCAGTTTGTTTTAAACCATTCTAGAAAAGTTTAACCAGTTATGTTCCCTTGACCAAGTTTGGTCATTTCTGTAATGTCATGTCCTCACTTAAAACAATTTCCCAAGTGTTATTATTACAAGAATTAGAACAGTTTAAGCAAATGGTCAAGCAGTTTACTCTTATGCTATTTTTGTAGTATACTCTTAAGATAACTGATATTTCAGCATGTGTTATGTATATATGTCAGGTATGTATGGATATTAATTAAACTGAAGCATATTAATTGATTCAAATCTTAATTCTATCACATAACAATTTTTATCTAAACACTTTGTCTCAATTCTCTCATGTGCAAAATGGAGGCCAAAGTACTCCCAACAAATGATTATTAGGACAACTAGGAATATGAGTTTATGTATGGCATTAGGCTTCCCTCATGGCTCAGATGGTAAAGAATCTGCCTGCAATGGAGGAGATCGGGTTTAATTCCTTGCTTGGGAAGATCCCCTGGAGAAGGGAACAGTTACCCACTCCAGTATTTTGGCCTGGAGAGTTCCATGGACGGAGGAGCCTGGCAGTCTAAAGTCCATGGAGTTGCAAATAATTGGACAGGACTAAGCGACTTTCACTTTCACTTGTTAATTAGGGGAAAATGTATACGTTCAAGTTAGAATGAGATAAAATTAATATTATAGAGGAGTAATTTAAATGTATGTAAAGGAATTAAGAAACTCATAAGGGATAGTTCAGTGTCCTAGGACCAGCAATAGCAGTGATTCCACCACTCCGCATATGAAAGGACTAGGTTTATTTCAGTAAGTACAAATTTTACAGTTATTCAGACAGGCAGTCAGATATTTGTGAAGTAGAGGATCCACCCACTCCAGAGTGATCTTACTAGAGTGAAGCTATTGAAATATTCTCTTCTTACTTTCTTCACTCTTTTTTATATTTTTGCATACCTTTCCATTGACTGAATCCAACTGGAAATAAAATATAATTAAGTCAATCAGTAGAATCCAAGAAATTTAGATTCCAGCATAGATATGAGTCTAGGGAATCAATCTGAAAGGATTACATGATTACTTGCATTGAAGCATTGAGAAACATGTGTGGTATATATTTAATGATATTTATTAACTATTGTTTGTTACCTCTTGCACTAAATTTGTAGACATTTATGACTGCTCCTCCATTCTTCATTCTACCTCTATTTAAATGTACAGAAACATTCAGAGTACAAATGATTATCTCTTAAATCATTTCATAACCATCTTTGATAATAGTATGGATTTCAATTAAAATAATTTTACCCTAGATGCTACTAATTTAACAATAATTAGAAATTAAAAATGATGTAAGATTTCATTTGTGACAAAGTTTCTACACATTTACAAATCAAAGAAAATAAGAATTTATTGAATTTCCACTTTCCCTTCAGAAGTTATTACTTAAAATATTAGCATTCTTACATGTAAGGAGAAATACATATAACAGAGAATAATAAAATAAAGTCAAACTGTCTATGCATTTATCTATGACAGCATTTTTAATTGAAAGGCATTGGTTAGCTGTAAGTCTAATATTTCAGAATATTTCTGATATTATATGGAAAGGGAATACATATTACTTCATAAAATGGACATATATCTAGATTTTTTGAAATGATTATACTTACATTGCTTTATTCAGAATGGAGATTAACTATGCTTTTATAACTGGTTAAGATAATACTGTGGATTCTAAATGATGTATTTTAATACTAAGAGAAGTAATTTAATATAATCAGTATTCAATTACTTCTAATTTTCACCATTGATAGCTTACACAGGCAGTTATATTAGATTTTCAAGGCAAACACCAAGACTAATATACAAATTGCTATTAGGAATAATTTTACCTTATAATTTTATGAAGGAAGATTAACCATTTTTTTATCCCTTTTTTACTTTATTTTATTGCATGTGAATCATTTTTTGAACAATTAATCCTCTACATAGCTTCAAACTGCAACCTTTCAAGAATGTGAACATGAGTTCAGATGTCCAATTATGTAAGTTAGTTCACGTGTCTGGAGTACATTGTCATGTATGTGTATCTTCTGCAAGTGACTGTGATTCTATGTACTTTACTGTATAATACAGTACTGAGGTACAGTATCTTTATTTCAAGCCCTGGATGTCCAGATCAAGCATAAAAACAGCAGTGATGTAGCTGGTACTGAAAAAAGCCTGGAACCCGGAAACTTTTGCTGCAGGAGTGCAAAATTTGCACCTGGACACACTTTTTGAACTATAAAATACAAAGAATCTATATGTGACTAAAAATAACTGTATACATGTGCAAGTGGGGCAAGTTTTTGACCAAAAGATATAAAGGAAAAAAAATGTGCTATTTCTGAAGAGCCAGGGTCAAAATTAAAACTGGGTGTTGGAAGCAAAAGCAGGGTGCTGAACATGGCCCCCTGCACTCAACACAACTAAAGAGTGGGCAAACCACCTAAGCCACCCTTCCAGCCCAACCCCTGGATGCACCCCTCCCCTCACCCCACATAAGTAACAAGCTCTCCCAACCTCCGCAAGCGAACTACTGAACCCTGTTACTTGTTTTTGTTCCCTTCTGCTGTTGGAGCAGGAAATCCAAAAAGGCCTTTCCAGAATTTTCTATCTGGCCTCTACTCAATTTCTATTGCTTGGAGAAGGCCGAGAACCTTGGTTGATATCAGTACTGCTAAGAAGCACCAGAAATTGAAGACCCAGAGAAAAGAGAGACAAGAAGTAACTGAAAAAAACTGAAGTGATTCACAATGCAGGGAATGCCAAGAGGATTTTCTTTATTTGAGGAAGCAGGGGACCTGTCTGTAGAATTGTGAAGTAATTCAGAATTCAATCCAGTGAGAGTGTCAGTTATGAAGGGGAAAAAAAAAAAAAGCTACTACCCAGACATCACTGAATGATTATTTCAGGGGGGTAGGTAGAACTGAATCCAGCTGGAAACCAGAACCTGTGCCTTCAAAGTCAGGCATGAGTAAAATTGCAGCTTGCCTTCTGACTCCCATTGCTGACAGTCCTTCAGCTCTAGCATCTCCTACCTCCTTTCTCTCCTCCCATCAATAACCATTCTTGCCCATTCATTAGGTTTCAGGCCTTGTATGTCAGCTATAGTACTGTGCTACTGTATTTTTCATGTTACTGTAAGATTAGAAAGGTTTATTTTGGGGGTTTGCTTGCTTTTTATGTATTATTTTTTTTGTGAAAAGTGTGATAAATGATTAAGATACAGTACTACATAGCTGATTGTTTTAACTGGTTACCTAGGCTAACTTTGTAGGACTTAACAAACAAATTGGACTTATGAACATCCTCTTGGAAAGGAATTAATTCCTACATGTGTGCATATATGTATGTGCTAAGTCACTTCAGTCATGTCTGATTCTTTGCAACCCTATGGACTGCAGCTCTCCAGGTGCCTCTGTTCATGAAGATTCTCCAGGCAAGAATACTAGGTTGGGTTGATATGCCCTTCTTCAAGGAATCTCCCTGATCCTGGGAGCAAATCTGTAACTCTTACTACTAGTGCTACCAGGGGATCGTTCATATGTAGGGGACAGTAATAATTGTGAATATTGTGGGATTTTCTTTCATAGCTATAGAAGTATTAGATTACTGGTGGCATTTACATCCTTAGGAAGTATGAGAGAGAAAATATAAACTTAAAATACTGAGCCTTAAGAAATTGCAACCTTTAGAGAATAGATGATGAAGAAGGAACAGCCAAAGGAATAGCCAAGAAGGCTATTTATGGATTATTCATTTATGGAAAGCAAAATAACAAACCACACATGATAAACTGTTGTCAGAATAGCCAAAAGAAATGAAGGTGGCTCATAAAAGATGTGGTATGATAAACTGTATTCAAAAACACTGACAAAATGAAGAAGAGATGACAGAGAGAGTCCATTGATTTTAAAACCTGGAGATTGTTGGTGACATTGATAAAAGGAGGTTTAATGGATTAGTGGGTACAAAACCAGGCTATATTGTTTTATAAGATGATTTGGAGTTGGCAAAAATAACACTCAGCAAATTACTTTAAAATAGATAAAAAATTATAGCTATTTAGAGATGTGGAGTTATGGTTTAAGAAAAATTAATTTTGTTCCACCAATACTATTGTATTTGTGCGGATAATACAATAGAAGAAGAGAACATATGATAGAAATCACTGACAAACTAACAGATCCAAGTCCTTCAGAAGGCATAGGATAAGTCCCTGAGGATAGCTGTTATATAGTTTCTTCTCTCTTTTGTCTAGGAGGGAAATAGGGCCCGCTAGTCCATGGCGTCACGAAGAGTTGAACATGACTGAGCGACTTCACTTTTACTTTTCACTTTCACGCATTGGAGAAGGACGTGGCAACCCACTCCAGTGTTCTTGCCTGGAGAATCCCAGGGACAGGGGAGCCTGATGGGCTGCCATCTATGGGGTCGCACAGAGTTGGACACAACTGAAGTGACTTAGCAGCAGCATCAGCAGACATAGGAAAGGGAAAAAAAAAAAGAAGTGCAATAAATCAGTGGGTTCTTAAGCTTGTTGGAAACAAGATGAGAATGTCAATTTTAACTTTTTAATTAATTTTAAAAGCTAAGAAATATCTCTGAATTATCATTTTAGAGGTTTAAGAAAAAACGTGCATGTTAAGTTGCTTTACTCATGCTCAACTCTGTGACTCTATGGACTATAGCCTGCCAGCCTCTTCTGTCCAAGGTATTCTCCAGCAAGAATACTAGAGTGGGTTGCAATGACCTCCTCCAGGTGCTCTTCTGCACCCAAGGATTACATTCACATTTCTAATGTCTCCTGCATTGGTATGTGAGTTCTTTACCACTAGTGCCACATGGGAAGACCTTAAAAAAAAAATGGAGAAGAATAAAATTGTCTTGTTCAGATGTGAAAAAAAGGTGCTATGTTTAATTGGCTGAATATTTCTTAGATCCAGTTTAAATTTCACGATCATGGATTTATATTAAAAAATCTGCTGAACATGAGTTTTTCATGGATTTATCAATAATTAACTGATTAAGTGTCAGGATAATTTGGTATTAAAGTATTCAGGTAACAAGCAACGGGTGGTAGACTGGACAAAGAATGTGCTTACAGATAGTGAAGAGATATAATGGATTAACAGATTTATATAATTGAAAAGTACATCCATATGTTCATTTTAGCAAAGGGAAAAGTATTAGTAGAGTGTCAAACAAGAGAGTGTGTTTGTGTGTGTGTGTGTGTGTGTGTGTGTGTGTGTGTGTGTGCTCAGCCATGTCCGAATCTTGGTGACCTCACGGATTTTAGCCTGCCAGCTTCCTCTGTCCATTCTAATTTGATATTTTATAGATGGCCACACCTTAAAACCTAACATTCAAGAAACTAAGATCATGGCATCTGTTTCCATCACTTCATGGCAAATTGATAGGGAAAAAATGGAAACAGTGTCAGACTTTATTTTCTTGGGCTCCAAAATCACTGTAGATGGTAACTGAAGCCAAGAAATTCAAAGATGTTTCTTCCTTGGAAGGAAAGCTATGACAAATCTAGACAGCTTATTAAAAAGCAAAGACAAAGGTCTGTATAGTCAGAGCTATGATTTTTTCATTAGTCACGTGCAATGTGAAAACTGGACCATAAAGAAAGCTGAGCACTGAAAAACTCATGCTTTTTAACTGTGGCGCTGGAGAAGACTCTTGAGAGTCCCTTGAACTGCAAGAGATCAAACCAATCAATCCTAAAGGAAGTCAACACTGAATATTCACTGGAAGGACTAGTGTTGAAGCTGAAGCTTCAATTATTTTATTTAGATACAACTTCCATTAGAGATGATGTTTTTACAGATTGACTTAATTGAAGACCCTGTGTAAATTAAAGGTGTAACACACTATTGATTATATTATTCTGTCCCAAAATTAAGCCAAATACATCAAATAAATCAGAATCTTTATTTCCAACTGATTTTTCTGAATGAAGTATCTTAGCAAGTGGTACTATCACCCACACAATTGCCTCAGTCAGAAATCTAAGAATTATCTTTGACCCATCCCATTCTTACACCAATTGTCAATCACCAAATTCTGCCTGTATATACCTTCCAAAGAGGTATACCTAAATTATATCCAACCACCTTCCATACTTTATGAATACACTCATTTTCCTCATCAAGATATTAACAATGACCTCCTAATGGTTTTCTATGCTTTAATTATTCTTCTCTTCCAAATTATTCTTTAATTTTAGCTTTTGTGGTCCAATCCCTGTTATGATAACTGACATACAGTAATATGTAGCTAAAACATTGAAACAATTATTTAATCATTTGCTGAGTGCTAATTCAAGAATAATTGTTCTAAGTAAAAATTTTCGCTTCCTACATAAAAAGATGTAACTTCCCAGCATTAAAAGCAACTAGTACCATGTAGTCTCATGTCCAACTTCATCTTTCAATGTTACTTCTGCTTTGTATTGCTAAATCATTATAAATTATTTTCTCTTTACTTAATTTACCTCTTTAATGTTTCTCCCTCTCCCTCTCTCTCTTTTTTTTCTTCTTTTTTGTGAACTTTCTCCCTATAAAACATTACCTTATAAACTGGCTTCAAGAATTCAGTATATGTTCTGTCCAACAAGCAAGAGTTTTCTAATTAAAAATTTGCCATTATTATTTACTTATATATATATATAAATTTATTATTTTATTTTCTACACAGTGCAGCATGTGGGATCCTAGTTCTCTGACCAGGACTGAACCCATATCCATGCAGTGGAAGTGCACTTTTGCTCAACAAAGTATTGGAAGTCTTAACCAGATAAATTAGCAGAAAAAAAGAAACAGAAGACATCTGAACCAGAAAGAAATAGGTAAAATCCTCTTGGTTTATAAATGACATGTATAATTTAGAGAAAAAACATAAATATTTCATTCAGAAACTGTTAGAACTAATATTAAAATTCAGTAAAGTTGCAGGATACACCATCAATATACAAAATTATTTGCATTTCCATAAACTAAGAAGAACAACACACTCTCAGAAAGAGAAAATGAAATGGCCCCATTATCAAACACACACACACACACAAAAAAAAAAAAAAACTTTAGAAATAGTTTTAACCAAGGAAGTGAAAAATCTGTATGTTGAAAATTATAAAATATTATGAAATAAATTAAATTAAAAATAAATAAATGTAAAAATACCCCAGGTTAAAGTACAGGAAGAAATGATACTGTTAAAATGTGCATATGACACATTATTGCTTCTGTTTTGTTTTCAGATTTTTGGTCATAGGCATGTGGGATCCATATGATCCCATATTGGGAATGAAATCCACTCCAGTATTCTCAGCTGGAGAATTCCATGGACAGAGAAGCAGACTACTGTCCATGGTTTTGCAGAGTCAGATATGACTGAGCAACTAACACACGTATGTCGGAACTTAGCTCTGTGATCAGGGATTGAATCTGCACCCCCAGCCTTGGAAGGTGAGTTCTTAGCCATTTGTCCACCAGGAAGTTCATGACTCAAGTCTTAACAATCTAAAAAGTTTCTTTAAATTTTCCATTTTAGAATTGAAAATCATTTTCTTTTAAAAAAATTCTTCATTATCCTTTTCTTGTATCAAATAAGATATGTTATATGTAAACTTGAAGTATCCAGTTGTTACATATATTTTCACAATTTCTCTTGATTTGAAAAAAAAAATAATAATAATGCTAAAAGTCACCCAACAGTAGAGAAGATAGTACTTGAGATTTTGATCCAAATCATTCAGAAGATAGTGATAGTGTGCCTGTTTTAGATGTGCAGGGAAGAATCATTATATGAACAACAAATACCTCGACTTTGGTACTAGTATTATTTGATTAAGTTCCATTTCCAAAGTTTGGGGAAAGCCTTAATACAGATGCTGTGTCTGTAGTGCAGTATTGTGAAAAATAAAACTAAGATGTGATACTGCCTGACTAACGGTAGGATTGGAATTGGCAAGAATCTTTCCATACCTAGACAACTGAGTCTTACTTGCTGTGTCACAGTAAAGCATACTTTTTATTATTACCTATTGTCTTCAGATTTTGACCATGCTATTATAGAGAAAAATGTCATATACACAGGAGGATGTTGGTTACTTCTTACAGCCATTAAGAAGTAATACTGAAATAAAAAAGATATTTGTCCGTCTTGGCCTCTTGGAATGAAAAGGCTTGTATCTTTGTTAGGAGGGGAATTTTCTGAATATAACCTATGATCCTAGACAAACGAGAAAACACATACCGCACCAGTTTGCAAAAGGAAATTTTCTCTCTTTTGCTAAAATTATTAAGCAAACTTTTAATGCGGAGAGTCTAAAATAACCAGAAAAGAGGAGTCCTTTAGTGTCCCATCCAGGCTCCTTACGTGTGCTTTACATCTTGCTCCTGTTGTCACTCATAATTAAGAAAAAAAAAAATCAAATAAGACACGACCTTAGGATCAAATTAGATATCTATAAAGGTGTAGAACAAAGGCACATACAATCAGGGCTGGTATAACTCTGGTAATTCTTTCAGGGCTGAGGATAATGAGGAATGATCTCCAAGATCCATCTCTTTATATTTAAAGAAAACAAAAATCTTCCTATTGAAGAAGATATTGAAATCAGTACTAACTAAGAGACCTCAGAATTGAAATGAAAGAGAATCTAATATATTAAGATAACTCTATTCCCCCAAATATCCCAAATTGCTGGCAATTGTTATTGTTAAGGTAATTTTTGAGATGTTGTAAAGCAGACAGATCTATAATGGACTGTTACAACTTCTACAACATTCTCCCATGGTTCCTAATCTCAGGTATCACCTTGGAGCAGTTGCCGCTGCTGCTAATTCGTTTCAGTCATGTCCGACTCTGTGCAACCTCATAGACAGCAGCCCACCTTGGAGAGCCATGAGTAACAAAAAAAAAAAAAAAAAAAAGGATCTCCCAAACATAATCAGGATCCATCAGATTTACAGTCTAAAAATTCTACTTCACCACCAATGAAGCATCTGTGTTTTTGTCCCATTTATTACATTAGCATAGATTGATTTGGTGTCTATTATTAGATGCTTCGCATTTATTTTACATTTTTTAAGAATTAACTTCTTTTTTGCTATTGTTTAATTTCCCTTTATCATTGTATAATTCATTTGTTTAGCTTGAAAGATAAGAATAAGAAGGAAGTACGTCAGAGATTGAGAAACTGGTATCAGCTGGAGATCCTGGAGTTCAGGGAGTAACAGCTCCTGACATTACTTTGAATCATATAACTGGATATAAAGTTAACTGTCCTATTGAGAAATTTGTTAGCTTATTTGCATCTGTGTATCTGATTATTTTACAACAGTAAAACAGAGAAAGTTTCCAATTGAAAATATGGAAATAAGCTTGTGATGTGAGATGTGCATACACACATGCAGGTGTCTGTGCCTGTAGCCGACTTGTGTGTGGAAAGGAGAGAAGGGAGGGATAGTAAATTAGCTTGGCACATTCACTACGATTTTACCCCGGAGCTGCATATGAGAAATGCATCTCTTGCTTTTTTTTTTCAAAATGTAAGTCCCCACCTCTGGTGACATGGGAGATGATCAATTTTTGTTTGAAGACTGAATAAATAGATTTTCGTCCATCACACCTTTGCAACAATGATTTTTCATTTGCAGAATTTCATACCATTTCTCCAACCTTACTGCAAAGTTTTAGCACTTTGGAAAGACATTTTTAACTTTCAGAAATAAACATAGTTGCTTTATTCCTTTAGCATCTTCTGAATATCCTTATTAAAAAAATGGTTGATTTATGGGTAAACTATTATTTTTATTTGGGTTCCTGGTTGGTTAGCCTAAGTTTCTAAAGGCAAACCATATATTTTTATCTTATGTTTTCACTCAACACACAAATTCTAGTATAAAAACACTAAAAAATATCTGTTGTACTATTGGATAAATGTCCACATTTCCCAAGGTGAAGTGTCTGTGTCTTCCAAATAAGATGAATATATAGAGATATAAAAACAAATAGGCAAATATTACATTTTAATGGGTCATACATATATATTGATGTTAGTGTCAGCTTAAGAAATGAACACACATATATATATATATGAGAGAGACAAATATAGAGAGATTTAATGTTGTAATTTAAGGGAAAAAATGCAAAAATATTTAAATGTATATAGTTATTTATACTCATGTTATTGATTTATTCCAAAAGTATAGCTCACATAAATTAACTAGCTTGTAGGACTTATTATTTCAAGAATGTAATATTCTGAAGAAAATATTTGGTAAAATATAGAAAAGTTTTGACTAAAATATTAATTACTTTTGCTCTTCCTGAAAGTAATAAAGTTAAAAAAAAAAAGCATACAATTCTAAGAAAAGGTAAATAAATATAACAAAATATCACTTAAATACATTTTTTATTTTAGTATTACTCCATATTATAGGTATAATAAGAAAATAAAAGTTTAGCTACTCCATTTGAAACTTATTTGCAACAGATCATTCATTTTGGTTTGAATGAATTCTAATTAGGTGTGACTTATGTTAAGTACTCCCATGCTTTTAATAATATATCTTCTATAAGTGTACTCTTTCATACTATTCATACTGTTCATGGGCTTCTCAAGGCAAGACTACTGAAGTGGTTTTCCATTTCATTCTCATCTTAGTGTGAAATATTAGATATAAAATATATTTATGAGTTTGATCCATATTTATTGGAAGTTACATATCATCCACAGGCACATCCAGGAACGGTTTGTTATCTGTTGCCATGTTATATAATATATAGGGCCTTCAAACATTGAAGACTTCTATTACTATAGGACAATTGCAGTGCAATAAAACTGATATACATGCTAATAAAATAAAGAACCAAATGTATTAAATAATTTAATGGAACAAGCCAGGATATGCATAAATAAAATACATAAATATATTGCATTTCAAGCACTTACTACAAATTGATACTGTGTTCTGACAAATATAGCATCCACAAAGATAAGAAGTCACATAATCACATTTGTCACCTAAATAAAATATTCCTATTAAATTTGAAATAAAGCCTTTAAAATGCATGCCTTAAAATTTCAAACTCTTAAAATTCTAGTATTATATATTTATGCTGTAGGTATACAAATTCAATGCAAATCATTTCTTAGGAAGATTTGATTCTTAAAGTCTTTTTTTTAAATTGGAGTTGTTATAGCTTAAAGTTTATTACTTATTATTTTAAGAAATATTTATTGAACCACTACTATATGAAATATACTGTCCCAGATTTTGTAGATATTTTGCCATAGTCCCTTTGTTTTCGTGTTAGTAGACTGCCTATTAAAATTCGTTCTTCAACATGTGCAGATCAAAATGTTTTTGTATGAATATTCATTAACAATTTTTAATGAGGATCTTTAAATGCACATTAGTCACAATGAATCACTTACATATACATTTAATGTTATTCAGTGCACTGGCTTATTTTTTAAAATATGTTGAAGCTTTCTCAAAATTATTGATATACTGGGCTTTTTAAAATATGAAAGTGATATCTGTAACTAAAATATAGTATTGAAGAAACACCAAATTAACTAAGTAGATGAATATTTCAATTTATTACATTCACTTATATGGTAACAAAACAGTGAACATATTTAAAAAAAACTTTACACAGTATTTGTCTTATTGAAATATAAAGCATTTTAAAATTAAATTGTATTATTGCATTTATTCCTATGTTGAATCACTCAGTGTTTAAGGACCTTAAAAAGCTAATGTGACTTGAATTATTCTACTGTGTTTATGTATTAAGGTACAATCTAAATGATTAAAAACTAGTTTATCTTCTTCATTTACAATGTACTTAATTCCTTTTGATGTTATTTGCTTGATATTGATATGATGTTAAAAGAAGCTGCCATGCAAAAAACTGATTGTAAAGATAGTAGAAATGATAATCCCTTGAACAACAATCAGTTCATATTTAGATATTAACCTATGTATAGAAATATGATATTACAGTTCTAAAATAAGATGCTATATTTGCCAATCATCATAAGGTTGTAATGTTTCTTGATATATTACCTGATCAAAAATAAATAATATTCTTTCTGGTGCACCATGAATGATTTTACAATAACCACACATCTCTTTATGAAGATTAGCAACAAGTACAATGTAATTAAAAGAGGAGCACTAAAAAAGTAATAGGAGAGAAAATTTTCAGTCTCTAAATGTTACATTTCTCTCTTTTAAATCGCAATGTTTAACGAATTTTCAGCTGAGTATAATGATTGTAAGGGGATGATATTTCTATAATGTAGTATATGAATAATATATACAATTAATTAGGTATAAATTGAAATCATGCATTTTCATTATATAAGTTTTTATATGTAAGCATTTTCATTGTAAAATAATGTTAGACATTATTGGAATTTGAATTTCACTATTGATTTCCCTTGTAATCAAAATTCTAATGGAAATAATTTGCAGTAGCAGTTAGAACAAAGTCCCAAGGGCCTGTTTTACTAAATACTTATTTATAGTCATGAATAATTGATATTGCTCACTTTATTATGATTTTATGGAGAACAAGGACATTAAATGACTGATTCATTGAACTTAAAATTCTCGTTTGCTTTTGACAATACCAGAATTGTTACATACAGGAAACCTATTTTAGATACTAGAAGAGACACACAATACCCAAAATTTCAGAATTTTACAGACAAATATAGAAATACTAAGGCTATCATATCAAATTACTAGACAATTAAATCTCTTGAATGATGTATATAGGTATATATGTCTAACTAATCTGTTTGTATGCATATCTTGGGGCTCCTTTTTTAAATATGTACGTTTCAGAGGTTATTTTTGAAGTAAATAATAAGAACAATTCTTTAAAGGATATCATAAATAGTGGAGAGATCAATTTACTCTCACTTACTGTTTCGTATTTGAATAGTTAATGTTCTGAGTACTTTACAATAAAAATAATTCCTTCAGAGTATCACAAAAGCTAAACGTTATTTTATTTTTCATTTTAAATTTTGTTGTCATTTTTAAGTAGTTACTTGCATATACGGCCAAATTTTAAACTTAAATATTATTTAGCAATGTCACTAATTTATTGATATAATTATTCATGTCTCTTTTTCATTGATAACTTTTTACTATCAAAATTCTACTGCTTCTGTCTTCCAGATGCCTATTGATCTTGCCTAGAAGCAATCAATACAATCAGGAAACAAACACTAGACACTGAACAGACAAATTAATAATATATGGAGTGGGATAGAAATCACCATATTATGTCCATATTTAAAATAGTAACTAACTTTGTTTATCTTCTTTTGTGGACCAGTCATTTTATGAAGTACTTTAAGAAGTTATTTCTTATACATTTCTCACATGCAATTCTATATGGTAAATAGCTTTTCAGTCCTAAGCTGAGGAAAAAAAGGCACAAGAGAATCTAATCAATTTTCTGATTACACAGGCCACGTGGTGAGGAAACAAGTTAGTGTCCTCACCTGCTCAGCCCCACTAGAGAGGCCATGTTCTTAAGCCATGGTGACATGCTGCCTCCCCTAGTGTACATTGGTTAAAAGTAAGGTCTCAACATTTAGTAGGCATTAAAGTTGCACTCTTTGGAAATGATATATTGAATATGCCTACGTTTAGATGTTCTGATGAAAAATAATTCAGAAAATAGTTTTTAGCTTTTCAAAAAACAAATATCGTATATTAACACATATATGTGGAATCTAGAGAAATGGTATAGATCAACAGTCTCCAATCTTTTGGACATCAGGGACCAACTTCATGGAAGACACTTTTTTTCACAGACCAGGTAGAGGGAAATGGTTCACATTACATTTATTGTGCAGTTTATTTCTAATCTAATGCTGTCTCTGATCTAACAAGAGATACCTGTACATGGTCCAGAAGTTAGGGACTCCTGGTATAAGTGATATTATTTGCAAAGTAGGAAAAGAAACACAAATGTAGAGAACAAATGTATGGATATGAAAGGGGAAAGAAGTGTGGGGGAAGGTATTTGGAGATTGGCATTGACACATGAACACTCAATACTACGTGTAAAAGGATAACTAATGAGAACATACTGTATAGCAAAGGGGATTCTAGTTAATGCATTGTGGTGACCTGAATGGGAAGGTTTTCAAAAAGGGAGGATAATATGTATTTATACACGTTCCTGTACAGTCAGTTCAGTTCAGTCGCTGTCATGTCTAACTCTTTGTGATCCCACGGACCACAGCAAGCCAGGCCTCTCTGTCCATCACAAACTCCCGGATTTTACACAAACTCATGTCCATTGAGAAAGAGATGTCATCCAATCATCTCATCCTCTGTCATCCTCTCTTCCTCCTGCCTTCAATCTTTTCCAGCATCAGGGTCTTTTCAAATGAGTCAGCTCTTTGCATCAGGTGGCCAAAGTATTGCAGTTTCAGCTTCAACATCAGTCCTTCCATGAACATTCAGGATTGATTTCCTTTAAGATGGACTGGTTGGATCTCCTTGCACTTCAAGGGACTCTCGAGAGTCTTTTCCAAAAACACAGTTCAAAAGCATCAACTCTTCAGTGCTCAACTTTCTTTATAGTCCAACTCTCACATCCACACATGACTACTCACACATGACTACTGGAAAAACCATAGCTTTGATTAGATAGACCTTTGTTGGCAAAGTAACGTCTCTGTTTTTTAATGTGCTGTCTAGGTTGGTCATAATTTTCTTCTGAGGAATAAGCATCTTTTAATTTCATGGCTGCATTCACCATCGGCAGTAATTTCGGAGCCCTCAAAAAAATAAAACCTGCCACTGTTTCCACTGTTCCTCCATCTTTTTCTCATGAAGGGATGGGACCAGATGCCATGATCTTAGTTTTCTGAATGTTGAGCTTTAAGCCAACTTTTTCACTCTCCTCTTTCACTTTTATCAAGAGGCTCTTTAGTTTGTCTTCACTTTCTGCCATAAAAGTAGAGTCGTCTGCATATCTGAGGTTACTGATATTCCTCCCAGCCATTTTCATTCCAGCTTGTGTGCTTCATCCAGCCTGAAATTGTGCATGATGTACTCTATACATAATTTAAATAAGCAGGCTGACAGTATACAGCTTTGACCTACTCCTTTTCCTATCTGGAACCAGTCTGTTGTTCCATGTCCAGTTCTAACTGTTGCTTCCTGACTTGCATACATATTTCTCAGGAGGCAGGTTAGGTGGTCTGGTATTCCCATCTCTTTCAAAATTTTCCATAGTTTATTGTGATCCACACAGTCAAAGGTTTTGACATAGTCAATAAACAGAAATAGATATTTATTCCTAGAACTCTCTTACTTTTTTCAACGATCCAGCTGATGTTGGCAATTTGAACTGTTTCCTATGAATTGTCTAAATTCAGCTTGAACATCAAGATGTTAATGGTTCACGTATTGCTGAAGCCTGGCTTGGAGAATTTTGAGCATTACTTTACTTGTGTGTGAGATGAGTACAATTGTGTGGTAGTTTGAGCAGTCTTTGGTATTGCCTTTCTTTGGGATTGGAATGAAAACTGACCTTTTGCAGTCCTGTGGCCACTGCTGAGTTTTCCAAATTTGCTGACACATTGAGTGCAGCACTTTCACCACATCTTCTTTCAGGATTTGAAATAGCTCAACTGGAATTCCATCACCTCCACTAGCTTTGTTCATAGTGATGCTCCCTCAGGCCCTCTTGACTTCACATTCCAGTATGTCTGGCTCTAGGTGAGTGATCACACCCTCATGGTTATCTGGATCATGAAAATCTTTTTTGTATAGTTCTTCTGTGTATTCTTACCACCCCTTCTTAATATTTTCTGATTCTGTTAGGTCCATACCATTTCTGTATGGTAGAAACTAAGAAAACATTGTAAAACAACTATACTCCAATAAAAATTAACTTTGAAACATGTATAATATCATATAAGAATTGAATTGCCAGTCCAGGTTCGATGCAGGATACAGGATGCTTGGGGCTGGTGCACTGGGATGACCCAGAGGGATGGTATGGGGAAGGAGGTGGGAGGGGGGGTCAGGATGGGGAACTCGTGTACACCATGGCAGATTCATGTTGATGTATGGCAAAACCAATACAATATTGTAAAGTAAAATAAATAAATGAATAAATAAAAATGTAGTACATACTCAAAAATAAATAAATAAATTTAAATTAAAAAATAAAAAAAATAATTAATTAATTTAAAAAATTCTTTAGAATAGAAACTAGAAAGCTAACTAAAAATTAGCAGGACATTACAAAACAGTGCCAAGACTCAAAAAATAGACTGGAATTTGGAATATATAACTTCTTTAATTCTGAATTCTAGTGACCTATTTACATGAATAAAAGTTGCACACATAAATTTTTAAAAGACCTTATTAACAGTGGCATAATGCACAGAAAAATGACCTAGTGTGTTTTGTCCTGGCTAGATGGAGGCTGCAACATTTTAGCTTTCACAGGAGGAATATCATGATTTTGCCATTTTACCTGGATTTCCAGCATCAAGATAACATGTTTCCCTGCACATTTAGAGCTATGTAAAGATACTCCTAGAGTACAGACACTGTACCATTTGCAGAGCAAAGATAGCAGTGGAGAGTGCTCTGTAAATACGAGTGGCCACGCCTCTTCTTATCTGATTAGGAGAATCATACTGTCATGTGACTTTGCCGCAAGAAGTGGCAAGCCACCTCCTTTGTGATAAGTGAAGTTGCTTAGTCATGCACAATTCTGTGATTCCCATGGACTGTAGCCTACCAGGCTCTTCCATTCATGGCATTTTCAAGGCAAGAGTACTGGACTGGGTTACCATCTCCTTCTCTAGGGGATATTCCTGACCTAGGGATCAAACCCTGGTCTCCTACATTGCAGGCAGCTATTTTACCCTCTAAGCCACCACAAAAGCCCCCCAAAAGTGGGTTGCCATTTCCTTCTCCAGGGGATCTTCCTCACCTGGGAATCGAACCCAGATCTCCCCCATGGCAAGCATATGCTTTACCCTCTGAGCCACCAGGAAGCCAAAAAAAAAAAAAAAAAAAAAAAGGGGGGGGGAACAGCTAATGAGTCTCTTTCAACCGGCCCTTCAACTCAAGAGTCCCAAATAATCTGCAAATAAATAAATATATATATATATACCAAATTGAGATTTTGCTTCAGGTCCATACAGAGTCAGGCAGGGCTAAAAACCATACTACATATTCAGAATGTGTTTGTAGAGTGGGTGCTGAGTCAGTGGGAGAGGCGGGAGCTGAGGCAACCACAAGGAACATGAAGATCCTGCTCTCTAGTTGTGACTGTTTTCCATGGGTACACAGGTGTTTGCAAAGCAAACAAGGAAGGGATGTGATAGAGAAGTCAGGGGCCTATTTTAGGGAGGTGATGCAGAATACATCATGTGAAATGCCAGACTGGATGAAGCACAAGCTGGAATCAAGATTGACAGGAGAAATATAAATAACGATATGCAGATGACACAACCTGTATGGAAGAAAGTGAAAAGGAGCTGAAGAACAACTTGATGAAAGTGAAAGAAGAGAATCAAAAACCTGGCTTAAAACTTAACATTCAGAACACTAATATCATGGCATCTGATCCCATCACTTCATGCCAAATAGATAGGGAAACAATGAAAGCCATGACAGATATTATTTTGGGGGGCTCCAAAATGACTGCAGATGGTGACTGCAGCCATGAAATTTAAAAAAGACACTTGTTCCTTGGAAAAAAAGCTATGATAAACCTAGACACCAGAGGCTCTGGGTGCAGCAGACCTGGGTGTGGCATGAGCCTTCTTGGAGGAAGTTGCTATTAACTCCACTATATACTGCCAGACACAGGACTGGGGAAACAGACTCTTGTAGGGCACAAACAGAAACTTGTGCATACCAGGACCCAGGAGAAAGGAGCAGTGACCCCACAAGAGACTAACCCAGACTTGCCAGTGAATGTCTAGTAGTTTCAGGAGAAGGCGTGGGTCGACAGTGGACTGCTGCAGGGTCAGGGGCACTGAATGCAGCAATGCATGCATAGGACCTCTTGAAGGAAGTTCCATTATTTCATCACCTCCACCATAGTTTGGCCTCAGGTCAAACAACAAGGAGAGAACACGGCCCAACCCATCAACAGAAAAATGAATTAAAGATTAACTGAGCATGGCCCTGTCTATCAGAACAAGACCCAGTTTCCCCTCAGTCAATCTCTCCCATGAGGAAGTTTCCATGAACCTTTTATCCTTATCCATCAGAGGACAGACAGACTGAAAACCACAATCCCAGAAAACTTAAAAACTGATCACATGGACCACAGCCTTGTCTAACTCAATTAAACAATGAGCCATGCAGTGTAGGGTCATGCAAGAAGGACAGGTCATGTTGGAGAGTTCTGACAAAATGTGATCCACTAGAGAAGGGAATGGCAAACAGCTTCAGTATTCCTGCCTTGAGAACCCCATGATCAGCATGAAAAGGCAAAAAGATAGTACACTGAAAGATGAACTACCCAAGTCTGTAGGTGCCCAATATGCTACGGGAGGTCAGTGGAGAAATAACTGCAGAAAGAATGAAGAGATGGAGCCAAAGCGAAAACAACATCCAGTTGTGGATGTGATTGGTGATGAAAGTAAAGTCCAATGCTGTAAAGAGCAAAATTGCATAGGAACCTGGAATGTTAGATCCATGAATCAAGGCAAATTTGAAGTGGTCAAATAGGAGATGGCAAGAGTGAACCTCGATTTTTAGAAATCAATGGACTAAAATGGACTGGAATGGGTAAGTTTAACTCAAATGACCATTATATGTACTACTGTGGGCAAATATCCCTTAGAAGAAATGAAGTTGCCATCATAGTAAACAAAAGTCCAAAATGCAATAGTTGGATGCAACCTCAAAACCGACAGAATGATCTCTGTTCATTTCCAAGGAAATCCATTCAATATCACAGTAATACAAGTCAATGTCCCAACTAGTAACACTAAAGAAGCTGAAGTGGAACGGTTCTGTGAAGACCTACAGGACCTTCTAGAACTAATATCCAAAACAATGACCTTTTCATTACAGGGGACTGGAATGCAAAAGTAGCAAGTCAAGAGATATCTGGTGTAACAGGCAAATTTGGGCTTGGGCTGCTTTACTGATTATGGCAAAGCCTTTGACTGTGTGAATCACTACAAACTATGGAAAATTCTTCAAGATATGGGAATACCAGGCCACCTGACCAGCCTCCTGAGAAATCTGTATGCAGGTCAAGAAGCTACAGTTAGAACTGGACATGGAACAACAAAATGGTTCCAAATGGGGAAAGGAGTACGTCACGGCTGTATAGTGTTACCCTGCTTATTTAACTTTTATGCAGTGTACAACATGCAAAATGCCAGGCTGGATGAAGCACAAGCTGGAATCAAGATTGCTGGGAGAAATATCAATAACCTCAGATATGCAGATGATGTCACCCTTAATGCAAAAAGCGAGGAAGAATTAAAGAACTTTTTGATAAAAGTGAAAGAGGAGAGTGAAAAAGTTGGCTTAAAGCTCACCATTCAGAAAACTAAGATCATGGCACTCTGTCCCATCATTTCGTGGCAAATAAATGGAGAAACATTGGAAACAATGAGAAACTTTATTTTCTTGGACTCCAAAATCAGTGCAGATGGTGATTGTAACCACAAAATTAAGACACTTGCTTCTTGGAAGGAAAGCTATGACCGACCTAGAGAGCATATCAAAAAACAGAGACATTACATTCCCAAAAGAGGTCCATCTAGTCAAAGCTATGGTTTTTCCAATAGTCATGTATGGATATGAGAGTTGGACTATAAAGAAAGCTGAGTGCCAAAGAATGGATGCTTTTGAACTGTGATGTTGGAGCAGACTCTTGAGAGTCCCTTGGACTGCAAGGAGATACAACTAGTCCATCCTAAAGGAAATCAGTCCTGAATGTTCATGGGAAGCACTGATGCTGAAGCTGAAACTCCAATATTTTGGCCACCTGATGTGAAGAGCTGACACATTTGAAAAGACCCTGACGCTGGGAAAGATTGAAGGCAGAAGGAGAAGGGGTTGTCAAAGGATGAAATGGTTGGATGGCATCACCGACTTGATGGACATGAGTTTGAGTAATCTCCAGGAGTGGGCAATGACAGGAAAGCCTGGCTTTCTGCAGTCCATGGGGTTGCAAAGAGTCAGACATGACTGAGCGACTGAACTGAACTTAATACAGGCACACCTTGGCTTTTTGTGCTTTGCTTTATTGCAGATATTAAGTTTTTTACAAACTGAACATATGTGGCAACTTCCTATCAAGTAAGTCTACTGGTTGCATTTTTCCAACATCATTTCGTCTCTTGGTGTCTCTGTGTCACATTTTTGGACAATTCTTATAATATTTCTAATTTTTCATTATTTTATATGTGTATCATGCTGCTCTGGGTTAAGTGATCTTTGATGTTACCATTGAGATAGTTTTGGGATGCCAAGAACCATGCCCATATAAAGTGATGACCTTAGTTGATAAATGTTATGTGTGATCTGACTGCTCCAAATATTGGTTACCCTCCCAACTCGTCCTCTTCACAGTTTTTCCTGTTTCCTGGGATACATCACTCCTGAAATTAGATTAGCTAATAACCCTTCACATATCTCTAAATGTCCAAGTGAAAGACAGAGCTACATGTCATTCAATTTAAATCAAAATCTGGAAAAGATAAAACAGTGTGAAAAGCACAGTTAAAGCTAAGATGGGTGAAAGCTAGGGCTCCTGTGCCAAACACCCAAGTTGTGAATGCAAAAGAAAGTTCTTGAAGGAAATTTAAAGTGCGACTTCAGTGAACAAACTAATGACAAGAAAACAAAACAGTCTTATTGCTGATATGGAGAAAATTTTATTGATTTGTGTAGAAGATCAAACCAGTTACAGCATTTTATTAAGCTAAAGTCTAATTCCTAATGTAGTTAAGTACCTTAACTGTCTTAAATTCTGTGAAGGCTGAGACAGATGAGGAAACTGCAGAAGAAAAGTTTCAAGTTAACAGAGGCTGGGTCATGACGTTGAAAGAAAGAAGTCCTCTCCATAACATAAAAGTGAAAGTGAAATGAAATGAAATGAAGTGTTAGTTGCTCAGTTGTGCCCTACTCTTCAAGACCTCCTGGAGTGTAATCCACCAGGCTCTGCTGCCCATGGAATTCCCCAGGCAAGAATACTGGTGTGGGTTGTCATTTCCTTCTCCAGGGTTTCTTTCCCACCCAGGAATCAAACCACATTATCCTGTATTGAAGGCAGATTCTTTACCATCTGAGCAGGAGCAAATGCTAATGTAGAAATTGCAATAAGTTATCCAGAAGATTTGGCTAAGATAATGAATGTGGCTCTACTGAACAATAGATATTCATTATAGATAAAGTAGCCATGCGTTGGAAGAAGATACTACTCAGCACTGTCATAACTAGAGAAGTCAATGCCTGGTTTCAAAGTTTCAAAGGACAAGCTGACTCTCTTTCTAGGGAATGATTATACTGGGGACTTAAGTGTGAAATCACTTACCATTTTCAAAATCCTAGGGCCCTTTCAGTTCAATTCAGTTCAGTCACTCAGTCATGTCCGACTCTGCGATCCCATGAATTGCAGCACGCCAGGGCTCCCTGTCCATCATCAACTCTCAGAGTTCACTCAGACTCATGCCCATCGAGTTGGTGATGTCATGCAGCCATCTCATCCTCTTTCATCCCCTTCTCCTCCTGCCTCCAATCCCTCCCAGCACCAGGGTCTTTTCCAATGAGTCAACTCTTCGCATGAGGTGGCCAAAGTACTGGAGTTTCAGCTTTAGCATCATTTCCTCCACAGAAATCCCAGGGCTGGGCTGATTTCCTTCAGAATGGACTGGTTGGATCACCTTGCAGTCCAAGGGACTCTCAAGAGTCTTCTCCAACACCACAGTTCAAAAGCATGAATTCTTCAGCACTCAGCTTTCTTCACAGTCCAACTCTCACATCCATACCTGACAACTGGAAAAACCACAGCCTTGACTAGAAGGACCTTTGTTGGCAAAGTAAGATCTCTGCTTTTCAATATGCTGTCTAGCTTGGTTATAACTTTCCTTTCAAGGAGTAAGTATCTTTTAATTTCAGGGCCCTTTAGAATTATGCTAATTCTACTTTGTCTGTACTCTATAAATGGAAAACAAAGCCTGGATAATAGCATGTATGCTAACAACATGGTATACTGAATATTGTAGCCCACTGTTGAGATCTAAGGCCTTCTCAGGTGGCTTAGTAGAAGAGAACCTGCCTGCTAATGCAGGGGATGTGCGTTCAATCCTTGGGTCAGGAAGATCCCCTAAAAGAGGAAGTGGCAATCCATTCTAGTATTCGTGCCTGGAAAATGCCATGGACAGAGGTGCCTGGTGGACTACAGTCCACAGGGTAGCAATGAGTAAAAGATGACTGAGTGATTATGCATGCATGCATGTTGAGATCTAGTGCTTAGAAAAAAATGATTATTTTTATAATAGCACTGCTCTCTGACAATGTACCTGGTCATATCAGAGCTCTGATGTAGGTGAATGATGAGATGTATATTGTTTTTATGCCTGTAAATACATCTATTCTGTAGCCTATGGATCAAGGAATTAATTTCCAACTATTTACAGTAAAATAATAAATAAATAATTTCTGTTTATTTCTTATGTAAAACTTATTTCAAGTTTTACATAAGAAATATATTTTTAAGGTTATAGATGCCATAGATGGTGACTCCTCTGATGGACCTGGGAAAAATAAACTGAAAACCTCATGGAAAGGATTTGCCATTCTAGATGTCATAAAGAAGATTCATCATTCATGAGAAGAGGTCAAAATATCAACATTAACAGGAGTTTGGAAGCAGTTGACTTCCACTATCACGGGTGACTTTTATGGGTTTAAGACTTCAGTGAAGGAAGAAACTATAGATGTTGTGAAAAGAGTGAGAAATGTATTAAAAGTGGAGCTTGAAGATGTGATTGAACTGTTGCAATCTCATGATAAAATTTTCATGGATGAAGATTTGCTTTTTATGGATGAACAAATTGGCTTCTTGAGATGGAATTTACTCCTGCTGAAAATGCTGTCAGGATTGTTGAAAGAGCAACAAAGTATTTAGAATATTGCATAAATCTAGCTGATAAAGCAGCATCAGGGTTTGAAAGGACTGACTCCAATTTTGAAAGAAGTTTTGCTTTATTACATTGTTATCATACAAGGTTGCATACTACAGAGAAATCCCATGAGAAAGGAAAAGTTGGCTTAAATGGCAAACTTTGTTGCCCTATTATTTTAAGATATTGTCACTGCAAACCCAACCTTCAGCAAGCACTGCCATCAACATCTAGGACAATTCACTAACAACAACAACAACAAAAATACAACTTGTTGAAGACTCAGATTATGGTTAACATTTTTTAGCAGTAAACTATTTTTAAATTAAAGTATATACATTTTTAGATATAATGTTGCAGATTTAATAGACTACAGTATAATGTAAACATAACTTTTATATGCACTGGGAATCAAAAAAAATTGTGTGACTTATTTTATTGTGATATTTTCTTTGCTGCAGTGGTCTGGAACAGAACTCAAATATCTGTGAAATATCCCTGTATAGTTATATGTTCAGGAATATAAACACAGCCAACACAACTTATATATTCACAATGTGTGCATGGTAGTCTTCAAGAACAAGAATAGATAGAGCATAATGGATGAGTTGAATTGATATTTTTACTGTATTTATAAAGTACAATGATCTGAAACACTTTTAGTATAGTATTTCCCTATTTATAATAGAACAATTCTATTAAATTAGTTAAATATTATTTAACAATTTAACGTGCTTAAATATAATTTTAAGGGTTATCACTTCTGGTGTTGATGGAGTATGAGAGACTCGACTTTTCATCTCATTATAAATAACCAGAAAACTAGGCAAAATATATTGGACAATTGTTTTCAGACACTGGAGACTTGACAACTAGTTTGTTGTCAGTAAATGAAGGGAAATAAATAAAGTTCCATAATGCTCAGTCCTGTGTGACCCTAGGGGCTGTACCCTACCAGCTTCCTCTGTTCATGGGGATTCTCCAGGCAAGAATACTGGAGTGGATTGCCATGCCCTTCTACAGGGGATCTTTCTAACCCAGGGCTCAAACCTGCCTCTCTCATGTCTTCTGCATTGGCAGGCAGGTTCTTTACCACTAGTACCACCTGGGAAGCGAAGTTCCATAATCTCCCTGGATTTTTGCTTAAGAATTTTTTGGTAAGATACCTAAGCATGGTAGGGAACTCAAGCAGAGAATGGTGTTTTCTAAATTGAGATGCACAAATTTGGAGAGATGGAAATAACTGGAATTTGGAGACAATATGATTGCAAAGAAACCTCCTCGGGTTTAAGATTTAAGGCCATCTTCAAAGAACAGAGACTAAAACATCATCCAACAATCTTTAAATGAATATACCAAAGTTCAGTTTTATCAAAGTAATACAATACATTGGATCTGAACAGAATTTATCACACATTCAAAGACAGGGATATATGACATAAAGCCAATTAATATAATTATACAAAATAGTGACAGATATGATGAAATTGGCACACGAAACATAGAACACATATATTCCTACTAGGTCAAGTATTTAATGAAAAATACTAATTGAGAAAAACTAAAGATTCAATAAGTTATTTTGAGATTAAAAGTTCTTCATAAATAGAAAATCCTTTAGATGGAACTAGTAGCAAAGAAGACGTTGGAGAAAGTTAAAAATACTTTCATATATAATATGTCATAAAATATGAAGCATAGAATGAAAGAAGAAAAAAATGAATGGGATTATAGTTAACCTCTTGGAGAATATCAGGTGTTTTCATATCCATGTGCATTAGTTTGAAAATGATAGTTATGCAGTCGTGTCCAATTCTTTGCAAACCCATGGACTGTACTTCCCAGGCTCCTTGGTCCATGGAGTTTCCCAAGCAAGAATACTGTAGTGGGTATCCATTTCCTTCTCCAGAGAATCTTCCTGACCCAGGGATCAAACCCAGGTCTCCTGCATTGCAGGTAGATTTTTTTACAGTCTGAGCCACCAGGGAAACCTGTGCATTAATTTAGATTACCACAATAAATTAACACAAACTTAGTGACTTTTAACAATAGAATCAGATTCTGTCATAGTTTTGGATTTTAGAATTCTGAAGTCAAGGTAGCATCAAGGTTGGTTCCTTCTAGAGGCTCTGAGAAAAGATCCATTCCAAGAAGGTGCATTACTTCAGTCTCTCTCTGTTTTCACATGGCCTTTTCTTTTGTCTTTCTTTGCCCTTGTTGCTCTTTTTCCCTTAAATGAACTGCTCTTATTGGATTTAGGGAAAACCCTATATTTATTATGACTTCATCTTAATGTTCTAGCCCAGTTGTACATTCAAAGACCCTTATTCCAAATAACGTCACATTCTAAGATTCTGGGTAAACACGTATTTTGAGGTTTACAATTCAACTCATCACACCATGTAATTGGGGTCCTAAATAAAGGAAGATTGAAAGTAAAAATAGTATAGAAAAATACTGTACCCTAGTATTTCACACTGATAACATTAAACCCACACAACCCAAATTACACAATACAAAATAAGCACACCAAAGATCTATACACAGACACATCATATTCACCTTGCAGAAAAGAAAAAAAAAAGCTCTAAAATTGAAAGAATGGAATGCTGTAGTAAACATTGGAAGGAGAGAGAAAGGAAAGAAAAGTGTCTTTTCATGATATTATGATATAGATCTAACGGTTATTGTCTCCTCTTGGAGACACATGTAATTTTCTAAAATAAGTAAACAGTGATCAATGAGAACAACTTGGAAACTATGAAAAATACTATAAATAAAGAAAATTTAAAATATGGAAAATACAGAAAGGGGGAATATCATCTATTATTTGAAGTCTACCAGCTTCCAGTAATATGCCTTGCCTTCCACTAGATGACAAATATTTTGGGGACAGACTGCTAGTTTTGGAGAAACTAGGTTTCATTCTAGGTGGGTTGTACGTCTAAAAAGAAGAATAAATTTAAAACTTCTAGAAAATAGCATATAAAATATGTGCATTACCTTCTACACAATAACATAAAATATATTTATTATACTAGAGGTAGGAAACATTTTTCATTAAATGGACTCTTAAAAAGATTCTAGTATGAGAAGTTAAAGGCAAGTCATCAGGTGGAGGATCATTGCAATAACTATTTTCAGTAAACTCTCATAGCCAGTGAATATAAGGAATTTTGCAAAGTATAAAGATAAAAAGGAAAATTAAGTTTTTAACGATAGACAAAAAGTTGAATGGGCAAT
This sequence comes from Oryx dammah, assembly GCF_014754425.2. NCBI lineage: Eukaryota > Metazoa > Chordata > Mammalia > Artiodactyla > Bovidae > Oryx > Oryx dammah. The sequence goes on from NW_024070208.1 coordinate 42,294,268, forward strand.
TTTAAATAACCAGTGTTACCTGAGAAATCGGTATGCAGGTCAAGAAGCAACAGTTAGAACTGGACATGGAACAACAGAATGGTTCCAAATTGGAAAAGGAGTATTTCAAGGCTGTATATTGTCACCCTTCTTATTTAACTTATATGCAATATACATCATGCGAAATGCCAGGCTGGATGAAGCACAAGCTGGAATCAAGATTGCCAGGAGAAATATCAATAACCTCAGATATGCAGATGACACCACCGTTATGGCAGAAAGCGAGGAAAAACTAAAGAGCCTTTTGATGAAAGTGAAAGAGGAGAGTGAAAATGTTGGCTTAAAACTCAACATTCAGAAAACTAAGATCATGGCATTCGGTCTCATCACTTCATGGCAAATAGATGGGGAAACAATGCAAACAGTGACAGACTTTATTTTTGGGGGCTCTAAAGTCACTGCAGATGGTGATTGCAGCCATGAAATTAAGAGATGCTTGCTCCTTGGAAGGAAAGCTATGACCAACATAGACAGCATAAAATCCAGAGGAAGGATTTCTCATATACCCCCTGCCACCACACATGCATAGTGACCCCCAGTTTCAACATCATGAATAGTATGTTGCTTCACCAAGGATGAACTTACACTGACACATATAATCACTCAAAGTCCACAGTTTACCTTAAGTTTCACTCTTATTTTTGTATATTCTGTGCATTTGTGCATAATGACATATGTGCTCAGTTGCTCAGTCTTGTTGACTCTTTGTGACCTCATGGACTGTAACCTGCTAGGCTCCTCTGGAATGGGTTGCCCTTTCCTACTCCAGGGGGTCTTTCTGACCCAGGGATCAAACCCGTATCTCCTGCATTGGCAGGTGAATTCTTTACCACTGAGGCACTTGGGAAGCCTCTATAATGCATTATAACATCATTCAAATTATTTTCACTGCCCTAAAACTCCTGTTTGTTCTGCCTACTCATGTTCCCCTGTTCCCATCACCCCTGGAAACCACTAGTCTTTTTGCCATCACCATACTTTTACTTTTCCAGAATGTCATATAACTGGAATCTTAAATTATCTAACCTTTTCAGATTGGCTTCTTTCACTCAGTAATATGCATTTACATTTCCTTTCATGGATATATATATATATATATATATATATAATCTGCTGAATATTTCATTGACTATATGTACCATTCACCCAATGAAGGATAGAATGGTTGTTTTGGCAGTTTTGGCAATTATGAATAAAGCTGCTATAAACTTCTGTGTGTAAAATGGATAACCAGCAAAGACCTACTGAATAGCACATGAATCTTTATTCAATATATGTGTCAGCCTGGGTGGGACGAGGATTTGGGGGAGAATGGATACAGGTATATGTATGGCTGAGTTCCTTCACTGTTCACCTGAAAGTATTACAAAATTGTTAATTGGTTATACCCCAATACAAAATAAAAAGTTTAAAGTTAGAAAAAAAAAAAAAAAAAAGCAGGGACATTACTTGGCCAACAAATGTCCATCTAGTCAAAGCTATGGTTTTTCCAATAGTCATGTATGGATGTGACAGTTGGACTATAAAGAAAGCTGAGTGCTGAAGAATTGATGCTATTGAACTGTGGTGTTGGAAAAGACTCTTAAGATTCCCTTGGACTGCAAGGAGATCAAATCAGTTCATCCTAAAGGAAATCAGTCCTGAATATTCATTGGGAGGACTGATGCTGAAGCTGAAACTCCAATACTTTGGCCACCTGATTTGAAAAACAGACTCATTTTAAAAGACCCTGATACTGGGAAAGATTAAAGGCAGGAGGAAAAGCGGATGACAGAGGATGAGGTGGTTGTACGGTATCACTGACTCAATTGACATGAATTTGAGTGAGCCCGGGAATTGTTAATGTAGAGGGAAGCCTGGCGTGCTGCAGTCCATAAGGTCTCAAAGAGTTGGACACAACTGAGCGATTGAACTGAACTGAACTAAATATTTGAATGACCAATACTGTAATGAAGTATTCAATTTTTTGTCATGAAGAAAAAGAAATTAGTACCAAGGTAACATACCTCCATAGATTATATTAGCATTTAGTAAAAAACAAAAGAGAGAATCCATAAAGTAATTATCCTCAAATTCCAATTAAAAAAAAAAAAAAACACTGGATCATCAAAAAAATAAATAAAATAATTTGCAATGCTGTGGAGATGTTAGAATTTTCGTTCACTGCTGGAGGTATTGTAAATTCATATAAGTACAATGAAAACAATTTGGTGAGATTTGCATATTAAAAATAAACATATTTCATGAATCCTTAATGCCACTACAAGGTGTATAATACACAGAAATGTAGTCATAAGTTCATCCAAATACATGAATGAGAATGTTCACAGAATGTTCCTAGTATTAGCCCACACAGAGAGCAACAAAAACCAAAAATGACACCAATCAATCATTAAATTGGTAATCAAATTCTAATACATTCATGCAATAGAATACCAAATCATATCAATGAAAAGAATGAGCTACCATTCCATGCACCAATATAAATGGATATCAAAAAGTAATATTGAGCAAATGAAAGCAAACAGAAGGAAGTATATTATATGATTCTCTGTGTAGTGTCAAAAATAGACAAAATTATTGTATGATAATAAAAGTTAAAATGCTGTTGCTGTTGCTGCTAAGTCACTTCAGTCATGTCCAACTCTGTGCGACCCCATAGACAGCAACCCACCAGGCTCCCCCATCCCTTGGATTCTCCAGGCAAGAACACTGGAATGGGTTGCCATTTCTTTGCCCAATGCATGAAAGTGAAAAGTGAAAGTGAAGTCACTCAGTCATGTCCGACTCTTCATGACCCCATGGACTGTAGACCATCAGGCTCCTCTGATGATGGGAATCTCCAGGCAAGAGTACTGGAATTGGTTGCCATTCCCCTCTCCAAAAGTTAGACTAAAGGAAGATTTTTTTTAAAAAAAGAAGGTTTGGCGATTCATTTAATATATGATATTATACATGTTTCAATGTCATTCTCCAAAATCATCCCATCCTCTCTCTCTCCCTCTCCCACAGAGTCCAAAAGACTGTTCTATACATCTGTGTCTTTTTTGCTGTCTCGCATATAGGATTATCGCTACCATCTTTCTAAATTCCATACATATGCGTTAGTATATTGCATTGGTGTTTTTCTTTCTGGCTTACTTCACTCTGGGGTTTAGGATGGGGAACACGTGTATCCCTGTGGTGGATTCATATTGATGTATGGCAAAACCAATACAATATTGTAAAGTAATTAAACTCCAATTAAAATAAATAAATTCATATGTAAAAAAATAAAAATAAAAATGTTAGTGAATTAAACATTAATAAAAAGAAAAGAAAGGTTATCTGGAAGAAGCACAAGGAGGACTTCTAAGATGCTTTCAATGTTCTGTTTCCTGAACAAAGTGATGCTTATGTAGACAAATCATTTTGTGAATATTCATTAGGCTATATGCTTGTGTACTTTATTCTATGTCTTTGTACTCTAACAGAAAGATTTACAAAACCTCATGGGAAGGTTGATTTTTGTTGAGGGTAAGGATACAATATTAATAAATACTTCATGTAAAAGACTTCAATAATATAAAGGAACAAATATTATAAAAGTATGTAAATTAAAGACAATATAAAGGGGAGGATAAAATTCACAGCAATTGTCAACTCTTTAGAAAATATTTTAAAATGATATAGATATATGATTTCAAGTTATTTATTTTTTTTGTAAATAAACTATAACAAAGCTAATGATAAAGTAACATGAGTCAGTAGGAGAAATTTTAAAAGGGGACTTGAAGCACTGATAAAAATGATTAAGTTTTACAATAATGTATTATTAATGTCAATGCAACAAAATGGTTTTGGTATTTTTTCAAGGCAAACCATTCAATATCGTGGTAATCAAAGTCTATGCCCCGAACAGTAACGCTGAAGAAGCTGAAGTTGAACAGCTCTATGAAGACCTAGAAGAACTTCTAGAATTAACACCTAAAAAAGATGTCCTTTTCATTTTAGGGGACTGGAATGCGAAAGTAGTAAGTCAAGAAACACCTGGAGTAACAGGCAAATTTCGCCTTCGAGTACAGAATGAAGCAGAGCAAAGGCTAATAGAGTTCTGCCAAAATAATACACTGGTCATAGTAAACACCTTCTTCCAACAACAAAAGAGAAGACTCTACACATGGACATTACTAGATGATCAACACCAAAATCATACTGAATGTATTCTTTGTAGTCAAAGATGTAGAAGCTCTATATAGTCAGGAAAAACAAAACTGGGACTGACTGTGACTCAAATCATAAACTCCTTATTGCTAAATTCAGACTTCAGTTGAAGAAAGTAGGGAAAACCACTAGAGCATTTAGGTATAACCTAAATCAAATCCTTAACGTTTATGCAGTGGAAGCAAGAAATATATTCAAGGGACTAGATCTGATAGAGTGTCTGATGAACTATGGATGGGAGTTCATGACACTGAACAGGAGACAGGGATAAAGACCATCCCCAAGGAAAAGTAATGCAAAAAAGAAAAATGGGTGTCTGAGCAGGCCTTACAAATAGCTGTGAAAATAAGAGAAGCAAAAAGCAAAGGAGAAAAGGAAAGATATACCCATTTGAATGAAGAGTTCCAAAGAATAGCAAGGAGAGATAAGAAAATCCTTAGTGATCAGTGCACAGAAATAGAGGAAACCAATAGAATGGGAAAGACTAGAGATCTCTTCAAGAAAATTAGAGATACCAAGGGAATATTTCAAGCAAAGATGTGCTCAATAAATGACAGGAAAGTATGGATTAACAGAAGCAGAAGATATTAAGAAGAGGTTTCAAAAATACACAGAAGAATTGTAAATAAAATATCTTCACGACTCAGATAATCACAGTGTGATCACTCACCTAGAACCAGACACCCTGGAATGTGAAGTCAAGTGGGCCTTAGAAAGCATCACTATGAACAAAGCTAGTGGAAGTGATGGAAGTCCAGTTGAGCTATTTCAAATCCTGAAAGATGATGTTGTGAAAGTGCTGCACTCAATATGCCAGCAAATTTGGAAAACTCAGCAGTGGCCACAGGAATGGAAAAGGTCAGTTTTCATTCTAATCCCAAAGAAAGGCAATGTCAAAGAATGCTCAAACTACCACACAATTGTACTCATCTCACACACTAGCAAAGTAATGCTCAAAATTCTCCAAGCCAAGCTTCAGCAATATGTGAACCATGAACTTCCAGATGTTCAAGCTGGTTTTAGAAAAGGCAGAGAAATAAGAGTTCAAATTGTCAATATCTCCTGGATCATTGCAAAGCAAGAGAGTTCCAGAAAAACATCTATTTCTGCTTTACTGACTATTCCAAAGACTTTTACTGTTTGGATTACAATAACCTGTGGGAAATTCTGAAAGAGATGGAAATACCAAACCACCTGACCTGCCTGTTGAGAAATCTGTATGCAGGTCAGGAAACAACAGGTAGAACTGGACATGGAACAACAGACTGGTTCCAAATTTGGAAAGGAGTGTATCAAGGCTGTATACTGTCACCCTGCTTATTTAACTTATATGAAGAGTACATCATGAGAAACATTGGGCTGGATGAAGCACAAGCTAGAATCAGGATTGCTGGGAGAAATATCAATAACCTCAGATATGCAGATGACACCACCCTTATGGCAGAAAACCAAAAGAACTAAAGAGCCTCTTGATGAAAGAGGAGAGTGAAAATTTTCCTTAAAGCTCAACATTCAGAAAACTATGGTCATGGCATCCAGTCCCATCACTTCAAGGCAAATAGACAGAGAAACAGCAGAAACAGTGGCAGACATTATTTTGGGGGGCTCCAAAATCACTGAAGATGATGACTACAGCCTTAAACTAAGACACTCTTTGCAAGAAAAGTTATGACTAACCTAGACAGCATATTCAAATGCAGAGACATTACTTTGCCAACAAAGATTCATTTAGTCAAGGCTATGGTTTTCCCAGTAGTCATGTATGGATATGAAAGTTGGACTATAAAAAAAGCTGAGTGCTGAAGAATTAAATCTTTTGAACTGTAGTGTTGGAAAAGAACTTTGAGAGTCCCTCAGACTGCAAAGAGATCCAACCAGTCCATCCTATAGAACTACAGTCCTGGGTGTTCATTGGAAGGACTGATGCAGAAGCTGAAACTCCAATACTTTGGCCAACTGATGCGAAGAGCTGACTCATTAGAAAAGATCATGATATTGGGAAAGATTGAAAGCAAGAGGAGATGGGGACAACAGAGGGTGAGATGGTTAGATAGCATCACTGACTCAATGGACATGAGTTTGAGTAAACTCCATTAATGGTGATGGACATGGAGACTTGGCATGCTGCAGTCCATGGGGTTGCAAAGTCAGACATGACTGAGCGACTGAACTGACTGACTGAATGTCAATACAGTATAAATATTAATGATAAGTAATTTTATATATTGTCAAAATTTGACTCTAGAGGAGGTAGCAAATCTTAATAAAGGATACTTATATAACAGAGGAAAAGAAAAAACACCGACTATGCCTCTTCACACTGGCTCAAAACCCAGAAACTATTATATATAATTAATCCTAGGTAAAATTGCTATTGCAGACTTGAAGAAATAAAGATTTTGCTAAACTATCTTGTACAGCTAGAATAAACTTAATATCAAAACCTATGGAGATGAACCATATTATTTATTTAATATATAATATTTAAAAAGTTTTCACACTAAAAATTTAATAGAGCGATAGACTACAAATGTTGAATTTCACAGTACACACACACAAAAATTCCACTTTCAGAAGCCTGCTGTTAGATTTATTACACACTGAGATCAATTAAGAAAAATATAGTTTTAAAATAATAATAATATATTATATCACTTCAAAATTAATTTTTCATAAAATTAATCCAAAGTGTAATATTGTCTTAAGATGGTAATTAGAAACTTCCAAAACCAAGCATCAATAAAGCTCACAAACAGTAGATATTTCTATCATATCTTGCAAGATAAAAACCAATGATAATGAGCCTAATATTAAAATTTTGTGGGTTTTGTAACTAAAAGACCCTGATCCTCGGAAAGATTGAGGGCAGGAGGAGAATGGGATGACAGAGGATGAGATGGATGGATGGCATCACTGACTCAATGGAAATGAGTTTGGGTAAACTCCGGAGTTGGTGATGGACAGGGAGGCCTGGCGTACTGTGGTTCATGGGGTCTCAGAGTCCGACACGACTGAGCAAATGAACCAAACTGAATCAATACAGTAAGAGAAGGTGAAAATTCCAAAGTAGGGAATATTTGGAATCATTTCACTTTTAACAAAAAAACAATGTTGAAACTCTTTGTAGTCAGTAAGAGAATCTACATAGGAGAACACAATGCACATTTAAATGTACATTTTTTTTAAATAAACGTGCAGTAAGATGCTATAAAACATGAAATAGAAAAAGGCTCAATTTCATAACAGCTAAAATACAAATCACTATGCAGTAATCTTAAAAATGGTGTTTTGTTTTGTTTTTTTTTTAATGAAGAGTCTTTACATGAGAAGCCTAATTAAATGTGGGTTTGTGAAAGATTAAGTCTTTCCTATCATAATACATAAAATCTTGAGCAAAATAATGAAATTTTTAAAATAGCTTATTCTATTAATTTTATTTCATATATTTAATAAAAATGCAAAATGCAATGTTGAAAATAAGAATAATAAAACAAATTTTGTGAGTATCTATTTTTATGAGGCCAAAATAATTCAAACAGTAAACTCATGAGGGAACTAAAAATACTTAAAATCGTTGATAAATTATAATTAAATATAAAAGTTTTTTTTCTTTATTTTATTCCTTAAGCTGATTTTATTCAAAATAAATGAACATTTCTACTTTACTGCTTTGATGAATTTAATAAATCCCTAATAATTTATAAGTTGTTAGGATGAAATGAGTCAACCTAGGCCTAATCTACACTAATTGATTATTAAGTTTAAAGTTTTATTTACATATATGTATTTAAATTTATTTTTTAATTGAAGGATAATTGCTTTACAGAATTTTGTCGTTTTCTGTCAAACATCTGAATGAATCAGTTATATACATGTATATATATATATCCCCACACTTTTGAAACTTCCTCCCACCTCCCTCCCCACCCCAACCCTCTAAGTTGATACAGAGTCCCTGTTTGAGTTTTCTGAGCCATACAGCAAATTCCTGTTTGCTATCTATTTTACACATGGTAATGTAAGTTTTCATGTTACTCTTTCCATACATCTCACCCTCTCCTCCTCTCTCACCACGTCCATAAGTCTGTCCTCTAAGTCTGTTTCTCCGTTGCTGCCCTGTAAATTCTTCAGTACCATTTTTCTAGATTCCATGTATATGTGTAAGAATAGGATATCTATCTTTCTCTTTCTAATTTACTTCACTCTATATAATAGCCTCTGGTTCATCCACCTCATTAGAACTGACTCAAGTGCATTCTTTTTTAAGGCTGAATAATATTGCATTGTACCACAGCTTCTTTATCCATTCATTTGTCAATGGACATCTCGGTTCCTTCCATGTTCTAGCTATTATAAATAGTGCTGCAGTGAAAATTGGGATACATGTGTCCTGTTCAATTTTGCTTTCCTCATGGTATATGCCTAGGTGTGGGATTGCTGGGTCATATGAAGGAGATAAGCCTTGGGATTTCTTTGGAGGGAATGATGCTGAAGCTGAAACTCCAGTACTTTGGCCACCTCATGTGAAGAGTTGACTCATTGGAAAAGACTCTGATGCTGGGAGGGGTTGGGAGCAGGAGGAGAAGGGGACGATAGAGGATGAGATGGCTGGATGGCATCACTGACTTGATGGACGTAAGTCTGAGTGAACTCCAGGAGTTGGTGATGGACAGGGAGGCCTGGCGTGCTGCAATTCATGGGGTCGCAAAGAGTCGGACACGACTGAGCGACTGAAATGAACTGAACTGAACTGAACTGATGGTGGTTTTATTCCTAATTGTTTAAGGAATGTCCTTACCTTCTTCCATAGTAGCTGGAAGAAGGTAAGGACATTCTCACCAACAGTGCAAGAGCATTCCCCTTTCTCCATATCCTCTCCAGCATTTATTGTTTAGACTTTTTGATGATGGCCATTCTGACCAGTGTGTGGTCATATCTCTTTGTATTTTCGATTTGCATTTGTCTAATAATGTGCAATGTTGAGCATCTTTTCATGTGTTTGTTAGCGATCTGTATGTCTTCTTTAGAGAAATGTCTATTGAGGTCTTTTTCCCAATTTTTGATTGGGTTGTTTGTTTTTCTGATGTTGAGTTGCATGAGCTGCTTGTATATTTTGGAAATTAATCCTTTGTCAGTTGTTTCATTAGCTATTATTGTCTCCCATTCAGGGGGTTTTCTTTTCACCTTGCTTATAGTTTCCTTTGCTGTGCAAAATCTTTTAAGTTTAATCAGGTCCCATTTGTTTACTTTTGTTTTTATTTCCATTACTTTAGGAGACGGGTTATAGAGGATCTTGCTTTGATTCATGTCATCGAATGTTCTGCCTATGTTTTCCTCTAAGAGTTTTATAATTTCTGGGCTTACATTTAGGTCTAATATAGACCCCTGTGACAAATAATAGGACCTTATTGTTTAATTTGTATATATTAGTTTGCATCTGCTAATCCCAAACTTCTAAAAAAGGGAGGAGGGGTTGGAAAACATTTCTTTTAAATGATCATATATTTTTTAATTAATGGAAAAATCACAAATGATTTTGAGTTCTTGCTGGAATGGGACAACTTTCATCAAAAACCATATTCCCCTTTTTCCTTTCTACAGAGGTAAATCATACCTCTACAGACGTAAATGCATAATAAAGATTAATAGATAAAATACATTGGGTGAATAGATAATTTGAACTGAATAAAACAATTCTTCAGTTCTCTGTAGTATAACCAAGTTATATTTCATAAATTCCGTAATGTTTTAACATTTCTTTCTATTTACTTACATATATACATTTACACCTACTAACCATTCCCCTCCCCACTTGTAGCTCAGTTGGTAAAGAATCTGCCTGCAATTCAGGAGACCTGGTCCGATTCCTGGGTTGAGAAAATCTTCTGGAGAAAGAAATGGCAACCCATTCCAGTATTCTTGCCTTTAGAATACCATGGACAGAGGAGTCTGACAAGCTACAGTCCATTGGGTCAAAAGAGTCAGACACGACTTAGCGACTAAACCACCACGAGTATATATATATATACACCTATGTATGGATGTACACCTCCGCTTCCTAAAACTATATATCTATATGTCTATATATCTATTTATCTATTGCCAGAGTCCAGCTCCAGCAGCCAGGGAATCAACCTGAAGAGATGGGTGGTGTTGGCGAGAAACGATGCAGCTTCTCAGTTTTCTTGGACTGCATATTTATTTCAAGCTTAAGATTCTCTTTTATACTTTTACAAAAGCATTAGGTCAGAGGTTTGACATTATCAGTTCCCCCGACCCAGATTTGTTGTCTCCATAAATCAATGTTGCCCCTCAAAAGGAGTTCCTGCCTCAGTGATTCTCTTATCTTCCTCTTCTCATGTGTCATTGTGAATACATAGTAACTCATGCTAATGTCTGGGCTGCATACCACATTCCTCAGCTTATTTATCTTTCTAAATCCTGTTTGCCCCTAGTATCCTGAGCTCACTTTCTCTAAAAAGGCTTCTAACCACTAACATCTCCAAAATTCCTAATCTCTATAAGCTATAGTAAAAATGCTAACATTACAACATTCCTTAATTCTTTAGCTTCCAACTATTTTAATTATTCCTAAGCCCTAAATTCAGCAAACTCCTTTGCCATAAACATTTCCCTCACAAATAGGTTTCACATATCAATCCTTCCCATGGCCTCAAGCTGTGGCCTATGTGCTCATCCTGGAACACTCTTCTGTAAAGGTCCTTGAACAAATGTTAGTGATTAATTTTATGAATTATTCTATGAGCACAGCTGCAGAAGGCTTTGTACCTTCTCAAGAACAATAAGCACCTTAATATTCCTTTTAGTCAACTCAGCCGAGGAGAGGAAAAAACAAGCCAGAATCACAAGGCCTAACTCCTTCATCCCACGTCTGTGCCTGTGGGACAAGGAGAGGGAGTTGGGGCCGTGCCTGCATTTTGTCAGTAATGCCTAACATGACTCCCGACAATCTATATATCTATAATCAGTTCAGTTCAATTCAGTTGCTCAGTCACGTCCAACTCTTTGTGACTACATGGACTGCAGCACGCCAGTTTCCCTGTCCATCACCAACTCCCAGAGCTTACTCAAACTCATGTCCATAGAGTCAGTGATGCATCCAACCATCTCATCTTCTGTCATCCCCTCCTCTTCCAGCTTTCAATTTTTCCCAGGATCAGGGTCTTTTCCAATGAGTCAGTTCTTGGCATCAGGTGGACAAAATATTGGAGCATCAGTTTCAGCATCAGACCTTCCAATGTATATTCAGAACTGATTTCCTTTAGGGTTGACTGGTTTGATCTACTTGCATTCCAAGGAACTCTCAAGAGTCTTCTCCAACACCAGTTAAAAAGCATCCATTCTTTGGCCCTCACCTTTCTTTATAGTCCAACTCTCACATCCATACATGACTACTGGGAAAACCATAGCTTTGACTAGACAAACCTCTGTTTACAAAGTAATGTATCTGCTTTTCAATATGCTGTCTAGGTTGGTCATAACTTTCCTTCTGAGGAGTAAGTGTCTTTTTATTTCATGGCTGCATTCACCATCTGCAGATTTGGGAGTCAAAAAAATAAAACCTGCCACTGTTTCTCCATCTTTTTTCTCATGAAGTGATGGGACCAGATGCTATGGTCTTCATTTTCTCAATGCTGAGCTTTAAGCCAACTTTTTCACACTCATCTTTCACTTTCATCAAGAGTCTTTTTAGTTCATGTTCACTTTCTGCCATAAGGGTGGTGTCATCTGTGTATCTGAAGTTATTGATATTTCTTCTGGCAATCTTGATACTAGCTGTGCTTCATACAGCCTGGCATTTTGTATGATGTACTCTGCATAAAAGTTAAATAAGCAGGGTGACAATATACAGTATTGACTTACTCCTTTCCCAATTTGGAAATATTCTGTTGTTCCATGTCCAGTTCTAACTATTGCTTCTTGACCTGCATGCAGATTTCTCAGAAGGCAAGTAAGGTAGTCTTGTTTTCCTGTCTCTTGAAGAATTTTCCACAGTTTGCTGTGATCCACACAATCAAAGGCTTTTGCATAATCAATAACGCAGAAGTTGATGTTTTTTTCTGAAACTCCCTTGCTTTTTTGATGATGCAGTGGATGTTGAAAATTTGATTGCTGGTTCCTTTGCCTTTTCTAAATCCAGCTTGAACATCTGAAAGTTCATTGTTCAGGTCCTGTTGAAACCTAGCTTTTTTGTATGTATATACATCCTTTTGATGATAATTGAATTAAGTCATTCTTCAAAACTGAGGAATAAAAGGAGCACTTGAAAGCATTTGATTGTAAAAGGACTTGATATTTAGTCATTGAAGACTGTCACTTCATTTCTGTGAAATATTTCAGAAATCATTATTAAGATTTAACAGATGGCAACTAATATCACTTTTTTCTATCTTTCTGTTTAACCTAAAAGCATGCATTTAACCTGATTTATTTATAGCAAGTTGTAAAAATAATAGCATTGAATATTTTAAGTCCTTTGCTAGCTTACCACAATATTTTTAGAAAATGGTATATCTTACCATGTGCTTTAAATACATTACTTCAAAACTTTGAAAGGAAATTTGATTTATGTAAATTATTTTGTCATTTTTGATAATTAGCTTAACTACCAAATTAATTTTCAGTATTTATTCAGAAAAAATTCACTTTGATATATCAGTATACAAACTGATTGGTTTTAAGAAATTCTTATATGAAATATTCAAATAAATAAATTACAGGTTTAATTAATTTAGGCCTAAATGTTTTTATCTATTTTGCAATTAGTCATGATAAAAAGATATATTGCAGCATTTCATCCCCATTATGATTTTCTAATAGCACAATGTAATATGTAAAGTTGCAAACTTTTTTTGAAGTAAGGATATATTAGCAGCTTTAAATTCCTTGGTATATATATATATATATATATATATATATATGCATGTATAGTATGTGAATGTGTGTGTGAGACTGAAGGCATTAACTTGGGGAATAAATGCATAAGGAATAAGTATTATTATACAAATATACTATATGCATATATAGATATACATACACAGTATATGTATCAGCATGTACATATCAGCAAAAACAAGACTGGGAGCTGACTGTGGCTCAGATCATGAACTCCTTATTGCTAAATTGAGACTGAAATTGAAGAAAGTGAAGAAAACCACTACACCATTCAGGTATGACCTAAATCAAATCCCTTATGATTACATAGTGAAAGTTAGAAATAGATTTAAGGGACTAGATCTGAAAGACAGAGTGCCTGATGAACTATGGATGGAGGTTCATGACACTGAATAGGAGACAGGGATCAAGACCATCCCCAAGAAAAAGAAATTCAAAAAAGCAAAATGGCTGTCTGAGAAGGACTTACAAATAACTGTGAAAAAAAGGGAAGCGAAAAGCAAAGAAGAAAAGGAAAGATATAAGCATCTGAATGCAAAGTTCCAAAGAATAGCAAGAAGAGATAAGAAAGCCTTCCTCAGTGATCAATGCAAAGAAATAGAGGAAAACAATAGAATGGGAAACACTAGAGATCTCTTCAAGACCAAGGGAATATTTCATGCAAAGATGAGCTCAGTAAAGGATGGAAATGGTAGGGACCTAAGAGAAACAGAAGATATTAAGAAAAGGTGGCAAGAATACACAGAAAAACTGTAGAAAAAAGATCTTCAAGACCCAGATAGTCACGATGGTGTGATCATTCACCTAGAGCCAGGCATCCTGGAATGTGAAGTCAAGTGGGCCTTAGGAAGGATCACTATGAACAAAGCTAGTGGAGGTGATGGAGTTCCAGTTGAACTATTTCAAATCTTGAAAGATGATGCTGTGAAAGTGCTGCACTCAACATGCCAGCAAATTTGGAAAACTCAGCAGTGCCCACAGGAATGGAAAAGTCAGTTTTCATTCCAATCCCAAAGAAAGGCAATGCTAAAGAATGCTCAAACTGCCACACCGTTACACTCATCTCACACACTAGTAAAATAACGCTCAAAATTCTCCAAGCCAAGCTTCAGCAATATGTGAACCGTGAACTTCCAGATGTTCAAGCTGGTTTTAGAAAAGGCAGAGGAACTGGAGATCAAATTGCCAACATATGCTGGATCATTGAGAATACAAGAACGTTCCAGAAAAACATCTATTTCTGCTTTATTGACTATGCCAAAGCCTTTGACTGTATGGATAACAATAACCAGTGGAAAATTCTGAAAGCGATGGGAATACCAAACCACTTGACCTTCCTCTTGAAACCTGTATGCAGGTCAGGAAGCAGAAGTTAGAACTGGACATGGACCAACAGACTGGTTCCAAATTGGAAAAGGAGTATGTCAAGGTTGTATATTGTCACCCTGCTTATTTAATTTATATGCAGAGTACATCATGAGAAATGCTGGGCTGGGGGAAGCACAGGCTGAAATCAAGTTTGCCAAGATAAATATCAATAACCTCAGACACACAGTTGACACCAGCCTTATGGCAGAAAACAAAAAAGAATTAGAGAGCCTCTTGATAAAAGCGAAAGAGGAGACTGAAAAAGTTGGCTTAAAGCTCAACATTCAGAAAAGTAAGATCATGGCATCTGGTCCCATCACTTCATGGCAAATAGTTTGGGAAACAGTGGAAACAGTGCTGACTTTATTTTTCTGGGCTCCAAAATCACTGCAGATGGTGACTGCAGCCATGAAATTAAAAGACGCTTGCTCCTTGGAAGGAAAATTATGATGAATCTAAACAGCATATTAAAAAACAGAGACATTACTTTGCCAGCAAAAGTCCATCTAGTCAAGATTATGGTTTTTCCAGTGGTCATATATGGATGTGCGAGTTGGACTATAAAAAAGCTGAGTGCCGAAGAATTTCTGCTTTTGTACTGTGATGTTAGAGAAGCCTCTTGAGAGTCCCTTAGACTGCAAGGAGATCCAACCAGTGCTTCCTAAAAGAGATCAGTCCTGGGTTCATGGGTAGGACTGATGTTGAAACTGAAACTCCAATATTTTGGCCACCTGACGCAAAGAGCTGACTCATTTTAAAAGACCCTGATGCTGGGAAAGATTGACGGCAGAAGAGAAGGGGAAGACAGAGGATGAGATGGTTGGATGGCATCACCGACTAAATGGACATGGGTCTGAGTAGACTCCAGGAGCTGGTGATGCACAGGGAGGCCTGGCGTGCTGCAATTCATGGTGTTGCAAAGAGTCGGACATGACTGAGCGACTGAACTGATACATATATAACATTTTCCATTCATACTAACTATCTAATAAAATGTTGAAAAGTGAGTGAAAGTTTGAGAAAATGTTGAAAAGTGAGTGGAGGGTAAGTTTTGAGAATTTTTTATGTGAATACATTTTTTTTTAGGCTTAACACTTGATTCAGGGCATTGACTTACAGCTTGAAAGAACTTGGTCTTAGTACACTGAAGATATTTTTCCATCAAACCATAGCTTTAGACATACACTGTCATAGTCAGAACACCCAGGAACTGCTAATCAAAGACAAACATTTTAAAAATACTTGGTCATTTAAGTTTTTTCCCATTCATATCTTCACAGATATTTACCTGCATAATTTTCAGATATATTTTCATTTGAATTATTTGCTATTACAGATATTATAGTTTTACTTTGTTAACCCATATTTAGGTATGCTATTGCCCCAAATATCTTTTTTTTAAGTGATTAAGCCTATCATTTAATAATTGCAATTTCTGTACTTGCCAACTGGTCTCATCTTTTCACTTGTTTTAAACATGGCCTGATTTTTATGAGCATTCAGTTGAAACATGTACAAAATGATCTGCTGTCAACAGTATTAAAAGGCATTGCTTTTTACATATTTCAATATATTCAAAAAGCCACAGTCACTTGATAAATGATATTTGTCAATATAAATTATCTTAACAAATTACACAGGTGTCTTATCTTAATGACAATGATAGGTTTACCTACCAAAAGAAGAAAAATAAAAAGTGGTTATTTCCAGGAAAATAGAGAAATGATTTTTATAGTGATATAATTTATTATTCTTATAGTTTATGTTTAGTTACTTAAAAACCGAGTACAAAATTTGAAAATGTAAAATAGTTTTTACAAACGTTAAAGTTCTTGTCTTTCATTCCTGTATTCTGTGTTGTTTTTCTTTGTGTATATAGTTTCAAAGTTTTACTTAAACTCAAAAAGCACTTCATGTTTTGGTAAATAAACTGTTCACAAAAACTTTTCAGTGTTTTTTTTTTTTTCTCATTTTTCAGTATAAGCATACATATTTCTCATTGAGTTCCATGTTAAAGTTTCAAAATATAATTTTACCTGTATATTAGATTACCTATTGTTGTTTTTACAATGCAAGCATGTATCTACTACTCACAAAAATAAATACATAGTGTTTGTGACAGAAATGAATTCTCTCTTTCCCTCTTAGATGACTTTGTGTTCTTTTAGAGCTGTATGTAAATATACAGCTAGCTATAATCAAATACTGACCATTAATCTTTATAACTATGAAAAGTTATTGCATACATCTTCTCAGTGTAACTGTAATATTCTGGATGGTGTTTCTGGTAAAACACTTAATAAAGGACAAATTGGTTGCTCTGTGTCCTTATATTCCTTGCTTATTTTTATCAATTCTTCCTTAGAATGTTAATATGTTGCCTGGATATTTTTTCCTAATTATGAAAACCACCAAGATTTATAATGGAAAAATAGAAACTAGAATGTGATCACATCTAGTGACAGTACAGGTTTACCAAAGTCCAGAACTTTCTTTCTCTTCTAGGAAAGCAAACATCTATCTTGATTATACTCACAATTTTGTTGTTTTCTTTACTATTGATTGTCTTTCCTTTCTATCTAGGTTTAATATTATAAAGATATTTATAGAAAGATTATTTGTATATATAAAAACCTGTGATCAACACTGGGGATTTCATTTTATAGCAAATAAAAAGCATATATGAGTCTGTGTGTCTGTTAACAGTAGTATATGTGTGCAATTTGCATTGAGTAAAAGTAGGACTCCTCGAGGGACCAGCGGTTTCAGAATAGAAGCTAGGATGCCATCCCAGAACTCAAAAAATATTGAAACACTAGTTTAGGAACAAATGAACAATTCAGTGATACAGATTCATAAGATTTTTTTTTTTAATTTGGTATATATAGTCTTTAGTATACTAAAATGGAACTTCCCAGGTGGTGCGGCACAGGTGCTGAAGAACATGCCTACCAATGCACAATATGTAAGAGATAAGAATTCCATCCCTGGGTCTGGGAAGATTCCCTGGAGAAGGAAACAGCACTCCAGTATTCTTTCCTGGAGTACCCCATGGACAGAAGAGGCTAGTGGACGCCAGTCCATGGGGTCCCAAAGAGCTAGACACAACTGAAGCAACTTAGCATGCACACATATACTAAAATGTTGGCACAAAGTAAGATAAATGTGAAGTAGTAATAAATGATGCTGAGATGAACAATCAATGTTTAGGAATAAAGTTAAGAACTTGCTTTAAAATTAATTTCAATCTATACACAGAAAATGATTCCAGATGAAGTAAAACTGAATAAAACAGACAAGTAAAATTGTAGCAAAAATAATTGGATTTTTAAATATATTAGAGATTTATTTTTCCTTTTAGTGCAAAAAAAGAAAGAAAAAAAATGTCATGAAAGGAAACAAATGACTGACATGCTACTATTAAAACTTAAAAGTTTTTATGTAAAGTAAATCCGCAATTGCAATGTTAAAGAAAAAGAAAATCAATAGAAAAGATACAATATAAGTGGCCTGCTAAGCTTGGATGACTTAAATATAAAGGTCACCAACAGTACAGTAAATTTTAGAATATCTTGAGAGAGATAAAACATACTGTTGATGATATATATATTTCCAGCAAATCCATAAAATGGTGAACCTTATGCTTAATTACAAAATTTATGTTTGTGTTCCTTACTTTCAACACTTTTATATTCACATGCTATTATTCTGAATTATATGAGAATAGCTCAATTTAACCTCTATTACACTGATTCAGTTTTCTTCCTCAATGTTATAATTATTCTTCTTCACTTCCATGGTCATTTTTAGCTTAATAATAGGCACCTTTATCTACTTGGATGATTCCTGTACTGAGAATAATTTCATTCTAATTTCTTGAATGCACTCTTGTTGAAAACTAAAATTGGACCTTTCCTTTTTTTTTAAGTATCTCTATTTATTAGCCAACATTTATTATTATTATACATTATTATTATAGATTGTTACAGGCATTGTTACTTCCATCAGAAACTTTCAATTTTCAAGTTTTCATATTTTTATAAGGCTATCTATACTTCCCTGGTATTAGAATGTAAAATGTACTCTGTCAGGCATCCTATATATCTCCAAATGCTTCAAGTCCAGATAAAAGGAAAATACACCTTTAGTGGATTTGAGTATTTGGAGACATATAGAATGCCTGAGAGAATCCATTTTCCATTCTAATACCAGGGAAGTATAGATAGCCTTCTAAAAATAGGAACAATTGAAAATTAAAAGAGCTTTCAAATAATATGTTTCAAATTTTCAGATGGTCTTCCCCAGTGGCTCAGTGGTTAAAGAATCTGCCTGCAATGCAGGAAATGCTGTAGAAGCCACAGGTTCAATCCCTGAGTCAGAAAGATCCCCTGGGGAAGGAAATGGCAACCCACTCCAGTATTGAAGAATCCTTGAGAAATCCCATGGAAAGGAGCCTGGTTGGCTACAGTCCATGGGGTCGCAAAGAGTTGGACACGACTTAAAGACTAAACACAAACACAAAGAAAATTTTCAGGTAGAGATATCTACCTACATACTGAGGAGAAATACAACGTTGAGAGAATCATGCAGCAGGAATTTTCACAGCTATTTGTACAAATGTCACCATATCAAACTATTATGTTGATAACTAATAGTACTACTAATGTTTCTACAGTAACAACAAGAATATCATGTCATAGGTACTTATCATATAAAGAAATCTTCTTAGTACCTTTCAAGAAAAAAACATTTTTATTCTTCTAACCCAGCAGTCTCAACATTGCTCATTAGAATCATCCAGAGAGAATGTGAATGCTTCTGCTCCCTCTTAGACAATTAAATACCAATATCAAGGGAGCAGCATTAAAAAAATAAAAGCTATGATTCTAATATTTAACTGTGATTAATATCCTTTTGAGGAAACTACTATTATTTTCATTTTACACTTCAAGTTTCTAAGGCCAAAGGATAATACTGAAGAACAAAAATGATTTGCAAAAGATAAACTCATTTGTAAGCAAGGACAAGTGCCCACATTCCTCTTTGCCTCTGCAATTATGCTCTTAGAAAATAGATTGTTTAACTTTGTGCCTTTTGCTGCAAAAACAATTAAATTCTATTTATGTCTGGATTCATCATCTGGAGTGGTTGTCTGTGCTGTGATTTAGGTATAAGTACCAAGCTAAGTTCTGTACTATGTTAACTTTCCTAAAAGGTCTGGACTGAGCATATCTTTACCATCTGCTCTCCAATTCCCCACCCCTCACCCACCATGGTTAGCTTGACTCAACTTTCACCTTCCATATGATGTGTACTGGCATAGAGAATAAAACCATTATTTAAAATCTAAAATAAAGGCTGAATTGTAGTCCTCTTTTTATCAAATAATTTAGAGTTAGTCTGGGCATGTATGGTTTCAATAAATAAAGCCAACTCTTGATGTTATATTGAAGTTTTGGAACACACTCCTGTTGCAATTCTATTAATTATAGAGCCTTGGAGGCAGGAGTCATTCCAAGACAGATGCCAGCCTTGGAAACTTGTTCACTGGCATGAGTCTTCTATTAATTTTCAAGAAGAGGTCTTGCTACTGATTGGTTGGCTTTTAGCTCCGTGTTTACAAAGTCTGTTATCATCAATTGTTTAGTGAAAGTGAAAGTGAATTCGCTCAGTCATATTCGACTCTTTGCGACCCATGGACTGTAGCCCACCAAGCTCCTCCATCCATGGGATTCTCCAGGCAAGAATACTGGAGTGGGTTGCCATTTCCTTCTCCAGGGGATCTTCCTGACCCAGGGATCAAACCCAGGTCTCCCACATTGCAGACAGATGCTTTAACCTCTGTACCACCAGGGAAGCCCTTAAATACAAGAATATAGTATCTCAGAAAACCTCCTATAGAGACAGAACTTCATATCCAAGTACTAACATCAAAGATTTTAAAAGAGGAAAGGAAGCCAGGTTGAAAGAAGAAGGGGGAGGAGGCGGGAAAGGAGGGGCAAAAGGGGTGGCCTTACAGACGTCTCCTGCCACCTACAGATACCCAGGCATTATGGGACTTTTCCCTGGGCCTCCAGAGAAGGGAGGACTGGAACTCAGCCCTATCAGAAATCAGATCAGACCAGAATCAGAATTCGAGTTCTCTGCCAAGAGGAGGTGATCAGTCTCCAATCCTCAGCTCAGGCTGAGGGCCCTTTGACCAGATTCCTGCATCCAGGACTGGGGGACTAGAAAAACAGGGGAGGATAGGAAGGGTTACAGAGAAGAAAGAGAGAGGGAAGGGGAGAGAGGTCAATAAAGTCTCTTGTTCCTTACCAGTTGGGGCACTCTGGCCAGTTGTCTGCATCAGGAGGAGACCAAGGACAAAAGGGTCCCAGTTGCGGCCTCTAGGTCTGGTCCATTGGCAGGCAAGCTGGACCCTGAGTACCCCGAGTGGTCAGGATGTCAGTCTCAGCGAAGAAGAATCCCACCAGAGTCGCCATTTGTTGCAGGAAGGCAGACCCCTTCCAGGACCCAAAACTGGGCTCTTGTTTAACACTTGGAAATGAATTGTCCGAGGAGACACATGTGCTGACAAAGCAAGAGATTATAGTGGAAAAGGGCACCCGGATGGAGAACAGTAGGGTAAGGAAACCCAGGAGAAAGTTTTCAATGGGTTCTGCCATTGATTTGTGACCATGTCAATAAAATGGTCAGCATTTTCTGAACTGAGTTAACTTTATGTTTTGTGTAAAATTTACCAAGGATATTTACTCAAACTTCTAAAAGGATGGTAATAGTCTTCCACAGAGGAAATCGTATAGGCCGCATCTATATCAAATTCTTTCCTTTACACAGAGACGCTGTTTTGCAGTTTCTTAAGACTTCACAATAAGCTTTAAACATGTAATGACTTCAGATTGGGCTTAACTTTGAAGTTAAATATCTTTACTTATATGTCAGCTCAATCACTCAGTTCAGTTCAATTTGGTTGCTCAGTCGTGTCTGGCTATTTGCAACCAAGTGGATAGCAGCACACCAGGCTTCCTTGTCCATCACTAACTCCACGAGCTTGTTCAAACTCATGTCCATTGATTCAGTGATATTATTCAACCATCTTATCCTCAGTCATCCACTTCTCTTCCTACTTTCAATCTTTCCTAGCATCAGAGTCTTTTCCAATGAGTCAGTCTTTCAAATTAGGTGGCCAGTGTATTGAAATTTCAGCATCAGCATCAGTACTTCCAATGAATACTCAGGACAGATTTCCATTAGGATTGACGGGTTTGACCTCCTTGCAGTCCAAGGGACTCTAAGAGTCTTCTCCAACACCACAGTTCAAAAGCATCCATTCTTCAGCACTCAGCTTTCTTTATAGTCCAACTGTCACATCCATACATGACTACTGGAAAAATCATAGCTTTGGCTAGATGGACTTTTTTAGGCAAAGTAATGTCTCTGCTATTCACAATGCTGTCTAGGATGGTCAGAGCTTTTCTTCCAAGGAACAAGCATTCTTTAATTTCATGGCTGCAGTCACTATCTGCAGTGATTTTAGAGTCCAAAAAAACAAAGTCTCTCACTGTTTCCACTGTTTTCATTTCTATTTGCCACGAAATGATAGCTAAATGTTGCCTTGCAGTACAAAAAGAAGCAGGTCAAAGGTTAACAGTATTTTGCAAAGAGAACGCACTGGTCATAGCAAGTACACTCTTCCAAAAACAAAAGAGAAGACTCTACATATGGCCATCACCAAATGGTTAATACCAAAATCAGATTCATTATATACTTTGCAGCCAAAGATGGAAAAGTTCTATACAGTCAGCAAAAACAAGACTGGGAGCTGACTGTGGCTCAGATCATGAACTCCTTATTGCCAAACTCAGACTTAAATTGAAGAAAGTAAGAAAAACCACTAAATCATTTGGGTATGACCTAAATAAAATCCCTTACAATTATATAGTGGAAGTGAAAAATAGATTCAAGGGATTAGATTGGAGAGACAGACTGCCTGACGAACTATGGAAGACAGAGGTTCATGGCATTGTACAGGAGGCAGTGATCAAGACCATTTCTAAGAAATATAAATGCAAAAAGGCAAAATGGTTGTCTGATGAGGTCTTACAAATAGCTGAGAAAAGATGATAAGCTAAAGGCAAAGGAAAAAAAGGAAAGATGTAACCATTTGAATGCAGAGTTCCAAAGAATAGCAAGGAGAGATAAGAAAGCCTTCATCAGTAATCAATGCAAAGAAATAGAGGAAAACAGAATGGTAAAGACTAGAGATCTCTTCAAGAAAATTAGAGATACCAAGGGAACATTTCATGAAAAGATGGGCACAATAAAGGACAGAAATGGTATGTACCTAACAGAAGCAGAAGATATTAAGAAGTGGTGACAGGGATACATAAAAGAATTATACAAAAAAGATTTTCATGACTCAGATAATCATGATGGTGTGATCACTCACCTAGAGCCAGACATCCTGGAATGTGAAGTCAAGTGGGTCTTAGGAAGCATCACTTCAAACAAAGCTAGTGGAGGTGATGGAATTCCAGTTGAGCTATTCCAAATCCTAAAAGATGATGCTGTGAAAGTGCTGCATTCAATATACCAGCAAATCTGGAAAACACAGCAATAATGACAGGACTGGAAAAGTCAGGCTTCATTCCAACCCCTAAGAAAGGCAATGCAAAAAATGTTCAAACTACAGCACGATTGCACTCATCTCACACACTAACAAAGTAATGCTTAAAATTCTCCAGGCCAGGCTTCAACAGTATGTGAACAGTGAACTTCCAGATTTTCAAGTTGTATTTAGAAAAGGCAAAAGAACCAGAGATCAAATTGCTGACATCTGTTGGATCATTGAAAAAGCAAGAGCGTTCCAGAAAAACATATATGTCTGATTTATTGACTGTGCCAAAGCCTTTGACTGTGTGGATCACAGCAATCTTTGGAAAATTCTTCAAGAGATAGGAATATCAGACTACCCAATCTGCCTCCTGAGAAATCTGTATGCAGGACAAGAGGCAATAGTTAGAACTGGACATGGAACAACAGAATGGTTCCAAATTAGGAAAGGAGTACATCAAGGCTGTATATTGTCATCCTTCTTATTTAATTTATATGCAGAATGCATCATGAGAAATGCTGGACTTGATGAAGCACCAGCTGGAATTAATATTGCTGGGAGAAATATCAATTACCACAGATATGCAGATGACCCCATCCTTATGGTGGAAAATGAAGAAGAATTAAAGAGCCTCTTGACAAAAATGATAGAGGAGAGTGGAAAAGTTGGCTTAAAACTCAACATTCAGAAAACTAAGTTCATGACATTCGGTCTCATCACTTCATGGCAAATAGATGGGGAAACAATGGAAACAGTTGCCGACTTTATTTTCTTGGGCTCCAAAGCCACTGCAGATCACGACTGTAGCCATGAGATAAAAAGACACTCCTTGGAAGAAATGTTATGACCAACCTAGATGGCATACTAAAAAGCAGAGACATTACTTTGCCAACAAGATGCTTCTAGTCAAACCTATATTTTTTCCAGTAGTCGTGTATGGATGTGACAGTTGTGCTATAAAGAAAGCTGTCTTATATACTAATAATGAGAAAATAGAGAAATTAAGGAAATAATTCCATTCACCATTGCAATGAAAAGAATAAAATACTTAGGAATATATCTACCTAAAGAAACTAAAGACCTATATGTAGAAAACTATAAAACACTGGTGAAAGAAATCAAAGAGGATACTAATAGATGGAGAAATATACCATACTCATTGATCAGAAGAATCAATATAGTGAAAAGGAGTATATGACCCAAAGCAATCTGTATATTCAATGCAATACCTATCAAACACCCAACGGTATTTTTCACAGAGCTAGAACAAATAATTTCACAATTTGTATGGAAATACAAAAAAAAAAAAAAAAAGCCTTGAATAGCCAAAGCAATATTGAGAAAGAAGAATGGAACTGGAGGAATCAGATTGCATGACTTCAGGCTCGACTACAAAGCCACAGTCATCAAGACAGTATGGTACTGGCACAAAGACAGAAATATACATCAATGGAACAAAATAGAAAGCCCAGAGATAAACCCACCCACCTATAGACACCTTATCTTTGACAAAGGAGGCAATAATATAAAATGGAGAAAAGACAATCTCTTTAACAAGTGGTGTTTGGAAAACTGGTTAATCACTTGTAAAAGAATGAAACTAGAACACTTTTTAACACCATACACAAAAATAAACTCAAAATGGATTAAAGATCTAAATGTAAGACCAGAAACTATAAAACTACTAGAGGAGAACATAGGCAAAACCCTCTCTGACATAAATCATAGCAAAATCCACTAAGACCCACCTCCCAAAATATTGGAAATAAAAAGAAAACTGAACAAATGGGACCAAGTTAAACTTAAAAGCTTCCTCACAAAAAAAGGAAACTTTAAGCAAGGTGAAAAGACAGACTTCAGAATGGGAGAAAATAATAGTAAATGAAGCAACTGACAAACAACTAATCTCAAAATATACAAGCAACTCCTACAGCTCAATTCCAGAAAAATAAACGACCCAATCAAAACATGGGCCAAATAACTAAACAAACGTTTCTCCAAAGAAGACATACAGATGGCTAGCAAACACATGAAAAGATGCTCAACATCACTCATTATCAGAGAAATGCAAATCAAAACCACAATGAGGTATCATTTCATGCCAGTCAGAATGGCTTCTATCCAAAAGTCTACAAGAAATAAATGCTGCAGAAGGTGTGGAGAAAAGGGAACCCTCTTACACTTTTGGTGGGAATGCTAACTAGTACAGCCACTATGGAGAATAGTGTGGAGATTCCTTAAAAAAAATCTGGAAATAAAACTGCCGTATGACCCAGCAATCCCACTGCTGGGCATACACACCGAGGAAACCAGAATCGAGAGACACGTGTACCTGACTGTTCATCACAGCACTGTATAATATCCAGGACATGGAAGCAACCTAGATGTCCATCAGCAGACAAATGGATAAGAAAGCAATGTATATACACAATGGAATATTACTGAGCCATTAAAAAGAATACAGTTCAATCAGTTCTAATGTGGTGGATGAAATTGGAGCCTATTATACAGAGTGAGATAAGCCAGAAAGAAAAACACCAGTTCAGTTCAGTTCAGTCTCTCAGTCGTGTCCGACACTTTGTGACCCCCTGAATCGCAGCACGCCAGGCCTCCCTGTCCATCACCAACTCTGGGAGTTCACTCAGACTCACATCCATCGAGTCAGTGTAGCCATCCAGCCATCTCATCCTCTGTTTCCCCCTTCTCCTCCTGCCCCCAATCCCTCCCAACATCAGAGTCTTTTCCAATGACTCAACACTTCACATGAGGTGGCCAAAGTATTAGAGTTTCAGCTTTAGCATCATTCCTTCCAAAGAAATCCCAGGGCTGATCTCTTTCAGAATGGACTGGTTGGATCTCCCTGCAGTCCAAGGGACTCTCAAGAGTCTTCTCCAACACCACAGTTCAAAAGCATCAATTCTTTGGCGCTCAGCCTTCTTCACAGTCCAACTCTCAAATCCATACATGACTACTGAGAAAACCATAGCCTTGACTAGACGAACCTTAGTCGGCAAAGTAATGTCTCTGCTTTTGAATATGCTATCTAGGTTGGTCATAACTTTTCTTCCAAGGAGTAAGCGTCTTTTAATTTCATGGCTGTAATTACCATCTGCAGTGATTTTGGGGCCCAAAAAAATAAGTCTGACACTGTTTCTACTGTTTCCCCATCTATTTCCCATGAAGTGATGGGACCAGATGTCATGATCTTCGTTTTCTGAATGTTGAGCTTTAAGCCAACTTTTTCACTCTCCTCTTTCACTTTCATCAAGAGGCTTTTTAATTCCTCCTCACTTTCTGCAATAAGGGTTGTGTCATCTGCATATCTGAAGTTATTAACCTTTCTCCTGGCAATCTTGATTCCAGCTTGTGTTTCTTCCAGTCCAGCGTTTCTCATGATGTACTCTGCATAAAAGTTAAATAAGCAGGGTGACAATATACAGCCTTGACGTACTCTTTTTCCTATTTGGAACCAGTCTGTTGTTCCATGTCCAGTTCTAACTGTTGCTTCTTGACCTACATACAAATTTCTCAAGAGACAGGTCAGGTGGTCTGGTATTCCCATCTCTCTCAGAATTTTCCACAGTTTATTGTGATCCACACAGTCAAAAGCTTTGGCATAGTCAATAAAGCAGAAATAGATATTTTTCTGGAACTCTCTTACTTTTCCCACGATCCAGCGGATGTTGCCAATTTGATCTCTGGTTCCTCTGCCTTTTCTAAGCTAAGCTAAGCTAAGCTAAGTCACTTCAGTCGTGTCCGACTCTGTGAAACCCCGTAGAGAGCAGCCCACCAGGCTCCCTGTCCTAAGGATTCTCCAGGCAAGAACACTGGAGTGGGTTTCCATTTCCTTCTCCAATGCATGAAATTGAAAAGTGAAAGTGAAGTCGCTCAGTCGTGTCCGACCCTCAGCGACCCCACGGACTGCAGCCCACCAGGCTCTTCCATCCATGGGATTTTTCAGGCAAGAATACTTGAGTGGGTTGCCATTTCCTTCTCCATGCCTTTTCTAATAACGCATATATATGGAATTTAGAAAGATGATAATGATAACCCTGTATGTAAGACAGCAAAAGAGACACAGATGCATAGGACAGTCTTTTGGACTCTGTGGGATAGGGAAAGGGTGGGATGATTTGGGAGAATGGCATTGAAACATGTATAATATCATATATGAAACGGATCTCCAGTCCAGGTTCAATGCATGATACACGATGAGTGGGGCTGGTGTACTGGGATGACCCCTAAGGATGGTATGGGGATGGAAGGGAGAGGGGGGTTCAGGATAGGGAACATGTGTACACCCTGGTGGACTAATGTTGATGTATGGCAAAACCAATACAATATTGTAAAGTAATTAATCTCCAATTAAAATAAATAAATTTATACTTTAAAAAAAAAAAAAAAAAACTACACACAAAAAAAGAAAGCTGAGTGTCAAAGATTTGATGCTTTTGAACTACCCAGAAGGATGGTATGGGAGTCTGGGAGGGAAGTGGGAAGGGGGTTCAGGATGGGGAACACCTGTACACCCTTGGTGGATTTATGTTGATAAGTGGCAAAACAAATACAATATTGTAAAGTAATTAGCCTCCAATTAAAATAAATAAATTTATATTTAAAAAAAAACTACAGAAAAAAAAAAAAAAGAAAGAAAGCTGAGTTCCAAAGAATTGATGCTTTTGAACTGTGGTGTTGCAGAAGACTCTTAGAGTCTGTTGGACTACAAAGAGATCAAACCCGTCCATCCTAAAGGAGATCAGTCCTGAATATTCATTGGAAGAACTGATTCTGAAGCTGAAACTCCAGTACTTTGGCCACCTGATGTGAAGAGCTGACTCATTGGAAAAGACTCTGATGTTGGGAAAGATTGAGGGCAGGAGAAGGGAATGACAGAGGATGTGATGGTTGGATGCCATCACCGACTCATTGGACATGAGTTTTGTGTGAGTTCCAGGATTTGGTCATGGACAGGGAAGCCTGGCATTCTGTAGTCCATGGGGTTGCTAAGAGTTGGACATGACTGAGTGACTGAACTGAATTAAATGATCTATGACATTTAATACATACAGACAAGATTTTAAACTGGTTATTATTATAATACTAAGTTTTAAGTGTAAGTTTTGAAAATTATTTTTGTTCCATGCCTTTAATCAAATTTGAAATTCTTTTTACTTTTATGTTTGACTCACGTTGGAGTATTTTTTATAAAATATAATTGTGAAGTACTACAGACAGTAAATCTAATATTTTATACATTAAACATTTCCTTACAATAAATCTATTTCATTTTTGTTTTTGCGGTGTCTTTTGTCATTTTGAGTGGTTGGTCCACATACATTTCTGTGAAGTGTTAATGCACCAACTTCACTGAGGCTTGTGCTCTATTCCTTCTATACTGATGAAACATGAATAAATATTTTCAAACTAAAACATAGTTAATTATAGTCTCCTTAAAATACTTAGGTTTTGCATGACTTATTTTCATGGGTTTATCTGATAATATAGTGTGAACATTCTTTTATTTTTACCAATAAGGCACTTACACATTTTAAATTTTGGTAACACTTATAGCATATAATTTTGTGAGATTGTGCATAAGTCTATTTCAAACAATGTGACTAAAATTGTTTACATTAGAGGCTATTTTTTTAAACCAGAAAGTCAAAATCATTTAGGGCCAGCAAGCTATCTTTGAAACAAAATTAAGAATGTTAATTCACTTTAAGGAGTATATTCATTTATAAAATACTAGATAAAAACAGTACTGAACATTGAGATGAATTCTAAGATTCTAAGGTGAAGGAAGGCTGTATATTGTCACCCTGCTTATTTAACTTTTATAGAGTATATCATGTGAAATATGGGGCTGGCTGAAGCAGAAGCTGGAATCAAAATTGCCCTGAGAAATATTAATAACCTCAGATATGCATATGACAACACGCTTATGGAAGAAAGTGAAGAGGAATTAAGGAACCTCTTGATGAAAGTGAAAAAGAAGAATGAAAATGGTGGCTTAAAAATCAACATTCAAAAAATGAAGATCATGGCACGTGGTCCCATCACTTCATGGCAAATAGATGGGGAGATAATGGAGTGACAGACTTTATTTTCTTGGGTTCAAAAGTCACTGTGGATGGTCTCTGCAGCCATGAAATTAAAAGATGCTTGCTCCCTGGAGGAAAAGCTGTGACAAACCTAGATAGCATATTAAAAAGCAGAGACAGTATTTTCCCTACAAAGGTCTATGTAGTCAAAGCTATGGTTTTTTCTGTAGTCATGTATGGATGTGAGAGATGGATGATAGAAAAGAGTGAGCACTGAAGAACTGATGGTTTTGAACTGTGGTGTTGGAGAAGACTCTTGAAAATCTTCTGGACAGCAAGAAGATCAATCCAGTCAATGCTAAAGGAAATAAACCCTGAATATTATTTGGAAGGACTTATGCTGAAGCTGAAGCTGGATGACAGAGGATGAGGTGGTTGGATGGCATCATCTTCTCAATAGATATGAGTTTGAGCAAAATCTGGGAAATGGTAAATGACTGAACCACAACAAAAACTGAAGAAGTTCATAAAGGATAGAAATGTCCCTATAATGGAGAATAAACAAAATGATATATAAATACTGATCAGTGTATATGTATTGGCTTGATATTTATTAATTTGTCCTTTTAAGCATTCATGAGGTATTTGTAAATTACAGAGTGAATATGAAGGCTTAGAAAGAAAAATCTGACAAAATCTGTGGAATCCTTTCATACTCAAGTAATATTTAAGCTGATGTATGAGTAGTTAATAAACATTTAAATTAGTGAAGAATATGGGAGAACAGCTTTTGAAGAGTATTTGCTTTGGTACTTGTAAAATTCTTCCAACTAAACTTTGTATGTCAATTCTTTGATTCCCAAAGATATTGCTCCTACAATATTTTCTTTTGTATTTCAACTCTTCTTTTCTCTCTACCTAACATAAGTATACATGTTTAATGTTCTCTAACTTCAAATAATTAAAGCCTGTCCTGAAAAAAAAGTCTTTTTATCTGTTGACCCATTTCATTGTTGCTTTTGTGAATGAAGAATGTCATCTGCCATATCAGTAAATAAAAGATATGTATCCATCAAGGCAGCAGCCACTACAGCCACTCCCAACTATGCACCTTGAGGAGATTTAGTATGGGAAAAAAAAAAAAGATACTAACCTTTGTAGTTAAGGTGCATATCAAAGAAGTTATTCCAATGAGACCAGAATCTGGCATACAGAGAAAAGTGTTAAATACATTAACTTGAGATGTCTGGGTTCTTTTAATTAAGAGTAAACATTTGATGTTCTGACTACCTGTATTTTGTTTTAAATCTCATATATCCTGGCTCATCCCTTACCTCTATGGAGCAATTCCTCAGAGCTATAAGAAAGGCTGTCTTCCAAGTTTACATCCTCAGAAATTCTGCCACGTAAACATAACTCTCAACTTTTAAGTTGTGCCTTTTTTCTTGACAGCAACAATATTCACATCCATGTTAATTGCTGTTGTTGTTCAGTTGCTATGTCATGTCTGACTTTTTGTGACCCTTTGATTCTTTTGTAACTATATGATGGAGATGCAGGTTCAAGCTCTGAGTTGGGGAGATCCCCATTTGCCCCCTTGTCTTCCTCCTTCAGTCTTTCTCTGCATCAGGGCTTTTCCAAAGGATAAGCCTTGCTCATCAGGTGGCCAAAGTATTGAAGCTTCAGCTTCAGCATCAGTCTTTTCAATGAATATCCAGGGTTGATTTTCTTTAGGATTGACTTGTTTGTTCTCCTTGAAGTTTACGGGACTCTCAAGAGTTTTCTCCAGCGCCAACATTCAAAAGCATCAATTCTTCGGCGCTCAAACTTTCCTATGGTCCAACTCTCACATCCATATGTGACTACTGGAAAATCATAGTTTTGACTATATGGGCTTGTATATATCTCTGTGAAATATTAAACTGATATCTCTGTTTTTTTCATATGCTCTCCATGTTTGTCATAGTTAACCTTCCAAAGAACAACCATGTTTTAATTTCATGGCTGCAGTCACTGTCCTCAGTGATTTTGAAGCCTAAGAAAATAAAATCTGTTACTGTTTCCACTTATTCCCCTCCTATTTGCCTTGAAGTTATGGAACTGGAACAGTGTGTTTTTGTTTTGTTTTGTTTTAATGTAGAGTTGTTTGGGCTTCCCAGGAATAGGGAATGGCAACCCATCCAGTATTCTTGCCAGGGAAATCCCACGAACAGAGGAGCCTGGCAGGTTACAGTTCATGGGGCCACAAACAGTTGGCCATGACCGAACACACAGTACACCCAACGTTGAGTTTCAAGCCAACTTTTTCACTCTCCTCTTTCACCCTTATAGAGAGGCTCTTTAGTTCATCTTCATTCTCATATTCCTATATCTACTTAAATATTTTTTTTTCACTCAGGCCTTCCATGAAAACACAATCCTGCACTGTATTTTAATCTCCATCATACTGTGTATGCATTTAAAGCATTTTTAAATTACATTTCTTTAAATGTTAGTTTTATGAGAAAAGTGACTTTATTTATGTCTGTTATTCTTTGTTCTAGAAGGGTATATATTAAATAGTAGGCATTATGTAAATGCCTGTGTAGCAGAAAAAGCAAAGGAAGTATATGTGTGACAACACAAACATGAAGAAGTAGAATTTGCTGACTCTGAAGCAGAAAGAGACTACTGTTTTTGGTTATGTTGGCCTTAGATATAAGGGCTACTTTGCAACAGGGAGGAAGACTGATATATGTTCATCAAAGCTTGAAGGCAGGGGAGTTCTATTCTAAAAGGTTGCTATCTTCTATTTCTGAATGCTTTATATGAGATAAAGATATTGACTGTGAGTGGCAGGTAGTTCATGTATCATATGGCATAATACTGAATAATGCTCAACAAACAATCAGCCATCACGTTGAGTATTTCTTAGATGGATAATAAACCAAATAATCATTTGATCTCATGGAATATGTATTTTACTGATGAACCTTAACAAGCCATCATCATTCTTTTCTTCTGGAAATACGTCTCCTCAACATACATTCTTTCTGTTAAGTCAAGTGGCTGCACTTCACATCATTTCAAATCTTTCATTTTCCTACAGCTTCCAGCATGCTTCATTTGTGATTATAGCTCACGTTTATACACCCTGGAGACCACAATTAGTTCTTGAACATAAGGAATACAGGTGAAACTAGTAGAAAATTTCTTGTAGATATCTCAAATTAATTAATGTGGGCAGGGGAAGGTATGCATAAATCATTTCAAAACTTATATAGTTTTCACTGATAGAGAAATACTCTAGTATTTCTACATTTCTAGAACTGAATATTAGTTCAGTCATTCAGTCATGTCTGACTATTTGTGACCCCATTAACTGCTGCACACCAGGCCTCCCTGTCCATCACCAACTCCCAGAGCTTGCTCAAACTCATATTCATCAAGTCGGTGATGCCATCCAACCATCTCATCCTCTTTAATCCCCTTCTCCTGCCCTCAATCTTTCCCAGCATCAGGGTCTTTTGCAATGAATCAGCTCTTCGCATCAGGTGGCCAAAGTATTGGAGTTTCAGCTTCAGAATCAGTCCTTCCAATGAATATTCAGGACTGATTTCCTTTAGGATGGACTGGGTGGATCTCCTTGCAGTCCAAGGGACTCTCATGAGTCTTCTCCAATATCAGTTTAAAAGCATCAGTTTTTTGGTGCTCAGCTTTCCTTATGGTCCAACTCTGACATTCATACATGATTACTTGAAAAACTACAGCTTTAACTAGATGGAACTTCATTGGCAAAGCAATGTCTCTGCTTTTAATAAGCTGTCTAGGTTGATCATAGTTTTTCTTCCAAGGAGCAAGCATCTTTTATTTTCATGGCTGCAGTCACCATCTACAGTGATTTAGGAGCCCCCCAAAATAAGCCTCTCTTCGTTTCCATTGTTTCCCCATCTGTTTTCCAACAGTTTATACAAATGAATAAAGCATGAACTTTTTGTTCTCAAGAAGGGAAATTATCTCCTTGGGGAGACAAATATTGAGATATAATTTAACAAGTAGTAACATTTATAACACAGGAAATAAAACAGAGAATAGAGCTATTGTTGTAAAAATAAATATTTAATTTGTATGGATGAGTAAAATTTCCCCCACCAAAATTATTAGGAAGGGCTGTCTGAAGGAAAATATCAATAGTTGGAGAAGCACAAACTGTAAATGCAATGCCCTGTTATGAAAACAATTGAAAGATTTTTCAAAATATATGTCATTGTATACATAGAATATATAGAATTGAGTGAGCACATTTTCATACTGATTAAATAGATGATAATAATGTTAACTCAGTTAAGAAGTACTAAAGAAGATTGAGCAGATGTATCAGAAAATTTTCATACTGTTCATGGGGTTCTCAAGGCAAGAATACTGAAGTGGTTTGCCATTCCCTTCTCCAGTGGACCACATTCTGTCAGACCTCTCCACCCTGACCCACCCTGACCCACCCTGAAACTAAGCATGGCTTAGTTTCATTGAGTTAAACAAGGCTGTGGTCCCTGTGATTAGATTTAGTTTTCTGTGACTATGGCTCCTGTGTCTGCCCTCTAATGCCTATCCCAACACCTACTGTCTTACTTGGGTTTCTCTTATGTTGGATGTGGGGTATCTCTTCATGGCTCCTTCATGAATTTCCAGATCTTCAACCTGGTTTTAGAAAAGGCAGAGGAAGCAGAGATCAAATTGCCAACATCCGCTGGATCATCGAAAAAGCAAGAGAGTTCCAGAAAAAGATTTATTTCTGCTTTATTGACTATGCCAAAGCCTTTGATTGTATGGATCACAATAAACTGTAGAAAATTCTGAGAGAGATGGGAATACCAGACCACCTGACCTGCCTCTTGATAAATGTGTATGCTGGTCAGGAAGCAACAGTTAGAACTGGACATGGAACAACAGACTGGTTGCAAACAGGAAAAGGAGTATGTCAAGCCTGTATTTGTCACCCCGCTTATTTAACTTATATGCAGAGTACATCATGAGAAACGCTGGGCTGGAAGAAGTACAAGGTGGAATCAAGGTTGCTGGCAGAAAGATCAATAACCTCAGATATGCAGATGACACCACCCTTATGGCACAAAGTGAAGAGGAAATAAAAAGCCTCTTGATGAAAGTGAAAGAGGAGAGTGAAAAAGTTGGCTTAGAACTCAACATTCAGAAAACGAAGATCATGGCATTGCTCCCATCACTTCATGGGAAATAGATGGGGAAACAGTGGAAATAGTGTCAGACTTTATTTTGGGGGGCCCCAAAATTACTGCAGATGGTGATTGCAGCCATGAAATTAAAAGGCGCTTACTCCTTGGAAGAAAAGTTATGACCAAACTAGATAGCATATTCAAAAGCAGAGACATTACTTTACCAACAAATGTCTGTCTAGTCAAGGCTATGATTTTTCCAGTGGTCATGTATGGATGTGAGAATTGGACTGTGAAGAAAGCTGAGCACTGAAAAATTGGTGCGTTTGAACTCTGGTGTTGGAGAAGACTCTTGAGGGTCCCTTGGACTGCAAGGAGATCCAACCAGTCCATTCTAAAGGAGATCAGTCCTGGATGTTCATTGGAAGGAATGATGCTAAAGCTGAAACTCCAATACTTTGGTCACCTCATGCGAAGAGTTGACTCATTGGAAAAGACCCTAATACTGGGAGGGATTTGGGGCAGGAGGAGAAGGAAACGATAGAGGATGAGATGGCTGGATGGCATCACCTACTCGATGGACATGGGTTTTGGTGAACTCCAGGAGTTGGTGATGGACAAGGAGGCCTGGCAAAATGCTGTTCATGGGGTCACAAAGAGTCGGACACAACTGAGTGACTGAACTGAACTTGACTGATCAAAAAATTTTATAAGTAATATGGTGAATATGATGTTTTCAATAGAATGTGATAATAACAAAAATATTGGTATTTTGAAACAACAACAAAAAAAGATTGGTATTTGAAAGTTGATAGCATCTAAGGCAAATATTGTCCCATATTTACTCATCTAGGCTGGCTCCTGTTATCACTGAAGATAGAACATGATATATTTGTCTCACTTTAATCTGATTTTGAGAAAGTTTTGGGAAAAGATGGGGGAAATTTGGCAATTCATGGCAGTCCACTCCAGTATTTCTGCCTGGAAAGTTCCATGGACTGAGGAGCTTATCCTTGGAAGAAAAGTTATGACCAACCTAGATAGCATATTTAGAGGCAGAGATATTACTTTGCCGACTAAGGTCCATCTAGTCAAGGCTATGGTTTTTCCAATGGTCATGTCTGGATGTGAGAGTTGACTGTGAAGAAGGCTGAGCACTGAAGAATTGCTGCTTTTGAGCTGTGGTGTTGGAGAAGACTCTTGAGAATCCCTTGGACTGCAAGGAGATCCAACCAGTCCATTCTGAAAGAGATCAGCCCTGGGATTTCTTTGGAAGGAATGATGCTAAAGCTGAAGCTCCAGTACTTTGGCCACCTCATGCGAAGAGTTGACTCATTGGAAAAGACTGTTTTGCTGGGAGGGATTGGGGGCAGGAGAAGAAGGGGATGACTGAGGATGAGATGGCTGGATGGTATCACTGACTCGATGGACGCGAGTCTGAGTGAACTCCGGGAGGTGGTGATGGACAGGGAGGCCTGGCATGCTGCGATTCATGGGGTCGCAAATAGCCAAACACGACTGAGTGACTGAACTGAACAGAACTGAGAAGCTTGTCAGGCTACAGTTCCTGAGGTTGCAAAGAGTTGGACACAACTGAGAAGACACACATACAATATCTATATATCCTCCCAATTTCCCCCCAGTTTTGAGGATCCTCTTAATATATTATTAGTAAATAAAAAAAAAAAATCCTAGATCTGTTACATTTATTCCAGAGTAGTGCTATTATATAGTTAATGTATAACTATATCATATCAAAATAATTATTCCTTATATTAGTTAAAAATAAGAACTAGTTAAAAATAAGAATGTGTACTATTATACATATTTTCCATTAATAATAAGTCATAAAAGAATGATCATAAGCAAAATGGGACTCAAACTATTGTATACGTGCTGCTGCTGCTGCTGCTGCTGCTGCTAAGTCGCTTCAGTCTTGTCTGACTCTGTGCGACCCCATAAGCGGCAGTCCACCAGGCTCTCCCGTCCCTGGGATTCTCCAGGCAAGAACACAGGAGTGGGTTGCCATTTCCTTCTCCAGTGCATGAAAGTGAAAGTGAAGTCACTCAGTAGTGTCTGACTCCTAGCGACCCCATGGACTGCAGCCTACCAGGCTCCTCTGTCCATGGGATTTTCCAGGCAAGAGTACTGGAGTGGGATGCCATTGTCTTCTCCGATTGTATACATGAGTACCATATTTATTCTACTAGAACATCTGAAGTTAAATCCCAGAACATATATAATGTGGAAGCATAACAACAGGGCAACAAGAGGACTAGCATCATCATCTTTAAGGAAGGACTCTGCCAGGCTACCATGATGGTTCAGTCAACAGGCAGCCTCTGACCCCTTAGGTCCTTCAGGGTATGACTCAACTGCAGAACATCTCTTTGTCCATGATCACACACTTCCTGAATCAGTCCACAGCTGGGGGAAAAGAAAAGCCTGAGCATTTCAGAGAGATGGGGACACTCTGATGGAGAATAGCACAACCCAGCATCCCTATCCATGCTGATGGAGGCTGTGTCATACGTGAACTGCAGTCTATCTTCTTGGGCTGTTCAATGCAACTTCTATCACTTCATGGGTGTTTTATTACTAATATATTCTTTACACTTTAGTTTCCCTTTCAGTCTCTTGTTTCTAGGGAATCTTACACACAATGATTGGTAATGTTACTTAGGTGATTGGCAGATTCGCAAACAGGTCTAGCCAGTCACCACCTAAGGGTCTTGGCACTTTAGTTAGACCTTCATTGTTTACTCAGTCACAAATGCAATAAACTCCAAATCTCTATAATTATTTTTTTCTGTTTTTCTTTAGTACTTATTTCCATTCATCCCACTTATATTTTTAATAATTTCTCTTGTAAAGCATCACTATTCCCTATTAGAATGCTAGCCTTGTAATAATGTGCATTTCTCTTTATTTTGTAAATTGTTATATTCTATATGCCATGAATGGGGCCTAGAATATGGTTGATGTTTATTTTTATATGAGTAAATATTGTTTAAAACCTGAAAGTAACCCCAAAATTCATTGAATATAATCAGTGTACTTCCATTATAAATAATAAAAGAAACACAGGAAAAACTAGAAAATAATGCATTTTTACTTACTTTATATATAATAACTCTATAAAAACATGAGAATTTTTGACTTGAGATGCTGGATAGTGTTTTCATTTATATGAATGGGTGTTTCCTTTTAAAAGATAAATATGAGGGTAGCAATTGTTCTAGTATGTGAACTATTTCAAAAGTTTGTTTATAAAAAAATATTTACTAGTTTTATTATTA
Organism: Oryx dammah; assembly: GCF_014754425.2. Lineage (NCBI taxonomy): Eukaryota > Metazoa > Chordata > Mammalia > Artiodactyla > Bovidae > Oryx > Oryx dammah. The sequence continues at coordinate 42,331,919 of NW_024070208.1, forward strand.
TCTTGGGATTATACAATCACAAAAAAGGCCAACCTAGGTTCAGTTCTACTTAAGTATAGCAAAGAGGTAAATAAAAATAGGTTTTTAAAATTTGATAATAATAAACAGACCCCATAAATAAAATTATATGAGATGACATTGAAATTTATATTATTTTATATATGACATACACATGAATGAATATTATTTCTATCATAATTTCTGATTATTTGGAAACTTAGATTACTTAGTAATGTATATATCAAAAGCTACTAATTATTTAAATTCTGAAAAATGAAAAAATATAGTAGGGGCAATAGGATTTCTCTTTCTAAATATCATGTCTTGATTAATCTTTTTAGAAACATAATTCACACTGAAATGCATAGAAATACAAGAATTCTTTTGTTTTGAAATATCTTTATCCAATAACAACTTCCATAACTTTCTCAATTTAATTAAATATATTATAAAATGTACTTGTTTATATAGGACAATTATACAATCATTGGCAAGAACTTTGATAAGAGCTTCTACGATAAGTGATTCTATTTGTGTGTTAATAGGATACATATGCCTTGAGCAATACTATCTTTACACTGAAGACAGTAGCTAGTTCAATCTCAGTGGCAAAGTATGTGAGTGAGAGGACAGTAAAAAGATAATATCCTGCCTAACTTAATCAGTCTTTCATGGTGAGCAGCTAAGCTTGTAACTGCTATTCAGAAAGATGTTCATTAAGGTTTCCAAGGCGTCCTTCACCTTGCAGGAGACAGGCCAGTTTATTGGATTGCCTAAATTAACAGGGAGGATTTTTTTTGCAATACCTTTTAACTCAAGTTCAGTATACTTATGCTCTGTCAGCCAAGAGCTATAATCTGACAGTGAAGTACATCCTTTATATGTGGAATCCAGGGTCACTTTTCTGCTTTAACTTGTAAAATCTACCTTGTAAATACTATGGAATGTCCAGGGTATTTTATGGGTTAAACATTGAAACTGTGGTTTTAAAATCAGGGAGGAGTAGGGAAGAAGTTTTATATGTTTCCAAAGCTGATTTATTTCTAAAAGAAATATTAGGAAGGATGCATAAATCACCATCACCCTAAGATTGACTGGATAGCACTGTTTGGGATAGGAAACTGAATCCTTGGGTGAAGTAGAAGCTATGAATGCATATATACATGTAAAGGTGCGTACACAGGGAAGTTGGAGAATAATTAAAGGGTCCACTTTCAAAATACAACACTAAGAAATTTTCTGTTGCATTACTTGAAATAAAATGTGGCATTATTATAGTTCCTCTCACAGAGAAAAGTCAAGAACCTGTCCTAAGCTTTCTTCTGGTGATTTCGTTAAAACATTTTAGTGTTCCTTCCAACCCCTTCATTCATTTAGCAATTATTCACTGAACATGGACTTTGTCCTGGGCACTGGCTTGATGGGGAAATAAGAACGGAGGATGATGCATCCATTCTGTCTAAACTGAGTCTAAGAAGGGAGTTATGAGACTTAGGCTCCTCCATCCTCCCATACTTTCTTTTAAGTTACCTTTCTCATAACTAAAATAGAGTAACTATAACTAAAAGTCTTGTCAATATGCAGTTTCAGATCAACATTGATCACTTTTTCTCCTATTCATCTTAAGTAGATCAGCTAATTGATTAAAGTATCCTATGGTATCCTAAAGCCAAATTTGTAGACTAAAACTGAGGAAAAAGTCCTTGTGCCTTTGTATTATACAAAAATTTCTCAGATACTATGCCAAAAACAAGGAGGGCTGAGAGGAGCTACTCCACGTTCAAGGTCAGGAGGGGTGGCGGTGAGGGGATACCCCTTTTCCAAGGTAAAGAGCAGAGGTTGCGCTTTGCTGGAACAGCCGTGAAGACATACCCTACGTCCAAGGTAAGAGAAACCCAAGTAAGACGGTAGGTGTTGCTAGATGGCATCAGAGGGCAGACACACTGAAACCATAATCAGAGATAACTAGTCAGTCTAATCACACAGACCACAGCCTTGTCTAATACAATTAAACTAAGCCATGCAGTGTGGGGCCACCCAAGAAGGGCGGGTCCTGGTGGAGAAGTCTGACAGAATGTGGTCCAATGGAGAAGGGAGTGGCAAACCACTTCAGTATTCTTGCCTTGAGAACCCCATGAACAGTATGAAAAGGAAAAATGATAGGATACTGAAAGAGGAACTCCCCAGGTCAGTAGGTGCCCAATATGCTATTGGAGATCAGTGGAGAAATAACTCCAGAAAGAATGAAGGAATGGAGCCAAAGCAAAACAATATTCAGTTGTGGATATGACTGGTGATAGAAGCAATGTCTGATGCTATAAAGAACAGTATTGTATAGGAACCTGGAACGTTAGGTCTATGAATCAAGGCAAATTGGAAGTGGTCAACAGGAGACAGCAAGAGTGAACATTGACATTCTAGGAATCAGTGAACTGAAATGGACTGGAATGGGTGAATTTAACTCAGATGACCATTATATCTACTACTGTGGGCACAAATCCTTTAGAAGAAATGAAGTAGCCATCATGGTAAACAAAAGAGTCCAAAGTGCAGTACTTGGATGCAATCTCAAAAATGACAGAATGATTTCTGTTCATCTCCAAGACAAACCATTCAATATCACAGTAATCCAAGTCTATGCCCCAACCAATAATGCTAAAGAAGCTGAAGTTGAACAGTTCTATGAAGACCTACAAGACCTTTTAGAACTAACACCTAAAAAATACGTCTTTTTCATTATAGGGGACAGGAATGCAAAACTAGGAACTAAAGAAACACCTGGAATAACAGGCAAATTTGGCTTTGGAATACAGAATGAAGCAGGGCAAAGGCTAATAGAGTTTTGCGAAAACAACACACTGGTCATAGCAAACACACACTTCCAACAACACAAGAGAAGGCTCTACACATGAATATCACAAGATGGTCAACAATAAAATCAGATTGATTATATTCTTTGAAGCCAAAGATGGAGAATCTCTATACAGTCAGCAAAAACAAGACCGGAGGCTGACTGTGGCTCATATCATGAACCCCTTATTGCAAAATTCAGACTTAAATTGAAGAAACTAGGGAAAACCACTTGATCATTCAGGTATGACATAAATCAAATCCCTTATGATTATCCAATGGAAGTGAGAAATAGATTTAAGGGACTAGGTCTGATAGACAGAGTGCATGATGAACTATGGAAGGAGGTTACTGAAACTGTATAGGAGACAGGGATCAAGACCATCCCTATGGAAAAGAAATGCAAGAAAACAAAATGGCTGTCTGAGGAGGCCTTACAAATAGCTTTGAAAAGAAGAGAAGTGAAAAGCAAAGGAGAAAAGGAAAGATATAAGTATCTGAATGCAGAGTCCTAAAGAATAGCAACGAGAGATAAGAAAGCCTTCCTCAGTGAACAATGCAAAGACATACAGGAAATGAACAGAATGGGAAAGACTACAGATCTCTTCAAGAAAATTATTGATACCAAGGGAACATTTCATGCAAAGATGGGCTCGATAAAGGACAGAAATGGTATGGATCTAACAGAAGCAGAAGATATTAAGAAGAGGTGGCAAGAATACACAGAAGAACTGTACAAAAAAGATCTTCATGACCAAAATAATCATGGTGTGATCACTCATCTAGAGCCAGACACCCTGGAATGTGAAATGAAGTGAGCCTTAGAAAGCATCACTATGTACAAAGCTAGTGGAGGTGATGGAATTCCAGTTGAGCTATTTCAAATCCTGAAAGATGATTCTGGGAAAGTGTTGTACTCAATATGCCAGCAAATTTGGAAAACTGAGCAGTGGCCACAGGAATGGAAAAGGTCAGTTTTCATTCCAATCCCAAAAAAAAGCAATACCAAAGAATGCTCAAACTACCACACAATTGCACTCATCTCACACACAGCAAAGTAATGCTCAAAATTCTCCAAGCCAGGCTTCAGCAGTACGTGAACTATGAACTTCCAGATGTTCAAGATGGTTTAAGAAAAGGCAGAGGAATCAGAGTTCAATTTTTCAATATCTGCTGGATCATTGCAAAGCAAGAGAGTTCCAGAAAAAAAAAAAAAAAAACATTTATTTCTGCTTTATTGAGTATGACAAAGCGTTTTACTGTACAGATTACAATAACCTGAGGGAAATTCTGAAAGAGATGGCAATACCAAACCACCTGGCCTGCCTATTGAGAAATCTGTATGCAGGTCAGGAAGCAACAGTTAAAACTGGACATGGAACAACAGACTGGTTCCAAATTTGGAAAGGAGTGCATCAAGGCTGTATACTGTCACCCTGCTTAGTTAACTTATATGAAGAGTACATCATGAGAAACATTGAGCTGGATGAAGCACAAGCTAGAATCAGGATTGCTGGGAGAAATATCAATAACCTTAAATATGCAGATGACACCACCCTTATGGCAGAAAGTGAGGAGGAACTGAAAAACCTCTTGATGAAAGTGAAAGAGGAGAGTGAAAAAGTTGCCTTAAAGCTCAGCATTCAGAAAACTAAGATCATGGCATTTGGTCCCATCACTTCATGGGAAATAGATGGGGAAACAGTAGAAACACTGTCAGACTTTATTTTTGGGGGCTCCAAAATCACTGCAGTTGGTGATTGCACCCACAAAATTAAAAGACACTTACTCCTTGGAAGGAAATTCTGACCAACCTAGATAGCGTATTGAAAAGCAGAGACACTACTTTGCCAACAAAGGTCCATCTAGTCAAGGCTATGGTTTCTCCAGTGGTCATGTATGGATGTGAGAGTTGGACTCTGAAGAAACCTGAGCGCTGAAGAACTGATGCTTTTGAACTGTGGTGTTGGAGAAGACTCTTGAGAGTCACTTGGACTACAAGGAGATCCTACCAGTCCATTCTAAAGGAGAAGGAGATCAGGAGTCCTGGGTGTTCGTTGGAAGGACTGATGCTGAAGCTGAAACTCCAGTACTTTGGCCACCTCATGCAAAGAGTTGACTCATTGGAAAAGACCCTGATACTAGGAGGGATTGGGGGCAGGAGGAGAAGGGGACGACAAAGAATGAGATGGCTGGATGGAATCACTGACTTGATGGATGTGAGTATGAGTGAATTCTGGGTGTTGATGATGGATAGGGAGGCCTGGCATGCTGCAATTCTTGGGGTTGCAAAGAGTCAGACATGACTGAGCGACTACACTGATGCCAAAAATAAAGCAATATAATGATTTAATACAATATTAATTTCCACTTTAAAAATTTCTGTTCTTCAAAGCATATAATTTATGAGCAAAAAAAGTAAGTTTTCCAATGATTTTTCACTTTTTATGTATGTTTTCTTCATCATAATATATCATTTTTATTCTCTCAGTATAACAACGGTTAAGGCAAGTGTTCTCTTTGTATTATAATTAAAATAAAGCATCATAAGTTCAGTTCAGTCGCTCAGTCATGTCCAACTCTTTGCGATCCCATGAACTGCAGCATGCCATACCTCCCTGTCCATCACAAACTCCCAGAGTCTACTGAAACTCACACCCATTGAGTCAGCAATGCCATCAAATCATCTCTTCCTCTGTCGGTCCCTTCTCCTCCTGCTCTTAATCTTTCCCAGAATCAGAGTCTTTTCCAATGAGTCAGATCTTCACATCGGTAGCCTAAGTTGGAGTTTCAGCTTCATCATCAGTCTTTACAGTGAACACTCAGGACTGATCTTTAGGATGGACTGGTTGGATCTCCTTGTAGTCCAAGGGACTCTCAAGAGCCTTCTCCAACACCACAGTTCAAAAACATAAATTCTTCAGAGCTCAGCTTTCTTTATAGTCCAACTCTCACATCCATACATGACTACTGGAAAAACCGTAACCTTGACTAGATGGACCTTTGTTGACAAAGTAATGTCTCTGCTTTTTAATATGCTGTCTATGTTGGTCGTAACTTTCCTTCCAAGGAGTAAGACTCTTTTAATTTCATGTCTGCAGTCACCATATGCAGTGATTGTGGAGCCCAAAAAATGAAGTCAAGAAAGCATATTCAGATACTTTAAAATTATTTCTGTAGAGCTCCTAAAATTAGACATGGATTTAGAATCTTGCTTTTCTGATACCCAGCAAAATGTTCTTTTTTGTGTTACTTATTTTAACAATGAAATATAAATTCATATTTAAATTATAGTGTGAATGAGTAAAATAATTGGGCTCAAGCATCCATTTTATTATAAGTTGAATATTTGTTAAAACATCATTTTTAGCTACATATGTTTTTTTTTTTTTTTGCTATTTTTTGCTCCCTTGAACAAGTCCTATGTATTTTGTAAAGAAATACATTTTCTGTTATTCTTTAACTCATATTTCTGAAGTAGGTGATGAAAATTATTATGCCTCAATATATGGAGCTGACTCATTAGAAAAGACCCTGATGCTGGGAAAGATTAAAGGCAAGAGGAGAATGGAATGACAGATGATGAGACAGTTATCACCAATCCAATGAACATTTGTTTGAGCAAATTCTGGGAGATGGTGAAGGACAGGAAAGCACGGAGTGCTGCAGTTATGGGGTATCAGAGTCAGACATGACTGACTTTACTGGGTCTTCATTGCAGCTCACAGGCTCTTCATTGTGCACAGCTTTTCTCTAGTTGTAGCATGAGGGCTTCTCTTGTTGTGGTCCTCAATGTTCTCTTGTTGTGGAACATGGGCTCTAGAGGATTCAGGCTCAGTAGTTGCGGTGTGCAATCTTAGTTGTTCCACAGTGTGTAGGATCTTAGTTTCCTGATCTGGATGGAACCTTTGTTCTCTACATTGGAAGGCAGACTCTCAACCATTGGACCACTTGACATGTTCCTCATGCTTATATTGTTAATTAAAGAAATTTTATATTCACCTTTAATAGAAAGTAATATCTAAGATAATTATATGATTTTTATATCAAGTTAATAATTTACAAATAAACATAAAAATGAAAATAAATAAAACTTTAAGAAAAAAATAAGTCTACTTTTAATACTGAAAAATGTGTGTGTTTTCCAAAAAATTACAAGATCATGCATTGAAATATGGTAGAACACAACCAGTTGCTGATTATCTAAACATTTAACTAATTTCTTGACCAAGGATTCATTCTCTTTGCAAATCCTCACATTTTCTGTAGATTCTTATGGAATAAAATTTTCAAATGTTATAAACTTAGAAAATAAAACTTTCAGTAAATGAAAATCTCAAAAATGTGCAATTTTATGGATTGTTAATTTAAAGTAAATCAGATTATTTTAATTACCAGTATGATATTTCCATTTTTAGTTGATTTATTTTTTAAAATAGCTTATTAACTATCCTAATTCATAATATGGGCTTCCCCTGTGGCTCAGCTGGTAAAGAATCACCCTGCAATGCCATATGTGACTTTTGGTATTGACAACTAGATAAATTTGCATAGCTAGTTATCTTCTGTAGCATGAGACATTTCTTACTGACATTCTGAATCTCTACTACAAAGTGATATGGGAGAAAAAGAAGACATATCAAGTGATATAAAGTAAATAAAAAATTATTAGATATGAAAGATTTTTTTCCTGAGTAGTCAGAATATACTTTTTGTAATAAATTTTGTGTTTTGAATTAAAATAGTAAACGCAGTCATTTATATTGAGTTTATATTCTCCATATTATTAGCATTTTGTTATTTGGAGTTTGTTCTGTCCCCAAATAGTAATTTAGGAGTTGAAATACAAGTTTTTGATATTTTTCATGTTGGAACAAATTTTCATGGTAGATAGTAAAATTGATATTATGTTATTTAGTCATTATAATTTAGGTTTGTAAATTCAGAGGATAACATATAAAAAATTGAGAAAATAACACCTTATTAATGATTCATGTACTTACTACCCATACCTGAAATAGTTATCATACTTTATTCATCAATTCAAATGCAATCCTATATATGTTTATATGTGGATGTTTTGATTTATTTTCAAAAGTCAACTAAAAAATGTAAACTCTTCAAAAAGTTAACAAAATTAAATCTGAAAAAAAAGTTTTCTGTTAAAAATATATCAGGGAGAACAAGATGGTGGAGGAGTAGGTAGATATGGAATACATCTCTCTTCAAGGATATATCAGGGATATACCTTCAGACGCAAAAGTGCACGCAGAAAACCAGCTGAGAACAGACAGGAGTACCTGACCAGCAGAAAAGAATATATAGAACCACACAAAACTTGGTAGGACCCCAGCCAAGGGACCCCTCTATGTGCCTGAACAGGCAGAACTACAGAAAAAGACTGGCTCAAGAGGCCTTCTGGTTACAAGCTACAAGAGGCTCAAAAAACAAACAAACAAACAAACAAAAAACCTCTTGGATAGGACCATAACTCCTGTGTCAGAGGCAGTCTGTGTCCCTACACACTTGGAGCCACCAGGGTCCCTGTAAGCCAGGCAGTTGTGCCATCTTCATGCTCAACACTCACTGATAAATAGCTGCCACAGGCAAAAAACGTCTTGCATCTATGCATTCAGGGTCAATCCAGTAGTGTCCAATGCTTTGTGACCCTGTAGACTGTGGTCTGCCAGGCTTCTCAGGGGGATTTGGCAAGCAAGAATACTGGAGCCTATTGGCAATGCTATATAAAGTATTATACAGAGTACTATATGGAGTATTATATTTCCTGCTGCCCTAGCCACCAACTGCCCTGAGTACCTGCTGCTGTGAGAACCCCTGCAGCCCAGGCAGCTGCACGACCTCCACAGCTGGCCCTCAGACAGGGGCAAATCCAAGTCCTCCAGTGCAGCCACAAGAGTAAGCCCCAGTGGATGACACACATGCAGAGGTGGAAATAAAACCAAAATTGAAATGCAGGGGCAGTGTGCCTAAGGAATAAGACACAAAACCTTCCCACCAGCTGTACAAGCTGCATAGTAAATTCACACGATCAACTAGGCAGACTCTGTGTCTATGGAATATATAAAAGACCATTGAGAGCTCGCACAAAAGTGCACTGGTTCTAATAGCTGTGGACATTGGAGGCAAGAACACACAGGAGTAGGACTAGATTAGGATCTGGGTTGCCCCCACAACAGGTCCAGAGATCACCACAGTGTTGGAGGACTTCCTAGGGAGGTAAGGTGCACTGTGACTCCCAGCAGGGGAAAGGACTCTGACAGCAGTAACTCAAGAAAAACATTTATTTTTCTTATGTTTTGACTTATTCTGTAGATCCTCTGTTGTAGTTGTCAATTTTATTGGGACTATGAAATCTAATTAGGTTTCTGAGCTTTCTTTCTTTCTTTTTTTTTTTTTTCTCAGTCACACGTTTTACTGTTACAAACTTTTGTCCCTATGTTGGACTTTTGCAGTTCTGGGGAGTTTTCCTTTTTTTTTTTTTCCTCTCTCTCTCTCTCTCTCTCTCTCTCTCTCTTTTTTTCTAAATTTTTAATTTTTTAAACCTATTATTATTTTTCTACATTTATTCTTTTGTTTGCTTTTCCTACCATTCTTTTCCCCTTGCAATTAGTCTTTAATGTATATAAACCTTCCTTTTCTATCTCTATTAACATTGCATATCTAGTCTTTCTTTTCTTTCTTTCCTTTCCTCTCAGTATATTTGCCAGCTGTATTGTCATTACTTTATTCCCCAATTGGCACCTTGTTTTAGTTTTGTTTTCCAGATTATGCCTTAGTTACTTTTGTTCTTAACTGGTAGATATAATTTTTGATTTCTATTGTTGGCCAGGTCAATCTTCTGTATTTGTTGTTGTTGGACTGTTTGGATTTTGCTTATGGGTGTATATGTGTATATTGAGTGACAAACATTATTCTTGTTATAAATCTCTGCTGCTACATCAGATTTTTGCAGTTCTGTACAGTCCCTTTTTTCTTTCTTTTCTCTTTTTTATAATTTAAATTTTTTAAAGCTTACTTTATTTTTTTCTACCTTTATTCCTCTGTTTGCCTTTCCTTCTGTTCTTTTCACTTTGTGGTTAATTTTTAATGTATGTAAATCTTCATCTACCTCTGTTTAACTTTGCATATATATTCTTTCTTTCTTTTCTTTATTTCCTTTCTTCTCAAAGTATTTGTTAGTTTTGCTTTCATTGCTTTATTCTCAACTTGGCACCTTGGTTTAGTTTTGTTTTCCAATTTGTGCTTTAGTTAGATTTGTTCTCAACTGGTAAATATAATTTTTGATTTGCTTTATTTTCTGGGTCAATCTATTGTACTTTATTTCAGTTGGATTGTTTTTACTTATGGATGTATATTCCATTATTTTAATTACTATTTGCCTGATTTTGTCACTGCTATTTGTATGTGGTTCATCTTTGGTTTCTTATTTTTGGCTATTTGATTTAATATCAGTTAAGGCCATAACAAACCACTTGTGGGATATTTGTTCCTGACCAGAGATCACGCCCTGAGCCTTTGGTGTGGGAACACTGACTCCTAGACCCTAGACTACCAGAGAAGTAACCCAAAAGGAGTATCAAATAGTGAGAACTCACACAAAGGAAATCACTTGAATACAAGATTCAGCATCACCCAACCACTAGTAGCACCCTGTGCAGGATGCTCATCTAAACACCAAACAAAACAAAAATACAAACGTAATCATCAGCAGACAGGATTACCACCTCACTCAGTCTTGTCCATCAGAAGGAAACAAACAAACAAACAAACAAACCAAAAAACTCAGCACAAATCTCACTGTATACAAAGCTTACACAAACCACTGGACCAAACGTAGGAGGGCAGAAAGCAAAAGGGAGAAAGAATTCAAACTTGAAGCCTGGGAAAACAAGAGATCAAACACAATAAATTAAAAAATAATAATAATAATGAAAAGTCAGAGAAATGCTACACAAATGAAGGAACAAATTACAAACACAGAAATCCAAATAAATGAAGAGGAAATAGGCAAAATATCTGAAAAAGAATTCAAAATAATGATAGTAAAGATCAAAAACATTGAAAACAAAATAGAAGAAATACATGAATCAATTAAAAAGACCTAGAAGAACTAAATGATAAACATAAATAGACAAGCAACACAATTATTGAAATTAAAAATACTCTGGAAGGAATCAACAGCAGAATATATGAAGCAGAAGAACAAATCAGTGAGCTGGAATATAACATGGTGGAAATAACTTCTGAAGAAGAGAATAAAGTAAGAAAAATGAAAAGAACTGAGGATAGTCTCAGAGACACGTGGGACAATATCAAATACACCAACATTATAGGGGTCCCAGAAGAAGAAGAGAAAAAGAAACAGTATGAGAAAAATTTTAAAGAGATTATAGTTGAAAATTTCCCCAACATAGAAAAGAAAATAGTCAATCAAATCCAAAAGGTTCAAAGAGTCCCATACAGAATGAACCTAAGGATTAACACACCAAGACAGATACTAATCAAACTAATAAAGACTAGACACAAATAAAGATTAAAACCATCAAGGGAAAAGCAACAAGTAACTTATAAGAGAAACTCCATACATTTAACAGCTGATCTTCAGCAGAAACTCTGCAGGCCAGAAGAGAATGGCAGGATATATTTAAACTACTTATAGGGAAATATTTACAACCAAGATTACAGTAACCAACAAGGGTCTCATTCAAATTTGATGGAGAAAAAAAAAAAAAAAAGATTTTCAGACAAGCAAAGTTAAAAGAACTCACTACCACCAAACCAGCTTTACAAAAAATGTTAAAGAGACTTATATAGTCAAGAAATACAAAAGAAGAAAAAGATCTGCAAAATGAACCCCAAACAATTAAGAAAATGACAAAGTTCAGTTCAGTTCAGTTCAGTTTGCAAACCCATGAATCGCAGTATGCTAGGCCTCCCTGTCCATCACCAACTCCCAGAGTACACTCAGACTCATGTCCATCGAGTCCGTGATGCCATCCAGCCATCTCACCCTCTGTCATCCCCTTCTCCTCCTGCCCCCAATCCCTCCCAGCATCAGAGTCTTTTCCAATGAGTCAACTCTTCGCATGAGGTGGCCAAAGAACTGGATTTTCAGCTTCAGCATCAGTCCTTCCAATGAACACGCAGGGCTGATCTCCTTCAGAATGGACTACTTGGATATCCTTGCAGTCCAAGGGACTCTCAAGAGTCTTCTCCAACACCATAGTTCAAAAGCATCAATTCTTCAGCACTTAGCTTTCTTCACAGTCCAACTCTCACATCCATATATGACCACAGGAAAAACCATAGCCTTGACTAGATGGACCTTAGTCGGCAAAGTAATGTCTCTGCTTTTGAATATGTTATCTAGGTTGGTCATAACTTTTCTTCCAAGGAGTAAGTGTCTTTTAATTTCATGGCTGCAGTCAACATCTGCAGTGATTTTGGAGCCCCCCAAAATAAACTCTGACACTGTTTCCATTGTTTCCCCATCTATTTCCTATGAAGTGATGGGACCAGATGAAGCTCTATACAGTCAACAAAAATAAGACCAGGAGCTGACTGTGGCTCAGATCATGAACTCCTTATTACCAAATTCAGACTCAAATTGAAGAAAGTAGGGAAAACCGCTAGACCATTCAGGTATGACCTAAATCAAATCCCTTATGATTATACAGTGGAAGTGAGAAATAGATTTAAGGGACTAGATCTGATAGATAGAGTGCCTGATGAACCATGGAATGAGGTTCGTGACATTGTACAGGAGACAGGGATCAAGACCATCCCCATGGAAAAGAAATCCAAAAAAGCAAAATGGCTATCTGGGGAGGCCTTACAAATAACTGTGAAAAGAAGAGAAGTGAAAAGCAAAGGAGAAAAAGAAAAATATAAGCATCTGAATGCAGAGTTCCAGAGAATAGCAAGAAGAGATAAGAAAGCCTTCTTCAGTGATCAATGCAAAGAAATAGAGGAAAAGAACAGAATGGGAAAGACTAGAGATCTCTTCAAGAAAATTAGAGAGGCCAGAGGAATATTTCACACAAAGATGGGCTTGATAAAGGACATAAATGATCTGGATCTAACAGAAGCAGAAGATATTAAGAAGAGGTGGCAACAATACACAGAAGAACTGTACAAAAAAGATCTTCATGACCCACATAATTATGATGGTGTGATCACTCATCTAGAGCCAGACGTCTTGGAATGTGAAGTCAAGTGGGCCTTAGAAAGCATCACTATGAACAAAGCTAGTGGAGGTGATGGAATTCTAGTTGAGCTATTTCAAATCCTGAAAGATGATGCTGTGAAAGTGCTGCACTCAATATGCCAGCAAATTTGGAAAACTCAGCAGTGGCCACAGGACTGGAAAAGGTCAGTTTTCATTCCAATCCCAAAGAAAGGCAATGCCAAAGAACGCTCAAACTACCGTACAATTGCACTGATTTCACATGCTATTAAAGAAAATAACAAAAGAAACATATATATATCAATTATTACTTTAAATGTAAACGGATTAAATGTTCCAACCAAAAGACACAGATTGGCTGAATGGATACAAAAACAAGACCTGTATATATGCTGCCTACAAGAAACCCACTTCAGACCTAAAGACACATATAAACTGAAAGTGACAGGATGAAAAAGTATATCCCATGAAAATGGGAAGCAAAAGAAAGCTGGAGTAGCAATCCTCATGTGGGACAGAAGACCTTAAAATAAAAAAAAAAAAAATTACAAGAGATAAGGAAGAATAGTACATAATGATCAAGGGATCAATCCAAGAGGAAGACATAACAATTGCAAATATCTATTCACTCAATATAAGAACAACTCAATACATAAAGCAAACACTAGCAGACATAAAAGGAGAAATTGAAAGCAGCACAATAATAGTAGGAGACTTTAACACCCCACTCACACCATTTCACGATCATCAAAACAGAAAATTAACAAGGAAACACAAGACTTAAATTATACATTAGATGAGATGATCTCATTGAGATCTTCAGGGTATTCCATCCAAAGGCAGAATACACCTTCTTCTTGACAGTTTATGTGGACAATCTTGGATTCATGATCTCCAAAGAAGATTTAGCTTCAGGACAAGGAACCGGGCTTGATCACTCAACAGCTTTTGTGTAGCAGAGTTTTATTAAACAAGAAGGCACAGAGAAATATTTTGACATAGACATCAGAAGGGGGGCAGAGAGTGCCCCCCCAATAGTGTTAACAAGGGAGTTATATACTTTTTAAATTAGTTATTACAATAAATCAAAAGAATGTCTCAAGTTTTTGAAGATCTTACTAGACCCACTCATATAATTTACATTCTAAGATAATAAGATTAGCCAGGATGTTTTAAATAATGAGAAACTGTCCTCAAACAGGATACATTATTGTTATATAATCCTTAGTACAGAATTTAAACTTAGTTGTTTGCTGTATAATCATCATCTGGGCTTTAAAAAAAATGTTTTATGCGACTAAGACTTAGGAATGGAGAGAGAGAGAGAGAGAAAAGACGTTTGTCTTTTCCACCTCTTGGAGAACTTCAGACCCCTCTCTCCTCAGGGACCCCCAGAGTTCTTATCGACCTGCCTAGGAACTGACTCTCTCATTCTTCCCTTTTCTTTAATGAGAATTATGTTGCCAAGGGAAAACGACATCGTTTATGTTCCATATCTACTTCCTGCTGTTGAGGGGCGTCATCCCTAAATTGTTGAGGCAACATATTCTCCTAACTCTCATATTGAGTGTCTCGCATCCAGGGGCCCCAAGTAATAGTTGGAAGAGGCTGTGGCACTCGTAGGAACCTGAACATCCATTTCTAACTTAAAATTATTCAGATGGTTAGAAACAAACCACATCATACAGTTACAAATGTAAGGCAAAATAGTCATTCAACCAAGTTAAAACATAATCAAAATTAAAAGTCACATTTTCTGGGTATCAGTGAACTAAAATGGACTGGAACGGGTGAATTTAACTCAGATGACCATTATATCTACTACTGCGGGCAGGAATCCCTCAGAAGAAATGGAGTAGCCATCATGGTCAACAAAAAATTCCAAAATGCAGTACTTGGATGCAATCTCAAAAATGACAGAATAATCTCTGTTCGTCTCCAAGGCAAACAATTCAATATCACGGTAATCCAAGTCTATGCCCGAACCAGTAATGCTGAAGAAGCTGAAGTTGAATGGTTCTATGAAGACCTACGAGACCTTTTAGAATGAACACACAAAAAAGATGTCCTTTTCATTCTAGGGGACTGGAATGCAAAGGTAGGAAGTCAAGAAACACCTGGAGTAACAGGCATATTTGGCCTTGGAATGTGGAATGAAGCAGGGCAAAGACTAATTGAGTTTTGCCAAGAAAATGCACTGGCCAAACCAAACACCCTCTTCAAACAACACAAGAGAAGACTCTACACATGGACATCACCAGATGGTCAACACCAAAATCAGATTGATTATATTCTATGCAGCCAAAGATGGAGAAACTCTATACAGTCAACAAAAACAAGACCAGGAGCTGACTGTGGCTCAGATCATGAACTCCTTATTACCAAATTCAGACTCAAATTGAAGAAAGTAGGGAAAACCGCTAGACCATTCAGGTATGACCTAAATCAAATCCCTTATGATTATACAGTGGAAGTGAGAAATAGGTTTAAGGGCCTAGATCTGATAGATAGGGTGTCTGATGAACTATGGAATGAGGTTCGTGACATTGTACAACAGACAGGGATCAAGACCATCCCCATGGAAAAGAAATGCAAAAAAGCAAAATGGCTATCTGGGGAGGCCTTACAAATAGCTGTGAAAAGAAGAGAAGTGAAAAGCAAAGGAGAAAAGGAGAGATACAAGCATCTGAATGCAGAGTTCCAAAGAATAGCAAGAAGAGATAAGAAAGCCTTCTTCAGAGATCAATGCAAAGAAATAGAGGAAAAGAACAGAATGGGAAAGACTAGAGATCTCTTCAAGAAAATTAGAGATGCCAGGGGAATAATTCATGCAAAGATGGACTCAACAAAGGACAGAAATGGTATGGATCTAACAGAAGAAGAAGATATTAAGAAGAGGTAGCAAGAATACACAGAAAAATTGTACAAAAAAGATCTTCACGACCCAGATAATCATGATGGTGTGATCACTCATTTAGAGCAGACATCCTGGAATGTGAACTCAAGTGGGCCTTAGAAAGCACCACTATGAACAAAGCTAGTGGAGGTGATGGAATTCCAATTGAACTATTTCAAATCCTGAAAGATGATGTTGTCAAAGTGCTGCACTCAATATGCCAGCAAATTTGGAAAACTCAGCAGTGGCCATAGGACTGGAAAAGGTCAGTTTTCACTCCAATCCCAAAGAAAGGCAATGCCAAAGAATGCTGAAACTTCCACACAATTGCACTCATCTCACATGCTAGTAAAGTAATGCTCAAAATTCTCCAAGCCAGGCTTCAGCATTACATGAACCGTGAATTCCCTGATGTTCAAGCTGGTTTTAGAAAAGGCAGAGGAACCAGAAATTGAATTGCCAACATCTGCTGGATCATGGAAAAAGCCAGAGAGTTCCAGAAAAACATCTACTTCTGCTCTATTGACTATGCCAAAGCTTTTGACTGTGTGGGTCATAATAAACTGTGGAAAATTCTGAAAGAGATAGGAATACCAGACCACCTGACCTGCCTCTTGAGAAATCTGTATGCAGGTCAGGAAGCAACAGTTAACAATGGACATGAAACAACAGACTGGTTCAAAATAGGAAAAGGAGTGCGTCAAGGCTGTATATTGTCACCCTGGTTATTTAAGTTATATGCAGAGTACATCATGAGAAACGCTGGACTGGAAGAAACACAAGCTGGAATCAAGATTACCAGGAGAAATATCAATAACCTTAGATATGCAGATGACACCACCTTTATGGCAGAAAGTGGAGAGGAACTAAAAAGACTTTTGATCAAAGTGAAACAGGAGAGTTAAAAATATGGCTTAAAGCTCAGCATTCAGAAAACGAAGATCATGGCATCTGGTCCAATCACTTCATGGGAAATAGATGGGGAAACAGTAGAAACAGTGTCAAACTTTATTTTGGGGGGCTCCAAAATCACTGCAGATGGTGATTACAGCCATGAAATTAAAAGATGCTTACTCCTTGGAAGAAAAGTTATGACCAACCTAGATAGCATATTGAAAAGCAGAGACATTACTTTGCAGACTAAGGTCCGTCTAGTCAAGGCTATGCTTTTTCCATTAGTCATGTATGGATGTGAGAGTTGGACTGTGAAGAAGGCTGAGTGCCGAAGAATTGTTGCATTTTAACTGTGGTGTTGGAGAAGACTCTTGAGAGTCCTTGGACTGCAAGGAGATCCAACCAGTCCATTCTGAAAGAGATCAGCCCTGGGATTTCTTTGGAAGGAATGATGCTAAAGCTGAAATTCCAGTACTTTGGCCACCTCATGTGAAGAGTTGACTCCTTGGAAAAGACTCTGATGCTGGGAGGGATTGGGGCCACGAGGAGAAGGGGATGACAGAAGATGAGATGGCTGGATGGCATCACTGACTCGATGGACATGAATCTGAGTGAACTCTGGGAGTTGGTGATGGGCAGGGAGGCCTGGCGTGCTGCGATTCATGGGGTCACAAAGAGTCGGACACGACTGAGCAACTGAACTGAACTGAACTGAACCGAACTATGTCCATAGTTACATCAGTCCATCTTAGGATTGTTAGATGTCATCAGATCAAGAAGAGGAGTCACATAAAATTGTTGTTGGTGAAGGTATGCGCAGAGCAGATAAAAGTCCTTTTCTTGAAGCAGAGAAATCCAGCATGTTAAGCCTTCAATTGACAAGAAGTTTGAAAAGATGAAAGCTGAGCCACATAATTAGTTCTAAGGTTACAGGGTCTCTGACAATATCTGTGCACAAAAACCGTCTGTCATAGACACAGTCCCTTCTTCTTGGGGGCAATTCAAGACCTCATTAAAGCTATGGGTAAAACTTTAAGCCAACTGTTTTGTGTTACCTGAGTTAACTTATGCAGCTGTCTTTTATTGTCATTCACCTTTTTCTACCTTTCCCAAAGATTGGGGTCTCCAGGAACACTGTTAGTGATATTTTATTCCTTGAGCTTTTGACATCCCTTGAATTACAGCGGCTTTAAAGCTGGAGCATTGTTACTCTGAAATTTAGAGTTTAAGATCCCACTTATATCATAAGAAGTCAGTACAGTGAGATTTTGCCCATTTATTAACCTCAGGCTTTAGTGGATACTGCTTTTGATGTGGGGATAAGTGATGATAATTGAGCTTGGTAACAACAGGAAGAACATTTTGTGCTGGACCCTAGTTTTTTAATCAGCCCACACCTTAGGATTTACATTTTGTTCAATTAATGGGAGGGAAAGGACAGGCTCCATATTCATGAAAACAGAGGCCTGAACATTACTCAGTATGTCCCTCCCCAGAAGGGGTGAGGGAGACTTTGGCATGATCAGAAACTCATGAGAAAACAACACAGAGTCCCAGTTGCCACTTAAAAGATGACTGACATAATGTTTTGCTCATCCAGACAGTCTTATTACAGTAGTGGATCAGGAAGAAAGTGGGCCAGGGGCTTCAGTGAGCACAGAGAAAGTTGCCCCAGTGAGCCAGAGAAAGTTGCCCCAGTGAGCACAGAGAAAGATGCCCCAGTGTCCAAAATAAATTGACTGATTGATTCCCACCCCCCCACCCGCAGTTATTAATACCCAAGATCCCTCAGGTGTAATTACAATGAAAGCTTGTGTGGGGACCCCTGGGTACCTTCAGTCCAGATTGTCTTGAGAGTCCGACCCCTGGGGCCCACACCTCAGAGGGCAGTCACTTCTCCAGTATTCTCTTTTGGTCTTTGCAGACGGGACCTGGAGTTGGGGGCAGCTTAGATGCCTGGGGGCAATCCTGCTTGAGATGCCCCTCCTTTCCACAGTAATAACAAGTCCATCCCTTTTCACCTGGGCCACTCTGGGCATTTTTCTCAGGCTGTTTCAGAGGGGATCTAACAGCCATGCTGGGGTTTCAGTCTATTGCCTGGTTCTTTTCTTCTTCTTCTTCTTCTTCTTTTTTTTTTTTTGCTTCTTATTTTCCTCCTGATATGGTCTACCATAATACACAATCTGAGCCAGCTGCAACAGTTTTTTAAAGATGGATTTGGTCCAAATGTCTGTTTTCATAAATTACTTCAGATATCTGGAGCTAAGAGTGAGAAATCTATCTTATAAGATCATTCCTTCTGCACTTTCAAGATCATTAGTAAACTTGTGGAGAGCCTCCCATAATCTATCTAGGAATTTACCAGGAATGTCCTTCTCTCCCTGTTGTATGTCAGCCAACTTGGCATAGTTTAAAGTCAGCATGCACTTGCTTAAGTCCTTCAAGAATACATATGACAAAGTGACTCTTATTGGAACCGCTTGGCTCCCAGTAGGAAGGAGGGCTAATTTGTGTTCCCTCTTTTCCCTTGTTTCACATTTAAGCCATTTATCTCCAAAAGTAGTAGCTTCCCTCAGAACTAGAGCTCTCAAGTCAGGAGTCAGCGTCTGTCCTAAGACATACATTACATCTATCCAAGTTAGGTCATAAAGTAAAGTTAGTCCTGTGAAGGCTTCCATGTACTTTTTGGATCCTCTAAATAGTCTTGACCACAACTGGGACTGTTTGAGATTCTACTGAGACTGAAGCCACTCCTCCTAGAAGGGTTCCCTAATTCTCAGCCTGTTCAGTTGGGAGCCCCAGATACAGGGGCAAAGTAAGAGAACAAGAGGCAGCTGAAAGTTTCACACCCAAATCCTGCACCCTTAGGACATAAGTCTGGCATGTCTCTCAGAGAGAACACATACGGCACTTCTACCCATTTCTCTTGTTTTCTACAGAACTGATCTAGTTGAAAAACAGTAATAAGTGAGATCCTTCAACAGGTTTGTCAAAGGATATTGTGGCCATTCAGTATCACAGAAGATCAAGCATGTCTTTTTAAACTCTGGGGATCAAACTTTTCCCAGCTTCTTCTTTTTTTTTTTTTTTCTTTATAATAAATAAATTTTAAAGGAGTAGTTTTGGAACTGCTAGCTCCCATATGTAGGAGAGAAAAAAAGTGGCATCCACAGCTGTGGCTTCTTTCCACTGGAGGCATCCCTCCCTGCTCTAGATGGGGGTGTAGAGAGACTTTTCACTGAAGCTTCCCTTCTCTGATCAGACTTAGTCTGTCCCTTTCTGATGCAGGCATCTTACTTGTCCCTCCTGGTTCTACCACTGAACCGGGGTGGAAATTCACCTGGTGTAGACCTGATGGCATCCCAGATGGATTTAATTCCATACCACAAGACCTTTGTTTTATTTGACCTTTTCTCTGATGCTACCCAGAGTATAACAGAGTAGCTTTCCCCGATTTTTTTCCCAAGCTAGTACTACTAGGAGAAGCATCCATCTCAAGTGTGCCTGTGCACATTGCTAAGTACAGTCCTGACCTCAGTAGAAGCAGTGAGTCATTGCCACATCAGTATAGAAAAAGAGATGATGGAGGGTTGGCTAGTGAGGAAAAAGTGGTTTTTGTCCTCAAGCTACTAGGACCAATCCTTCTAATCCATTTCCACAGATTCCAAAGAAAGAAATATCTAAGGAATTGAGACAAAAGCCATCGGAGAGCCTCCTCTGGTCCTCTAAGGGCTAGTACTACTGAAAGAAGCCCATATTACTTCCATTCTGACCACATATTGCAATTCCCGATCTGTGTCCTCAAAAACTTCATGGTCACCAGCAGTGCTTCTCTCCATATAGACAGGAGGAACAGCCATGATAAAGACTCACTTTCACTTCGCTGGCTGGCCCCTGAATCAAACAGCCAAGAGAGTAACCTCTAGCCTGAGAGACGTTTCTGAAGCTAGAGTTCCACCTGGTTCCCAAATGTGCTCTTGTAACTTTTGGCACCTAGCAAGGCTAGGCTCTTCCATACCTGGGGTATAGTAAAAGTACACAGTAAGAGCATTGATCACAAGTTCCATAAAAGTCTATGATCTTACAAATTATGTTAGCAGTTCTAATTACCCACACAATTACTAAATGGTCAAAGAGACCAGGAAGAGATGACTGGGAAAGGAAAGGTCGACCTACACTCTTTACATCTGTGGTTGCTTCCTTTGAAGGGAACTTGGCTGCCTCTTGGCATTGGCAGGTAGGTATAAACCCTCAATAAAGTTCGCCTTTTGGGGCTGCCTTCAGTTATTATGAGGTACTGAAAAACCACAGAGCAGGACTCATCACTTGTTTCATGCATGGTGTGCCATTCATTCACACAAGCACACCCTTAGAGTAAGTAAAGTAGAAAATGTGCATACTGAGACAGCAGAAAGGCTAGAGCTCTGAGTGCTCTTACCTTGTCCTGAAGATACCAGACAAGCCCCCAAGATAATAACTTATGGTGAACGATGTCAGATTTGTGATTTCTGAAGAAGATTTAGCTTCAGGACCAGAAGCCAGGCTTGATCACTCAACAACTTTTATGTAGCAGAGTTTTATTAAAGTAAGAAAAGATACAGAGAAAGCTTCTTACATAGACATCAGAAAGGGGATGGGGAGTGCCCCCACCCCCCAACCCCACAAGTGTTAGCAAGAGAGTAATATACTTTCTAAATTAGTTATTACAATAAATGAAAAGAATGTCTCAAATCTGTGAAGATCTTACTAGACTCACTTCCATAATTTATAGTTTAAAATAACAAGATTGTCCAGAATATTTTCAGGAAGGAGAAACTGTCCTCAAGCAGGATCCATTGTTGTTATATAATACTTGACGTGACGTGACGTGAAGTTGCTCAGTCGTGTCTGACTCTTTGAGAACCCATGGACTGTAGCCCACCAGGCCTCTCCATCCATGGAATTTTCTAGGCAAGAGTACTGGAATGGGTTGCTATTTCCTTCTCCAGGGAATCTTCCAGACCCAAGGATTGAACCAGGGTCTCCCACATTGTGGGCAGATGCTTTACCATCTGAGCCACCAGGGAATCCTTAGCAGAGTTTAAACTGAGTTGTTTGTTGTGTAATCATCAGTTCTGGGCTTAAAGAAAAAAAGAAAAAAAACTTGTTTCTGTGACTAAGACTGAGGAATGAAAAAGAAATAAAAGACATTTGTTCTTTCCTCTTCCTTGAGAATTCCAGACCCCTATCTCCTCCTCAAGAACCCCAGACCCCTCTCCTTGGGGATCCCTGAAAACCTTATAAACCTGCCTAGAAACTGACTCTCATTCTCAACGGAACATGGAACATTCTCCAGGATAGACCACATCTTGGGCCACAAATCAAACCTCAGTAAATTAAAAAAAATTGAAATCATATCAAGCAGCTTCTCTGACCATAAGACTATGAGAATAGATATCAATTACAAGGGGGGGGGGCTGTAAGAAATGCAAACACATGGAGATTAAACAATACGTTTCTAAATAACCAACAGGTTACTGAAGAAATCAAAAAGGAAATAAAAAAAAAATTCTAGAAACAAATGGCAATGAAAACGTGACAACTCAAAACCTATGGGATGCAGCAAAAGCAGTCCTAAGAGAGAAGTTTATAGCAATACAATCCTACTTCAAGAAACAAGAAAAGTATCAGATAGACAGCCTAACTTTACACCAAAAGCAACTGGAAAACAAAGAACAAAAAAACCCAAAATTAGTAGAAGGAAAAAAATCATAAGAAACCCAGCAGAAATAAACGGAAAAATAAATGAAAGAAACAAGAGAGAAGAATCAAATCAACAAAATTAGAAATGCAAATGGAAAGGTTGCAACAGACAATGCAGAAATACAAAGAATTATAAGAGACTTTTAAGAACAATTATATGGCAATAACGGAGAAGGCAATGGCATCCCACTCCAGTACTCTTGCCTGGAAAATCCCATGGATGGAGGAGCCTGGTAGGCTGCAGTCCATGGGGTTGCTAAGAGTCGGACATGACTGAGAAACTTCACTTTCAATTTTCACTCTCATGCATTGGAGAAGGCAATGGCAACCCATTCCAGTGTTATTATCTTAAGAATCCCAGGGATGGGGGAGCCTGGTGGGCTGCCATCTATTGGGTCGCAAAGAGTTGGACATGACTGAAGTGACTTAGCAGTAGCATACAGCAATAAAATGAGTAACCTGGAATAAATTGACAGATTCTTAGAAAAGTTCAATCTTCTAAGACTGAAACAGGAAGAAATAGAAAGCAATTATAACAGTCAGAGAATAAAAAGAAATAAAAGGAGTCTATATTGGAAAAGAAGAAATAAACCTTTCTATCTAGGAATTTACCAGGAATGTCCTTCTCTCCCTGTTGTATGTCAACCAACTTGGCATAGTTTAAAGTCTTAGCATGCACTTGCTTAAGTCCTTCAAGAATACATATGACAAAGTGGCTCTTATTGGAACCACTTGGCTCCCAGTAGGAAGGAGGGCTAAAACAAACAACCCAATCAAAAAGTGGGAAAAAGAACTAAACAGATATTTATCCAAAGAAGACATACAGATGGTTAACAAACACATGAAAATATGCTCAACATTGCTCATTATTAGAGAAATACACATCAAAACTGCAAAGAGATATGACCTCACACCGGTCAGAATGGCCATCATCAAAAAGTCTATGAACAATAAATCCTGGAGAGGGTGTGGAGAGAAGGGTACACTCTTGCACTGTTGGTGGAAATGTAAATCGATACAACCTCTATGTAAGACAATAGGAGATTCATTTAAAAAACTAGGGAAAAAAAAAAAAACATATGACACAGCAATCCCACTCCTAGGCATATACCCTGAGGAAATAAAAATTTAAAAAGGCACATGTATCCCATTGTTTATTGCAGCACTATTTACAATAGTTAGAACATGGAAGAAACCTAGATGTCCATCAACAAATGAATGGATAAAGAAGCTGTGGTTCATATACACAATGGAATATTTTTCAGCCATCACAAGGAATTCAATTGAGTTAGTAAAAATGAGGTGAATGAACCTGGAACCTATTATACAGAGTGAAGTTAAAGAAAGATAGATATCATATTCTTACACATATATATAGAATGTAGAAAAATAGTACTGAAGAATTTATTTACAGGGCAGCAATGGAGAAACAGACATAGAGAAGAGACTTATGGATATGGGGAGAGGGTGAGATAAATGGAAAGAGTAACATGGAAACTTATATTACCATATGTAAATTAGATAGCTAACAGGAATTTGCTCTATGGCTCAGGAAACTCAAACATGGGCTCTGTATCAACTTAGAGGGGTGGGATGGGGAGGAAATGGGGGGGGGCGTTCAAAATGGAGGGGATATATGTATACCTGTGACTGATTCATGTTGAGATTTGAAAGAATACAGCAAAATTCTGTATAGCAATTATCCTTCAATAAAAAGAATAAATTAAATGTTTAAAAAACTAAAGATTGTTTAGGTTTTATGAGACTTAGGTTTACATCTCCCTCTATTTTGGACTCTAGAAAGACAAGACTTATTTTTCCAGGCTCCAATTTACATCCATCTATTAAATAATGGGAAGGTAACTTCTGAATACTTTCCCTTACTAAGTAGAAATAGAGAAATTACATTGTCCTTAATATTCTGTATTGAATGTTTCCTTATAACTGTTAATAATGAGCATTTTTGTTTAAAAATGTATATCAGGAATAACAGTCATATGAAAATATACTCAATATTGCAAATTATTAGGTAAATAAAAAGAACAAAATTCTACCATTTGTAACACCATGGTTGGACATAAGGAATGTGCGTTATGTGCGTTAGTTGCTCAGTCGTGTCCGACTCTTTGCGACACCATGGACTGTAGCATACCAGGCTCCTCTGTCCAAGGGATTCTCCAGGCAAGGATACTGGAGTGGGTTGCCATACCCTCCTCCAGGGGATCTTCCCGACCCGGGGATTGAACCCAGGTCTCCCCCATTGCAGGCGGATTCTTTACCATCTGAGCCACCAGGGAAGCCCTTGCTTAGAGAAATAAATGAGAGAAAGACAAAAAATGAAACAAATGATTGCATATAACAAAACAGACATAGACTCACGGATATAGATAGCAGACTAATGAACACCAGTGCAGAAGGAAAGGGATGAGGGGCTGGATAGGGTGCTTATGGGATTAAATGGTACAAATTGCTGTGTTTGCCAAGAGCTGGAGCAAATTACTATATACCCTTGCTAAAGAATCTGCCTGTCAGTGGAGGAGACATAAGAGATATGGGTTCAAACCCTAGGTTAGGAAGATCCCTTGGAGAAGGGCATGGAAACCCACTACAGTATTCTTGCCTGGAGAATCCCACGGAGAGAAGAGACTGGTGGGCTACCATATAGCCCACAGGATTGCAAAGAGTTAGACAAGACTGAGGCAACTTAGCACACACACACATGCTTTACCAGTCTCCCTTAATGTACTTAACCATGTTACACTTGTTGTTGTTCAGTGGCTAAGTGGTGTTCCACTCTTTGCACCCTCATGAACTATGGCACAGCAGGCTTCTCTGTCCTCCACTGTCTCCTGGAGTTTGCTCAAATTCATGTCCATTGAGTCAGAGATGCTATATAACCATGTTATCCTTTGTCATTTACCAAACTAATAAACTAACATTAGTATAATAACATTAGTAAACAGCAGACTTTATTTGGATTTCATCAGAATTTCCTTCAATGTCATTTCTTTCTAATCTAGAATTTAATCCAGAATATAGTATTATATTTAATTCCCATGTCCCCTTAGTATCCTCCACTATGATAATTTCTTAGTCTTTCATTGTTTTTCATGACGTTCACTTTTTTGAATAGTATTGGTTGGATATTTTATAGAATTCTCTATATCTGAATTTTTCAGATGTCTTCTCATGATTAGACTCAGGTTATAGAACTTTTTGAATTCTCTACAAGGGAAGTGCCCTTCTCATTAAACTATATAATTTGGGACACAAGAACCTGAATTTTACTAGTGATGTCAGCACTGAGTAATATTAAGATTGTGTCTGTCAGATAACTATTTTCCCCTTTCCACACAATACTTTGCAAATATATACCTTTTTCACATCATATTCATTAGAAGTATGTTACTAATACTAAGTCTAGCTCACTGTTCAGGGGAGTAAAATTAAGAACCAACACCAGGAGAGACAATTATCAAAGACTATAGGTAAAGACATGCCAAAATATGTTAAAAGATATGTGGAGACATGTTAAAATAACCATTGAGATTAATAAATATTATTTGGCAATTGCTATGTAAATATCATGTTTCTTCTTAAAGTTTCACCCTTTATTTATATTTATTGGCTGATTAAAGTATACTTTGGGCTTCCCTGGTGGCTGAGATGGTTAAGAATCTGCCTGCAGTGTGAGTGACCCAGGTTTGATCTCTGGGTTGGAAAGATCCCCTTGAGAAGGGAATGGCTAATCACTCCAGTATCCTTGCTTGGAGAATCCCATGGACAGAGAAGCCTGGTGGTCTATAGTCCTTGGGGCTGCAAAGAGTTGGTCACAACTGAATGACTAACATTTCACTTTCATAGAATACTTTACTGATTGTACACAACAAGATAGGGGTTTTTGAGCCCTTCTCCTTCTTTAAGACGATGGGATAGACACTGTTAAGATGGGTCCTTTTTCAACTTTTTTGTTTCAAATTTGTCAACATTGACAAACTTTCTCTTGTTCTTTTATTAAAAGTTTTATGAATCAATTCTGGTTAAAGAAAGTTAAAATAAAAGCCTATTAATCTATAGCAAAAAAAAAAAAAGAATGGGGGGTTCTCGAGTACTGGAAGACTGAGTTTGGACAAAAGACTCTCTGAAAACTGAAGGGCTCTCTCTTTCTCTCAAAGTAATAGGACTAGTGGTCCAGGAGGGTCTTAACCCTTAGAGGCCTTCAGAACCATATGGTCCAACACACTGTTGGTATTTCCAACCACACATTAGTTTTAATATTTATCAGTGGTTTTCACTTATAAGACTTATGGCTGAAATGTTCTAATGACTTTCTATTTCTTTGGTTTATTCAATATTTTTGCATTTAAATGTTGAAACACATTTGAACATGAGGAGCTCTTTCTGATTGGTTCTCATGTCCTTATGACATGGAAAGACTCAATTCCTGGTTAGAAATCTGTGTGTAGTTTTTCAGGCCTGATTATAGGCAATGATAAAGACTTTAGCTGGAAGGTCTCATGGGGGAATTCTGCCCTCTTGACCCCAGACCCAGGCTAGAGCCAATGCGCTGCAGTCTCTGAAGGAAGTTGCAGTCAAGGACTCAGGCACTTCTGGCCTAGAAAATGGTTAACATATTTTGTTTCTTAAGTCATTAGCATGTTTATATTAATGTCTCTTCTGCCTTGGGCAGAAGTCTTCTTCAATTGTACCTGATGAAGCCTGCTTTTGAGGAAAGGGAAGGAGTGGGAGAGAAAGGAAAAGATACTTTAAGCCCCTTTTCCTCTTCCTGATGTACTGAATTCTTTTTCACTCCAAGTTCTCCCTGTTGGGCCTTCTTTCCCAATTCTAGGTTCAATAAAACTGTTAGAGACTATTGTTTGGAGTTTCCTTAACAGTGAGGGGACACCCATATTTGTGTTAATCCATTGGGCCTTCAGCCAGTGGAATTTTGTAGACAGATTGTTAGACGAATTCTGGAGGAAAAGTGATGGAAATCTGGTCTAAGTTCCACATAGTATCATAAATGAGAGCTTGAGTTTTGTATGTTTCAATCATGACTCAGACTAGTGAGTTTAGTTCAGTTCAGCCACTCAGTTGTGTCCCATTCTGTGAGACCCCATGGACTGCAGTACACCAGG
Source organism: Oryx dammah (assembly GCF_014754425.2). NCBI lineage: Eukaryota > Metazoa > Chordata > Mammalia > Artiodactyla > Bovidae > Oryx > Oryx dammah. The sequence continues at coordinate 42,359,646 of NW_024070208.1, forward strand.
CTTCCCTGTCCTTCACCAACTCCTGTAGCTTGCTCAGACTCATGTCCATCGAGTTGGTGATGCCATCCAACCATCTCATCCTCTGTCGTCCCTCTCTCCTCCCACCTTCAATCTTTCCCAGCATCAGGGTCTTTTCCAGTGAGTCAGTTCTTCACATCAGGTGGTCAAAGTATTGAAGTTTCAGCTTCAGCATCAGCCCTTCCAAACTTGAGAACCCCATGAATAGTATGAAAAAACAGACTAGTGGGGTTACTAGCTAATGGAGATACCAAGATTCATGTAATGCTGTGGAGACTGGAATTCCAGGGAGAAGAGTGAAGAGAACTTGCTTAGCAAATCAAGTATTCAGGTGAGACTGTAGAGCTAAAGGCCAAATAAGTAAAGGCCACACCCTAGGTTATAACCTATTACTAAGACAAGACTGAAATAGACCTATAGAAGAAAACATAAAACTATAGCTGGGAAGGACAAAGGGATCTACCAGTAAGAGAACTGTATGCAAAAACAGTACTCAATACCTCTGAAAGGAGTACAACATAAGTAGCATCCATACTGTCTAACGTATTAACAAAATGCTAGACATACAAAGTAGAAAAATGTGACTATTGCTAACACTACTGCTTCTTAGTACAGACTCCAAGAAGACTTGGAAGTAATAGTGAACTTAAAATAGACTATTATATAGATTATGATATTAAGAATTCATGTCCAAATTCCAAACACAAATAATAAAATTATTTAAAATAGTTTAAAAATATAATAGATGGAAAAAATATGAAATAACAATTTGATCAACAAAAATAATGCATATAAGGAAGAAAACTATATAGGTAAACTAGCTGGCACTAATACAAAATGACTGAATTGTCAAATGTTTCATATACATTAATGTTATATTGAATAATTAAAATTACCTTGGCCAAAATAATTATGTTATATGTTTAAATATTTATGAGATTGTTTCATTTCTACATAATTCTTTTAATACCCAGGCAGAATTTTAATGCATATGTCTTTATTTTTTAATATATTGACTGTCCAAAGTATTCAGAAGTATGTATTATGCTCTGGTAATTATTTTGCTTTATTCTGATGAATTTTCAAGTTTGTCTAAATAAGGCAAACCGTAAAGTTTCCAATGATATAAATAATAATTTGACAGTAGTACTATTTTGATTTGTTTGCTTTTATTACTCATAAAGAGAGAATGACGAAAAGTAACTACAAGATTTATTTTCTTGAACTTATGTAAATTAATCGCAGGTTTTAGTTGTTTATGAAAATTCCATTGCTACATTATACTACTACTACTACTACTACTAGAATATTAAGGTAGATGTATTTCTAATGTAAAAATATTATGATTGTGTTTTGAAAATATTTAAAATCTTTCTCAATCTAAATATTGTATTCTAACACTGGTTTTGTCCTTTTCCTTCAAAATCAGACCAGATTGTTCACAACTCAAACAGAAGTAATTTTATTTTCAGATTAAAAAGTTGTATTTCATAAATACAACAAATGTGTGTCATATTATTCATTAAAGGAGAACCTATATCAAAATAAAATAAACTATTACAATTCCTATTGAAAAACTAACATATAGTAAACTCAATCACAATCAGCAGTTACAACTTGCAGGAAATTGCACTAACATGGCACTAGAGAAGATCGAGAAAAAAAAAAAAAAAGAAAGAAAGAAAAAAATTAATTCATTTAGTTTAGTGTATTGTTTCCTTTCAATTTAGAATCATCCTCAGTTCCTTCAGTTACTGCTGCATTCATTTCTTGATCATCTAGTCTCAGGTATTTGGGGAGTAGATGATTAGTATGTCTTCACCACTTTGACCTCTCTTGGTTAAACTTCATCATTTACCCTTAAACTCTGTCTCCTGCTGGCCAAATCCAAGTTATATTTAAGACATCCATCTTTGGCACTTGATGAGACCCAGGTCTTCCTGATTTCTTTTTCCTTCACTAAAATTATTTCCTCCTCAGTTTTTTGTGTTGCTTAGCTTGTGAAGAAGTAGAATTATTCAACTTAAATAGTTAACAGGAAAAATGTTTTCATATCATGTATATGACATTCAAATAAAGTAATTGGACTAAGAATATCTCTTTTGAAAAACCTATGAAAATTGAGTTGGGGGAGAGAGGTGGGAGGGGGGTTCAGGACTGGGAACTCATGTACACCCGTGGCAGATTCATGTCAATGTATGGCAAAACCAATACAGCATTGTAAAGTAAAATTAAAAAATAAATAAATAAATATTATTTTTAATGAAAAAGCTATGAAATTGAGTTCATTAAACTGAAAATCACAAAAGTGAAGTTGAAAAAGACAGGAGGAAATTATTAAAGAGCTATTTCTGTGGGAAGAGAATAGGTCTCTATTCTGTAATAGGATCCTACCAATTAAGCCAAGGATGGGAAGAAATGCATTTCTTTGCATCTTAAATAGAATTTTTAATATTTGATTTTGTAAATTATTTTCCATGCAGTAGATTTTTCATTATTATTATCACATTAACTGTGTGATTATCAGTCTAGACAAATGTGGAAGTGATGGTCATCCTGTTACTAGCACAGCTTCCACTGGTAAAGAAGATCTTTCATTGTCTCTGGTGGCAGGGGTACAGGAATGCTGTTCTACCAATTCTACTCAGAAAATAATCTATGGTGAGCCTATTCAGTTTCTTTGATTTTTATTCCTTCTATGCAAGATATATGATCAATACCAAAATCATAGATGAGTTATAGAAAGAATTGGAATTTATAATTATTTAATCTACTTTGAAAGAAATCCTTTCTTATCTTTCATAAACAAAATCAACAGAATCACCAGATTGATTTTGACACTCAACCCACCTTCTCAAGACCAGATCCTCTTATTGATATTTTGGAATAAATACTAAAATCAATCACTATCAGAAATTTCAGCTCTTCGAATTAGTTGTATTCCTTTGAGCTGTCTATTTAAAACACAGAGGTGACAAACTAATAATTCTATTTTAACAAGATCAGTTAAATTCCCTGATACAATTTAAAGGATTTAAACCTATTTCTCAATATAAATTATAAAACACAAAGTAATTCTGGAGAACAATTTTAGTAGAATAGTTAATTTTTACAATTTCAGTACAGTAAAATACATTTCATGGATTATGACTCAAATATCTATTTTTAAGATTATCCCACATATTCCTCTCATCTATTAACTTATCCTGATTTTTTTTCTTTTAGGAAATTGTGTGAATACTAAAGTCTAATGTAGCTTGAGTAAGATAGTCTAGAGAGAGAATTTTAAAAAAATTGAATTGATAATGCTGATGGAAAAGTGAATATACCATGGGCATATACACATATATATGTGTATATACATGTATGCATATATATACATATCTATATAGAGAGATATAGGTAGACATATATATCTATCACATACCTATCATCTGTCTATATGTCTAATCACTGTGTGGTAGACTAAACTAGTGTTCAGGAAAATAAACTGAGAGTAAATCACAGCAATTAGACAATGTATCTCCCAGTTAAAAATGAAATATTATTCATTCCTGGAAGCAGAAATAGCACACTCATTTTTAAATTTTTCTTAGTCTATCCTTTTATTTTTTTAGTATTTAAAACAAAATTTCTAACTTTAAGCATTGTTCTTTTAAATATTGTTTGTCCAGCTCTACTTTACTTGTAACATCTTACCTTTACAGGCTGCAATGGTATGCTACTAGTTGCACCATATTTTAATATGGCTTAGAAGATTAATACTGCACATTATCTGACTTCTTTTATTTTAGTTGAGATTTTGGATATCATCCCGGTTATTTATTTTATGATACACAAGCTTTGCAGAAAATGTTTTAAGGGAATCAATCATAAATATTCTGACATTTGGCTTATTAATTTTCAGAGTAAAAACTTCAGTTAATCTCTCCCCATTTTGGCTGCAGTTGATCCTATTTTTACAGGGGTTTCAGCAGAGTTTTGTAAGCTTTGAAGATGATAGGTGTTATTTAATGAATATTATTTATAGTTTCAAGTTAGTCATTTGCACATGCACTTTATGTATTTAATATTACTGAAATCAAAACCACATAAAGATGAGTTATCTTTATAAAATGTTCTATGTGCCTCATTCCTTATGGCAACTTAATGCAGTGATGCTTTATACCACACCAAGCTGCAAATGTTTGTTAACTCTCAATTATTTTATTGAAGTAAGCAGATTTCTGACAACCATCTGTTTAGAGTGTACTTGCTTCTGTTAATAAATCCGTTTGAAAGTGAAATAGTCATTAAAGCAAGGAAGTAAGCACAGCATCTCTTGGAAGTTGGAGCTATATATATTTTGTGACACATCCTGTGCAATGTTAGTTATAGAGGCATAAAATGAGTGCAGAATTTCTGATTAAAAAAAAGAGTTTTATTTATATGGCTCTTATACAAATATCATCTTTAAGGCAAACCAATGAGGAATATATTTTAGTCTTAAATTTTACATAATTTGCATTAACACCAAAAAAGTATAATGAAGCATTAACAACATTTTTACTATTCATTACTCTAAATATTTTGCATTTGAGCATTTTTAAACTTTACATTTTCTTTCTCTAGTATCTCCAAATGATATTTAAGGACTATTTGACCAGAGCTACCTAATTGCTTTGATATGATTTATAGTAAACTTTCTACACTGCTTTACTCAAGGAGACCATCAATGCTGCAAATTGTATAACTGACTGAGTATATTCACTCTGGAACATGTGATATAGACTTGCTTGTAAGGAAACAACTTGATCACAAATCAATACCTGTAGTGCTAAGTGTCAGCCTATTCAATTGCTTTTAATATTTAAAATCATTGTTTATCATGTTTTCAATGAAATCTTTATGTAATTCTTATATCTCCTGGTTTGCTTTCAAATACCCTCTTATTGTTTCTGCATTTTCTCCTTCTACTTTAGTGAGTTTTTAGGTCTGAAAGATGATTTTCAGAGCTTGTCAAGGTGAATTTTTATGCATTCTAAATTCTATACTTATTTAGATTATCTGGAACACAACCTCTCAATTTGACTAAAAATAACAATGAAAACTCTATTTAGATATTCCCATGTCATATGTTAACAAACAAAAATGATTTTACAGCTTTTTTTTTTTTTTGTCCCGTTAACAACTTAACCAATCTAAGATAATATTTTAAAGTTCTATTCAAGGAAGCATATATCTGATAACATAAAATATGTCTTTTCTATGGACAGGAAAAATTCCAAAAGATGCTCACACACTCTAACTGGAACATGTGCCTAAATCCCCTGACAGAGATGTTTCCTGAACCTAATCAAATTCTTGCTGCTTATAGATCAAGAAGATAGAAGATTCTCTTTGCTTCTTTAAATATAAAGATAAGGCTGGCCTTGAAAATTGAAGAAAAAAATTCTCATGCTCAGTCGTGTCTAATTTCGCAAACCCAAGGACTATAGACTGCTAGGTTCCTCTGTCCATGAGAGTCTCCAGGCAATAATACTGGAGTGGGTTGCCATTTCTTCTTCGAGGGATCTTTCTGACCCAGAGATCCAACATGTGTCTCCTTTTCCAAACTGAATTAATATACTTGTCTTTAAAACACAAGTGTTTGTTGCAATAAGGGTCTGTAGGAATATCAGCAAGAATATTTTCATTGTCCCAGCATCATCAAGTAATATGAAGGTTTAGAGTACAAACCAAGGAAGGGTCTCATAGTAGAACTTCAGTTCAGTTCAGTTGCTCAGTCGTGTCTGACTCTTTGAGACCCCATGAATCACAGCACGCCAGGCCTCCTTGTCCATCACCAACTCCCGGAGTTCAATCAGACTGGCGTCCATCAAGTCAGTGATGCCATCCAGCCATCTCATTCTCTGTCGTCCCCTTCTTCTCCTGCCCCCAATCCCTCCCAGCATCAAAGTCATTTCCAAGGAGTCAACTCTTCGCATGAGGTGGCCAAAGTACTGGAGTTTCAGCTTTAGCATCATTCCTTCCAAAGAAATCCCAGGGCTGATCTCCTTCAGAATGGACTGGTTGGATCTCCTTACAGTCCAAGGGACTCTCAAGAGTCTTCTCCAACACCACAGCTCAAAAGCATCAATTCTTCAGCGCTCAGCCTTCTTCACAGTCCAACTATCACATCCATTCATGACCACTGGAAAAACCATAGCCGAGGCTAGGCGGACCTTAGTTGGCAAAGTAATGTCTCTGCTTTTGAATATACTATCTAGGTTGCTCATAATCTTTCTTCCAAGGAGTAAGCATCTTTTAATATCATGGCTGCAATCACCATCTGCAGTGATTTTGGAGCCCCCCAAAATAAAGTCTGACACGTTTCTACCGTTTCCCCATCTATTTCACATGCAGTGATGGGACCGGATGCCATGATCTTCGTTTTCTGAATGTTGAGCTTTAAGCCAACTTTTTCACTCTCCTCTTTTACTTTCATCAAGAACTTATACTATGCTTATACTTGGAGTGAGCACTGATGTACAGTTAGAAGCAGTCTTGGTGACATAGTGGATGATAATACAGGACATATCAAATTAATATAACTCCCAATAGAAGTGATTCAATCTGACATAATCTCAATATAGCAAGTATCAATGAAAATAGGAGGAAACACAGATATGGTTTTATATAAGGTAAAAAATTTAAAAATCAATAACAAAATAAATTATAAAATAAACCATAAAATATTCTTTTTTAAAAAATAGCAGATTAATAGGGAAATATTGAGTAAATATTGAGTAAATTTTGTTCCTTGGATGAAAAGTGGTATTCTCCCTCAATGCATTTGTTGCTAGAGAGTCTGTTAATTACAGGACCCTTCACTATTGGAAAAAGGATAGATACATAACCTGTTCAATCACAGAATCCCAACAGGATTAACTCAAATACATTGGCTCAAGCAAAGTTTCAAAGATACAGAAAGAAAGAAGCTGTGATTTGTTTTGATTGCTTATATTAATTTTAGCCATATATTAAGTCAAAGTCCTTATTGTTACTTAAGAGTTAAAAGTGTAAAATTCAGATAATGCTGTAAGGACTGTTCAGTTCAGTTCAGTCACTCAGTCATGACCGATCCTTTGCGACACCATGAATCGCAGCACGCCAGGCCTCCCTGTCCATCACCATCTCCCGGAGTTCACTAAGACTCACATCCATTGACTCTGTGATGCCATCCAGCCATCTCATCCTCGGTCGTCCCCTTCTCCTCCTGCCCCCAATCCCTCCCAGCATCAGCGTCTTTTCCAATGAGTCAACTTTTCGCATGAGGTAGCCAAAGTATTGGAGTTTCAGCTTTAACATCATTCTTTCCAAAGAAATCCCAGGGTTGATCTCCTTCAGAATGGACTAGTTGGATCTCCTTGCAGTCCAAGGGACTCTCAAGAGTCTTCTCCAACACCTCAGTGCAAAAGCATCAATTCTTCGGTGGTCAGCCTTCTTCACAGTCCAACTCTCACATACACACATGACCACAGGAAAAACCATAGCCTTGACTAGGCAGACCTTAGTTGGCAAAGTAATGTCTCTGCTTTTGAATATACTAGCTAGGTTGGTCATAACTTTTCTTCCAAGGAGTGTCTTTTAATTTCATGGCTGCAGTCACCATCTGCAGTGATTTTGGAGCCCCCAAAAATAAAGTCTGACACTGTTTCTACTGTTTCCCCATCTATTTCCCATGAAGTGATGGGACCGAATGCCATGATCTTCGTTTTCTGAATGTTGAGCTTTAAGCCAACTTTTTCACTCTCCTCTTTCACTTTCATCAAAAGGCTTTTAAGTTCCTCTTAACTTTCTGCCATAAGGGTGGTGTCATCAGCATATCTGAGGTTATTGTTATATCTCCTGGCAATCTTGATTCCAGCATGTGTTTCTTCCAGTCCAGCGTTTCTCATGATGTACTCTGCATATAAGTTAAATAAGCAGGGTGACAATATACAGCCTTGACGTACTCCTTTTCCTATATGGAACCAGTCTGTTGTTCCATGACAAGTTCTAACTGTTGCTTCCTGACCTGCGTACAGATTTCTCAAGAGGCAGGTCAGGTGGTCTGGTATTCCCATCTCTTTCAGAATTTTCCACAGTTTATTGTGATCCACACAGTCAAAGGCTTTGGCATAGGCAATAAAGCAGAAATAGATATTTTTCTGGAACTGTTTTGCTTTTCCCATGATCCAGCACATGTTGGCAATTTGATCTCTGGTTCCTATGCCTTTTCTAAAATCAGCTTGAACATCAGGGAGTTCACGGTTCACGTATTGCTGAAGCCTGGCTTGGAGAATTTTTAGCATTACTTTACTAGCATGTGAGATGAGTGCAATTGCGTGGTAGTTTGAGCATTCTTTGGCATTGCCTTTCTTTGGAATTGGAATGAAAACTGACCTTTTCCAGTCTGGTGGCCACTGCTGAATTTTCCAAATGTGCTGGCATTTTGAGTGCAGCACTTTCACAACATCATCTTTCAGGATTTGAACAGTTCAACTGGAATGCCATCACCTCCACTAGCTTTGTTCATAGTGATGCTTTCTAAGGCCCACTTGACTTCACATTCCAAGATATCTGGCTCTAGTTGAGTGATCACATCATCATGATTATCTGGGTCATGAAGATCTTTTTTGTACAGTTCTTCCGTGTATTCTTGCCACTTCTTAGTATCTTCTGCTTCTGTTAGATCCATACCATTTCTGTCCTTTATCAAGCCCATCCTTGCATGAAATGTTCCCTTGGTATCTCTGATTTTCTTGAAGAGATCTCTAGTCTTTCCCATTCTTTTCTTTTCCTTTATTTCTTTGCATTGATCTCTGAAGAAGGCTTTCTTATCTCTTCTTGCTATTCTTTGGAACTCTGCATTCAGACGCTTATATCTTTCCTTTTCTGATTTGCTTTTCACCTCTCTTCTTTTCACAGCTATTTGTAAGGTCTCTCCAGACAGCCATTTTGCTTTTTTGCATTTCTTTTCCATGGGGATGGTCTTGATTCCTGTCTCCTGTACAATGTCATGAACCTCTGTTCATAGTTCATCAGGCACTTTATCAGATCTAGCCCCATAAGCCTATTTCTCACTTCCACTGTATAATCATAAGGGATTTGATTCAGGTCATACCTGAATGGTCTAGCGGTTTTCCCTACTTTCTTCAATTTAAGTCTGAATTTGGTAATAAGGAGTTCATGATCTGAGCCACAGTCAGCTCCTGGTCTTGTTTTTGTTGACTGTATAGAGTTTCTCCATCTTTGGCTGCATAGAATATAATCAATCTGATTTTGGTGTTGACCATCTGGTGATGTCCATGTGTAGAGTCTTCTCTTGTGTTGTTTGAAGAGGGTGTTTGGTTTGGCCAGTGCATTTTCTTGGCAAAACTCAATTAGTCTTTGCCCTGCTTCATTCCACATTCCAAGGCCAAATATGCCTGTTACTCCAGGTGTTTCTTGACTTCTTACTTTTGCATTCCAGTCCCCTATAATGAAAAGGATATCTTTTTTGGGTGTTAGTTCTAAAAGGTCTTGTAAGTCTTCATAAAACCGTTCAACTTCAGCTTCTGTGGTTCTGGTTAATTATTAAGTTGGTTGAGAACAATTTTGATGCAGTAGTAATTGTTGAAAACAGTAAATCCTTTACAATCCACAATGAAGAAGCTGAAATTTCACCTGTGATGTATTCAGTTCACTTCAGTCACTCAGTTGTATCCAACTCTTTGCAACCCCATGGACTGCAGTATGCAAGACTTCCCTGTCAGCACCAACACCCAGAGTTTACTCAATTTCATGTCCATTGAGTTGATGATGCCACACCACCATCTCAACCTCTATCATCCCATTCTCCTGCCACCTAAAATTTTTCTCAGCATCAGGTTTTTTTCAAATAAGTCAGTTATTCACATCAGGTGCCAAAAGTATTGACGTTTCAGCTTCAACATTAGTCTTTCCAATCATTATTCTGGACTGATTTACTCTAGGATGGGCTGGTTGGATCTCCTTGCTGTCCAAGGGACTTTCAAGTGTCTTCTCCAATGCCACAGTTTAAAAATCATCAATTCTTTGGAGTTCAGGTTTCTTTATAGACCAACTTTCACATCCTTACATGACTACTGGAAAAACCATTGCTTTTACTAGACAGATTTTTGTTGTAAAGTAGTGTCTCTGTTTTGTTTTTTTTTTTTTTTTTTTTTAATATGCTCTCTATGTTGGTCCTAATTTTTCTTCCAAGGAGCAAATGTTTTTTAATTTCATGGCTGCAGTCTCCATCTACAATGATTTTGGAGAGTGAAAATATAAAGTCTGACACTGCTTCCATTGTTTTCCCATATATTTGCCAAGAAGTCGTGGGACAAGATGCCATTATCTTAGTTTTCTGAATGTTGAGCTTTAAGCCAACTTTTTCACTCTCCTCTTTCACTTTCATCAAGAGGCTCTTTATTTCTTTTCATTTTCTACAATAAGGGTGTTGTGATCTGCATATCTGTGGTTATTGGTATTTCTCCTGGCTATCTTGATTCCAGCTTGTGCTTCATCCAGCCCAGCGTTTCTCATTATGTACTCTGCATATAAGTTAAATAGACATGGTGGCAAAATACAGCCTTGACATACTCCTTTCCTGATTTGGAACCAGTCTGTTGTTCCATGTCCAGTTCTAACTGTTGCCTCTTGACCTGCATACAGATTTCTCTAGAGGCAGGTCAGGTGGTCTGGTATTCTCAAGTCTTGAAGAATTTTCCAGAGTTTGTTGTGATCCACACATTCAAAGACTTAAGCATAGTCAATAAAGCAGAAGTAGATGTTTCTCTGGAACTCTCTCAATTTTTCTATGATCCAACGGATGTTGGAATTTGATCTGTGGTTCCTATGCCTTTTTAAAATCCAGCTTGAATATCTGGAAGTTCACAGTTCATGTATTGCTGAAGCCTGGCTTGGAGAATTTTGAGCATTAATTTACTAGCATGTGAGATGAGTGCAATTGTGTGGTAGTTTGAGCATTCTTTGGCACTGCCTTTCTTTGGGATTGGAATGAAAACTGACCTTTTCCAGTTCTGTGGGCATTGGTGTACTTTCCAAATTTGCTAGCATATTGGGTGCAGCACTTTGACAGCATCATCTTTCAGAATTTGAAACAGCTCAACTGGAATTCCATCACCTCCACTAGCTTTGTTCGTAGTGATGCTTTCTAAGGCCCACTTGATTTCACATTCCAGGATGTCTGACTCTAGGTGAGTGATCACACCATCGTGATTATCTGAGTCAGGAAGGTCTTTTTTGTACAGTTCTTCTGTGTATTCTTGCCACCTCCTCTTAATATATTCTGCTTCTGTTAGTTCCATAACATTCTGTCCTTTATTGAACTAGTCTTTGCATGAAATGTTCCCTTCATATTTCTAATTTTCTTGAAGAGATCTCTAGTCTTTCACATTCTATTGTTTTCCTCTATTTATTTGCATTGATCACTGAGGAAGGCTTTCTTATCTCTCCTTGCTATTCTTTGGAACTCTGCATTCTAATGAGTATACATTTCCCTTTCTTCTTTGTTTTGGCTTGTCTTCTTTTCACAGCTATTTGTAAGGTCTCATCAGACAACCATTTTGTCTTTTTGCATTTCTTTTTCTTGGGGATGGTCTTGATCCCTGTCTCCTGTACAGTGTCAGGAACCTCTCTCCACAGTTGTTCGGACAATCTGTCTGTCAGATCTACTCCCTTCAATCACTTTTTACTGTATAATTTTAAGGGATATGATTTAGATCATACCTGAATGGCCTAGTGGTTTCCTTACTTTTTTCAATTGAATTTTGAATTTGGCAATAAGGAGTTCGTGATCTGACTCACAGGCAGTTCCAGTCTTGTTTTTTTCTGACTGTATAGTGTTTCTCCATCTTTGGCTGCAAAGAATATAATCAATCTGATTTTGGTATTGACCATCTGGTCATGTCCACGTGTAGAGTCTTCTCTTGTGTTTTTAGAAGAGGGTGTTTGCTAGACCAGTGAGTTCTCTTTTCAAAACTTTGTTAGCCTTTGACTTGCTTTGTTTTGTACTCCGAGGCCAAATTTTCCTGTTACTCCAGGTATTTCTTGGCTTCCTAGTTTTACATTCCACTCCCTTATGATGGGAAAAGTTGACAGGGAAACTGGGTCTTGTTCTGATAGGCGAGGGCATGGTCATTAAATCTTTAATCCAATTTTTTGGTTGAAGCACAGGGCTGTGTTTCCTTCCTGTTATTTGACCTGAGCTATAGTGGGAAATAGATGGGGAAACAGTGGAAACATTGTCAAACTTTATTTTGGGGGGCTCCAAAATCACTGCAGATGGTGACTGCAGCCATGAAATTAAAAGACACTTACTCCTTGGAAGAAAAGTTATGACCAACCTAGATAGCATATTGAAAAGCAGAGACATTACTTTGCCGACTAAGGTCCATCTAGTCAAGGCTATGGTTTTTCCAGTGGCCATGTATGGATGTGAGAGTTGGACTGTGAAGAAAGCTGAGCGCTGAAGAATTGATGCTTTCGAACTGTGGTGTTGGAGAAGACTCTTGAGAGTCCCTTGGGCTGCAAGGTGATACAACCAATCCATTCTGAAGGAGATCAGCCCTGGGATTTCCTTGGAAGAAATGATGCTAAAGCTGAAACTCCAGTACTTTGGCCACCTCATGCAAAGAGTTGACTCACTGGAAAAGACTCTGATGCTGGGAGGGTCTGGGGGCAGGAGGAGAAGGGAATGACAGAGGATGAGATGGCTGGATGGCATCACTGACTCAATGGATGTGAGTCTGATTGAACTCCGGGAGTTGGTGATGGACAGGGAGGTCTGGAGTGCTGCAGTTCATGTGGCTGCAAAGAGTCAGACATGACTGAGTGACTGAACTGAACTGATCTGAATAGTGGAGGTGATGAAGATAATGGTGACCTCCTTCAAAAGGTCCCATACATGCCCTGAGGCATGCAGTGTCCCTTAACCCTGAAGCAGGCCACTGCTGACCTACGTCTCCACCAGATACTCCTGGACACTCACAGGCAAGTCTGGGTTAGTCTCTTATGAAGTCACTGCTCCTTTTTTGTTTTGTTTTGTGTGATATATTAGGCTCAAATTATTTTTGACTGATTTTATAGTGTATGGGAATTTAGAGAAATATTACAAGGATGCTAGAATAGGTTGTATTTTATTTTTCCTTACCAAAAATAGATACATTCATTACGTATTTTTTAATATGTTACCTAAATAAGTACAAAATTACATGATAGTGTATCAAAGTTTAGAAAATATAGGCATGAAATATATTGTTTCTTTTTTTTTTAGTCATGAGTAATTTTAGATCACTGGTTACTCATGTGACTTGCAAAATTTTTTTATTATTATTGCTAGTTAATTATTTTTACCCTAAAATCACCTTTATTGATGGCTGTAGTTAAAACTATGAAAGACAATATTGATATATGGGAGAGATTTGTGGGAATTTTAACATTCTGAACCCTTTTCTGAGCCCTTCAGAAGATCTTGCTTATTTTGATTCCTAACATGATAGAATAAATAGTATCTTTCCATTTAATGCCTATGTTAATTCTGAACAGTGGGTTTAGGGAAAGAATGAGTTACCTTACATCTCCAACTATTTCCATTATGTTCATCCATGGAAAAATTCAAGATTAAATCTGAGACACATAACTTATGGCAAGGCAGTATACCATTTTGCTAAATGAAATGCATGCTTACAAAGAGAGATTAGATTTATGGTCATGATTTGAAGTGTCTGTATATGTCAAGGATGCAAAAGGATTAGCAGCCTCTGAAGATCTTAAGAGAGTTGCATTACAAATGCCTCTTCAACCTAATAAACAGTAGCTTGGTTTCTGGTAAATTTAGCACACTTCAGTTGCTTCTGCCACTTAATATGATAGTACAAACAGGACAAAATGCATACAGCAATTATTTCAGAACTCTGTAGAGTAAATAGTTGTTCATTATTCAGCAATGAGTATCAGAGCCAAATTATCAGCAAACTGGATGTGAGTAAAAGGAAAATCAGCTTGACTATAATAATAGTAAGCAACCTGGGAATGAGCTAAGTGGCACCCAAAATTCTAGTGTTGACTTAAAGAGAAAAAGGAAAATTCTAATTCTTCTTCAGAGTGCAGAAAATCAATTACTTTTCTTTCCTTTATTTTGCTCTGTCCTCTCATATTTGGGCCTCATACCAATTCAGCAATGGCGGCAGCCAGTATGAGGGACTAACAGGAGTTGAAACATTGAGAGATAAAACCTTTCTCTCAAAGTTTAGATCTCATGAGAGCATGACCAAACCTTGTTGCTTTTTTCTCTTCCTCTGCCTTCCCAATGCTAGGGCATGGAAGTGATAAAAATATGAAAGGGCATGAAAAAGTAGACAAACTATAAACTCAACATTCTAATCAGATGACCATAAGAAGAAACTGCAAAGAACAGAAAAGTCTATGAGAGATGGAAATGGAGGAACTCATGAACACAATCTCATAAAACTGTTTTTGTACTTCAGATTTTGAGCTGCAGGTGAGTATAACTGATCTGACTATCATAGCAAAGATATTTGGTACTGTGAACATAGACCTTTTACCAAGTCACAGATAGCCTGCTGAATGACACAAAAACAGGACAGATGAAAAGAATACTACAAAGTTTTTGATGATTGAACTGATAGCAGAACCATATCCTATAGGTATGGATACTTTAACTTGAAAAACAAAACTGAATAGGTCAATTTTTGCCAAAAGTATGAATATCAACATTTGCCAGTTTAAGCAGAACCTAGAGTCTCATAATATACATTGAAATAAAGTACAATTTAAGTTTACACCAGAAAAATATCAACTCATAAGAAAGAAGGGCAAAAAGAAAATAACTGAGGTGATAAGATGTTGAAAATATTTAACAAATAGTTTAAAATATTTGTTTTTAAAAAATGCTCCAATAAGTCATAAAATTATCTGCATAAAATATTACAAGGTATAAAGAAGCATTATATGAAAGTATTTAAATAGAAAAATACAAATATTGAAATAGAAATTTCACTGGATAGACTCAGTAGTAGAAGAAAACTGACAAAGGAAAGGGTTTGTAAAAATTGAACATAGAAAAATAGAAATTGGCTGAAAGAAAAAATGGAAAATATTAAAAAAAAACAATATGTGAGATTTCATCAAAATTAAAAAATTTGCAACAAAAACACTATGAAGAAAGTGAAAAGGTAAACCAAAAGTTGGGAGAAAATATTTAGAAATCATATATCTGATTAAGATTTGATATCCAGAAAAAATAATATATATATATATATATGTTACAAGTTTTCAGTTCAGTTCAGTTCAGTTCTGTTGCTCAGTCATGTCCAACTCTTTGCGACCCCATGAATTGCAGCACACCAGACCTCCATGTCCATCACCAACTCCCAGAGTTCACCCAAACCCATGTCCATCAAGTCGGTGATGCAATCCAGCCATCTCATCCTCTGTCGTCCCCTTCTCCTCCTGCTCCCAATCCATCCCAGCATCCGAGTCTTCTCCAATGAGTCAACTCTTTGCATGAGGTGGCCAAAGTACTGGAGTTTCAGCTTTAGCATCAATCCTTCTAAAGAACACCCATGATTGATCTCCTTTAGAATGGACTGGTTGGATCTCCTTGCAGTCCAAGGGACTCTCAAGAGTCTTCTCGAAAACCACAGTTCAAAAGCATCAATTCTTCACCATTCAGCTTTCTTCACAGTCCAACTCTCATATCCATACATGACCACTCGAAAAACCATAGCCTTGACTAGACGGACCTTTGTTGCAATATATATAAAACTTGAAAATTTAACATCAAAAAGATAAATGACCCAATTAAAAATTGGAAAAATATACTTTGCCATTTGTTATTTTTCAGTCATGAAGTTGTGTCTGACCCTTTTTGACACCACAGACAGTAACATGCCAGGCTCCTCTGTCCTCCACTATCTCCTGAAGTTTGTTGAAATTAATGTCCATTGAGTCAATGATGCTATCTAAATATTTTATCTCTGTAACCTCCTTCTCCTCTTGCCCTCAATCTTTCTCAGCATTATGGTCTTTTCCAATGAGTCAGGTCTTTGCATTAGGTGGCCAAAGTACTTGAGCTTCAATTCAGCATCAGTCCTTCCAATGAATATTCAGGGTGGATTTCCATTAGGATTGCCTGGTTTGATCTCCTTGCAGTCCAAGGGACTCTCAAGAGTCTTCTTCAGCACCACAATTCAAAAGCACCAATTCTTCAGCCTTTAGCCTTCTTTATGGTCCAACACTCACATCCATACGTAACTACTAGAACAACCGTAACTTTGACTGTATGGGCCTTTGTTGGCAAAGTGGTATCTGCTTTTAAACGTCTATGTGTGTCTAGGTTTGTTACAGCTTTCCTTCCAAGGAGTGAGAGTCTTTTCATGGCTGCAGTCATCATATGCAAGGATTTTGGAGACCAAGAAAAGAAAATCTGACATTGCTTCTACTTTTTCTCCTTCTATTTGCCATGAAGTGATGGGTCCAGATCCTATGATCTTGGTTTCTGAATGTTGAGTTTAAAAACCAGCTTTTTCACTCTCTTCTTTCATTGTCTTCAAGAGGCTCTTTAATTCCTATTCAATTTCTGCTATTACAGTTATATCATATGCATATTTCAGGTTGTTGATATTCAAATAAAACAAATCCATAGAGACTAATAGCAAATTCTTCATTGACTAGGGCTGGTGTGTGTGTGTGTGTGTGTGTGTGTGTGTGTGTTCAGTCTCTTCAGTCATGTCTGACTGTTTGTGACCACACGAACTATAATCCACCAGGTTCCTCAGCCCATGGTATTTTCCAGGCCAGAATACTGGAGTGGGTTGCCATTTCCTCCACCAGGAGATTTTACTAAACCAGCGATTAAAGGGAGAAATGAGGATTGAACACTTAATCGATACCTTTCAGTTCAGTTCAGTTCAGTTCAGTTCAGTCGCTCAGTCATGTCCGACTCTTTGAGACCCCATGAATCTCAGCACGCCAGGCCTCCATGTCCATCACCAACTTCCAAAGTTCACTCAGACTCACGTCCATCGAGTCCGTGATGCCATCCAGCCATCTCATATGTTGGCCCCTTCCCCTCTTGCCCCCTATCGCTCCCAGCATCAGAGTCTTTTCCAATGAGTCAACTCTTCTCATGAGGTGGCCAAAATACTGGAGCTTCAGCTTTAGCATCATTCCTTCCAAAGAAATCCCAGGCTTGATCTCCTTCAGAATGGACTAGTTGGATCTCCTTGAAGTCCAAGGGACTCTCAAGAGTCTTCTCCAACACCACAGTTCAAATGCATCAATTCTTCAGTGCTCAGCCTTCTTCACAGTCCAACTCTCACATCCATACATGACCACAGGAAAAACCATAGCCTTGACTAGACAGACCTTAGTCGGCAAAGTAATGTCTCTGCTTTTGAATATACTATCTAGGTTGGTCATAACTTTTCTTCCAAGGAGTAAGCATCTTTTAATTTCATGGCTGAAGTCACCATCTGCAGTGATTTTGAAGCCCCCCAAAATAAAGTCTGACAATGTTTCTACTGTTTCCCCATCTATTTCCCATGAAGTGATGGGACCAGATGCCATGATTTTCGTTTTCTGAATGTTGAGCTTTAAGCCAACTTTTTCACTCTCCTCTTTCACTTTCATCAAGAGGCTTTTTAGTTCCTCTTCACTTTCTGCCATAAAGGTGGTGTCATCTGCATATCTGAGGTTATTGATATTTCTCCCGGCAATCTTGATTCCAGCTTGTGTTTCTTCCAGTCCAAAATTTCTCATGATGTACTCTGCATATAAGTTAAATAAGCAGGGTGACAATATACAGCCTTGACATACTCCTTTTCCTATATGGAACCAGTCTGTTGTTCCATGTCCAGTTCTAACTGTCGCTTCCTGACCTGCATACAGATTTCTCAAGAGGCAGGTTAGGTGGTCTGGTGTTCCCATCTCTTTCAGAATTTTCCACAGTTTCTTGTGATCCACACATTCTAAGGCTTTGGCATAGTCAATAAAGCAGAAATAGATGTTTTTCTGGAACTCTCGTGAGTGAATGTTTTATAGGCACAAGGAATGATGGAGATATTCTGGAGCTAAACAGTGAAGCAGTCACACAAGATTATGAAGGAACTAAATGTCATTGAATTGTATTCTTTAAAATATATATTTTACAATACACCAAAACTATCAACCACATTTCCCTCTGGTTTAGGAAAGTAAGAGGTACAGTCATCCTTCACCTTGTATGTAAAGTTAAACTTTAAACTTGATAATAATCTGCTTTTAATAAAAATTCCATGAATCATCTTACTTATTTTGTACTTATTTATTTATTGCTTACTTATTTTATGTTCTGCAATAATGAATGTTTAGTCAGTAATAATTTATAATCTATAGAGCCTGAAGTTTCCATCAAGAACACTGACTTTGCAAGCGAAAATAACCTTGAATGAAGCCCAAATGTCCACCACTTTGTCCCTTGAAAATTGATATATATTTTCACTATATTTGGACATGTAGAATATTGTCATGGATTTGTTTAAGAGTAATTAGTTCAGTTCAGTTCAGTTCAGTCGCTCAGTCATGTCCGACTCTTTGTGACCCCATGAATCACAGCACACCAGGCCTCCCTCTTCATCACCATCTCCCGGAGTTCACCCAGACTCACGTCCATTGAGTTTGTGAAGCCATCCAGCCATCTCATCCTCGGTTGTCCCCTTCTCCTCCTGCCCCTAATCCCTTCCAGCATCAGAGTTTTTTCCAATGAGTCAACTCTTCGCATGAGGTGGCCAAAGTACTGGAGTTTCAGCTTTAGCATCATTCCTTCCAAAGAAATCCCAGGCTTGATCTCCTTCAGAACCGACTGGTTGGATCTCCTCACAGTCCAAGGGACTTTCAAGAGTCTTCTCCAACACCACAGTTCAAACGCATCAATTCTTCGGGGCTCAGCCTTCTTCACAGTCCAACTCTCACACGCATATATGACCACAGGAAACACCATAGCCTTGACTAGGCGGACCTTAGTCGGCAAAGTAATGTCTCTGCTTTTGAATATGCTATCTAGCTTGGTCATAACTTTTCTTCCAAGGAGTAAGCATCTTTTAATTTCATGGCTGCAGTCACCATCTGCAGTGATTCTGGAGCCCCCCAAAAATAAAGTCTGACACTGTTTCCACTGTTTCCCCATCTATTTCCCCTGACGTGATGGGACCAGATGCCATGATCTTCCTTTTCTGAATGTTGAGCTTTAAGCCAACTTTTTCACTCTCCTCTTTCACTTTCATCAAGAGGCTTTTTAGCTCCTCTTCACTTTCTGCCATAAGGGTGGTTTCATCTGCATATCTGTGTTACATGAGATAAAAATGATGAGCTTGTTTCTGTGAATGACACAAGATATATGATATACAAAAATAGAAGGCCAAAGTAAAATTTTTTAAAACAGGATATTATTGAAATAGTCTCTCAAGATTAAGGGAAGCAAAACACACAATCTTTTTGCCTTTTCATCCTGCAAAAAGACTGTGTTTGTCTTCGCTTAATCTTGAGAACTAAAAACAACCTAAAATACTTTGCCCACTTGATGTGAAGAACTGATTCATTGGAAAAAACCCTGATGTTCGGAAACATTGAAAGCAGGAAGAGAAGGTGACGACAGAGGAAGAGATGGTTGGATGGCATCAATGACTTAATGGACATGAGTTTGAGCAATCTCCAGGAGTTGGTGATGGACAGGGAATCCTGGCAAGCTGCAATCTATGGGGTCGCAAAGTGTCGGACATGACTGAGTGACTGAACTGAACTGAACTGAAAACACAACATTTAACTTTTTGCTGTATCACCTAAAAAAGGTTATGTCAATTTTGCTAAAGACTTATGATTTCAAAAACTTCACCAAGCCTCATTTTAACTGTCTTCTTCAAGTGTCAAATATGCTTAAATTTTATTTGTTTTGATACTGCTAATTTCTCATTTATTTTCCTTAACTTCAATGTATTTCTTTCTGTTTCATGGAAACTTTTTAGAGCATGCATAAGAAGCAGTCACATAACCCTGCAGAAGAGGGGAATGGAAAGTGGAGAAAGGAAAAGAAAAATAAGCCAATCAAACAAACAAAAACATATATTAAAAATACAGAACTAATCTCAAGCAAATCAATAATCATATTAAATAGGAATCATTATAAAAAGTCAATTAAAATAAAAACAGTATCATAGTGGGTAAAAAAGACACAGCTCTATGCTTGTATGGGGAATTCGCTTTAAATTTAACACAAAAATCATAGGTTAAATTTTCATGTCAATCTATGCCAAAACCAATACAAAATTGTAAAGTAAAAATTAAAAATAAATAAATAAATTAATTAATTAAAAAAAAGAAAGGAAATAGTACACCACACAAACACTTGATTTGCTATATTAGAGTAACATAGTATAGAAATAAACTAGAAGCTTATTACCACAACTGAAGAGGGACACAAATAAAGCACAGCTAAAGAGGGACACAAATAATGATACAACAGTTAATTAACCAGGAAGAAATAAAAACCAATGTTAATGCACCTAACAATAGAGCTTCAAAATAGATTAAGAAAAACTGACAAACTTACAGGACTTAAAAGAGATGCAGAAAAACTCACAATCAAGGCTAAGAGTTTTAACATTCCTTTGTTAGTATAAATAGTATTAGTAGATACAAACTTCATAAACATTGAATAATTGATCAACACTATAAACCAATTGAATCTAGTCAACCTGTACAGAGCAATTCCCCAAAAGATAGCAGAATACACTCTCCTTTCAGGTGTACATTGAACATTCACCAAGAATGCTTATATTTAGGTCATAAAACAAATCAGAAGACATTAACAGAAGCAGAAGGTATTAAGAAGAGGTGGCAAGAATATACAGGAGAACTATACAAAAAAAGATTTTCATGACCGAGTTAATCACGATGGTGTGATCACTCACCTAGAGCCAGAAATCCTGGAATGTGAAGTCAAGTGGGCCTTAGAAAGCATCACTACTAACAAAGCTACTGGAGGTGATGGCATTCCAGTGGAGCTATTTCAAATTCTGAAAGATGATGCTGTGAAAGTGCTGCACTCAATATGCCAGCAAATTTGGAAAACTCAGCAGTGGCCACAGGACTGGAAAAGGTCAGTTTTCATTCTAATTCCAAAGAAAGGCAATGCCAAAGAATGCTCAGACTACCACACAATTGCACTCATCTCACATGCTAGTAAAGTAATGCTCAAAATTCTCCAAGCCAGGCTTCAGCAATATGTGAACTGTGAACTTCCAGATTTTCAAGCTGGTTTTAGAAAAGGCAGAGGAACCAGAGATCAAATTGCCAACATCCGCTTGGATCATGGAAAAAGCAAAAGAGTTCCAGAGAAACATCTACTTCTGCTTTATTGACTATGCCAAAGACTTTGACTGTGTGGATCACAATACACTGTGGAAAATTCTGAAAGAAATGGGAATACTAGATCACCTGACCTGCCTCTTGAGAAACCTATATGCAGATTAGGAAGCAACAGTTAGAACTGGACATGGAACAACAGACTGGTTTCAAATAGAAAAAGGAGTACGTCAAGGCTGTATATTGTCACCCTGCTTATTTAACTTCTATGCAGAGTTCTTCATGAGAAACGCTGGGTTGGAAGAAGCACAAGCTGGAAACAAGAATGCTGGAAGAAAGATCAATAACCTCAGATATGCAGATGATACCATCTTTATGGCAGAAGGGTGAAGTCGCTCAGTCGTGTCTGACTCTTTGTGACCCCATGGACTATAACCTACTAGGCTTCTCCGTCCATGGGATTCTCCAGGCAAGAATACTGGAGTGGGTTGCCATTTGCTTCTCCAAGGGATCTTCCCGACCCAGGGATAGAACCCAGGTCTCCTGCATTGGAGGCAGATGCTTTAACCTCTGAGCCACCAGGGAAGCCCTTGGCAGAAAGTGAAGAGGAATTAAAAAGCTTCCTGATGAAAGTGAAAGTGAAAGAGGAGAGTGAAAAAGTTGGCTTAAAGCTCAACATTCAGAAAACAAAGATCATGGCATCTGGTCCCATCACTTTATGGGAAATAGATGGGGAAACACTTGAAACACTGTCAGAGTTTATTTTTTGGGGCTCCAAAACCACTTCAGATGGTGACTGCAGCCATTAAATTAAAAGACGCTCACTCCTTGGAAGAAAAGTTATGACCAACCTAGATAGTATATTCAAAAGCAGAGACATTACTTTACCAACAAAGGTCCATCTAGTCAAGGCTATGGTTTTTCCTGTGGTCATGTATGGATGTGAGAGTTGGACCGTGAAGGAAGTGGAGCCCCGAAGAATTGATGCTTTTGAACTGTGGTGTTGGAGTAGACTCTTGAGAGTCCCTTGGACTGCGAGGAGATCCAACCAGTCCATTCTGAAGGAGATCAGCCCTGGGATTTCTTTGGAGGGAATGATGCTGAAGATGAAAGTCCAGTACTTTGGCTACCTCATGTGAAGAATTGACTCATTGGAAAAGACTCTGATGCTGGGAGGGATTGGGGGCAGGAGAAGGGGACGCCAGAGGATGAGATGACTGGATGGCATCACTGACTCGATGGACACAAGTCTGAGTGAACTCCAGGAGTTGGTGATGAACAGGGAGGCCTGGCATACTGTGATTCATGGGGTCACAAAGAGTCGGACATGACTGAATGACTGAACTGAACTGAAAACAAATCATAAATAAATAAAATATAATTTATAAAACGTATATACTATAGAATTAACCCAGAAATAAATATTTGAATAATAAAAGAAAATCTCCAATCACTTGAAAGTTACAAAGCATACTTCTAAATAATCCACAACCCACAGAAAAAGTCTTAAGGAAAATTGAAAATTATTTCAAACTGAACAAATTGATATATATCTAAATTTATGTGATGTAGCTAAAGCAATACTTAGTGGGGAATGTATAGGATTAAGTTCTCACACCAGATAAGGAGTAGGGCTTTAGAATTCTCTTAAGAAATGAGAAAACATGAACAAAATAATCCTAAGTCAAATATACGTAAAATAAAAAGACAAAAGTAAAATCACTGATGTAAAAAAAAGAGAATAATTAAAGAAATCAAGTTTTTGAAAAGACTTATGAAGCTGATAAACATCTAGGAAGTCAAACACCCACACACAAAAGTAAGATGACAGAATTTACAATAGGAAAAATGAAGAAAAGGATATAACTACAGACCCTGCAGTCATTAAAAATTCAAAAGGAGAACTCTACTAATATTTCCAAAAATTTGAAAATATATTAATGAATCAATTTCCTAAAATGATAAACTATCAAAATTTACCCAAAATAAAATAAAATGAAGTGAGCATTCTTACACTGGGCTTCAGCAGTGGTTCAGCCTAGAATGCAGGAGACATAGAAGACTCAAGTTCGACCCCTGGGTTGGGAAGACCCCGTGAAGGAGGGCAGGCAACCCACTCGAGTATTCTTGCCTGAAAAATTCCATGGACTGAGGAGCCTGGAGGGCTACAATCTATGGGGTTGCAAAGAGTTGGACACGACTGAGCATGTACACATACATGTACATACATTTTCTTATATTATTAAACTAATTAAATTAATAATTCAGTGTTTCTAGAAATGTCTAGATCCATTGGTTTCATTTCATTCAGTTTTTAAAATTAAAAAGTAATTAATACAAAATTCATAAAATTACCTTGTAGAAGACATAAGAAGAAGGGACATTATCTTTATTACTTTATCATGCCAGAGTGACAATGATAACAAAATCAGAAAAATTCTTGGCAAAACATTAACAACTCGTCTACTTAAAAATATATAAATAGAATGATACACTGAAGGATCAAGAGGGTTTTATCTCAAGATTTGTGGACTGAAATAATATTCAGAAATCTGTCAGTTTAATTCAGCTTAAAGAAAAAAAGCTACATGATCTTATCAATTAGTATAGAAACTATTTAGCAAAATAAAACATTGGTTGATAATAAAAATTCCCAGGAAACTAAAAATGTAAGTGAACTTTCTTAACATACTCGTTAATGAAAAGCAATGCTCTCTCACTAAAACTAGGAACAAGTGAGGATGTCCACTCTCCACATGACTATATAGCATCATACTGAATACCTTTACAATGCAATTTAAAAAAATTAAAAATAAAATGATCACAGATTACAAAAGAACAAATAATCTATTCTATATTTGTAGGTTGCTATATAGAACCTGATTGACTATATAGAATATGATTATTTTATAGAAGACACTAAAAATTCTGCAGACCTCAACAATCTGGTAAAATACATCAGTTGTATAAAACAACTATTGTATAATACATCTGTTTAGCAATGTTGTAAGATACCACCTCAACACACAAAACAAATTTCATTTCTAGAAAGGAACAGAATAAAATTAGAGGAAGACAATTCTTTTTAATTCACTAACAACAGCTCTAAAATAAGAGATAGTGAAATATAAATGTATTATGTACATACAGATTCTATATATTGAAAACTACAAAACACTAATGAAGATAATGAAGACAGAAATACATACTATATTCATGGATTGGAAAACTTAACATTGCAGATTTCCCAAAATTAATTTACAGATTTACTACCACTAAATAAAATTTTGTGTAGATATATACAAGATGATTTTAACTATATTTGCAAAGGCCAAAGCACTAGAATAACCAAACTAACTTTGAAAAATAAGAATATTGTAATCATACTCTCTGATTTTTAAGGCTTACTGTGAAACTACAACTGCTTACTGTGCTATTTGTGAAAGGCTTAGAGCATAGATTAAGGGAAAAAGTAAATCCCCAAAACATAATCACACAGCATGGCCAATTTATTTTTGGCAAATACGTAATGCAATGAAGAAAGAATGGTCTTTTCAATAAATGATGTTGACAATTTGGACACTCATATACAAAAACAACAACAAAAAATAAACAGGCAGAAACTTCACCCTCTTTCTCACATCTTACACAAAATTAAAGCAAAATGTATCATTTAAAAATCTTATAAGTTTTAAATTTACAAAAGAAAATATGGAAGAAAATGTTTATGGCCTAGTTTAGCCAGAGTTTTTTGATATGACCAAAAGCAGTGTCATGAAAAAGAAATATGACACATTGTGCTTATTAAAACTTTGATCTGTAAAAGACATTGTAAAGAAACTGATGTATAAATATAGACTGAGAGAAAATATTTGCAATTCTCATATTATTTGAATTCAATATCTACTTGTACTATGATTAGCACTCCCATCTCCCCAATTAAGAATTCAGGAACCAAATACTAGGTAGTTCATATAGTATGTGACTATTATACAGCTCATTTAATATGACTTTTCCTCTTTGAATATCATTCATGACTCATGTTACTTTTCCCTGGCCTTAACATTACATCTCAACTACTCTGTGAAGATCTATGATACTCTGTAGAGAATAATTTTATTAGAAACCAAAATATTGGTGGTGGTGCTACAACACATGTCACTTAAAGTAGAAAGGAATGTTTCCAGAGAAGAGGCTGCTGTAAGTCACTGTGCTAACAAACTACAAATATTGGAAATGTCTTGAATTTTGTTTTTAAGATCTTGAAAAATTCTGAGTGTACAGTGTAATTAGATCTTCCTTGGTGACTCAGACAGTAAATAATCTGCCTGCAATGGGGGAGACCTGGGTTAGATTCCTGGGTGGGGAAGACACCCTGGAAGAGGGAATGGCTACCCACTCCAGTATTTTTGCCTGGGGAATTCCATGAACAGAGAAGCCTGGAGATCTACAATATATGGGGTCTCAAAGAGTTGGAGAAAACTGAGTGACTAATACACCTGGTTTAATTAAGTTTATTTTTACCTACTCTAAAAAGAAGAACCTATTATTTCTTTATTCAATTTCCTTGAATGTTCCAAAGTATATATTGTCATATAACAAATGATTTTTTTAAGTAAAAAACTGTCAGTAAAATGTAAATTGACAGAACCATTATGAAAGACAATATGGAGATTCCTTAAAAAAAAAAAAAAAAGCTAGGAATAAAACTATCACATGACCCAGCAATCCCACTACTAGGCATATACCCTAAGGAAACCAAAAGTGAAAAACAAAACAAAACACATATACTCTATTGTTCACTTTGGCACTATTTACAATAGCTAGGACATGGAAGCCACTGAGACGTCCATCAACAAATGAATGCCTAAAGAAGTTGTGATATATATACACAAGGGAATATTACTCAGCTTTAAAAAAAGGAATAAACTTGAATCACCTAATAAGGTGGATGAAACTAGAGTCTATTATACAGAGTGAAGTAAGTCAGAAAGAAAGATAAATATTGTATATCAATGTATATATATGGAATCTAAAAAGATATGACTGACAATCTTACTTGCAGGGCAGCAGAGGAGACACAGATGTTTTGGACACAGTGTGGGAAAGAGACAGTATGATGATATGAGATAATAACACTGAAACATATACATTACAATATGTAAAAGAGATAGGCACTGGAATTTTGATGTATAACACAGGGAACCCAAAGCCAGTGCTCTGTGACAACCTAGAGGGGTGCTATGGGGAGGGAGATGGGAGAGAGATTTGAGAGGGAACAGATATATGCTGATGCTGATTCATGATGATGTATGGCAAAAACTATCACAGTACTGTAGAGAAATTACCCTCTAATTAAAAAAAAATAAAATATTAATAAATTGTAAAAGCAAAACCAAAACAAAACACTACTCTTTGTTACTCTCAAAAAGTGAAGTATCCATTTATTTCAGTCTTTCGACTACTATTTTCAAATGCCCTAAAGCTAGTTCTTCAATATGTGGTGGTGATTATCTTCCTGGATCTTATGCATGGTTCCATTCTGAGATAAGATGTCTAGTCTGGCTTGATAAGCAGGGCTTCCACAAGCAGGATGCTGGCAAGAAAATGAGAAACAAGACACATGAGTTCAGTGAAAGGCGAGGATCAGGGGACCAACACTGCTCCAAGGTGAAGGTGCCGAAACTGAATCCATGCCAGCTTTATTATACTCTCAGCCATGAAGGAAAGAATGTGCAGGTAGCTAAGCTATAACTCCTGTGGCCTTCAGGGCCAAAGAACAAAGTGATCATTAACCATTGAATAACCAAGGAACAGTAATCAATAACAAATCAGTAACTAAGACTAATATTCTTATCTATAGTTTTTCCTCCAGATACGTTAAAACATGTGACTCTGGAGTCACTTTTCCAACCCCAGGATCATATCTTGTTTTAAAGGTTATGAACTGTTCCCTCGGACTTGTTCCAAGAGTCTCATGCCTTGAAGCATCCAGTTTATCAATAATTATGAATTCCTTCTGCAGCCCTTTCTGGGGCCTGCTTTTCTTCTATTGTTCCTACAATAAGAAATAAGAATTTTTATTAATTTTAGCAAAACAAATCTGGTTGGTGAATTTTGCAAGGCTTTCAGGGTAACTTGCAGGTGAAGCCAAATTGCTATAGTTTGAAGAGTTAAGAGGAGAAATCAGCTTTACCCAATCTTTAAGAAAGTTTGACTGTGAGGGGGATAAGAGAAATATAATGAAGATAATGAAGAAAGTGAGAGGTTCAAAATAAAGATCATGAATAATAATTAGACTTTTTCTCATTGAATGTCCTAATGAAATAGAACCTTGGATACTAGAAATATTATCCTTAGAAATAAGCACAACCAATTTATCAGTTGTGAAAAGAAGGCAATCTAAAAATGCATGTGCCATATAAGTAATTTATTTGGTGGGTGAAGATATATTGAAGAGTCCTTATTTGATCGCTTTTGTTTTGTATGTGATATAAAAAATCAGATGAGAAGTTTTAGAATTGCAAAGAAATTTCAAAACAGCTACTAAGAAAAAAGAAAAGTGAGATCTAAGTAAGAAAATATGTTAGATTACTGAACTGGTTGCAAAAGGCCCAAATGATTTTCCTGTCATCTATGCAGACTTATTAATTATAGAAAAGACAATTTTTCTTAAGGAAATATGCAGAGACAAAAGTAAATTAATTTGTGGTGGGATTACACATTATAACATAATATGTGTTAGCGTAGCATAACATCACTCAAATTAACTTACAGTTTTGATTCTAATTGAAAAGAAAAGAAAAATAATAAAAATATACACGGATGAAAAACCATAAAGAATGCATATCAAATACTGAACAATTCTTATTACCATTAGGACATAAACTCTAGTGAAGGCAAGAGGTTTTTGTTTTGTTGTTTTTTTTTTTTTCCATTAAAACATGCCTGATATTTATTAAAAAAAAGAAAGAAAAAGAAAACTAGGCACGTGCTATAAATGAATATTTATATCATGTGCTAAATGATAGGACATAATTGAAAATGAGTGAATGCACCTGTGTTCAAGGGGATGATATGTGCCTTGCAATTATTTTTATGCATTAATTTTATGAAATTAATTTGATGAGTTTTCTATACTATAATGATAGCTAATAAATGTGAGCAATAGAGATGTAAAAAGTTGAAACTCAAATTTCTTGATTGTTAGAGATAATAAATGACAGATTTCCCAAGAACTCTGGGCTTCCCTGGTGTCTCAGCTGGTAAAGATTTCACCTGCAATGCGGGAGACCTGGGTTCCATCTCTGGGTTCCATCCCTGGATTGGGAAGATCCCCTGGAGAAGGGAAAAGCTACCCATTCTAGTATTCTGGCCTGAAGAATTCCATGGACTGTACAGTCCATGGGGTAACAAAGAATAGGACACAACTGAACCACTTTCAGAGTATTTATACCAATGAACTTTGGGCCTTTAGAAAATGTATTTAAATTTATAAATGTGAAGATATTATTGAATAATTTTTAAAGTTTGCTTTGTGTTTTATGTCCTAAAGTAAAACTTCATTTTAAGGATGTGGCTGTTTCATGATTCAAAATCAACATTTAACTCCAAAAATATGTTTGAGTGATTTTTGATACCATATTTGTTTATTTTCTTAATAAAGCTTTATCCTTACAAGGACAGAGTGTATTTCTGATTCTTTAATAATTTGTCACCAATACTTAGTTCAAGTGGAAAATAGTAGGTATTCCTAAATATTTTTAATGGATAAATAAAATAAGTCAATTGTATTTAGGTCATTTTACTCTTCTAGGTATTTTATAATTTCAAATAATTTACTCCTTAATAATTAAACTGTATTGTCATCTGATTTGTTTGAATGTATTCAATTTTTGTATTTTGCTAAAACAGCTATGACATCATTCAGCAGGTTCTTCAATATATTTTACATTTTACATTATAGTATGTTGAAAATTTACTTCATAAAATTATATTTCTAACTTTAATGAAAATACCAAATGAGTTATATATATACACATTTAAGTATTCTATGTGCATTTTTTTCTTCATCATAGCCAGAGAGAGAATTTCCAAATACATTGATGTCTGATTCTTCTAATACATAATACTAAATTAAACTCTTCAAATCTATAGTGACTCTTTCTGTTCAGTGAGTTGATTTAATATTTGGTGTCCCCGTACTTTTAAAAGTCTAGTAAAAATCTTGAATGTATCTTTGTTCATTCATTTCCCCTCCAGGCTGTAGAAAATGACATTCAAATAAGCAAGGCATTCAAATAAGTCATTGTGTTTAATTATTCAATAGATATATATGGAACACTATTATGTATCAGCAATGTGATAGGAATTAAGAAAATGTCAAAGGAGAGTAAGTCATGCTCTTTGTCCTTTGCATGTATTCAATCTCACAGGCAAGAAAAGCATGTGATGAAGTCATGCAATCCATTGTAATGAGTAATGAAAGAAGGACAAAGGAAAAATAGTCTTAGCATCCTCTCCTGATGGGTAGGGTAATATTTATGCATATCCATGAAAGATTAGGATGTTAGTGAGAGAAAAAGGAGAAGAGTAATAATGGTGGGAGGAAGCAAGAGACATATAAGAGGAAAAACAAATCAGTCTTTGAAAGTCCCAGGGTATCTTATAGTTGAGTAAGATGAGGAGAAACACATCAGATGATTTTTAAATTATGTAATTTTGAAAGATATTATAGCTATATAAAGGAAATGGAATCATTATTTTGAAGAGATATCAGTTCTCCCATGTTCATTGCAGCATTATTCACAATAGCCAAGTATGGAAACAAGTGTCTACTGATGGAGGAACAAATAAAGTGTGTGTATATATATATATATATATATATAATTATATATATTACAATATCATTGTCTTAAAATAAGAAGGAAATACTCCCATTTGCAACAGCGGAGATGAACCCAGAGGGCATTATGCTAAGTGAACTAAGCTAAGCAGGGAAAACAAATACTGTATGGTATCATTTAAATGTTGATTCTAAAAACAAAGTTGAACACATAGAAGCACAGAGTGAAAGAGTAGAATGGCAATTGTGAGGTTGTCAGGGTCTGGATGTTTTGTAATAAGGAAGAAAAAAGGGCTCAAACTTTCAGTTATAAGATGAATAAGGTCTGAGTAGCTAAAGTATAAGATGTTAACTATAGTTATTGTACTAGACTGAATAATTTAAATTTACTAAGATAATTGAACTTGAGTTCTCACACCCCTCTCTGGTGGCTCAGACGGTAAAGTGTCTGCCTACCATGCGGGAGACCCAGGTTCACTCTCTTGGTCAGGAATATCTCCTGGAGAATGAAATGGCAATTCACTCCAGTATTCTTGCCTGGAATGAACCTGGTAGGCTACAGTCCAGGGGGTCGCAGAGTTGGACACGACTGAGCAACTTCACTTTCACTTTTTATTTTCATGCATTGGAGAAGGAAATGGAAACCCATTCCAGTATTCTTGCCTGGAGAATCCCCAGGACTGGGGATCCTGGTGGGCTGCCGTTTATGGGGTCGCACAGAGCTTGGACATGACTGAAGTGACTTAGCAGCAGCAGCAAAGCTAAAAACATCATTATATTCACATAGTGACTTTTTCCCCAAAATTGCCATAACATTTCCATTCCTAGCAGCAATGTAGCTAAGTTCCAGCTCTCCCACATCTCTGTCATCATTTGATATCATTTTTTTTAATTTTAGCCACTGAAGTCCCTGAGCATTGGTATCTCATTGTGGTTTTAGTTTGTTTCCCTAATTGCTAATCATGTAGAGATCTTTTTTTTCCACATTTGATATAGATATAGACAAAACCAATACAATATTGTAAGATAATTAGCCTCCAATTAAAATAAATAAATTTAAATTTAAAAATAGGAATATTAAAGAGAATTTGTTTAGCTCTACAAGAAAATATAAGTAAAAAAAAGATATATATAATATTTATTTTTAACTTAATATTTTGGGTAGAAGAATTTTATCAGCACATTATTTACAAATATTTCAATCTGTGGCTTACTCTTTCACTACCTTAGAAAGGTCTTTAATAAATATAACTTTAAATACCTAATGAAATACAATTTATCTTTTAAAATTATGGCTTTTTCATATCTGATACATTTTTGCCCAATATAACCACATCAGAAAGATGTCCTATGATTATTTTGGGGAAGGTTTACATTTTTAGGCCTTCATTTAGGTATAGCATCCATGTTAAATTAAATTGTGTATATGGCATGCAGCAAGGTTTGAAGTTTATTGTTTTAATACATGGATATCTAATATTTATCACCTCCTGTTGAAATACTAGCATACTCCTCCCCAGTAAATTATCTTGACACCTTTGTCAAAATTTAATCTATGGTTTAAGAATGGGCACATTTCTGGTCTACCTATTCTGGCTTATTGGTCCATATGTTGTCTATATTATAACATGCAGGTTATTCAGCCACCCAAATCTATCTGTGCAAACACAAAATTTTACTGCATACTCTAAAATATTTTTGGTAATATCCACATTGCAGAAAAATCCACAGTGACTGGGTTTTCACAATTAGCCCAATGTATCAGTTTTTAAAATGTCTTATTACATATGTATAAATTGAAAGTGAAAGTGAAAGTGAAGTCGTTTCCGACTCTTTGAGACCCCATGGATACCAGGCTTCTCCGTCCAGGGGATTTCCTAGGCAAGAGTACTGGAGTGGGTTGCCATTTCCTTCTCCAGGGAATCTTCGAGACCCAGGGATCGAACCCAGGTCTTCCGCATTGTAGACAGACACTTTACCCTCTGAGCCACCAGGGAAGTCCTACATATGTATAATGTTATATTATATATTTATATATTTATAATTAGGTGTTATCTCCATACTGTATATTATATTAGGAAAAAATACACAGTTTGATGTCAAACTTTGCTAGATAGAAATCCTATTTGTCAAGTAATTCTTACTTGCCATTGGCATATTACTTTATTTAGATGTTCTACTTTTGATCTGTGGAACTCAATCTCAAAGAATCATGATAAAAGTTATATAACATAAAAATATAGAATGTAGGGTTTACTTTTTGTTTCTGAGGTTTTGACAAATGGATAAAACAAGGGATGTTTTTCTCCAACATATATTAAAATTTATGTTTTATTTATTTATTTAATGCAACACTTACTATTCAAATTAGAGTGTTAGCCTCTAGGGGATGAAACCAGCTTTCGTCTACATCTTGCAGGCTATCAGAAGCCAAATCAATATACTGGAGCAGAAAGCACTGCCAACCTTTTTTTTTTTTTTTTTAGTACTGCCAATCTTAAAGTAATATTTCAACTCCCTCAAAAGATGACACATCATACATTCAGATGTAGAATGAAGGGATAACTATTTTGCCAAATAACAAAAGTGTGATACAATAATGACAATGAAGTTGTCCAAAATCTGTATTCCTTATTTATATAATCAATAAATTAAATGGACCTCTATTTATAACATTTACTTCATGAGGTTATTGCAGTGATAAATGTGGCCACTAATTATCAAAATATTTGTTAACGATGCCTGTAATGCAAAAGACTGATGTTATATTTTTTATTATCTTTGTTATTGCTATCTAGAGTCTTTGTCAACAGTCACAGAAGAAAATGTAGTTTTAATGAAAAAAAGCTGAGACGTTGCAGTAGGTATTCCTGTATGTAGTGTTTGTAGGAACTTGAGGTTAAATTAGAGAAAGCTTTCAAATGTAGGGGGCATGGACAAGAACAGAGAAGCACATTTTCTGAGTGCTATACACAGAGAAAAAGTTTTGCTTTCTTTTATGTTGTTTTGTTTTCCATTGGCAAGAAAAAAGGATAAAAAATATAAAGCACTTCTGAGGCACCATGTTTTTTCTCTGTACAGAATCAGGAGATTCTTTTATTAAAAAGAAGAAAATAAATGCACAGAAAAGCAAGTAAAAATATCCTTGTCCTTCAAGACTGTTCACTATTCATGCATGTATCCTTGTAAAGGTAATTCAGAACAAATGTCCAGTGGCATTGTAGAAGAATGGCACAGATGAGTAGAGACTTCTCTCCGAACAGATGTATCAGATGCAAGTCTTATGAATCCTGTCAGGATCTCCATTGAGTCAGGGTGTCCTAGTTGCTAGCATAACAGTCTGTAAATCTGACAATCTTTTGACAATGCTGTGTTCATAAATGTTGCAAATGTAGTTGGATTTTTCTATGCTTTGGTCAGAACGTCAGTAACTTAACTTCACTTTGGTCTCTGAAGAGGATAGAACCTTCAGTGTCTGCTACTCTTATTCCATCTCACCATGATTGTGGAATCATCAGCCCTCACTACAGTAGGCATGTGAAGGCCAAGTGTCACTCAATTCAGCACCCACAGTGTTTGGAAAATGACTGAGACTTGGAAGAAATATTTTCCTTAGACCTAGGCAAGGGACACTGCATCCCACAGTTTGGAGAGCCCTCTTCAATACTTTGTATGTCCTCTCCAGTCTCTGGAAACTATCCAGGTCAGCAGTGCTATCAGGACAAAATATCTTGGGACCAGATCTGACTCCTTATGCATGACAGACACTGAATGCACCTACTCAAATGTATCTAAGCTGAGATCAGCCAGGACCCACAGTAACATCTGTGTGCAGCCCAATCCCAGACTGTTACTTATATGGAATCCTGTTTTTCTTTCTTATCTCAGGAATTCTCTGAACTTCCACCCTGAACATGGGATCATCAAGGTGCTCCAAGAAACTCGAGCATGTCACTATTTTTGTTGTTTTACGTCCAGTAGAGGCCCTACTTCCAGGCAGGTGGCTTAGTGAGCAACTTTTCTTGCTGACTGATGTGGTAGTTTTTTTCAAGAAATCAAGTGATTGGACTGGCAGACTAATAAAGGCACAGATTTGGAGAACTCAACTCATTTTTACAGACAGGACACTTGCCAAGTTAAAACAAACAAACAACAACAACAAAAAAAAGACAAAAAAAAAAAAAAAAAAAAAACAGTTTCCCAAGGATCTGGATATCTGACAATGGCAAACTAGATCAACCATGGTAAGAGGAAGTCCAGGTCATAGTATGTATGGATGGTTTCTGTTCCTGATACCAAGGTCAATTCATTAAGTATTTATCATGCTAAAACTGAAAATGGATAACCAGGACTCGCTGATATCAACCAAGTGATTGTGTTAATTTTGTTGTTTAATGATTCTTCAGTGATGGATGCCCTCTGATGATGATGAGTGTTAAGATATTATACTACCATGTGTCCTTCCACATGATTCTACTGCTTGAATCTAACCTCAGTTCATTTGTCCTTCAGCATAAAGTGCACAACAAAATGCATTGACCAAAACTCTCCTCATTGAGAAAATGAATGCTTTTCTTCACCTCTGTTTTTCAAGGTTACTTTTTTTTTATGTGAGGATTCAGTAAAGCTGCAATTTCTATTTTGTTTGCTCCCACATAATATTTCAACCTATGAAAAGTAGCTGAACTATTTTCTTCCATCTACCACTTGTTTATACAAAATTTCTCATGTAACTTTTCTTAGCTGTGGCCTGAGTGAAAATGCCAAACCTCTTCTGAAGATCAATAATGCTATAATTATGCAGTATCTTCTAGGTAAAGATCAAATTCAGACCACTATCAGGAAAACATGGTCTAAAGATGAAGCTAAGAATGTGATAGTAAAATTTAGTTATGATACCACAGGAAAAAAAATCTAATGAACTGCATTAGTAGAAGAAACATTCAAAATGAGAATTTTCCCATTTAAGAAAGTCCTTAAGAATGTTGTATTTTAGCAGCTTCAATGTAAGTCCAAGGAAGACAAGGAAAGAGCTTTAAAAATGTTGTGTTTATGGATTTTGCTTAATTTATTGAACTCCAGTAAGATTCATAAAAGACTCACACATTTTTAAGAAAAGATTATGGGCAGAAATACTAGCTAGTTAAACTTCTGGCAGGGAAAAAGAAAGATTACAAGTACAAAATTAACAAAGAAACAACAGGATTGAATGCCAAAATTTCTATGAACATAAAGCACTCTGAGAAAGACACAGGCTATCTTTAATGTGTAAGGAAGATTATTAAAAAAAAAAAAAAGGTTCAGAAGGCAAAGTCAAGAGCCATGAAATAAAACATGTAAGGCTTTGTATCCAATCAAGGAACAGTCCACTTGTGCCATGCTTGATTTCAAAAGTGGTACAAACTTCTATTTGTCTCCTATGGTTTTCCATTATTTTGCAATGACTGTCAGTAACAGGTATCTTACACCCATACATCACATATGTTGGAATTGGAAGAGACATAACTGGCTTATTTAGGTTACAAACCATCCTGTCTGAAGAATTCTACAGTACTAGAGAAACTAATTCTGAAGAGAAACTAATTTTCTTGCCCCTAGACATGTTTTAGACAATAAGATTTCAAACTTCAAACTTGTAGTTTAAAAGGATGAGAATATTGAATGTGCTGAAGAGAATGTACTTTCAGTCATGGAGAAGTGTAAATAATTTGTCATTAAAAGGATTATTGGAAATTTAAATTATATTCACAAGTATTTACAACATTCCTCCTTCAAAAGCTCAAATTTAATTATTCTAACCTTGATTGCAAACTGAATGTAGTGACGCATTTCTAATGAATAGAATGTGGTAGATGTGATGGTCGTGACTTACAAGTCTGTCATAAAAAGAATCAACGCTGTCTTGTTGTCTCTTAGGTCACTTGTTCTGGAATAAGAATGCTGTTATGTTCTGAGGAAACTTCAGCAACAATTTTGAGATCCTGTATGGAAACAAACAGAAGCCATAATTAAACTACCAGCACCAACTTGCAGCCATGTAAATAGGGCTATTTCCCATCTCAAACTTTTGGATGGTCACAGCTCAGAAGACATCTTGGCTACACTTAATGAGTGATTCTGAGCCTCAACATTGCTGAGTTATTGACACACGGAATGTGAGGATCACAAATATTTACAGTTTCATCCTCAGTTTTTGAGGCAATTTGTTATATAACAGGAGATAACTAAAACACCAAGTTATTTACTTGAATATTTGCATGTTGGATAAAGGGTAATACACAGACATTTTAAGGAATGTATGATATCTGGTTTTATATAATGTTGATGTTTAGAACACATCATTGTGTTCCATCTTGCTAGAATAGACATCTGAGATATGAAAACATGGTGACAAGGGAATTTCTGGTCAAAGTCTGGGATTGATAGTGGTCCCTGAGTTGAACTGAAATGCAGAATGATCACAGAATACTACCAGATCAATTAAGCATCAGCAATGGTCTCAGTAGTCATGCTGAATATGGCGACTTTGTTAGAGTTAATTATTATGGCTTCAGGTGCATAACATTAGTCATTGATATTAAGATGGTTTCTTCTCCAATGAGAGAAAAAATGTTTATAAACAGTTCAAGTTCATATGAAATATAAATTATTCATATCCCAGGGCTATACTAATTTTTCCTAACATTGTCATAATTTAGTTTTGGAAGATTTTCATCTTTTGGATTTCTTGAAGACCATGATATTGATCTCATATATTGATAATATGCTGACATGGTTATATAAGCAAGAGTTAGCTAGCATCTCTAATTATGTGGAAGATTGATATTATGAACTATTAGGGAGCTTGTCTTATCAGTGAAGTCGTATGGTATGTGGAGTCCAGTGATATACAGAGATTTTATTCAAGGTTGAAGATTATTACACTTTTTTTTTCCCCTCTGATCACAATGGTATCACAGCACCTGGTGAGTCTTAGAGCACTGAAAAACAATTTATGTGACATGGAGTACAAATTTTAGATAAACATTTAATTAAAATAAAATTTCTGTATGGAAAATATACATAGCTACAGTGGGAGTACAGAACTAAGCACCAAATCAATCTGTGATGAAGAAATAGGAAGAGCCACAGAAAGCATCAAGAAATTTCTGGCATACACACCGAGAATTGAAACAGACATATGCAACCCAATGTTCATTGCAACACTGTTTACAATAGCTAGGACATGGAAGCCACCTAGATGCCCATTGGCAGATGAATGGATAAAGAAATTGTGTACATATACAGAATTGAATATTATTCAGCTTTAAAAAATAATGCATTTGAGTCAGTTCTAATGAGGTGGAGGAAACTGGAGCCTATTATACAGAGTGAATAAGTCAGAAAGAGAAACACCAATAAAATATATTGACAAATATATGTGGAATTTAGAAAGATGGTAACAATGACCCTATATGCAAGACAGCAAAAGAGACACATATGTAAAGAGCAGATTTTTGGACTCTGTGAGAGAAGATGAGGGTGGGATGATTTGAGAGAATAGCATTGAAACATGTTTATCACCATATAGATGACCAGTGCAAGTTCGATGCATGAAGCAGGGCACTCAAAGTCAGGGGTCTGGGACAATCCAAAGGGATGCGGTGGGGAGGGAGTGGGAACAGGGTTCAGGATGGGGGGACACATGTACACCCATGGATGATTCATATCAATGTATTGCAAAAACCACCACAATATTGTAATTACCCTCCAATTAAAATAAATAGATTAAATTAAAGAATAAATTTCCAACTGTAATATTAGCAGATGAAAATGAGTAGAAAGAAAAGGTTGTTACTAACAGAGAAAGCAGTGTGAACAGAAGTGTATGTCAGAAATCATAGGGCATGTTTGAGTAAAATATGGTAAAACATGAAGATGGAAATGACTAGAATTGATGCTGGATTAGCTGCCAAGGTTCATAAAAAGAAGGATCTTATATATCAGACTAAGCAGTTTAGGTGATAAGAAATAAATCTTAATTTTAAAACTATCTTATTAGCTAAGGATGAAGTTTAAAGAATTAAAATGGAAGATGAAAGCACCTGTGGCCAAAAAACACCTACAATAATCTGTATAATGAATGACATAATTAGCAAGGGCATCATAAATAAAGATGAAATAATGTATTTCACAGAATCTAACAAGTGGACTAGGTGATAATTAGTACCTGAGTTTTGCGGAGATAAGGAAACTCCTGAATTTCTGGCTTAATCATTTGGTCATTGCATTGGGTATACCAGTCACTAATATAAAGACTATAGTAGGGTCACCTTGACTAATGAAGTATGAGGGAAGATGAGTTAAATTATGAATGTGCTGCATTAGAAGTGTCTTGAATTGTACAGCAAACACTCCTGGAGATATAAAAAAAACATCTATATTGAAGTTATAGATATGGAAGTTATTAGAGTACAGATGCTCATTTTTAGTGAACAGAATTGTCCATGCAGGACTAGTACTATAAAGAAATGTCAACTAAGCTTTGAGTTATTTGCCCAAAAAACCTATTCTTCATCACATATTATACTTTCTCTATATAAATAAATAATAGCCATTTAAAAATACTCATCAGTTTGCTTAAAAACATATACAGTTGACTCTTGAGCAATGTGAAGGTTAGGGACACTGATCTCCCACTTAGTTAAAAATCGACATGAAACATTTGACTTTCCAAAACCTTAATACCAATAGCCTACTGTTGACCAGAAGCCTTACCAATAACATAAAGAGTTGATTAATGCATTTCATATGTATTGTATTTCTACAATACACTAGGCTAGAGAGAAGAAAGTGTTATTAAGAAGATCAAGAAGAAAAATATATTTTCAGTTCTACACAGGCATCCCCTGGTATCTCCTGCAGATTGGTTCTAAGACCTGATATGGATACCAAAATCCAGGAATACTATAGTCCCTTATAGTTAGTATTCTGTATCTGTGGGTTCTACATCTCTGAATTCAATCAACTATGGATAGGATAATGCTTTTTTTTTTTTTTTTTTTGGTAATCGACATTTATATGGATTTTGCAGCTCAAACCCCTGTTCTATTACAATTTTATGTCATCTGTTTACAAGATGAATCATCTGCCTTTCTGTATCTACCTCAATCTTGTCTTATATGATACAAAACATTGTATATGTTCTTTGTACTATTAACATTAGACATCAGTGGGGTGGGAGGTGGGAGGGGGGTTTAGGATTGGGAACTCATTTACACCGTGGCTGATTCATGTCAATGTATGGCAAAACCAATACAGTATTGTAAAGCAAAATAAAGTAAAACTAAAAATTAAAAAAAAAAAATAAGACAACAATGTGAATAAGAAATTCACCTTTATGTATAAATACATTCAGAAAACGAAGATCATGGCATCTGGTCCCATCACTTCATGGGAAATAGATGGGTAAACAGTAGAAACAGTGTCAGACTTTATTTTTGGGGGCTCAAAAATCACTGCAGATGGTGACTGCAGCCGCTACCTTGGAAGAAAAGTTATGACCAATCTAGATAGTATATTCAAAAGCAGAGACATTACTTTGCCAACTGAGGTCCGCCTACTCAAGGCTATGGTTTTTCCTGTGGTCATGTATGGATGTGAGAGTTGGACTGTGAAGAAGGATGAGCACCAAAGAATTGTTGCGTTTGAACTGTGGTGTTGGAGAAGACTCTTGAGGGTCCCTTGGACTGCAAGGAGATCCAACCAGTCCATTCTGAAGGAGATCAACCCTGGGATTTCTTTGGAAGGAATGATGCTAAAGCTGAAGCTCCAGTACTTTGGCCACCTCATGCAAAGAGTTGACTCATTGGAAAAGACTCTGATGCTGGGAGAGATTGGGGGCAGGAGGAGAAGGGGACGACCGAGGATGATATGGCTGGATGGCATCACGGACTCGATGGACATGAGTCTGAGTGTACTCCGGGAGTTGGTGATGGACAGGGAGGCCTGGCATGCTGTGATTCATGGAGTCGCAAAGAGTCAGACACGACTGATTGACTGAACTGAACTGAACTGATGATGATTCATACTGTGATAATTATGAAGCAAGCTGTGTGATTGTTTAATGGTACCTAATGTTCAGACTTAAACTGAAGAAAGTGGGGAAAACCACTAGACCATTCAGGTATGACCTAAATCAAATCCCTTATAAAAATACAGTGGGAGAGAGAAACAGATTTAAGGGACTAGATCTGATAGAGTGCTGGATGAACTATGGATGGAGGTTCCTGACATTGTACAAGAGACAGGAATCAAGATCATCAACAACAAAAAAAAAAAAAAAAAAAGAAGAAGAAGAAGAAGAAGAAAGAAAGAAATGCAAAAAAGGCAAAATGTCTGTCTGAGGAGGCCTTAGAAAAAGCTGTGAAAAGAAAAGAAGTGAAAAGCAAAGGAGAAAAGAAAATATATACCCATTTGAATGAAGAGTTCCATAGAATAGCAAGGACAGATAAGAAAGCCTTCCTCAGTGATAAGTGCAAAGAAATCGAGGAAAACAATAGAATTGGAAAGACTAGTGATCTCTTCAAGAAAATTAGAGACACCAAGGGAACATTTCATGCACAGATGGGCTCAATAAAGGACAGAAATGATATGGACCTAACAGAAGCAGAAGATATTAAGAAGAGGTGGCAAGAATACACTGAAGAATTGTACAAAAAAGATCTTCACGACCAAGATAATCATGATGGTGTGATCACTCACCTAGAGCCAGACATCGTGGAATGTGAAGTCAAGTGGGTCTTAGTAAGGATCACTATGAACAAAGCTAGTGGAGGTGATGGAATTCCAGTTGAGCTATTTCAAATGCTGAAATATAATGCTGTGAAAGTTCTGCACACAATATGTCAGCAAATTTGGAAAACTCAGCAGTGGCCACAGGACTGGAAATGGTCAGTTTTCATTCCAATCCCAATGAAAGGCAATGCCAAAGAATGCTCAAACTACCGTACAATTGCAATCATCTCACATGCTGTTAAAGTAATGCTCACAATTCTCCAAGCCAGGCTTCAGCAATCAAGTTATATGGACCATGAACTTCCAGATGTTCAAGCTGGATTTAGAAAATCAGAGGAACCAGAGATCAAATTGCCAACATCTGCTGAATCATCAAGAAAGCAAGAGAACTCCAGAAAACATCTATGTCTGCTTTATTGACTATGCCAAAGCCTTGACTGTGTGGATCACAATAAACTGTGGAAAATTCTGAAAGAGATGGGAATACCAAGCCACCTGACCTGCCTCTTGAGAAACCTATATGCAAGTCAGGAAGCAACAGCTAAAACTGGACATGGAGCAACAGACTGGTTTCAAATAGGAAAAGAAATATGTCAAGGCTGTATATTGTCACCCTGTTTATTTAACTTGTATGTGGAGTACGTCATGAGAAACGTGGGAGGAAGCACAAGCTGGAATCAAGATTGTCAGGAGAAATATCAATAACCTCGGATATGCAGATGACACCACTCTATGGCAGAAAATGAGGAAGAACTAAATAGCCTCTTGATGAAAGTGAAAGAGGGGAGTGAAAAAGTTGACTTATAACTCAATTTTCAGAAAACTAAGATCATGGCATCCAGTCCCATCACTTCATGGCAAACAGATAGGGAAAGTGTGGCTGACTTTATTTTTCTGGGCTCCAAAATCACTGTGGATGGTGATTGCAGCCATGAAATTAGAAGATGCTTACTCCTTGGAAGAAAATATATGACCAACCTAGATAGCCTATTGAAAAGCAGAGACATTACTTTGCCAACAAAGGTCCGCCTAGTCAAGGCTATGGTTTTCCAGTGGTCATTCATGTATGGATGTGAGAGTTGGACTGTGAAGAAAGCTTGGTGCCGAAGAATTGATGCTTTTGAGCTATGGTGTTCGAGAAGACTCTTGAGAGTCCCTTGGACTGCAAGGAGATGCAACCAGTCCATCCTAAAAGAGATTAGTCCTGGGTGTTCATGGGAAGGACTGATGCTGAAGCTGAAAATCCAATACTTTGGCCACCTCATTCGAAGAGTTGACTCATTGGAAAATAATCTGATGCAAGGAAAGATTGAGGGCAGGAGGAGAAGGGGACGACAGTGGATGGGATGGTTAGATGGCATCACCAACTCAATGGAGATGGGTTTGGGTAGACTCTGGAAGTTGGTGATGGACAGGGAGACTGGCGTGCTGTGGTTCATCGGGTCACAAAGTGTCGGACACGACTGAGCGACTGAACTGAACTGAACTGAACCTAATATAATGGTAGCCATATAATGGTTTAATTTGCCTAATGCACATTTGGAAACTCAGCAGTGGGCACAGAACTTGAAAAGGTCAGTTTTCATTCCAATATCAAAGAAATGCAATGCCAAAGAATGTTCACATCACCAAACAATTGCACTCATTTCACATGCTAGCAAGGCAATGCTTAAAATCCTTCAAGCAAAACTTCCACAGTATGTGAACTGAGAACTTCCTGATGTTAAAGTTGGATTTACGAAAGTCACAGGAATCAGAGATCAAATTGACAACATCCATTGGATCATAGAGAAAGCAAGAGAAGTCAAGAAAAAAAAAAAATCTACCTCTTCTTCAGGGACTACACTAAAGAATTCGACTGTATGACCACAACAAGTTATTGAAATTTCTTTAAGAGATGGTACTACCAGACTATCTTACCTGTCTCCTGAGAAACATGGATACAGGTCAAGATGCAATAGTCAGAACCAAACATGGAACGATGGAATGGTTTCAAATTGGGAATGGAGTACATCAAGCCTATATATGGTCACCCTGCTTATTTAAATTTTATGCAGATTATATTATGTAAAATACTTTATATTATGTAAAATACTGGGCTGGATGAAGCACTAGCTAAAATCAAGATTGCCATGAGAAGTATCAATAACCTCATGTATGCACATAACACCACCCTTATGGCAAAAAGTGATGAGAATCTAAAGAGCTTTTTGATGAAGGTGAAAGAGGAGAGTGAAAAAGTTGTCTTAAAACTCAACATTGAAAAAACAAAGATCATGGTGTCTTGTCCCATCACTTTATGCAAATAAGTGGGGAGGAGAAAATGGAAACAATGACAGACTTTATTTTCTTGGGCTCTAAAATCACTGTAAATGGTGACTACAGCCATGAAATTA
Source organism: Oryx dammah (assembly GCF_014754425.2). Classification (NCBI taxonomy): domain Eukaryota; kingdom Metazoa; phylum Chordata; class Mammalia; order Artiodactyla; family Bovidae; genus Oryx; species Oryx dammah. Next base: position 42,403,071 of record NW_024070208.1, read on the forward strand.
GAAGATGCCTGCTCCTTGGAAGAAAAGCTATGACTAAACTAGACAGCATATTAAAAAGCAGAGATATTACTTTGCTGACAAAGGTCCATATAGTCAAAGCTATGGTTTTTCCAGTATTCAAGTATGGATGTGAGAGTTGGACCATAAAGAAGACTGACTGCCAAAGAATTTGAACTGTGGTGTTGGAGAAGACTCTTGAGAGTCCCTTGGAGTACAAGAAGATCAAACCAGTCAATCCTAAAGGAAATCAGTCCCGACTATTCATTGGAAGGACTGATGCTGAAGCTGAAGCTCTAATATTTTGTCCACCTGATGTGAAGAGCCTACACATTACAATATACCCTGATGCTGGGAAAGATTGAAGGCAGGAAGGGAAGGGGAAGACAGTAGTTGGGATGGTTGGCTGGCATCACCAACTCGTTTTACATGTGTCTGAGTAAACTCCAGAAGATGGACAGGGAAACCTGCCATGCTGTAGTCCATGGGTTTGCAAAGAGTACAACACAACTGAGTGACTGAACCACCACAACAAATGTAATGGATAATAATTGCTGCATAGTAGTCTCTCCTCTACATTAATAAATGAAATTGTGTAGAATTTATGGCATATAGTATTACAGCCATATTCATAATACATAATACAAACATTGTTACTAAAATAGATATCTGTACTGATAGGCATATATGTAGCTCTTCAATTACAAGAGAGAGGCAACTATACAGTAATGTAATTTTTAAAAATAAAACTCATAAAGTGGTAAGAAAACTAATACATTATTAATTTTATATAAATTATCACTCACCTTATGTTTATATAAGAATAGACTATCTGCTTCAACAAAAGACTTACTCTTGATTTTCTACAATGTGATCACTAGGCAATGATGATGATGCTGAACACAAAAATGTCTCATACAGTGCTTGCTGTACAGTTGTTAGATTTTCACAGGAAGACATAGACACACAGAAGATACATTTATTAGCTTATGATGATTATTTACTCTTCTGATTATTTATTATTCATTGAGTGGAAGTAGGTCACCATAAATATCTTCATCCTTGTCTCCTTCATGTTGAGTAGATTGAGGAGGCAGAAGAAGACAAAGGTTTGGTTTTGCTGACTCAGGGGTGGCAGAGGCAGAAGAGATGGAGGAGGTGAAAGGAGAGGCTGAAGAGGCAGGCACACTTGGTTTAACTTTATGAGTGTATTCATTGAAATTTGTCTCTTTTTTTTTTAATTTTTCATTCCTCTAAAAATATTTTCTATATGGTATGCTTTCTTATTCCAATATTTACTTTACTTTCAGTATCCATATCCATAGAAAGACCTATGTTGTAAAATAAGTCAAATTATTATTAAAATAATATATATTATATTAAAAATAAGTTTTCTATCACTGCTTCTACATCTTCATCATCTAGCACTGGTTCAGAAACATTCATCTCCATTAAGTCATCTGTTAATTCTGTCTGATGTGTATTAACTCTGAAATGTTTCCAAAATCCTCATCTTGAAATTTTTCACCCTCATCCCACTATTTTTTTGGCCACAATATCTCTCATGGTGCCATGTTCAGTCTATGTAACTATTGTGTAAGTTTAACTTTTAATAAGAGATTTTGTATGTTTTATGGCAGTAAAATATATCAGTGTCTACATGTATTTTATGCATTCACAAAATAACTTTTTCTTGATTTTCAGCCTACTCACTTTACAAAAGCTCCTATTTTTTTTTCAGTATATTTACTAAAAGAAATCTCTCTGTAAGTGGATCTGTGCAGTTCAAACCCATATTGTTCAAGCATTGCCAGTATATAGCAATAAGATTATGAAATAAAGTGATCAATAAAGCCAAATGTTTCAGGTATATGAAATAGCTTTACATTTTCCCCAGATTTATTGAGACAAAATTGACATGTTACAAGGTAATTATATATGTATATGTTGAAAAATAGTTACCAGTATATGGTTAGTTAATTTATCTATCCCCTTATATGGTGGGATTTTTTTGTGTAGCGGGAATTTTAAATTTTTGTTCTCTTAGCAACTTTCAAATATGCAATATACTGTTGTTAACTGTAGTTACCATGTTATACATTACATCTGCAGAATTTATCTCTTCACTGGAAGTTTGTATCATCTAACCACATCACCCATTTCTCCCAGACCACAGTTGTACATTTATACACACACGCACACACACACACACACCTACGTACATATATACACACATATATGTACATATATACACATATATGTATATACATACATACATGCAGAAAAGATTGCAATGAAAGATTCAGAATGTGAGTTAAACATGACAGAAATGAAGGGACAGAATCCTGGATTGCGTGAAGCTTGATTAAATCAAATACATACGTACGAGGATTGCAACATTTTTTGAAGATACAAAAAGAAGGGGATGTTTAAACTTACTTGCACGCCTGATCACCTTGCTTGACCATTAAATTTTTCTGCATCCAGTTGGCAGTTTGCATGACTATCAAAGTTCTTATAGAGACTACTCATTCTGTATTCTTAGTGTAAATGTTCAGAGATTGCTTATTGTAGTTGTAATAGGAGACTTTAGGGTACCTTCCGGTACAGAGCATCAGATGTTTGCATATTACATACTGGATGCTATTTTTGCTCTGTTATTCAGACATTCTGAAACATATGATTTAGTAATTGCTTGTGATTTATTTTTATTTATCATAATTTATGTATATGATAAATATTAAGAATCCAAGGCAATTCAAAGTGATTGTTTGGGTCCTGTCCTGAATGACTATAATATGGCCATCATTATTATAGCCTACAAAAGTAATCTAAATGTTTAAAATTCCTTAAAATCTTTAGGTCCATTTAGCCTACTAATGTTTGCAGATGCATGATAATTTTACAGAGATTTCTTAAAACATGGTCCTCTGAAAAGGATACAACTGACACTGTAAATTACCTTGATGCTGAGGCCTTACTGTCTTCACATTCACCTTGGTGCAAATATTTACCACTCTAAACATGGCTTTTTGAGAGTCCCCTCGACTGCAAGGAGATCCAACCAGTCCATCCTACAGGAAGTCAGTCCTGGGTGTTCATTGGAAGGACTGATGTTGAAGCTGAAACTCCAATATTTTGGCCACCTCATGCGAAGAGCTGACTCATTTGAAAAGACCCTGATGCTGGGAAAGATTGAGGGCAGGAGGAGAAGGGATGACAAAGGATGAGATGGTTAAATGGCATCATCGACTCAATGGACATGAGTTTGGGTAAACTCCAGGAGTTGGTGATGGACAGGGAGGCCTGGCGTGCTGTGGCTCATGGAGTCACAAAGAGTCGGACATGACTGAGTGAAATGAACTGAACTGAACTGAACTGAAACATGGCTTTATCATTTTCACAAATGTTTAACAGAGGAAATGCAAAAATGATAATGTATCTATGAATAAATTTGAACTCTTGTTTACTTAAGAATTAAAAAAAAAACTCAAATATTTGAAAAGAACATGTGATTCAGTTATGTATCAACAGAGCATTATTTTGATGACAATGGCATTTTCACTAACATCTCAGTTTTTAAATTCAGATAAATAGTCTCAGTTATCATTCAATACAGTAAAGCCTTTTTATATAACCACATATCAATTTATATGAGTAACAGTTATTTTCAAAACTAGGTTTTCAAAACCATAATATTGCATCAATACTCTTAATATCTTTGAGTTAGATTTAAAATATAAGCATCTCAACACTATAGATTAAAAATAAAACAGAATTTTACTAAGTGTGTTAACTATGAAGATTCTATACAAATTAAAACAAAATGTAGAAAACTGTAAGGGAGATGGGAGATGAAGATCGAAGTCTTCAATTAGCTGTGCTTTTCTTTTTTATTCACTCCCCAGGGTTGCCACTTAAGCTCAAATGAACTATATTGATTATCAAAAGGTATAGCTTATGCTCGATTGCAGTAGCACACTTTATGAGGTCGAAGTCCCAGGATATGGTATTTATTCTTGATGAGCTACAAAATATAACAGCATAATGCAAAATATATCTCACTAAATTATGAAATATGCATATTTAGCTTTTTGGGAGTTTTCCATGTGAAAGTTTTACATGAGTCTGGGAGAAAGTATTTTCATTGCTTAGGAGGTTGTGATCACAGCTGCTTTGCAGAATAATAGCCAAATTAGCAGGTTCTCTCTCTCTCTCTCTCTCTCTCTCTCTCTCTGAAACAGCAGCATCACCAGTTTAGAATCAATTGATGGACTAGATTAGAGTTCTAGTGTGGACAAAGTATTTGGCATTTGCACTCTGCATAAATAAATTTGCACTCTACATACATAAAATGAACGTGTAATGATGAACAAACAGTAATTTTTTGTTGCTTCTTATAATATATTAAACATTTCATCTTGAACTGGTACTTTTTTCTTTTTGTTGTTTCTGCTGTTTTAACTTTGATTTTGCTGATTTGGGACAGTTATTCTAGGATACTTGAAAGTTTGCTGATGCTCCATATTAAAAACTAGTAGAAAAATGTAACTAGTGGATAATCTGCTGAGATATATAGGTTTTTTATTTCCTCTACTGCCATTCTATAGTTTTGTGTTTTTTTGCATGGAAAGAGGATAATATTTTACTAAGGAACCAATCTTCTTTTCTATTTATTTTCTTTCATTTGATTTTTATTTTCTAGAAACACTTTACAGAAACAGAGTATCTTAAACTAGTTCCTTAAATATTAGTCTTAAATTCAGCGAAGTCTTGATTCAGTTTATTAGAATATCAGGCCAATTAGAGCAGTTCTACTGCTAAGATGTTGTGAATACCCTTTGCAAGTGCCATGCTAGGTGCCTCATGTGGACTCTAATGCTTACCACAGTTTTCAAGATTATTTTATTCATTTAGCCATAAATAGATGCTTCTGTAAAGAAATCCTATGCCTGATCAAGAACTTACTGTTTCTATCTGATTTTTGACAATATTTTAGAATGGAAGTTTTTCAAAATTTTCAAGTAATCTCACTTATTGCAATAAAATTGGCTTGCTTTTTTTCTCTAAGTCTTCTGTGGCTAAAGTTGCCACTATACTACAACTCTTGTGTGATAGCTTCCTAAAATAATCTTATTTCAAACTTTTACCTATGTATGGTTTATTTATTTTCCCATTATTTCTCTAGTTAATTCATCCAGAGTGTTTAATCTTTATTTTATGAACTTGAAATAGATTGATTCACTTATGTTCATAAATCATTGTATGATTTACTTTATATCTGATTGTACATGTGCTTTATCTGGACTATTCTAGGATGGTACAGAATGCATGTTTTTGCATGCATTCCTAATGAATTAATTAATTTAATAGCTTTATTGATATATATTTGACATACAAATAACTTCATATAATTAATGTGTGTGCTTTTGTTGTTTGAATGTATACAAGCTTTTGAAATACCACCACCAAAATCAAGATAATAGACATATCTAACATCAACTAGAGTTTACTTTTGTGTATCTCTGTCTCTCTCTCTCTCTCTTTTTTTTTGTTTGTTACTGTTGTGTGTGTTTATTTTAATGAATGTGACAATAATATTTAGCTGTGGTACATATACACAATGCAGTATTACTCAGCCATTAAAAAGAATAAATTTGAATCAGTTCTAATGAGGTGGATGAAACTGGAGCCAATTATACAGAGTGAAGTAAGCCAGGAAAAAAAAAAAAAACAAACACCAATACAGTATACTAACACATATATATGGAATTTAGAAAGATAGTAATGATAACACTGTATGTGAGACAGTAAAAGAGACACAGATGTATAGAACAGACTTTTGGGCTCTGTGGGAGAGGGAGAGGGTGGGATGATTTGGGAGAATGACATTGAAACATGTATACTATCATGTAAGAAACGAATCGCCGTCTAGGTTCGATACAGGATACAGTATGCTTGGGGCTGGTGCACTGGGATGACCCAGAGAGATGATATGAGGAGAGAGGTGGGAGGGGGGTTCAGGATTGGAAACTTGTGTACACCCCATGGCAGATTCATGTCAATGTATGGCAAAACCAATACAGTATTGTAAAATAAAATAAATAAATAAATAAATAAAATATTCATTAAAAAAAGAAAATTTTAAAATGTACAATATTGCATTTTATTTACAGACACTCTATTGTATAGTAGATCTGTAGAATTGATTAATCTATCATAACTGAAACTTTAAACCTACTGAACAGTATCTTCCTATTTCCTCCAACCCTAACCCTTAGCAAGGACTGTTGATTGTATTCTTTGCTTCTATAAGTTTGACTATTTTAGATACCTCATATAAGTGGAGTCATAAAATATTTGTCCTTCTGTGACTGATTTATTTCACTCAGAAAAAAAAATCCTCCAGGTTTATTCATGCTGTCACAAGTGGCAATATTTTTCTTCTTCTGTTTTTTTTTTTTTTAATAAGGCTAAATAATATTATGTCATATGTATACATCATATGTTTTATCCATTCGTCAATTGACATTTGAGTTGTTTATATGAAACAAATTGCCAGTCCAGGTATGATGCATAATACTGGATGCTTGGGGCTGGTGCATTGGGATGACCCAGAGGGATGGTACGGGGAGGGAGGAGGGAGAGGGGTTCAGGATTGGGAACACGTGTATACCTGTGGCGGATTCATGTTGATGTATGGCAAAACCAATACAATACTGTAAAGTAAAAAAAATAAATAAATAAATAAAATGAGTACACTTCATTTAAAAAAAATGATGCAATAATCCAAAAGATCTGAAATCAAGACCTTTAAGAGAAATGTATTTTTTAAATAAAATTGTATCTCCGAGTATATCCATGATAGTGTTAAAAAGGTGTGCTACAAATATTTGATTAATAAATAAAAGGGAGATTAAGACAAGCATTATCTGTTTTTAATCTCTGCTTTTTTGCTACAACTTAGAACCGGTTTTGTTGTTTCTAAAAAGGACATTATATTATGTGGTTGAGACACTTGTGATTAATGACTTTTATAAATGCATGTTATTATTTACTAAGTTGTATGGACCTGGGCTTCACTGGTGGCTCAGATGGTAAAGAATCTGCCTACAATGTGGGAAACCAAAGTTCTATCCCTGGATTGGGAAGATCCCTGGAGAAGGGAATGGCTACCCACTCTAGTATTGTTGCCTGGAGAATTCCACAGACAGAGGAACCTGATGGCTACAATCCATGGGGCTGCAAAGAATCATACACGACTGAATGACTAATACTCATAGACTAAATACTCAATGACTATTATTTATTTCTTGTACCTAAAACTGTACTGAATATATATGGGATATGTAAATATTTTTGATCCTCATTCTTGAATACACTTTCCTCAGAAGAGTAGGACTTACCACTGAGAATCACCTCTTTCCATTTTATGTAGTCAGGGTTGGATGGTAACACAAATTAACAGAGGAAAACATTTTCCCCCTTTTGCATGATAAACCTGCGGCAAACAGGGATTTTATCTCAACTAATCAGATAATTGTCCTCAAAACTTTAATTTTGTATGATGTTCATGAAGTGAAGAAATTCCTTAAAGTTTCTTATCATGATGGGAATCCCTCAGTGAGACCTCTAGCAGTAGTTGCAGTCTATCAACTGTTCATTGCATGCATTCATTCATTTAGCCAATAAAAATTAAATGTTCTGTGTTTGAAGTAAGGCTCTAAATGCTGGATCTGATCTAATAAAAAGAGACAATGCAAAATAAATAAATGAAACACATAAAATAAAATAGTAAAAATGTTATAGAGAAAAATTGAAAGAAGGCTAGAGAAAGCCAGGAAGCTAAAATATTCAATTAGGTCAGAGAAGACCTAACTGATAAGGTAACATGAAAAGACTTGAGGAAGACAGTGGACTTTGCCATTACTAAACATTAGAAATTAGTATTTTGTAAAGAAAAAAAGTGAGTTGGAATAGTCTTGTGATAGAGGTAATGAATGGGTTTATGTACATCGGTTTATATACTTTACATGTATGGCTTATGTACTTTAAGGAGAATTATTTGGGTAACAAGGCAAAGGCATTAACATGTACTTAGTCTGAAAAGGAAGCCTTTGGAGGGTTTTGGATGAAAATGGAACTGATAAATTCACTGATGATATTCTCTGGCTACTATATTAAAAAGTAACAATGAAAAGATTATAAACAGTGACATCAATACGGAGGTCAATATAGCAATCCAAATAAGAAAATTCAATTGCTGGTTTGGTTTAAGAATATGATCTAAAAGTAGAACAAACATGATTTGCTGACAAATAGAATTAAGAATGACACTTCATTCACTGGGATAAGATAATATAAATTGTGGGAAATACGGATTTGTAGGGAAGAACAGAAGTTCATTTTAGGGCAAGTTTAAGGCCAAGTTCATTAGATACATAAGTTGCTGCTGTTGTTTAGCTGCTAACTTGTGTCTGATACTTTTTGTGACCCCAATGGACTGTAGCCCACCAGGCTTCTCTGTCCATTAGACTCCCTCGGCAAGAATACTGGAGTGGGTTGCCATTTCCTTCTCCAGGGGATCTTCGTGACCCAGTGAGTGACTGCTTCTCCTGCACTGGCAAACAGGTTCTTTACTACTAAGCCACCAGGGAAGACTAGGTACAAAAGTACAGATACTAAATATAGCCTAGGTTAGAGGTATAAATTTGGGATTTATCAGCACATGAACAGCATTTAAACAAAAGTAATAGACAATATTAACAAAGAGTGAGAGTGAATAAGAAAAAAGAGCTCTAAGCTTAGCCTAGGGGACATCTACATTTAAATGTGGTGAAAGAAGGAAGAAACTTTGATAAAGAGATTGAAGGAGAAGAAAATAAGGTTGTGAGAAAAGAGAATAATATTCTGGAGGCTAATCAAATTTTTTGTAAAGGAAAACTGTAATTTAACTAACTTATAAAAGCTGCCAATAGAACTAAGAGAAATAAATCATTTATAATAGTAATTTGGAGGTGACTGATGAATAATAACTTTGATGGCATGATGGGATGAAAGCATCACTAAAGAAACGATAGAAGGAATGGAATTGAGTAGTGGAGGAGTCAACTCCTTTAAGCAATTTTGAGAAAGACAATCAGCCAGTCAGTCAGTTCAGTCGATCAGTTTTGTTCGACTCTTTGTGACTCCATAAATCGAAGCACGCCAGGCCTCCTTGTCCATCACTAACTCCCGGAGTTTACCCAAACTCACGTTCAAGTCAGTGATGCTATCCAGCCATCTCATTCTCTGTCGTCCCCTTCTCCTCCTGCCCCCAATCCCTCCCAGCATCAGGGTCTTTTCCAATGAGTCTATGCTATGCAAGAGGGGGCCAAAATATTGGAGTTTCTCAGCTTCAGCATCAGTCCTTCTAATGAACACCCAGGACTGATCTCCTTTAGAATGGACTGGTTGGATTTCCTTGCAGTCCATGGGACTCTCAAGGGTCTTCTCCAACACCACAGTTCAAAGGCATCAATTCTTCAGCGCTCAGCTTTCTTCACAGTCCAACTCTCACATCCATACATGACAACTGGAAAAACCATAGCCTTGATCAGATGGACTTTTGTTGACAAAGTAATGTCTCTGCTTTTGAATATGCTCTCTAGGTTGGTCATAACTTTCCTTCCAAGGAGTAAGGATCTTTTAATTCATAGCTGCAATCATCATCTGCAGTGATTTTGGGGCCACAAAAAATAAAGTCTGACACTGTTTCCACTGTTTCCCCATCTATTTCACATGAAGTGATGGGACCAGATGCCATGATCTTAGTTTTTTGAATGTTGACCTTTAAACCAACTTTTTCACTCTGAAACAATGACGGTGTTTATTTTGGGGGGCTACAAAATCACTACAGATGGTGATTGCAGCCATGAAATTAAAAGATGCTTATTCCTTGGAAGGAAAGTTATGACCAACATAGATAGCATATTCAAAAGCAGAGACATTACTTTGCCAACTAAGGTCCATCTAGTTAAGGCTATGGTTTTCCCTTTAGTCATGTATGGATGTGAGAGTTGCACTGTGTAGAAAGCTGAGCACCAAAAAATTGATGCCTTTGAACTGTGGTGTTGGAGAAGACTCCTGAGAGTCCCTTGGACGGCAAGGAGATTCAACCAGTCCATTCTAAAGGAGATCAGTCTTGGGTGTTCATTGGAAGGACTGATACTATAGCTGAAAATCCAATACTTTGGCCACCTGATTCAAAGAGTTGACTCATTGGAAAAGACTCTGATGCTGGGAGGTATTGAGGGCAGGAGGAAAAGGAGACCACAGAGAATGAGATGGCTGGATGGAATCACCGACTCAGTGGACATGAGTTTGAACGAACTCTGGGAGTTGGTGATGGACAGGGAGGTCTGGAATGCTGCGATTCATGGGGTTGTAAATAGTCGGACATGACTGAGTGAACTGAACTGAACTGAACTTTCAACAAGAGGCTTTTTAGTACCTCTTCACTTTCTGCCATAAAGATGGTGTCATCTGCATATATGAGGTTACTGAGATTTCTCCTGGCAGTCTTGATTCCAGCTTGTGCTTCTTCCAGGCCAGCATTTCTCATGATGTACTCTGCTTATAAGTTAAATAAGGAGGGTGACAATGTACCTTGACATAATCCTTTTCCTATTTGGAACCAGTCTTTTTTTGTTCCATGTCCAGTTCTAACTGTTGCTTCCTGACCTGCATATAGGTTTCTCAAGAGGCAGGTCAGGTGGTCTGGTATTCCCATCTCTTTCAGAATTTTCCACAGTTTATTGTGATCCACACAGTCAAAGGCTTTGGCATAGGCAAGCAGAAATAGATGTTCTTTTGGAACTATCTTGGTTTTTTGGATGATCCAGTGGATTTTGGCAATTTGATCTCTGGTTCCTTTACCTTTTTTTAAAACCAGCCTGAACTGTGTGGATCACAATAAACTATGGAAAATTCTGAGAGAGATGGGAATACCAGACCACCTGACCTGCCTCTTGAGAAATCTGTATGCAGGGCAGGAAGCAACAGTTAACACTGGACATGGAACAACAGACTGGTTCCAAATAGGAAAAGGAATGCATCAAGGCTGTATATTGTCACCCTGTTTATTTAACATATGCGGAATACATCATGAGAAATGCTGGACTGGAAGAAACACAAGCTGGAATCAAGATTGCCAGGAGAAATATCAATAACCTCAGATATGCAGATGACACCACCCTTATGGCAGAAAGTGAAGAGGAACTAAAAAGTCTCTTGATGAAAGTAAAAGAGGAGAGCGAAAAAGTTGGCTTAAAGCTCAACATTCAGAAAACGAAGATCATGGCATCTGGTCCCATCACTTCATGGGAAATAGATGGGGAAACAGTGGAAACAGTGTCAGACTTTATTTTTTGGGCTCGAAAATCACTGCAGATGGTGACTGCAGCCATGAAATTAAAAGACGCTTACTTCTTGGAAGGAAAGCTATGATCAACCTAGATAACATATTCAAAAGTGGAGACATTACTTTGCCGACTAAGGTCTGTCTAGTCAAGGCTATGGTTTTTCCAGTAGTCATGTATGGATGTGAGAGTTGGACTGTGAAGAAGGCTGAGCACCGAACAATTGATGCTTTTGAATTGTGGTGTTGGAGAAGACTCTTGAGAGTCCCTTGGACTGCAAGGAGACCCAACCAGTCCATTCTGAAGGAGATCAACCCTGGGATTTCTTTGGAAAGAATGATGCTAAAGCTGAAACTGCAGTACTTTGGCCACCTCATGAGAAGAGTTGACTCATTGGAAAAGACCCTGATGCTGGGAGGGATTGGGGGCAGGAGGAGACGGGGACGACAGAGCATGAGATGGCTGGATGGCATCATTGACTCGATGGACGTGAGTCTGAGTGTACTCCGGGAGTTGGTAATGGATAGGGAGGCCTGGCGTGCTGCCGTTCATGGGGTTGCAGAGAGTCGGACATGATTGAGCGACTGAACTGAACTGACTGAACATCTGGAAGTTCACGGTTCACGTATTGCTGAAGCCTTGCTTGGAGAATTTTGAGCATTACTTTACTAGCATGTGAAATGAGTGCAATTGTGTGGTAGTTTGGGTGATGCATATTGTAGTTCTGAAGCAGAGTGCTTATAGAAACAAATAATAACATGACTATCAAAATCCATGCAAATACCCAGGTTCTTAGCATTGCTATCTCTGATCATAACCTGTTATTCATACTAAGGTTGTGTTCCAGAGGTGAGATCCCAATCCTTTCCTCCATAAATACTCAGGGCTGTTTGAAAAACAAGAAGACTCTGGGGAATTCTGAGAATAGCATCAATCTTTGTTACTGAGATTAAGCAAAAATGTATCTTCTTTTGCTGCACAAAAGGGCTTCCCAGGTGGTGCTAGTGGTAAAAAAAAAATAAATAAATAAACAATAAAAGCACCAACCCACCTGCCAATGCAGGAGACACAGATGTGGGCTCGATCCCTGTGCCGGGAAGATCCCCTGGAATAGGATATGGCGACCCACTCCAATATTCTTGCTGTAGAGTCCCCTGAACTGAGCTTGGTGGGCTACAGTTTATAGGGTTGCAAAGAGTCAGACATGACTGAAGCGACCTAACACAAAAACACATGCACTCACTTAAGACCGAATATAAGTAATTAACTTTTTGCTCCAGGAAATGATTAATCTGGAATGTAGAGACATAGACCTACAAGACAGCTTACACTTTAGAACTAATATTTTTCTCATCAAGAATCCTTCAAGGACCCTTTTTGGGTCCACCCTCATCTTTCTGGGTTCACTATTATATTATAGTCTGTCAACAAAATAGTTCCTTTCCTTACATTACATACTTAAAAATTACTCAAACAGGTTGTAAGGTATTTCCTAAATTCTGTTTTTATACACAATTAAGACTGTGTAAAAAGTGTTGTCTCTTTCGTTACTAGGTCCAAACACTTTGGTTTTTCTTCCTTTTTCTTAGCTACTTTTTTTTTTCTTTTTTTATTGGAGTATAATTGCTTTGCAACAAAAAAGTGTCACAGAGAACTGTCTACTTTTTACCTCAGATCAACCTTATGGAACCATGTGGTGTTTCTTTTAATGAGGACTGAATTTAATGTTCTTAAAAAGAATAATTAACTAGACATAAAATAAATTGTGAAGAACTGCCAATAAGCACTTTTGATATTTCATCTGTGCATGTGCCAATCCCAGACTCCAAAACATCAGTAACACTGGAAAGCTTATGCTTTAGATTGAGTTTATCAGATAAAGACAGAACTGATACCAGTTGCTCTCAGATTAATATTAGTTTATAAGTCAATTATGGAAATGGGGTAATGAGATTTTCACTGCTATTTTCACATCCTGAAGCTATATCCAATAGAGTGATGAGTTCTCAGCTATACTGGTATGATCACAGGCTATTAGGAATCTCTGCCTTTATCTTTATAGCAAGGTCACAATTACCCTCCATCTCAGTAGCCAAGATCTATCACCAGCTTCCCAGAGGGCACAGATAGAGGAATGACCTTTAATCTAGAAAACTGAAAAATAATTTTCCATTCTTTCACTAAGGGTTATCCCTAAAAATGGGATGACAACTTCCAAAGAGAGGGAATCCATTGCATGGGCTTAAGAGTCAATGTGAATGGGGTATATGACACAACTATAGAACCACTGGTGACAATGAAAAAATGAGAATTATCTTTACAGTGTATATGGTCACCAGATGTTGTCAAATAAAAAAGAGAAAAAAAGACTCCAAAGTTTTGTTGGTCAAATCATCATTGCCAGTATCTCTTTTAACCAAGACCAGATGGCTTCCATGGTAGCTCAGCTGGTAAAGAATCCACCTGCAATTCAGCATACCCTGGTTCAATTCTGGGTCAGAAAGATCCCCTGGAGAATGGATAGGCTACCCACTCTAGTATTCTTGATGAGGTTCCCCTGTGACTCAGAGGTAAAGAGTCTGCCTGCAATGCAAGAGTCGCAGGAGATGCAGGTTCGATCAGGTTCGATCTCTAGGTCGAGAAGATCCCCTAGAGGAAGGCATGGCAACCCATTCCAGTATTCTTGCCTGGAGAATCCCCCATGGACAGAGAAGCATAGTGGGCTAGTGTCCATAGGATTGCAAAGAGTAGGACATGAATAAAGTGACTTAGCATGCAAGGTAGGAAAAGAGAAAAAAAGGGAGGAGTGGATATTTTTGGTGTCTATAAATACTCTCAACTCTATATCAGTTCTATTACATCAAATGGGCTTTCCTTTTGCTTTCCACTTTTCAAACTTGTAGGTACCTAGGAACTTTACCAGAGAGGGAGGCCCATGCAGAGTATGTCTTTATTCATATTTTAAGTGTTCTGTTGGAAAGTCTGACTCCTTACACCTATTTCAGGTTATTACCAGTACAAAACATCTTCAAGGCTTTACTGTTATTTGATGAATTGCTAAAGCCCTCTGTTGAATTTCTCCTAGTCTGACCAAGAAGACTGAGGGTGGGAGGAGAAGGGAACAACAGAGGATGAGATCGTTGGGTGGCATCTCTGACTTGATGGACATGAGTTTGTGGTAATGGACAGGGAGGCCTGGTGTGCTGTAGTCCATGGGGTCACAAAGAGTGGGACACGACTGAGTGACTGAACTGAACTGAATTGAACTAACCAAAAAGAAGGGAACTTTTTGTTTTGTTTTGTTTTTGTTTTTGTTTTTAATACAAGCTCTTATAGGTGATAAACTCATAAGGTCAGGATCATTTATATTTAAATAAAGAATTTAGCAGAGCCATACATTTTACTACAAGAAGAGTGGTAAAGAAACTGCCTGCCAATGCGGGAGATGGAAGACACATGGGTTCGACCCCTGGGTTAAGAAGATCCCCTGGAAGAGAGCATGGCAACCCACTCCAATATTCTTGCCTGAAGAATCCCATAAACCGAGAAGCCTGGTGGGCTACAGCCCATAGGGTCTCAGAGAGTCGGACACAAGTGAAGTGACTTAGCACCAATACAAGCCACCATCAAAGCTTTCTTATTGTTTGATGGATTGTTAAACTCCTCCTTTGGATTTTTTCTGACCAAGAAGGGTACCTTAATTTTTTTTGAGATACAAACTCTTATAAGTGATAATCTCATTAAGTCAGAATCCTTTCAGGTTTAAATAAAGAATTTAGCAGGGTTGTATATTTTACTACAAGGTAATCACATGTTAAGAGTTTGGCCATCAGAAGTCAGGCTTATCTTATTGAATATGATTTTTTTTTATTTTATCATTGAGTTTTCCATAGTTTATCCCATCTTAATTGATTTTAGCTTGAAGAATGCCCTTACCAATGTTGAAATATTGACTGATTAAAGTCACCCCCCCATGGGGAGATAATTTGTTTTCACTAAGAACAAGAAACAGATTAAAGGCTTTGTTCATATTAATGGAGATAGTATGAGCTCCTGTGTCTAGAAAACCCAGGAATATCTGGGGTTTTTCCAGTTCACATATATACTGGAGCATACGGTTAATGATGCCTGTGGGTACTAAGAGAAGAAGACGGTAGGAAACCAGGAAACTGTCTTCTTAAATTGGATAGCCTTCAAAATATTTATAGACATTTATGCAGCACAATTCAGGATCAAGTTTACAAGAGGTCATTGAGGTCTGTAGGAAATCTTGTAAATAATTTTATTTCAATATTCCTAAAATATTGAAGTATCATCATTTGGCTCCATTTCTGAGGTCTTTCAAGAGGACTGGTGTATTTCTTCACCTCAATGTAAAACAGTGAGGTGAAGGATAAGGGCTTTAATATTTAAATGAAATGTTTCCTAGGATATCTCTTACTCAAGTCTTTCGATTGTTTTCATTGCATTAAAAAAAAAAGTATTTTTATTACATTATTTTATAAATCTCTTTTATTCAGAATTCGATACTTTCGTTTGGATTCCACAGAGTTCTATAATCTCACCCTTGTATCTTCTATCGTTGAGAATTTGTCAGCTCATCAGTTTTCTCTTTGTCAACCATGTAACCATTTTATTACATTGTTTTATTTAAAGGAACATCATTAGGATTCTCTCCTAAAGCTTGTGCATATCTTTGATCCTTCTTTTCATATTTTCTTTTTTTTTTTTTCTATCTTGGGCAGAAAGGTGGATTGCTTCCTACGGTACTTTACCTCTGTCTCCTTTGTTTCTATCTTTGTCTCTACATCCTCCAATGATCTGGGTTCTGAAGTATCCTAAACAGGCTAACCCATTCCTCCCTCTATGTGCAGACTCAGATTGTTCCCAGCGTTTCCAGAGTGAAAGCCTAGCTCTTGTGCCAAAGGTTCTCTCATAAACATGTGGAGAGACTTGATTCTTCTCCGTTAGTGACAATTGCATCATGGGTCCTCCAGTGTGTAGTTTGGGTCCCAGAGAAATCCCCCCAGTAGAATGCCTGCCTCACTTTTACTATTATGAAAGTCCTTCATGTAGATACACAATAGAGAATAATTGGTTATTTGGTTCTAATTTCACTAAAGACTATATCTAGAAAATAATGTTTATATTATTTATATGATTAAATAAGATTCATAAATATGTTATATACTTAAGGTTGAAGTATGTGGCTCAACAAGTGGATGAAAAACAAAATGTTTAATTTTAACAAAAAAATGAATATTTTAAAGATTATATTCCCAATATTTTAATGAAAAGTCTTAGAAATACAACATTTTGTAATACAAATATTTGTGTGTATCTTAAATATTTATTTTAAAATCTGTTGAGACTAAATTGGGAAGTGTAAATTAGCAAACATACACATTTGTTGATTGTAAGAAATATCATAATTTTTTTTTCTGTAAATCAAGATATTTCTTTATTCTCTCATTGAAAACTCTCAAATTTCACATTGTCAAAAGATAAGAACAAAGCTTTTATATTAGCAAGATTTTTACTTCATTAAATGACTAAAAATAGGTTTTGAAGAGTTTTAAACAAAATGTTAAAAGTCTTCTGAATATCTGATAGCAAACACATGAGAAAATATGTTTGAACTGTTTAGTCAATTAAAATAAGAAGATATTTGACTGAAGGTAAAGAAAATGAAGATCATGGCATGTGGTCCCATCACTACATGGGAAATAGATAGGGAAACAGTGGAAACAGTGTCAGACTTTATTTTGGGGGGCTCCAAAATCACTGTAGATGGTGATTGCAGCCATGAAATTAAAAGACACTTACTCCTTGGAAGAAAAGTTATGACTCAGAGACATTACTTTGCCAATAAACGTCCGTCTAGTCAAGGCTGTTTTTTCCAGTGGTCATGTATGGATGCAAGAGTTGGACTGTGAAGAAAGCTGAGTGCTGAAGAATTGATGCTTTTGAACTGTGGTATTGGAGAAGACTCTTGAGAGTCCCTTAGACTGCAAGGAGATCCAACCAGTCCATTCTAAAGGAGATTGGCCCTGGGTGTTCTTTGGAAGGAATGATGCTAAAGCTGAAACTCTAGTACTTTGGTCACCTCATGCGAAGAGTTGACTCATTGAAAAAGACTCTGATGCTGGGAGGGATTGGGGGCAGGAGGAGAAGGGGACGACAGAGGATGAGATGGCTGCATGGCATCACCAATTCAATGGATGTGAGTCTGAGTGAACCCCGGAAGTTGGTGATGGACAGGGAGGCCTGGCGTGCTGAAATTCATGGGGTCACAAAGAGTTGGACACGACTGAGTGACTGAACTCAACTGAACTGAAACAGAAAAGGGGCAGCAGAGGATGAGATGGTTAGGTAGCATGGCTGACTCAATGGACATGATTTTTAGGAAACTCTGCAAGATAGTGGAGGACAAAGGATCCTGGCATGCTGTATCCCATGGGGTAACAAAGAGTCAGACATGACTTAGCAACTGAATAACAAGCAACAACAAAAAGCCAAAACCATGTATTTACAGTAATCATTAATTGATGCACCAAGTTACACCATGACTAAGATACACATATGTGAAATTTTTAAAGACTATTTCAAACATCAAAATATTTGTCTCAGCATATTTAATGTTGTATATTATGAAGTAATTTTTGAAGAGGGGAATTGTAAGTCTATTATTTACCTGATAGGCAGGAAACTTATTTTTAATACTTTCCAAAGAAGTAGTCTTTAGAATTAATAATGCTTTGTACAATACATTTGAATAAAGAAAATAATTGTTTAAGACAGCTTGACATTATACAATTTATTTTTTTTATTCTATAAACTTTAGATATTAGAATCCAAGGAAACATATAAAAAGAATATAAAAATTAGTGGTCAGTTGAGTGGTATAAGCATCATGGCAGCATAAGACATTGTTTTTGTTCTCTTCAACTACAGAAATTCATCATCTATACATCTGTGTCTCTTTGGCAAAACCAATACAGTATTGTAAAGTAAATTAAAGTAAAAAAAAAAATTTAAAAAGCAAACAAACAAACAATAAAAGAAACAAAAAGATTTATAATCTATCCACAGAGAAAGGTGCTTTTAATGAAAGTGAGGGATAAAGCATCATACATCAGAAGACTCAAAATGGGTCTCAACCACACATGAGTTAGCTAATAGACAAATCTAGGTTTTGACTGTGGACCCCTCAGTGTACCATCAACTTGCTCCAGTCTCCTCTTACCCAGGAGAATTCCAACTTAGATAATCACTCATGGGTGAGAGATAGCCTAGGTGGAAACCCAGGATTCCAGAAGATAAATTATGGCACACCATTGGGACAAAATAATTAGTTTGGATGAATTGGAGTACATAGAGAATCATAAACTAAATGATGAGGGGTGGAGAAAGACAGAGAAAGTGGAAGTTAAGACTCTTGAAGGACATTAGAATGAGATGCAAGAAGAATCACATTTCCTAATTTTAAACTATAATACAGAACTAAGGTAATCAAAAAAGTATGGGTTGGGCATAAAAATAATCATATAGACCAATGGAGCAGAATTAAGAGCATGGAAATAGATCCCCAAATATACAGTCAATAAATATTTAACATGGGACTCAAAAATATTCAGCGGGGAAAGGATAATCTTTACATAAATGGTGTTGGGAAAACTGAATAACTATATGTAAAATAATGAATGTACTCCTACTAACACCATTCACAAAATAAACTCGAATTCAATAAAAGAAACTTAAATATAAGACCTGAAATTATAAAAACTCATAGGTGAAAATATAGGAAAAAAAAAAAAAGCAATGCAGCAAAGGAAAAAAAAAAAGAAAAGTTTCTGACATTGGTCTGGAAAGCAATTTCTTATGTTGCACAGACAACAAAGGCAAAAATAAATAAGTTGGACTAGTCAAACTAAAAAGCATATGTACAGCAAAATAAATAAATAAAAATTTAAAAGGCAGTTTACAGAGCATAAGAAAATGTTTGCAAGCCATATATCTGATAAAAAGTTAATATTCAAAATGTATATCATAGTACTCAATATAAAAAATCTGAATAAAATAATAGATATAGGATTTGAAGGGAAATTGTTTTCAGTGAAGATTTACAAATCTCCAATGAGTACCTGAAAAGATGTCCAATATTACTAAACATTAGGGAAATACAAATAAGATATCACGTTAAACTTATTATTGTCAAAAATACAAGAAATAATGAGTTAATGAGGATGTGGAGAAATGCAAACATCTGTGCACTGTTGGTAGAACTGTAAATTGTTACAGCAATTATGGAAAACAGTACACAGGTTCCTCAAAAGTTAAAAATAGAACTGACATATGATCTGGCAATCCCTCTTGTGGGTACACATGAGAAGAAATTATAAACAGTACCTCCAAGAGTTATCTGCACTCCCATATTAGTTACAGTAATTATTCACAAAAATACATGGAAAGACCTGAGAGTATTTTGCTATGTGAAATATCAGAAAGGGAAAGACAAATACTTCATGATATAACATATATGCAGAATCTTAAAAATCTGAACTCATCAAAACAAAAAATGGATTCGTGGTTGTCAAAACTAAGGAGTGTATGAATAGGTAGATATGGTCAAAAAGTACAAGCTCCTTAACTATGTGATAAATAGTTGAAATTGTCATCTGGGGATGTGATCTACATCCCCTAAATATGTGATCTGGGGATCTGATGTACAGTATGATATGTGATGTAGGTGTTAGGTAATACAATGGTGGTACATTTGTGGTATTAGATTAATACATTGTACACTTTAAACTTGCACAGTGTTATATGTAAATTATATCTCAGTAAGACTGGAAAAAATTAGAGGTAACTCAAACAAATTATAATAACATGTGATTTGATAGTTTTAGTTGTAGTCTTTGGAAAACCAACATTACTGATCTGTGAAAAAGATTTAGCTACTGTATTGCTTACTATTACTGACAAAAACTGTCATTAAAATAACAAAAGAATCACATAGATAAAAGTAAAATAATCATTGTGTAATGAATGTTTTTTATTTTAAGCACCTGTCTATTTTTAATTGAAGCATAATTGACCTCCAATGTAGTGTTAATTTCAGGTGTACAGCAAAGTCATTCAGCTAAACATACATATAAAAGAATACATACATATATATATGTATATATATATGAAAATACATATATATTCATCTTCAGATCATATTTCCCTATAGGCTATTACAAAATATTGAGTATAGCTCCTTGTTTTATAGAGTAGGTCTTTTTTGCTTATCTATTTTATGTATAATAGTTTGTATATTTTAATCCCAGACTCCTAATTTATCCCTTATCCCTTCCCCATTGGTAATAATAGGTTTGTTTTTATGTCTGTGGGTCTATCTCAGTTTTGTATATAAATTAATTTCTGTCTTTTCTTTTAGATTTCACATAAAAATGATATGGTACCAAATATCATATGATATGGCTTACTTAGTATGATAATTTCTAGGTCCTTCCATGTTGCTGTGACTGATATTTTATTTTTCATAGTTGAGTAATATTCCACTATAAATATATTTGATTAAGGATTATATTACCAAGTTCAAACAAATTATTTAAAGAATACTATAAAGATTTTAATATAATACAATTTATACACCTATCAATTATTATAATTTGACACACCTTCAATAGATGTACTGAAAGTGTAGCAAAGTTACACATTTGATTATCATTTCTAATAATCATGTAAGTATATAAAATTATATTTTATAGTTATGATAGTATATTTCATGTCAAAATACACAAATATTTATAAAATGGAACAGTAATTTAAGTGTGAAGTTTCCAATAACTTAGAAAAGTGAAAAAATTCTAAAGACTCATTCAAAGTGTTTCTCATCACTAAGGATATATTAAAACTTATTATTTAGAAATTTGCATTATTCATTTATACTTAGAAACATGTCTTAATGTAAAAGTAATGCAATTATTTATTTACATATTTTGATGAATGACAAACTGCAATTTTGTTTTCTGAAATATAAATATGGTGTTTACATCAGTTAGACCACAGGACTGGAAAAGGTCAGTTTTCATTCCAATCCCAAAGAAGGCCAATGGCAAAGAATTACCACACAATTGCATGCTTTCACATGCTAGCAACATATTGCTCAAAATCCTTCAAGCTAGGCTTCAACAGTGTGTGAACTGAGAGCTTCCAGATGTGCAAGCTGGATTTAGAAAAGAAAGAGGAACCAGAGATCAAGATGCCAACATCCATTGTATCATAATAAAAGCAAGGTAGTTCCAGAAAAAAAAAAAAAAAAAAAAACAAAAAAACAAAAGACTACTTTTGTTTCATTGACTATGCTAAAGCCTTTGACTATGTGGATCACAACAAACTGTGGAAAATTCTTGAAGAGATGGGAATACCAGACCCCCAACCTGCCTCCTGAGAAACCTGTAGACAGGTCAAGAAGCAACAGTTAGAGCTGGACATGGAACAACAGACTGTTTCAAAATTGGGAAAGCAGTACCTCAAGGCTGTACATTATCACCCTGTTTGTTTAACTTATATGCAGAGTACATCACGTGAAAAAGCCAGGCTGGGTGAAGCTCAAGCTGAAATTAAGATTGTGGGGAGAAATATCAATGACCTCAGATAAGCAGATGACTCCATTCTAAAAGCAGAAAATGAAGAGGCATTAAATAACCTCTTGATGAAGGTGAAAGAAGAGAGTGAAAAAAACTGGCTTAGAATTCAACATTAAAGAAATGAAGATCATGGCATCTGGTTCCACCACTTCATGTCAAATAGATGGGAAAAAAGTGGAAATAGGGACAGACTTTTTCTTTGGCACCAAAGTCACTGTGGGTGGTGAGTGCAACCATAAAGCTCAAAGGTTCTTGCTCCTTGGAAGAAAAGAAATGACAAACCTATACAGCATATTAAAAAGCGAGACATTACTTTGCCAAAAAAGGTCTGTAGAGTCAAAACTATGGTTTTTGCATTAGTCGTGTATGGATGTGAGAGTTGAAACCTAAAGAAGGCTGAATGCTGAAGAATTGATGCTTTTGAAGTGTAGAGCTAAACAAAACTTTTGAGAGTCCCTTGGTCAGCAAGGCGATCAAACCAGTCAATCCCAAAGGAAATTAACCCTGAATATTCATTGGAAGGACTGATGCTGAAGCTGAAGCTCCAATACTTTAGCCACCTGATGTGAGGAACTGACTTATCTGAAAAGACACCAGTGCTGAGAAAGACTGAAGACAGGAGGAGAAGGGGATGACAGAGGATGAGATGGTGGGATGATATCTCAAACTCAAACGACATGAGTTTGAAAAAGCTCTGAGTAATGGAGAAGGACAGGGAAGCCTGACATGCTGCAGTCCATGGGTTCCAAAATGTCAGACATGACTGTGCGACTGAACAACAACAACAAAAACCAACCAATACTACAATACCAATAAAGTTCTGTGTAAGAATGTATGAGGTAGAACATTTTAAATGTTTACATATATACATGGTGCTTAGTAGATTGCAATGGTCTCTAATGAGTCAACTATCTGTATGACAGCAGAGAGTATGTTGATACTGCTCTCTTGAAATTCAATGAATAGTAAGACACATAAGTAAATATTTGCAATATACTGAGTCTAAGTGAATAAAAACCCTGAAGAAAGTGACAATGTAAAAAATAAAGCAAAAATGTAGAGATATGTAAATTTCAGGGAAGAGATTTTGAGAAGGTGCTGTTGTTTACAAACTCCCTATTTCCAATTATCTACATCTCCTGAGTGAAACTCCCCCTGTCCCTGAAAGTGAGGTGAATGAGAATGAAGCTTTGTGCTCTGTAGGGATCCGTGCATAAACAAGCTATTGCAATTTCTTTGTTGTGAACTGAGCCCAGTGTCAGAGAACTCACAGGGGAGAATCAGAAAGCAAAAGAAGCACATGAGATGTATCAACAGATATTCTGCATTTCAGAGAAAATATTTTGCTTGATCCATGTGGAAGTAGGAAAAAGAAAACAAAACAGGATATCACTGAAATTATAAGGAAGGCTATCTACTTCTGAAGATAAAAGTTCAGGAGGAGCAAGGGACAAATAGAATTCTTCTTGAATCTTTACAGGTGTCACAGTAGTCCTTATACAAAGACATCAGTGGGAGAATACATTTAACTTTCTTGGAGTTGTAAAAAAAATAATAATAATAATCCAACAAGTGGATTCCCCAAGAAGCAGAGAAGAAAGAAAATTAGCAATTGGTCTGTGCTCATAGAAATTAAGAATTTGTCAAATATCAGAAGAGGATATAAATTAGAAATAAAAATAATACTGAAGAAGCAAAATTAAGATTGAAATACAATACATTTTTGGTGGGTATGGAATCAAAGCACATAATTTCTTTTTTTTTTAATGCAATATATATAGTGCAAGAAATTATGGTATTTACCTTGAGTGCTTAATCAGTGACCAGGAAGATAAACAAGATATGTTATAGCACAGAGCAAAAATAAAATAAGGCATCAATAGTGAGGGAAAAGATAGAAGGATTAAACAATAGATATAAGAGATTTTTGAAAAGAATAATAAGAATTTTAAAATCAGAAATTAAAAAAAAAGTGAGGAAATGACTATAAAAGAACTAGAAGAAAATAGCTCAACTGAAAACAGTTTTAAATCTGAAGGTGAAAAGTTTCACTAAGATTCTAGAGGACTACTTGAAAAACATACAAGCAAAAGAATATATAACGGAATCTTCAATTCAAAAGAAAATGAGAAAAATATAAGATTCCAGGGAAAATGAGGAAGTAATTCAAATATAATTTATCAGTCTGGATTTGTTTTGTTTTGCAAAACTGGACCTTGGAAAACAGTGAAAGAAAATTGAAAGACTCCTCTGAGGAGTATATTGCTTTTCAATAGTTCAAAAGCCTGCAAAAATATGAAGGCTGGGAAGGGGAGGAAAACTATTTTTCCTAACATCCTGTCCTATGACTTTTGAGTCATATTTGAGAGTGGGAATGCTTGATGGCTATGGTGTCTTGGTGGGAGAAGCCATGCAACCTACTGGAGAAACCTGTGGATATATTTTGTGTAAAGACAATAGAGAAATTTCTGTCCAAATATAAGCAACCAGAGAGAGAAGGTAATCATGAATGAAATGAGAAAATATTTTAGAGCTCTACAAAGGAAAGAAAGAGAGAGACAGAGAAAGAAAAGTGAATACCTACTTCAACAACAAATGAAAATGATAAAGCATGAAAATAATTAAAGTAGTTTTAAAGATATAACAGAAAAATAAAAAAAGAAAGACACCACCCTCATGGTAGAAAGTGAAGAAGAACTAAAGAGCCCCTTGATGAAAGTGAAAGAGGAGAGTGAAAAATTTGGTTTAAAGGTCAACAGTCAGAAAACTAAGATCATGGCATCCAGTCCCATCATTTCATGGCAAATAGAAGGGGAAACAGAGGAAACAGTAGTAGACTTTATTTTGGGGGGCTCCAAAATCAATGCAGATGGTGATTGCAGCCATGAAATTAAAAGACACTTACTCCTTGGAAGGAAAGTTATGACCAACCTAGACTGCATACTAAAAAGCAGAGACATTACTTTGCCAACAAAGGTCCATCTAGTCAAGGCTATGGATTTTCCAGTAGTCATGTATGGATGTGAGAGTTTGACCATAAAGAAAGCTGAGCGCTTTCTTTATTGATGCTTTTGAACTGTGGTGTTGGAGAAGACTCTTGAGAGTCCCTTGGACTGCAAGGAGATCCAAAGAGTCCATCCTAAAGGAGATCAGTTCCTGGGTATTCATTGGAAGGACTAATGTTAAAGCTGAAACTCCAATACTTTGGCCACCTGACGCAAAGAGCTGACTCATTTGAAAAGACCCTGATGCTGGGAAAGATTGAGGGCAGGAGGAGAAGGGGATGACAGAGGATGAGACGGTTGGATGGCATCACCGACTCAATGGACATAGGTTTGAGTAGACTCCGGGAGTTGGTGATGGACAGGGAGGCCTGGCGTCCTGCAATCCATGGGGTCGCAAAGAGTCGGACACGACTGAGCGACTGAACTGAACTGAGCTGAACTTAACTGACATGAATCATCCATGGGTACATATGTGTGTCCCCATCCTGAACCGCCTTCCCATTTCCCTACCCACCCCCACCCCCACCCCCACCTCTGGTTTGTCTCAGAGCACTAGCTTTGATTGCCCTACTTCATGCATTGAACTGTATTGGTCATCTATTTTACATATGGTAATATACATGTTTCAATGGTATTCTCTTAAATCATCCCATCCTTGCCTTCCTCCATATAGTCCAAAAGTGCATTAAACAACAAATAAAATTCCAAGGAGAGTTCAAATATTACAGAAGGTAATAGCATCTAAGAAAAATCTGCTTATGGAGGGAAAAAACAATTATTTAATTTATCAAGTTGTAAAAATCCTATTATTTGAACACAAAAATATTAGATATAGGAGTTATGGCAAAAACTTGGGAAGCTGGAGATTAAAAAAAAAAAAGAAAATAACCAAAATATTTTTTCAAAACACCTCATGTAATACATAATCCCCTTGGGCATTTATGTGGCATGCATATGCATCTGTACATGAATGTGAATATATTACTGAAATCTTTTTGAATTTTAAGATATTTCTTTAAAAGACAATATTTGTTCTACATGTTTTGCACAAGTAGGATTTTGCCAGGAAACAAGGATTTAAGAATACTGCAGTCACACCAGTCAGAATGTCTGCGATCCAAAAATCTGCAAGCAATAAATGCTGGAGAGGGTGTGGAGAGAAGGGAACCCTCCTACACTGTTGGTGGGAATGCAAACTAGTACAGCCACTATGGAGAACAGTGTGGAGATTCCTTAAAAAATTGCAAATAGAAATGCCTTATGACCCAGCAATCCCACTGTTGGGCATACACACAGAGGAAACCAGAATTGAAAGAAACACATGTGCCCCAATGTTCATCGCAGCACTGTTTATAATAGCCAGGACATGGAAACAACCTAGATGTCCATCAGTAGATGAATGGATAAGAAAGCTGTGGTACATATACACAATGGAGTATTACTCAGCCATTAAAAAGAATACATTTGAATCAGTTCTGATGAGATGGATGAAACTGGAGCCAATTATACAGAGTGAAGTGAGCCAGAAAGAAAAACACCAATACAGTATACTAACACATATATATGGAATTTAGGAAGATGGCAATGATGACCCTGTATGCAGGACAGCAAAAAAGACACAGATGTGTATAGCGGACTTTTGGACTCAGAGGGAGAGGGAGAGGGTGTGATGATTTGAGAGAATGGCATTGAAACATGTATAATAACATGTAAGAATCGAAATGCCAGTCTATGTCTGATGCAGGATATGACATGCTTGGGGCTGACGCGCGGGGATGACCCAGAGAGATGTTGTGGGGAGGGGGGTGGGAGGGGGGTTCATGTTTGGGAACGCATGTACACCTGTGGTGGATTCATGTCAATCTATGCCAAAACCAATACAGAATTGTAAAGTAAAAAAAAAAAAGAATACTGCAGGATGAAGAAAGATAATTTTAAAGATAGTCCATTTTTCAATAGTACCTGCATTGTGACCTTGTGAATGACTTATTGTTTTAGGTACAAGAATCACAATGACTTCATGGAGCTCTTGTTTAGGAAGAAATTTAAGCATGTAAGAGTGCTAGCATGCAACAATACTGTTAGCACAGGGTGTGGGACCTCCTAATTAACTCTCATATTTACTCACTGAAAGAAAAGAATATTGAGCAAGTAGGGACAAATTCCTAAGACATAATTTGTTGATTCCATTTCCAAGCCTGAATGTGACTATGTTTTTGGATCTCCTTCAGTTCAGTTCAGTTCAGTTCAGTTCAGTTCAGTTCAGTTCAATTCAGTTCAGTCGCTCAGTCATGTCCGACTCTTTGAGACCCCATGAATAGCAGCACGCCAGGCCTCCCTGTCCATCACCATCTCCCGGAGTTCACTCAGGCTCACGTCCATCAAGTCTGTGATGCCATCCAGCCATCTCTTCCTTGGTCGTCCCCTTCTCCTCCTGCCCCCAATCCCTCCCAGCATCACAGTCTTTTCCAATAAGTCAACTCTTTGCATGAGGTGGCCAAAGTACTGGAGCTTCAGCTTTAGCATCATTCCTTCCAAAGAAATCCCAGGGTTGATCTCCTTCAGAATGGATTGATTGGATCTCCTTGCAGTCCAAGGGACTCTCAAGAGTCTTCACAAATTACAGCTGATTGTAGGGTTCACATAGCCATTTGCTTCTAAGGGTGTACCTTCAAGTGTTCTTTTTTTCACTCATCTTTTTTCCCTCAGGTTTTTGCAGAGAGTCTCTCTCTCTCTCTTCTGCCTGACAACATGCTGAACATTAATTAAAAATCAGAGATTAGTTACTCTTGAATTTTTTTTTTCCTTTTAACAATATACTATTCTTCGGGGAATTCCAGCCAGAAAACAAAGAAATAAATAGGCAGCAAATTGCTAACAAAATATAAGAATAATGTATAAATACAAGAAAAACACAAACATGTATAATGGTTGTAAGATGCTAGTAGATTAAATATCTAATTGTGGAGGATACCTGAAAAGATAGTTCAGAAGGAGAAAGCACATATTCTATGGTAGAAAAAGTTGCTGTCCTAGATCATTGAGAGACAAGGGTATGTAAAGTATAGTAATTAAGAAAAGGAGGAAAAGAAGAACTTCAGAGATAGACACAATATTAAATTACACATGCCTTAACAGGTCTTTCTTCAATAAAGGGCTAAAGGCTTTAAGTTTTCACATCAAGCACAATATATAATGATTAGAAGGAATTTGATTTATAAGAAGGACATTCATTGGGTTTCAGACCACATGTTAATCTCTCAAATTAGATGCAGTATCTGCATTTAAGTTAATAGAACAAGCTGAACTAAAATTAAAATACACTTATTTTGAGATGTCTTTGAGTTATCCTGTGAGAAATTGTATATATCAGGCCCAGGGTGATGAATGCAACTTTTGGATACAAATATAAATATGAATTTGTAGTATAATCCATTTGCTTTTTTCCACTGGTTTTCAGCAACCTAGATACAAATGGGATAACTAGGACTTGGGATAAAATTTATCCACATGGCTGATATAGAAAAATATTGTGGCAATTTTGGTACATTTGGCAGGACATCAGATGATATAAAACAGAATAGGAAGTAACAGACAACAGAAAGAATTGAAGTTGCTGTGAAGTCAAGTGTAAATATACTTATCTGAATATAGATAAGGGAAATGAAGGAGCATAGGAGTGTGTGATTTAAACATGTACTGCAATGCAGGAGACACAGGAGACAGAGATTTGATCCCTTAGTCAGGGAGATCCTCTGGTGGAAAAAATGGCAGTTCAGTTCCGTTCAGTCACTCAGTCATGTCCGACTCTTTGGATCCCATGGACCACAGCAAGCCAGGCCTCCCTGTCCATCACCAACTCCCAGAGTTTACTCAAACTCATGTCCATTGCGTTGGTGATGCCATCCAACCATCTCATCCCTTGTCATCCCCTTTTCTTTCCACCTTCAATCTTTCCCAGCATCAGGGTCTTTTCAAAGGAGTCATATCTTTGAATTAGGTGGCCGAAGTATTGGAGTTTCCACTTCAGCATCAGTCCTTTCAATGAATATTCAGGACTGATTTGCTTGAGGATGGACTAGTTGGATCTCCTTGCAGTCCAAGGGACTCTCAAGAGTCTGCTCCAATATCACAGTTCAAAAGCATCAATTCTTCAGTGATTAGCTTGCTTTATAGTCCAAGTCTCACATCTGCACATGACTACTGGAAAAGCCATAGCCTTGACTAAATGCACCATTGTTGGTGTAGGAGTTCAACAGTGACCAAGGGAAGGAATCATTAAGGAAGCGAAGATGTGCCTGCAAACAAGACTCTCTGCTTGGGCAGAGCATGCCTGCAAACAGGATGTTCTGCCAGGAAGCCTGTATACAATATCCAAGGTTAATGATCCGCTCGCATACAAGGGAACATGCCCCCCTTAGAAATAAGGAGGACTGAATTCTGGGCAGGCTTCTTACTAAACACCTTGAAGTCACTTCCTCTCCTTGTGCCCTTGTCCTTGCTTGCATTTGGCTTTTTTGCCCTTATTTGGTAAAGAATGTACTTCCTAGATTCTTGGAATGTTTCCAGCACTTGGGGTATAAAAATAAACCGCAAGGGGGGCTTGCGTAGATTTTTTTCCCCTCCGGCCGGAGCTATGTGTCTTGTCTGTCCTTTGTGTGTCTCTGTGTCATTTCGCCCGCAACAGTTGGCAAAGTAATGTCTCTGCTTTTTAATATGCTATCTAGGTTGGCAATAACTTTTCCTCCAAGGAGTAAGCATCTTTTAATTTCATGGCTGCAATCACCATCTGCAGTGATTTTGGAGCCCAAAAAATAAAGTCTACTACTGTTTCCTCTGTTTCCCCATCTATTTGCCATGAAATGTTGGGACCAGATGCCATGATCTTAGTTTTCTGATTGTTGAGCTTTATGCCAACTTTTTCACTGGCAACCAACTCCATTATTCCTGTCTGGGAAATCCCATGAATAGAGGAGCCTGGTGGCCTACACCCCATAGGCCTGAGTTGGACAAACTGAGTAACTGAAAACATTCAGATTTAGTCAGTTGTGGAGCAAGTCTAGGTGATGACAAACATCTTTTATGGTCATGAAGGTAGATGATGCATGTGTACTCAGTCATGTCCAACTCCTTGAAACCCCACAGACTGTAGCCTGACAGGCTTTTCTGTCCATGGGATTCTCCATGCAACAATACTGGAGTCGGTTGCCATACCCTCCTCCAGGGTATATTCCCTGGAGGTAGGAAGGGATGGAACCTGCGTCTCCTGGGACTGCTGCATTGCAGGCAGATTCTTTACCACTGAACCACAGGAGAAGCCCCAAGGTGAAGGTGATAGTCCCCAAAATGAGATGTGGACAATATAAAATCTACAGCGTCTCCAACAATATATGTAGGATTTCACTTCACTATAGAATAAGAAAGAGCATGCCTATCTTATTGATAAATAGAATAATAGTCAAAAGCAGAATCTAGTTCCAAACAAGGTAGATTTGGATCAGTCTCACCACACATTAATTGGTGACCTTGGGAAAGTTGTTTAATCTATTCTGAGCTTTAATTTTCCCATCTATAAAATAAAGATAATAATAGCATATATTGCTTACGATTGCCCTGAGAATTACAGACTAATGTATGGCACCTAAAAGAGTTCCCAGTATATAAGAAACATCATGGAGACTTAGTTATTTAAAAAAAAAAAAAAAAAATCAGGTAAGGTATTTGGAAAGAGCAGCTAGTTTGGCTGCAGCACAGTAAACAAATGAGCCGAGCCATTAAGTAGACTAGGAAATACAGTCAGGCTAGGACTGGAAGACGGAGAAGGCAATGGCACCCCACTCCAGTACACTTGTCTGGAAAATCCCATGAGCGGAGAAGCCTGGTAGGCTGCAGTCCATGGGGTCTTGAAGAGTTGGACACAACTGAGCAACTTCACTTTCGCTTTTCATTTTCATGCATTGGAGAAGGAAATGGCAACCCACTCCAGTGTTCTTGCCGGGAGAATCCCAGGGACAGGGGAGCCTGATGGGCTGCCGTCTATGGGGTCACACAGAGTCGGACACGACTGAAGCAACTTAGCAGCAGCAGCAGCAGGACTGAAAGAAACATCTTGATTGCTGTTAAGAAACATGGGAGAAAGCTAGAGAGAGGAGCATGAAGAGGACAGAAAAGAAAATACAGCATAACAAGCCCAAGAGCAAAGAGCTTTTCAAGGCAATGGGATTTGCTTTTCACTTCTGCCAGTGCTATGAGAAATTATAGAAGCAGCACATGTGGAACTTACTGAATGTCTCCTTTGCTGTTAGAAACTGCTCTAAGAGTTGATGCTAAATGCTGGAGTTTTCAAGCTGATGCTTCAATGAGTTGTTTACTCCATTAGCTGAATTGTAAAACTGAAAATTGTATTGAGAATATGCTTCTTTGAAATATAAGCCACTTTATAAAGGTGAGCATGTGTGTGTTATCAGTTAAACTAGCTTCTCTATTGACCCTTATCACATAATACTGGACTTTGTTTTGTTACCTAGGTGATAGATATAACAAGAAGTAACATACAGATGGAAAGCTAACATTTAAAAAAAAACATAGTCACTTTGTTAAAAGGAACAAAAAATAATACAGAAAAACAAATATTGACAATAAACTAGGTGAGAATGAGGGAGACATGGTATTTTTAAAAATAGACTCCCAGATATGTCTTGTGATATGATATTTTAGAGATCTGTAGATTAGCAAGTAACAACAGAAAAGAAAACATCAAATAATTGGAGACAAGTTAAAATTTTTCAGAAATTAATGAATTGACATTTCTGATTCATGGGACCCATTTCTATTACCTAGGAGAGACATATTACTTTGCTAGCAATACTGTGCAATAACAAGATATTGTCGTTACAGACAGACAACTATTTGAAGACGAATGAACATTCCACTTTGTCTAAATCTACTCAAAATGTTAAGATGAAGATGAAAAAATATATTCATAGGAGCTTACAATACAGTAGAAACGTCCTTGCTGCTAAATATTTATTTTCCTCATACTTCTCAAAACTGTATTGTTCTTTATTTTTTAGGCCAAGATTGTTTAAGTCTTGGTATTTTTAAGTGTGAGGGAACCACATAAATGAGGATCACTGGATATTGGTGATGTATACAGAGCAATCTATACATTATCTTTCACTACCTGCTTAGTTTCACTGGAGAATAAATACTAGTTCAGTCTGATTAATTAAATACATGGTTGTTAAGGATTTGCAGGTGGAAAGCATAATGGGAGAAGCTGAATTCTGTTTTTATTCTAACTTGATTTAGTTATCTCTCTCATGGCCTACTATTTTATATGGATTTAGAGTTTTATTTGCTTTTAAAAACTATTTAGCTTAAAGTTATTTCACAGTTGACTGATACTCTATTTTTTTTGGCATTGTTCTTTTATATTTTGTATTACTTCTTCCTGTATTTTATTTTATGCAGTCCAATTGTGATCTTCGTGTTCTCTAAACATTTATTCTACATGTGTTTAGAACTTTTCCTTTTGCTTTTCTATTATTCACTTCCAGTTTGAATATATCATGATCAGATAACACACTCTGTATGACTCAATTTCTGAAATTTTTCAAGATTTGCTTTTTCAATTAGCATAGGGTGCATTTTCATATATGTTCCATGAGCACTTAAAAAAGTATATTCTCTTGTTTTTGGTTGGAGTATTCTATAAATCTGTTTGTACTGGTTAATTGATTGTGTTAATGAGTTATTATATATATTAGATACTTTGCTTATTTCTATTAATTGATTTGGCAATTTCTGACAGATAAGTTTTAAAATCTGCACATATAATTTTGGATTTGTCTTATAAAATCCATTAGTTTTGCATGACATAATCTTGTTTGATGCATACAATTTTAGGTTTGTTATATCATCTTGAAGAATGAACTGTTTATTGTAATCTGTGCTCTTCTCTTTCTCTGAAAATGTTCTTTGTTCTGAAGGCTACTTTATCTGATATTAATGTATCTTTTAATTATATTTGACATAGAATATATCAGTTCAGTTCAGTCCCTCAGTCATGTCTGACTCTTTGCAACCCCGTGAATCGCAGCACGCCAGGCCTCTCTGTCCATCACCAACCCCTGGAGTTCACTCAGACTCACGTCCATTGAGTTAGTGATGCCATCCAGCCATATCATCCTCTGTCGTTCCCTTCTCCTCCTGCCCCCAATCCCTCCCAGCATCAGGGTCTTTTCCAATGAGTCAGCCATCTCATCCTCTGTCATTCCCTTTTCCTCCTGCCCCCAATCCCTCCCAGCATCAGGGTCTTTTCCAATGAGTCAACTCTTCGCATGAGGTGGCCAAAGTACTGGAGTTTCAGCTTTAGCATCGTTTCTTCCAAAGAAATCTCAGGGCTTATCTCCTTCAGAATGGACTGATTGGATCTTCTTGCCATCCAAGGGACTGTCAAGTGTCTTCTCCAACATCACAGTTCAAAAGCATCAATTCTTCAGCGCTCAACTTTCTTCACAGTCCAACTCTCACATCCATACATGACCACTGGAAAAACCATAGCCTTGACTAGATGGACCTTTGTTGGCAAAGTAATGTCTCTGCTTTTGAATATGCTATCTAGGTTGGTCATAATTTTTCTTCCAAGGAGTAAGTGTCTTTTAATTTCTTCCTTTTATTTTAGTTTCAACCAGTCTACATCATTAGATAGAATAATACTTTTTTGTGGACATCATATTGCTGGGTCATTTAAAAAATCAGTTCTACCAATCTCTGTCTTTAAATATTTCAGAATAGATGACAGTTGTTGAATAATATATTTGGAAATTTAATATTAAAAAGAAATTATACTTTTTGAGTAGATGAAAAAACTGGTCTATTTTCCTTGAGCTTAACAACTCTAGTGCCTGTTTGCTAGGATAAACTGTAGTTTTCTGCATTAATTTCTTATATTAAAAAATTAAGCTAAAGTAGATATTTTAAATACCTTAAATAAAAGGTATCTATCTTTTAGTAATTTATTCAGAATTAAGATATTACATTATCAATCTCTGTGTCATCTTACCTAGATTAAGATATTAAGTGTTAACCATAATTGAATTGGGAATAAATAATGATTTTCCATCAGAGTTTAATCAAATATATTTTACATATACATTGTATGCTATGTTGCATTTCTATCAGCTCACTTATATCCTCTTTATCATCATAAATGATCCAATTTCTTTTAATATTAAGGATAAACAAATTGAAACAAAATTTATAATGAGATAACATTTTCTACCAAATAACATTACTCTTTTACCATTTTCAGAATCCAAGTAACTCTATGTTTGTGAGTGTGTGAGTGTAAACATTTACATATACTATATTTATCCCACCATGCACCAGGTACCATTTTGTCTTTGTTAAAATATACATGTTTTTTGATTTCTGAATCAATAATAATTGTGAATCACTAAAATCCCACCTCAGTAGACACCTTTTCTTAATATCTTCTGATGCATCTCTTTTTTTCTATTTGATCTATTTTTCTTTCCAGGGTATAGCATAGATTTTCTTCTATTACTCACCTTTTACTTAAATTATAAATATTGAAAATTTATTTTCAAATACTTAACATTATTTTTATCAACTCCTAAAAGTAAATCCTCATTTGTAAATCATATCCAAATTTGACATATCCAAATAGAAACTCTTTGTTTCTTCCATAAATTTATATCTTCTAAATCACCTCTAATCCTTCTCCTTGTATTAAATGGCCAGATCATGTACAAAGACTTTTTAAATTAGTTTTGAATTTAGAAATAAAGAAATTTGTCTTGATTACTTATTTTGTTCACCCCCTTGTATCTGATCCTACAGCATGAAATGATGATCATGCATCTAAAATAAATTTGCAATTATTATTTTGTATATAGTTGTGACAAATATTTCTCTACCTTCAAAGAGACTTTTACCACAGCATTAAAAAATTGATCTTAAAATAACATTGCTCTCTGAAAGCACTTTAAAAATTTTATTAAGCAGGAAAATGTTTATATTCTTTTCTTTCTTTCTTTCTTTCTTTCTTTTTTTTTTAACTGGAGTATAGTTGCTTTACGATGTTGTATTAGTTTCTACCCTGTACACTTTGTGTACAGCAAAGTGAGTCAGCTATATGTTTACATAAATCATCTCTTTTTTTTTCTATTTCTTTCCCATTTATTTCACCACAGAGCACTGAGTAGAGTTCCCTGTGTTATATAGTAGGTTCTCATTAGTTATATATTTTATACATAGTATCAATAATGTATATATATTCCCACTCCAGTATTCTTGTCTGGAAGATCCTATGGACAACGGAAACTGGCGGACTACAGTCTATGGGGTTGCAAGAGTTGGACACAACTTAGCGAGTAAACCACCATATATGTTAATCTCAGTCTCCCAATTTCTGCTTAGCAAATTTCTTAATCATCAATATATGCATCAGGCACTAGGGCTGGGGTGAAATGAGTGAAGGTGGTTAAATGCATGATTATTCAGTTATAAAACATATAAGGCCCCAGAATGTAAGGTATAGATTGGTGATGATAGTTAACAATAACTGTACTGTATTTTTCAAGGGCTTCCCAAGTGGCTCAACAGGAATCACAGGAGACAAATTGACTCCTGGGTCAAGAAGATCCTTAGGAGTTGAGCATGGCAACCCATTCCAGTGTTCTTGCCTGGAAGATCCCATGGACAGGAGCCTTGTGGGCCACAGTCCGTAGGGTCTCAAAGAGATGGACATAACTGAAATGACTTAGCATGCATGAACATCTTTTTCAAAGTTGCTAAGACAGTATATCAAATGTTCTAATCACAAGAAAAAAAATCTGTAGCTATGTGTGATGGTGAATGTTAAGTAGATATTGTTGTGATCATATCATAATATTTACATATATAAAGTTATTATGTTATACACCTGAAACTAATATATTATATGTCAATTGCATGTGTGCTAAGTCACTTCAGTCGTGTCCGACTCTTTGTTATCGTATGGACTGTAGCTCGCCAGGCTCTTCTGTCCATGGGGATTCTCCAAGCAAGAATAGAGTAGGTTGCCATGCCATCCCCCTCCAGGGGATTGTCCTACCCAGATATCCAACCCATTTATCTTATGTTTCCTGCATTGGCAGACGAGTTTTTTACCAGTAGCGCCACCTGAAAAACCCCTATATGTCAAATGAATCTCAATGAAAATAAAACAAAAACCACTTCTACAATAAATCTGTTGATGTCATCCTTTGAAAAATTTGTAATGAGAAGTTTAAGATATAATATCTTATAAAATCTAACATTAAAAAAGAAATGTTCTGTATAATCCCAACCTGATGAATGTGAAGTGAAGTGGAAGTCACTCAGTCATGTCCAACTTTTTGTGACTCTCATGGACTATACAATCCATGAAATTCTCCAGGTCAAAATACTGGAGGGGGTAGCCTTTCCCTTCTTCAGGGGATCTTCCCAACCCCGGGATCGAATCCAGGTCTTCTGCATCGCGGACAGATTCTACCTGCTGAGACACAAAGGAAGCCCAAGAACACTGGTGTGGGTAGCCTTTCCCTTCTCCAGTGGATCTTCCCAACCCAGGGATTGATCTGGGTCTCCTGCATTGCAGTGGGATTCTTTACCAGCTGAGCTCCAAGGGATATGTGTATGCAAATACCGAGTATGGGAGGGGGAAGTAATGCTAGTGTTTCCTCCATGCTTAAATGGCCTAAGAATAGTTTCCATAACTCACATTATTTGTTATTCTGATAAATCAAGAAAGCACAGGTTGGACTACCTACTTACATTGGAATTTCTAATGCATTGTAAAACTTGTATCAAAGAGTTCTTGTGAATAGTTTTAAGGTATTTGAAGATCAGTTTATACTATTATATGTTTTTAATTTTACTGAAGGTAGTATAAAATAAATAAATAAATATATATATATATATATTCACCAGACATTGTGTATCTATTGTTGCTAACTTTAATAATAAATAAGATGTATTTCTTATAGTGGGCTTTCCTTGTAGCTCAGTTGGTAAAGAATCTGCCTGCAGTGCAGGAGACCCAGGTTTGATTCCTGGGTTTGGAAGATCCCCTGAAGAAGGAAATAGCAACCCACTCCAGTATCCTTACCTGGAAAATCTCATAGACAGAGGGCTGCAGTCCATGGGGTCGCAAAGAGTCAGGTATGACTGAGTGGTTAACACTAACACACTAACACACTAACACTATTCCTTATAGTCTGTATTTTTAAATATACATTGGAATACACCTACTGAAACTATTTTTATTTTATCTGACAATATTAATTATAAAATTCATAGTTGTTTTAATAACAGAGGAAATAAGTCTTAATTGCTGCTTATTTATTTTGTTATTTTTAATCAAAATTATCATCAATTATGCATGAAATTACATACTAGTTTCTTTTCCAGTATCACAATTATATTCTGATTTCAAGAGTTCTTAGTCCTCTGTGTTACTTATCATTTTCAAGGTCAAATAGGATTTACATTGGATTTTATAATCTAGTTCAAAATTTTAATCTCATTATACCCTTTAGGATTAGCCATAAAATGTTAACGTCTATCATAGATTTTTTTTATTTTTATGCATTTAATATTATCATTTTTCCCTAAATAATTAGTTAATAAGTATATTTAGATGAAAATATTTAGCGAACAGAATTTCTGACACACTGAAGTTGCTTTGGTGCTCAAATTGTATTCTTTAACCATATGTAAATATTACATATGCAATGTTGAAACATTTTGCCATATGTACTGTTCTTAAGTTTTCTTACATTGACAATCAGCTATTGTACAAACCAACCAATTGTTCTACCAAAAAATTGACAATAATCATCTTTTAAAATTATCTAGCAGCATTTAGGACTCAAGTTGAAACTCCATTGGATGTTAGATCAAAAACCCATAAAATATTAGAAGATGAGCTTTCCATGTTTGATTGAGCATTTTTTAGAGTAGTAAAGCGAACTCTGTATTAGTATGCTACTCTGCCTGGGAACTAGAAAGTTGACTTTAAAAATACCTGTGGCAAATTCATGTTGATGTATGGCAAAACCAATACAATATTGTAAAGTAATTAACCCCCAATTAAAAAATATATATATATATATATATATATTATATATATATATATATATATAAGCTGAAGACTGAAGACCAGTTCAAAAACATGGAAATAAACCAAAAGACAATCTGTAAAAATAAAAAAAAATTGTTTATTTTAATTGGAGGATAATTACTTTATGATATTATGATGGTTTTTGCCATACATAAATATGAATCAGTCGTGGGTATGTATGTGTCCCCTTCATCCTGAACGCCGCCTCCCACCTCCCACCCCACCCTATCCCTCTAGGTTATCACAATGCCCTGTTTCATTCATTGAACTAACACTGTTATCTATTTTACATATGGTAATGTATGTTTCAAAGCTATTTCTCAAATCATCCCACTTTTCACATTTATTGTTAAGTGCATTCACTTTCAAAAAATAGAATTGTGAAGCAAGTTTATAATATTATCAATAGAAGACATATTCTTTACACTGAGACACCTAGGAAGCCCATTTTTATTACACTTGCTACTAATTATGTAGGTTTTGTTAAGTTTCAAGTTGGGCTTCCCTGGTGGTTCGGATGATAAAGAATCTGCCTACGATGTGGTTCAGTTCTCACAAAATGTAATGAAATATATTAAAGTCATCTTATATCTTGACATCATTTAACACAAAAGTGATATTATTATTGCTTTAGAATGTTTATAAAGTAATATTCATACTTACTACAAGTAATCTCACTGTATATGTTACATATTTATGTATATTAACATATTATATGTTTACATATGTAATTCCACATTGTATATATACCATGGCATAAGCATATGCCTGAATGACAAAGGAAGGTTGTATCAAGTATTTAACTTATATTTTGTCAATAAAAAAACAAAATAAAGTATAGATATTGCTTTCAATCATTTGTATACGCCATCTTGTTCTACATATTCATAGTAATTACTATTGCATTACTAGTTCTAGAACATCTCTGTAATTTAAACAGTCATGCTGAAACAATTTCACTGGTATTTTAACGTATAGAATATCAAGACAAACGCAGTGAAAATATCCCTATGTTTTACACATTTCTTATTTCTTAAATAATTTCTGAAGTACTTTCAAATAAATCAGAAAGTGAATTAAACCATATGTAATTTTTTAGAAGCCCCCAAGCAATTTTTAAGCAGTGCTGTAAGATAATGAATAAACCAAGCCAAATAAATATATTTTTCAAAGTTACATTTTTTGTTGCCCAAACTTTACTGGAATATTTGAGTCACTAAAATGATTATTTGCACATCTCATAGTATATACATTTTGAAATCATAATTTCCATATTCATACACATAAACTTTCATAATATAAAATTTCAGGATGCAAATACATTTGTTTCCCCCCCTTCAGGGATTGAGTCATCTGTGTGTCCTTAAATTAAAACAAGCTATTTTCTATTTTTTTCAATTATTATTTTTTGATACTACTTAACCAAGTAAGAAGCAGTGAATCCAGGTGGTAATCAACTCAGTGGGAAATTGCTCTCAGAGTATAATTTTGCTAGATGTTATGCAGTAATTACTACTGTAACATCAGCATTAATGGCAGGGGTAATTTAGTTCTCCTACTGGTCCTAGATCAGGATGACCCTTTATAATACCTTCTCATGTATGTAGGAGGATATTTTCATGATTTGACATTTATGACAAATTTAGTAAGTAAGCTATTTAAAGTATAAAGCAATTTAATTTTTACAGAATAATTGAGAACAGAATTATGCTGAATTAAATTCATTGATTGATAAATATAGTCTTAGAAAATATATATCTTTTGAGCATACATTTAACCTTCAAATTGCAAAGCAAAACATTATAAAAATGCATTTTAATCTCAGATTAAAAGAGCTGGAGTTACAGATAAGCTATAAGTAAGTTCATTTTTATCATTATAAATTCTAGAACAATTTGTTACTTAGAAGAAAGAAGCAATGTATAAACATTCCTACTGTATGATATGACTCTAAACCAATTTGTGATGGGATTTTTAAGACACAGTAGCATGCTCTGCATTAAAATGACATGCTTAATAATGTATTTTGCATTATTGTGAATTAATAGTTCATTAATTGATGATTGTTTCAAAAATTTTAATAATTATTAATTTTAGGTATAATATTTTAATATAATAATATATAATAATGTAATATAATAACTAATAATTGAAATAATTCAAAAATGAATTATATTTGAAATAAAGATACTTATTGCTTAAGTTTGGTAGAGGAATGGAGCATTTAATCATTGTTTCTTCATCCTTAACATAATTTTCCTTCTCATGTACTGTGTACATTTTGGATCGTATTTGCTAGCCTTTTTTTTCTGAAAATATGAAATTTAGAGGAAAATTTGTACCATCAAAAGCTAAATTACTTAGCTATAAGTCTACAGCTAATGTAGGTTTCATTACTACCTATTGGACACCACTAGTGTTAACATCTTTGAAGCTGATTAGATAATTTCTATTTTTACTGTCTCTCTTTTAGTCTGTCTTAATAGTCTTCCTTAGGAATTGCTAAGAATCTCTCTTCCCTGTACTAGTTTTTTAACCTATCTGCATCTTCCCTTAGTTTATGTTTGTTCTATAGTGCTTAAACCTTGTTTGGCTACACTCCCTCTGCTTTTCCAAGTATTACTAATCTTGACTATAAAATCATGTAGCTCTATGCCAGAGTTTCCAAACATTGACAATCTAGATATTTTGCATTTTGTGTGTGTGTCTGTGTGTGTATACAAAGAAAAAGGAAACACTGTTCTGTGCATCATAGGATGCTAAGCAGCATCCCTTATCTCTACTGGTAAAAGACAATCACTATTCTAAATCAAGACAATCACCACCAACTGAGAACTAGTAATGTTTATTATGTTATTCCTGTTTTGAAACTCTTCTAGATTCTCATTATGCTTGGTCTATATAAAGTTTTGTTTTGTTTTCCTGACTAAAGTCATTTTTAATAGATCTAAAATTCTAGTATTATTTTCTTCATGTTTAAATTGTGTATGTGTGTGTGTGTGTGTGTGTCTCCAGCATTTCCAACTCTTTGTGACCCCATGGACTGTAGCTCGCCTTTTCCTGCCTCCTATGTACATGGCAAGAATACTGGAATGAGTTGCCATTCCCTTCTCCAAGGGATCTTCCTGACCCAGGGATGAAACCCCGGTCTCTGATATTGTAGGCAGATTCATTACTATCTGAGCTACCAGGGAAGCCTATTTATATTGTAGTGCTCGCTGAAATATTTCAGTTAAAAATTCAGTTCAGTTCAGCCATTCAGTTGTAGCCCACTCTTTGTGACCCCATGGACCGCAGCATATCAGGCCTCCCTGTCCATCACCAACTCCAAGTGTTTACTCAAACTCATGTTCACTGAATCAGTGATGCCATCGAACCATCTAATCCTCTGTCATCCCCTTCTCCTCCCACCATCAATCTTTCCCAGTATCAGGGTCTTTTCAAATGAGTCAGCTCTTCACATTAGCTGGCTAAAGTATTGGAGTTACAGATTCAGCATCAGTCATCCCAATGAATATTCAGGACTTATTTCCTTTAGGATGAACTAGTGGGATCTCTGTTCAGTCCAAGGGAGTCTCAAGGTCCTCTCCAACACCACAGAACAAAAGCATCGATTCTTCAGTGCTCAGTTTTCTTTAGAGTCCACCTCTCACATCCATACATGACTACTGGGAAAAAAAGAATAGCTTTGACTAGATGGACCTTTGTTGGCAAAGTAATGTCTTTCCTTTTTAATATGCTGTTTTTCATAACTTTTCTTCCAAGGAGCAAACGTCTTTTAATTCCATGGCTGAAGTCACCATCTGCAGTGATTTTGGAGTGGATTTTGGAGTGCAAAAAAAATGAAATCTGTCACTGTTTCCATTGTTTCCCCCTCTATTTGCCATGAAGTCATGGGGCCAGATGCCATGATCTTAGCTTTCCGAATGTTGGGTTTTAAGCCAACTTTTTCACTCTCCTCTTTCACTTTCACCAAGTGGTTCTTTAGCTCTTTTTCACTTTCTGTCGTCTGCATATCTGAGGTTATTGATTTTCTCCCAGCAATCTCGATTCCAGCTTGTGCTTCATTCACCACAGTGTTTCTCATGATGTACTCTGTATATAAGTTAAATAAGCAGGGTGACAATATACAGCCTTGACGTACTCCTTTTCCAATTTGGAACCAATCTGTTATTCCATGTCCAGCTCTAACAGTTGCTTCCTGACCTGAATACAGATTTCTCAAGAGTCAGGTCAGGTGGTCTGGTATTCCCATCTCTTGAAGATTTTTCCACAGTTTGTTGTGATACATGTAGTCATAGGCTTTGGTGTAGTCATAGGCTTTGGTATATTCAGTAAAGCAGAAATAGAGGTTTTCTGGAACTCTCTTGCTTTTGATGATCCAAAGGATGTTGGCAATTTGATCTCTTGTTCCTCTCACTTTTCTAAATCCAGCTTGAACGTCTGGAATTTCATGGTTCACCTACTGTTGAAGCCTGGCTTGGAGAATTTTTAGCATTACTTTGTTAGCATGTGAGATGAGTATAATTGTGCAGTAGCTTGAGCATTCTTTGGCATTGACTTTCTTTGGGATTGGAATGAAAACTAACCTTTCCCAGTCCTGTGGCCACTGCTGAGTTTTCCAGATTTGGTGGCATATTGAGTGTAGCACCATCATCATTTAGGATCTGAAATAGCTCAACTGGAATTCCACCACCTCCACTAACTTTGTTTGTAGTGGTGCTTCCTAAGGCCCACTTGACTTCACATTCCAGGATGTCTGGCTCTAACGGAGTGATCACACCATAATGATTATCTGGGTCATGAAGATTTTATATATATATATATATATATATATATACTTCTGTGTAATCTTGGCACCTCTTCTTAATATCTCCTGCTTCTGTTAGTTCCATACCATTTCTGTCCTTTATTGTGTCCATCTTTGCATGAAATGTTCCCTTCGTATCACTAATTTTCTTAGAGAGAACTCTAGTCTTTCCCAGTCTATTGTTTTCCTTTATTTCTTTTCACTGATAGCTGAGGAAGGCTTTCTTATCTTTCCTTACTATTCTTTGGAACTCTTCATTCAAATGGATATATCTTACCTTTTCTCCTTTGCCTTTCACCTATCTTCTTTTCATAGCTGTTTGTAAAGCCTTTTCAGACAGCCATTTCGCCTTTTAGTTTTTCTTTTCCTTGGTGATTGTCTTGACCCCTGGCTTCTGTACAATATCATGAACCTCCATCCATATTTCTTCAGTCACTCTGTCCATCAGATCTATTCCTTTGAATCTATTCCTCACTTCCACTGTATAATTGTAAGGGATTTGATTTACATCATACCTGAATGGTCTAGTGGTTTCCCCTACTTTCTTCAATTTGAGTTTGAATTTGGCAATAAGGAGTTCATAATCTGAGCCACAGTCAGCTCCTGGTCTTGTTTTTGCTGACTGTATAGAGCTTCTCTATCATTGGCTGCAAATATAATCAATCTGATTTCAGTATTGGTGTTGGAGAAGAGTCTTGAGAGTCTCTTGGACTGCAAGGAGATTCAACCAGTCCATCCTAAAGGAAATCAGTACTGAATATTCATGGAAAGGACTGATGTTGAAGCTGAAACTCCAATATTTTGGCCAC
This sequence comes from Oryx dammah, assembly GCF_014754425.2. Taxonomy (NCBI): domain Eukaryota; kingdom Metazoa; phylum Chordata; class Mammalia; order Artiodactyla; family Bovidae; genus Oryx; species Oryx dammah. Next base: position 42,446,920 of record NW_024070208.1, read on the forward strand.
CTGATATGAAGAGCTGAATCACTTGAAAAGACACTGATGCTGGGAAAGACTGAAGGTGGGAGGAGAAGGGGACAACAGAATATAAGATGGTTGGATGGCATCACTAACTCAATGGACATGAGTTTGGGTAAAGCCCTGGGAGTTGGTGATGGACAAGGAGGCCTCATGTGCTGTGGTCCATGGGGTTGCACATAGTTGGACACGACTGAGAGAGTGAACTGAAGTGATTTCAGTTTTGACCATCTGGTGATGTCCATGTGTAGAATCTTCTCTTGTGTTGTTGGAAGAGGATGTTTGCTATGACCAGTGCCTTCTTTTGGCAAAACTCTATTAGCCTTTGCCCTGTTTCATTCTCTACTCCAAGGCCAAATTTTCCTGTTACTGTAGGAATTTCTTGACTTCCTACTTTTGCATTACAGGGGTCACAGAGATTAGATATGGAAACAGTGGAAACAGTGTCAGACTTTATTTATTTATTTATTTATTTAGGCTCCAAAATCACTGCAGATGGTAACTGCAGCCATTAAATTAAAAGACACTTACTCCTTGGAAGAAAAGTTATGACCAACCTAGATAGCATATTCAAAAGCAGAGACATTACTTTGCCGACTAAGGTCCGTCTGGTCAAGGCTATGGTTTTTCCTGTGGTCATGTATGGATGTGAGAGTTGGACTGTGAAGAAGGCTGAGTGTCGAAGAATTGATGCTTTTGAACTGTGGTGTTGGAGAAGACTCTTGAGAGTCCCTTGGACTGCAAGGAGATCCAACCAGTCCATTCTGAAGGAGATCAGCCCTGGGATTTCTTTGGAAGGAATGATGCTAAAGCTGAAACTCTAGTGCTTTGGCCACCTCATGTGAAGCGTTGACTCATTGGAAAAGATCCTGATGCTGGGAGGGATTGGGGCCAGGAGGAGAAGGGATGACAGAGGATGAGATGGCTGAATGGCATCACTGACTAGATAGACGTGTCTGAGTGAACTCTGGGAGATGGTGATGGACAGGGAGGCCTGGCGTGCTATGATTCATGGGGTTGCAAAGAGTCAGACACGATTGAGCGACTGAACTGAACTGAACTGAAATGACCTAGCAGAAGCAGCAGTGGCTATAATGAAAAGGACATCTTTTTTGTGTCTTAGTTCTAGATGTTCTTGTAGGTCTTCATAGAACCATTCAACTTCAGCTTCTTCAGCATTACTGGTAGGGGCATAGACTTGCATTACTGTGATATTGAATGGTTTGCTTTGAAAGCAAACAAAAATCATAGAACCATTCAACTTCAGCCTCTTAGCAGCAGCAGCAGCCCCTATAATGAAAAGGACATCTTTTTCGTGTCTTAGTTCTAGATGTTCTTCTAGGTCTTCATAGAACCATTCAACTGTAGCTTCTTCAGCATTACTGGTAGGGGCATAGACTTGTATTACTGTGATATTCAATAGTTTGTTTTGGAATGAACAGAAATCATTCTGTCCTTTTTGAGATTCCATTCAAGTACTGCATTTTGGGCTCATTTGTTGACTATGATGGCTACTCCATTTCTTTTAAGGGTTAAAATAAATAGCTCTGTTTATGTAATAAGTAGCAATCATATGCCAAAATACATCAGACATTTCTCTAAGACTTGTCATGCCTCATTTATTGTTCTCATCCAGAAGCCATAAAAATAGCATACCATAAATCAGAAAACAACTAATGAAATAGAGCTACTGAAAGTGCTTATTACAATTTCACACACCCAAAAATAAATTAATAGAGATAATTATGTGTATTTAAGGAAATCCCATTATTGACAGAGGAGCCTGGCAGGCGGTTCACGAGATCACAAAAAAGCCACCTTTGCGACATGACTTAGTGACTAAACAACAATAAAACAACTTTGAAAATAAAAATAAGCTTCTGTCTTCCACCGCTGTCAGTTTGGTGGATTAGGTTTACTGAACACTTTCATTTGCCACAACTAAAACATACGATACAGTATTTTAAAACACCCTTTGAGATCCAATGGTGAATTTTCATGGAATTAAGAAAGTCATAAATACTAAAAATAAATTGAAAGCATAAATCTTTGCCAGTAAATCAACAGAAATTTTGCTACACGTACCAGGTTCATGTACTGTTGAAGCCTGGCTTGGAGAATTTTGAGCTTTACTTTGCTAGTGTGTGAGATTAACATAAGAGACTGTATTTTCTTCCATTTTCAACCTACTTTTTATGTAATATTATCACAGTATTGATATTTAAATGTTTATAAGATTTTATTCCCTTTTTAGCTATTACTTTAATAATTTGTAGGCCTTATTATATATGTCAGCTAATTAATTAATCACTTACTGTGTTTTATTTTTGATTCATAAATTTACTGATTACATTTTATCACCAAGTTATTTTTTCAAAAATTTCTAATAATATGTGTATTTTTTTAAATCTTATTAGCCATATATTCACTCTTTAATTAAAAGAAAAACTAATGGCTTCTCAAAAACTTGTGGGGTCTTCTCATACTGATGGGACATTTTCTAAAGCAAAGAGGTAGACACATTTATGGCTACAGTAAATGAGAAGCAGACCTCTGAAAGGCTTTGGCAAGCAGTTGAGAAAGGGGATCGGGGTCTTAAAATGATAGGCATCTTAGAAAAAATATGTTATGAGAGAAAAGGAAAGAAAAGAAAACCAAACCTCTTGCTCTGTTCCCCAAGAAGATCTAAAGGACTTTATTAATGAATTAAAAATATTACAATAAAAGATTGGTATCCTTGAGAAGCTCAAAAGTGACTATGTGATGTAAGACACAATTGACATTAGGAGTTGCAACCACTGAACTGGGCTTCTTAGGAATTTTTTATAGTAGAAATCAATGTATATATGTATAAATAAAATGTATTTCTGCAATATATATATATATATACATATATATATATATATCAACCTGTGGCTATAGTCAGCTAAATTAACAAAAGAGTAACATAAATAAAATATTCTGCTTTTAAAATATGGCAGACAGTCTATCAAAATTTTCTACAAATAAGACTCAAATAGGGGTTTTTCCTGGTGACTCAGTGGTAAAGAATCCATCTGCCAATTCAGGAGACTCAATTTCATTTCCTGATCCAGGAAGATCCCACACGCCAAGAAGTAACTGAGTGCCACGGCTATTGAGCCTGTGTTCTAGATCCCAGGAGTTGCCCATGTGATGCAACTGTTGAAATCTGCACACCTTAGAGCCCATGCTCTGCAACAAGAAAGGCCCCTGCAAGGAGAAGCCCAAGTATTGCAACTCGAGAAAGTTCATGTAACAATGAAGGCCTAGCACAGCCAAAAATAAATACATAAATAATAAAATTATGTTTTTTAAAGAAAGCTCAAATATCATTCAAGCATCAATAAATAAAGACAAGTATAACAATCTGTCTGACTCTTTTTTGTTGTTGTTGTTTGTTTCTCAGTAAATATTTTACTAAGCAAATGTTTGCACTAGGCATTGTTCCTACTGTGGATGATCCCCAGAAAAAATGTGTAAGATACCCAAAATACTGTGAAATCATTCAATGTCTTTTTAAAAGAGAGAGAATTAAGTATATATTTTCTTGTCAACTTTCTGACAAGTTGTCATGGCAATATGTCAGTTTGTAAAAATACTGATAATAAATAGTATGTTTTTATAGCCAAACACTAATGATTACAACTGTGCTTATAAAACCTCATGAGCTTCCAAATACAACTTATGGTTTTATGTTTTTATTTAAGTGCTTATTATTATGAGGGATCAGAGCATAGGAGAAAATATACATTTTTAAAGTAATAGATTGATTATTGATTGAAAATGAATGCTTTCCCACTTTGGAAGACCCATGTGTCTCAAACTTTACTATTCCTTTCTTATGCTACTGAAGTGATGCTATGAGTAAGTGAAAAAATTGAGCATAAACATATAAACATAATGATATTGAATAAGGATCTTAATATATGCATACCTGCATATACACTTGGCATAATGATGTATATTGTAAAAACTGTTTAATTTGTAATTATTTTATTGGAAGTAATATTGGTGTATAGTCATAGAAAGCTTTATGAAAGGTGCTTTCATTCAGCCTAAGTAATTAAATATATATTTTCCTTTAGTGGTAATTATACTGACACTTCAGTTTTCTGGATGTCATTATGTTTTCTTTCAATACCAAAAAGATTTCTTGCTTCTATTTATGTACTACTATTTTTCTTCAGAAATATCGATCACTGTTGCTACTCTTTAACAAACAGCAGGATGAATCTTCTTATTATTTAAATATTTGAAGATATTGAAATTTATCATTCTTTATATAGTTAAAATCAAATTTATATGATAATGTCTGAATGTAACTGCATGAGTTAAGAGAAGTTTATATAATCAATTATTTTCGCTTTTCATTAACATATTTTAGTACTTAAATATTTTCACACTGACTAAAATGTATTTCTAACCAGAGATAGAGTCAAATATAGGTTTGAATAAGAAAGATTTTGAATCTTAGTTTCATTTATATACACATTGTATAGACTTGAATAGATTGTCTATATTCTCTAATACTGTTTTAAGAGCAAAATATGGAAATGATAATAATAGTTAATAACTGAGATTATTTTATAAGTTATGTATGTAGTGTTATCAGAACATTAAGGAAAGAAATGGTTATAATGTATATCACATTATCAAGAATATAAAGGACAGACCAGAGGAAGTGATAATAGGGGATGGAGGAAAATAAAAGAAAGACAGAAAAAAAAAAAGTCTCCAAATGTGAGTGAAATGTTTGCAAAGCATTCTTATTAATAAAATTTAAATGGCATTGAAACTAGTGGTATATTTACATAAAAGTTGCTCAATTTCTGAGCAACTCCACCTTAAATAATATACATATTTTACAAATAAGAATATGTTAAAAATTAACATGTAGCTGGTTCTTATTTTTACCATCTTTATATCTCATATTTTACCGCTTTGATTCTATTAATATTAGTATGGGTTTTGACCTTTTACTTATTTTTCTACAGGAGTCAGTTTTGCCATTTTTCTTTCACTTGATATTATGATAACAGCTTCAACTGATGCTGAAATAGACTTTACTTTCCAGAAGTTGTTTTATTCTATGAATCTAAGTGCTGAATATTAATTGCTATTGCAGTTGCTATGGAGAACAATAAGGTTGTTGTTGCTCAATTGTGCAGCTGTGTCACACTTTTTGAGACCCCTTGGACTGCAGAATGCTAGGCTTCCCTGTCCTTCACTATCTCCTAAAGTTTGCTCAAACCCCTGTCCAGTCAGTCAATGATGCCATCCAAACATCACATCCTCTGTCGCCCCCTACTCCTCTTGCCTTAGTCTTCTCCAGCATCAGGGTCTTTTCCAAAGAGTCAGCACTTGCCATCAGGTAAGAAAAGTATTGGGGGTTCACCTTCAGCATTAGTCCTTCCAGTGGATATTCAGGATTGATTTCCATTAGGATTGACTGGTTTGATAGCCTTGCAGTTCAAGGAACTCTCAAGAGTCTTTTCCAGCACAGCACTTCAAAAACATCAATTCTTTGGGGCTAAGACTTTTTTATGATGCAAATCTCACATTTGTACATGACAGTTGGAAAACCCATACCTTTGACTATAAACACCTTGACAAAGTGATGCCTCTGATTTCTAATAGGCTGTCTAAGTTTGTCACTGCTTTTCTTCCAAGGAGCAAGTGTCTTAATTTCATGGCTGCAGTCATCTTCCACAGTGATTTTGGAGCCCAAGAAAATAAAATCTGTCACTATTTCTATTGTTTCCCCATCTATTTGGCATGAAGTGATGGGAATAGATGCTATTATCTTCAATTTTAGAACGTTGAGTGTTAAGCCAGCTTTTCCATGCTCCTCCTTCATTTTCATCAAGAGTCTCTTTAGTTCCTTTTCATTTTCTGCCATTAGGGCGGTGTCATCTGCATATCTGAATTTATTGGTATTTCTCCCCACAATCTTGATTCCAGCTTAGCTTTCAACCAGTCTGGCATTTCCCATGATGTACTCTGCATATAAATTAAATAAACAGGGTGACAATATATAGCTTTGATATACTGCTTACCCAATTTGGAACCAATCTGTTGCTCCATGTACAGTTATAACTGTTTCTTCTTGAACTGCACACAGATTTCTCAGGAGGCAGGCAAGGTGGTCCTTTCTCTTGAACAATTTCCCACAGTTTTTTGTCAGCCATGCAGTCAAAAGTTTTAGCATAGTCAATGAAGCAGAAATAGATGTTTTTTCTGGAATTCCTTTGTTTATTCTATGCTCCAATAGATATTGGCAATTTTATCTCTGGTACCTCTGCCTTTTCTAAATCCAGCTTGAACATCTGGAAGTTCTTGGTTCACTGTTGAAGCCTAGCTTAGAGGATTTTGAGCATTACCTTGCTAGAATGTGAAATGTGTACAATTTTAAGGTAATTTGAACATTCGTTGGCATTGCCTTTTGAAATTGGAATGAAAACTGACTTTTTCCCATCCTGTGATCACTGCAAATTTTACAAATTTGCTGAGATACTTGGAGGAGCAGGCAAGTTTGACCTTGGAGTACAAAATGAAGCAGGTCAAAGGCTAACTGAGTTTTGCTAACAGAATGCACTAGTCATAGCAAACACCCTCTTCCAACAACACAAGAGATGGTTACACACAAGAATATTGAGTTATTATCAAAGGATATAACTCAAGAACAGCCAAATGGAAGAATGCAGAGTACAAATATCAAGGAAGGAGAGCAGAGCTTCCATTCCCTCTCAGTGAATAGCACTCTTCACAAACCTCGTATTTAGCGATCAGGAAGCTTTCTGAACCCATCCTTCCAGAGTTTTAATGGAGGCATGGTTAATTCAATTATTGGCTGTTGGTTACTGAATGCAAATTTGGGCTCCTCTCTTTTCCCTGACTTCTGTGGTGGCTCAGTGGTAAAGAACCTACCTGCACTTCAGGAGACCCAGTTTCCATCGCTGAGTCAGGAATATCTCTTGGAGAGGGGACTGACAACCCTCTCTAGTATTCTTGCCTGGAGTATTTTAGGTACAGAGGAGCCTTCATGGCTATAGTCCATGAAGCTGCAGAGTTAGGCACAATTGAGCCATTGACACTTTCACTTTCTTTCACTCTTTTTTCTGGAGGTGGGTGGGATGTGTAAGGGGTGGGGTTAAATTCTAATCCCTTGTTTGGTTTCATTGGTAACCAGCCCCTATTCTTGAAGGTTTTCCAGAAGCCAACTCATTACAATGAAAAAAAAATTAATTCATGTACAGTATTTAGGAAATTCTAGAATCAAGATGGCCAGGACAAATATCAATAACTTTAGATATGCAGAGGACACCACCCTTATGGCAGAAAGTGAAGAGGAACCAAAAAGCCTCTTGATGAAAGTGAAAGAGGAGAGTGAAAAAGTTGGCTTAAAGATCAACATTCAGAAAAGTAAGATCATGGCATCTTGTCCTATCACTTCATGGGAAATAGATGGGGAAACAGTGAAAGCAATGTCAGACTTTATTTTGGGGGGCTCCAAAATCACTGCAGATGGTGATTGCAACCATGAAGTTAAAAGACTCTTACTTCTTGGAAGGAAAGTTATGACCAACCTAGATAGCATATTAAAAAGTAGAGACATTATTTTGCCAACAAAGGTCCATCTAGTCAAGGCTATGGTTTTTGAAGTAGTCATGTATGAATGTGAGAGTTGGACTGTGAAGAAAGCTGAGTGCTGAAGAATTGATGCTTTTGAACTGTGGTGTTGGAGAAGACTCTTGAGAGTCCCTTGGACTGCAAGGAGATCCAACCAGTCCATCCTAAAGGAGATCAGTCCTCGGTGTTCATTGGAAAGACTGATGCTGAACCTGAAACTCCAGTACTTTGGCAACCTCATGCGAAGAGTTGACTCACTGGAAAAGACCCTGATGCTGGGAGGGATTGAGGACAGGCTCAGTAAAGGGCTGAAACTGTATGGACCTAACAGAAGCAAAAAATATTAAGAAGAGATGGCCGGAATATACAGAAGAAGTATATAAAGAATATCTTCATGACCCAGATAATGATGGTGGTTTGAACACTCACTTAAAGCCAGACATCCTAGAGTGTGAAGTCAAGTGGGCCTTAGGAAGCATGACTATGAACAAAAATAGTAGAGGTGATGAAATTCCAGCTGAGCACTTAAAATCCTAAAATATGAAGCTGTTAGTGCTACACTCAATATGCAAGCAATTTTGGAAAACACAGTAGAAACCAGAGAAATTGAAAAGATCAGTTTTCATTCCAATCCCAAAGAAGGACAGTGCCAAAGAATGTTCAAACTGCCTCATGATTGCGCTCATTTCACATACTATAAGGTAATGCTCAAATTCTCCAAGCTAGGTTTCAATGGTATGTGAACCAAGAACTTCCAAATGTACAAGCTAGATTTAGAAAAGGCAGAGGAACCATGATCAAATTGCCAATATCTGTTGGATCACAGAATAAGTAAGGGAATTCCAGAAAAACATCTACTTCTGCTTCATTGACTATGCTAAAACCTTTGACTGTGTGGCTTACAACAAACTGTGGAAAATTCTTCAAGAGATGGTAATACCAAGCCACCTTATCTGCCTCCTGAGAAACCTGAATGCAGGTGATGCAGCAACAGACAGAACCAGACATGGAACAATGGACTTGTTCAAATTTGGGAAAGAAGTATGTCAAGACTGTATATTGTCTCCCTGTTTATTTAAGTTATATGCAGAGTGCATCATGGGGAATGCTGGGCTGTATGAAACAGGCTGAATCAAGACTGATGGGAGAAATATAAATAACCTCAACTATACAAATGGCATCACCCTAATTGAAGAAAGTGAAGAGGAACTAAAGAGCCTCTCAATGAAAGTGAAAGAGGGCAGTGAAAAAGCTGACCTTTTCTGCAAGGAGTTCATATGACTCAACTCTAAAGAAAATCAGTCCTGATTATTCATTGGAAGAACTGATGCTGAAGCTAAAGCTTCAGTACTTTGGCCACCTGAAGGGAAGTGCCAATTCATTGGAAAATACCATGGTGCTGGGAAAGATTGAAGGCAGATGGAGAAGTTGATGACAGAGGAGCAGATGGTTGTATGGCATCACCAACTCAATGCATGTGAGTTTGGGTGAGCTCCAGGATATGGTGGAGGACAGAAAAACTTGGCTTGCTGCAGTCCATGCATCACAAAGTATAGGATACAACTGAGTAACTGAACAACCACAAAGAGTTTTGGAAGCTGTGAGCCAAGAACTTTGGATGAAAACCAAACATAAAAAGTATATTTTGATCATCTATGAAATTAAAAGATGCTTACTCCTTGGAAGGAAAGATATGACCAACCTAGATAGAATATTGAAAAGCAGAGATATTACTTTGCCACACAAAGGTCCATCTAGTCAAGGCTATGTTTTTTCCAGTGCTCATGTATGAATGTGAGAGTTGGACTGTGAAAAAAATCTGAGTGCTGAAGAATTGATGCTTTTGAACTGTGGTGTTAGAGAAGACCCTTGAGAGTCCCTTGGACTGCAAGGAGATCCAACCAGTCCACCTAAAGGAGATCAGTCCTGGGTGTTCATTGGAAGGACTGATGCTGAAGCTGAAACTGCAATACTTTGGCCACCCTATGCGAAGAGGTGACTCATTGGAAAAACCCTGATGCTGGGAGGGATTGGGGGCAGGAGAAGAAGGGGATGACAGAGGATGAGATGGCTGGATGACATCACTGACTCAATGGATATGAGTTTGAGTGAATTCCGGAAGTTGGTGATGGACAGTGAGGCCTGGCGTGCTGCGATTCATGGGGTCACAAAGAGTCAGACATGACTGAGCAATTGAACTGAACTGAACTGATATGACCACATATATATTTTTCTTTAGATCACTGTTGTATTAAAATAGTAGAATTTGTATCATTGTTTGTAGCATGTAACTAAAGTTATTTTAGTACCACTGAGATAAAATGTATTTTCTTTGGATGAATGTATAATCTCAGAAAGCTGTGACTTCTATATGTTTTATACTGACAATCTTATTTCAAGGGATTGTGGGTTAAAATGGAGTTTATCATCAGGAGATTGTCCCATTCTTTTACTTATAATTTGATTTTAAGTAAATGTAATAATTTGAAAGAAGAACCTTAGTAACAAATGTTTATCTTACCTAATGATGTGATAGCTTTGTTTACACTTAATATTTCTGAAATATTTCAACTTGAAGACTTTAAATTTTTTTTTCTTAAAAAAATAGTCACTGTGTAGTAATAAACACTTAAACACATTTCCCATCCATGCCCTTTGCATGGACTCATTTTTAGAGGACGATAGGCTTTCACCTTTCCTGTGAGATTGCTAATACTGTCATGAAGAAAAAAGTTTCTTTCTGAGACCTCTGGGCACAACTGCTCTCTCCTTGTTTCATCAGATGTGAGAAGTTGTCAGTAGCTACATATAATCACAGACCACATCATGAATATTTTGTGGGACCAAAATGAACCCAAAGTCTTACTCTGAACTCTTAAATAGGTTACTGGGCTTTACTCGTTGGTAAAGAAATGTGATTTTGATTCTTATTGTGAAAATATTGAGCAATACTATAACATAATTTTACAATAGAACACTATAGAAAATAGATTACCTTTTCAAAACTGAGTATTAACTCAATTACTTCACATTTTTAAAGTCAACTAAATTATTCACTATAGTAAAATATTTATAAAAGCTTAATTTTTAATAACCATAATAGTCAATGAGAAATATAAAAACAGTAAGACTAAATAAAAATTAAAATGTGCTTCCCTAAATTTGGTGTATGACACAGGGAACCAAAAGCCAGTGCTCTGTGACTACCTGGAGGAATGGGGTGAGGTTGAAGGTGAGAGGGGGTGTTCAGAGGGGAAGGGACATGTATGCCTGTGGCTTATTCATGTTGATGGCTGATTATGTGTATGGCAGAGCCCATCACAATACTGTAAAATCATTATCCCTACAATTAAAATAAATAAATAATTTTTAAAAGTTATTTCTAACTTCTCAAAGATAGAGAATGATCCAGTGTTTAAAAACAGATCCTTTAAACTGTACAGACATTAAATTTCTGCTTTACCTTATGGCCTTCTTATTTTCATGGATTTGGTAATTAATCTGAACATTTAATCAAGTGCAATTAGTTAAACACATGATGTTAAATTATTAATTTTGATATGTTCAAAAGGGGCTCAAAATACAAAATCTAATTTTCTCAGTTTCTTTCTTTTCTTTTTTTTTTTTTTTGTCACTTTGGATCTTCCTCAATAAAAGAAGTGTACTCTGAGGTTAATTTTGGCCCCAAATACTCTTCAGACCATACCTAGTTGCATATATTTTTAAAAGTAATTTATAAATGTTCAAAGATAGAAATTAGAATACAATTCCTCTCTATACGAAACAAAATTGGTTAGTTTAAAATAAAAAAAAATAAATTTCAGGACAAAAAGCTCAAGAAACAATAACTGAGACATTATGTTACAAAAATAAGCACTGACAATATTAAAAAATAATCATTTATGCAAATAAGAATTTGAAACAATGTAGCTGGGAATGGGTATCTATTCTTGTTTTTTATTTAATATTTTGTATATATGGATTATGCATTCATTGTGGAATACCTTTCCTGATTTATTCCTGTTATTGCAAATTTTTTTAATAAAAAAAAGTGAGCAAAAATATTTTTATGTTCCATTGTATATCTTGGTACCAGTGTGTTTTGATCTCTTGATTTATTAACTTATGTTTTCCTATAACCTGATTATATTGCTAATTATCTTGTTATTGTTGCTTTTAAATTATTAGTCAAATAACTATTTAAAAATTATTTGTGAAATCTGCAGGTTTTCTTTCCAATTTATTGCATGTTTTTTATAATCTTACTAATACTTTCCTCCTGTTTTTCTTTTTCTTTTTTTAATTTTTATCATTTATTTAACTACTTTAATTTTGAAATGATTTAAGTGCTTAACTAATAAGTCCCTTAGCCAAGCCAAATTATGTGCATTCTGTGATGAATGCACGGTTTTATAATTATTTGTCATTTTACTTTTGTCCAATTTCTCAAGATTCTTTTGCATGTCTGCCTGCTTTAGACTGCATTTTTAAATATTTCTATCTTCCCTACTGCCTTTTTCTGTTATTATCAATATGGCTTTGCTTTTCTTACACCTTTTCTTCTCTTACTGGTGCTAGCTGATTTTCATCTCATGCTATGGTTTTCTTTCTTATATATTAAAATTTACAACTAATTTTAAAATGCAGTAATTATTTATTAGATCCTTTGATTTCTTGGGAAACTTTTGGTATATTTTTACCAAAGTTTTTTTTTTTTTTTTTTAATGATACTGGTTATTTAAGTAAAGTTGCATCTTATTAATCCCCTTCTTTATTTTACATTGTCGTTTAGTTCCCATTACTTCTTCACTGCAGATCTTTATTCATATTCCAAACATGAGTTTTCTTCCTGAACAAGTTATTTGCAAAGTAACATGTAAAGGGGAGCAGGAGAAGGGGGTGACAGAAGATTAGATGGTTGAATAGTATCATCAACTCAATGGACATGAATTTGAGCAAACTCTAGGATAGTGAAGGACAGAGGAGCCTGACGCGTGTCATTCTACAGGGTCGCAAAGAGTCAGACACAACCTAGCAACTGCAAAAAACAACATATATAGAAGGAGGTCAGGAGAATGCTCTAGAATCCACAGGTGATCCCTAGGAATAAAAATATGTGAATCTCTCTTTCTCTGTTTCCATCTCTTGTCTCTCTCTATGTTTGTCTCTGTCTCTTACACTCTCTTTCAATATCTCCCAGGATGAGTGTGTATGTCTATATTTAGCCTTTACTTTCTGTTGATAGTAAATATCAGCAAAATAGTTTGTCAGCCACAATTATCTCTATGTGTGCTTAGGTGCTAAGTCATGTCCAACACTTTGTGACCCTATGGACTGTAGCTTGCCAGGCTCTTCTGTCTATGGAATTTCCTAGGCCAGAATATTGAAAGGGGTAGCCATTTCTTTCTCTGGGGGACCGTCCTGACCCAGGGATTGAACCTGAACCCACGTCTCTTGCATCTCCTGCACTGGCAGGCAGATTCTTTACCACTAGCACCACCTGGGAAGCCACAATTGTATATGAACCCTGCCATATGCGTAAATGCATAATCCTCTGATTTCCTCTTTCACCATCTCCTTCCCTGCTTTCCTTCCAGTTAGATCACTTACTTTTATCTATCTGTTCAAATAAATGACCATTGATATAAAATTTTAAGAATGTGTATCTATTAATACTTTGAAGAATTCCCTATCTTCCCAATATTTCTTTCTAAAATGTGAAATATCCACCCTGCATATTCTTGCATTCTCTGGTATGCTTCTTTTTTCTTTCATTGAACTTGACACTTTTCTTCTTATTCTTAATTTCAGAATGAGAGTTTGCCCTGCCTTCCATTAAGATGAAATTGCCTTTTCATGTCACCGTTGTGGTGGTTTGGTGGTTTAGTCGCTAAGTTGTGCCCGACTAGTGTGACCCCGTGGACTGTAGCCCACCAGGCTCCTCTGTCCATGAGATTTTCCAGGCAAGAATACTGGAGTGGATTGCCATTTCCTTCTCCAGGGGATCTTCCTGACCCAGGAATTGAACCTGGGTCTCCTGCATTGCAGGCAGAGTCTTTACCGACTGAGCTATGTCACAGTTAGTTTCATTAAATTTAAATAAGAGTTAATTCTGTTTATGTAGCATTATTTTAAACACAACTTGAAATCTTAATTCTACACTGTTCATTTTGTATTTAAATATTCAAAATAGATTTATTCCTTTTCATTAAAAAGTACTCTGTGATGTGAAAAATGAGTAAGATACAGTTCCTTAAGTTGCTCACAATTTATTCAGAGAAAAAAACGTATTCACCTAATCACAGTACATGGCAGAATGTGATATGTTCTAAAATCACAAGTGATTAAGACATAATGTGATTTGGTAAAATAAAAAGATGACTGCTGAAACTATCATTTTTTTCTAAGTTAAGAAATTGTGACAGCATACCATAAATATTCTTTTCAAGTTATCCTCATTAGGTCTTAAAATTTTTCACTTTTGATTTACAATAGTCTGAGGAGCCTTGATGTTGTAGCTCTATGAATGCTGAAAATTATTTATGAATCAGCATTTTTCATGCTAAACTGAAGTGGTGAAATTATCTGAAATATGGCAATACTTAATACCTTACAAATCACAGATCTTTATCTCTAGCCCTTTCCGTGTTATTTCCTTTATGCCTTAGTCAGATATTAATAAACCAATATGATGTATTTGCACCTTTATAGGTAACAGAAAATATTCAATAATTGCTGATATTTTGGCTTGTCATATAATCACTAAATATATTAATTTTAATGATTGTAATTCCAAGTCACTTATTTCATTACATTATTTCTCAGTTCTGTTCCTCTTTGAGTCCTAATGAGCAAATGTCCAAGTGTGAATGTTGCTTATAACCCTATTCTTTCATATATTTATATTACCACCAAAAATGCATTGAAGAGTTTTATCTGAAGACATTTTCTATTACATACAAAATGTGTTTTTTTTTCCTCTGTTTAACTAGTAAGCACTTTTTAAACTTGCATAATTTCATATTTGGCTATAGTTCCATTTTTTTCCCCTAAGCAGCAGAGAAGATATCATTTACTGTTTCTCAGTTTTCTGTAACACACATCAAGAACTCACATAGTTAGTTTCCAAGATATTTTACATTGTGTTTTATGTTAAGTAGTACAAATGACTTTGTAAGTACATTAGTCTAAAAAGCAAAGTTTTGATAAATTATAAAAATGTTCAGTCCAGTTCAGTCGCTCAGTCGTGTCCGACTCTTTGTGACCCCATGAATCGCAGCATGCCAGGCCTCCCTGTCCATCACCATCTCCTGGAGTTCACTCAGACTCACGTCCATCGTGTCAGTGATGGCATCAAGCCTTCTCATCCTGGGTCGTCCCCTTCTCCTCCTGCCCCCAATTCCTCCCAGCATCAGAGTCTTTTCCAATGAGTCAACTCTTCGCATGAGGTGGCCAAAGTACTGGAGTTTCAGCTTTAGCATCATTCTCTCCAAAGAAATCCCAGGCTTGATCTCCTTCAGAATGGATTGGCTGGATCTCCTTGAAGTCCAAGGGACTCTCAAGAGTCTTCTCCAACACCACAGTTCAAAAGCATCAATTCTTTGGTGCTCAGCCTTCTTCACAGTCCAACTCACATCCATACATGACCCCAGGAAAAACCATAGCCTTGACTAGATGGACCTTAGTCGGCAAAGTAATGTCTCTGCTTTTGAATATACTATCTAGGTTGGTCATAACTTTTCTTCCAAGGAGTCTTTTAATTTCATGGCTGCAGTCACCATGTGCAGTGATTTTGGAGCCCTCAAAATAAAAATGTTAATGCCCCCACAATAAGGTGTCTATAAAAAGCAATAAGTTTTATTTAATAATGATAGTTGCAATAGTTGAATAATTCAATTATCCCAATGTGACATTTTCTCTTGATCACTAACAATAATATATGCATAAGTTCTTCCCTGGTGGCTCAGTATGACCAACCTAGATAGCATATTCAAAAGCAGAGATATTACTTTGCCAACGAAGGTCCGTCTAGTCAAGGCTATGTTTTTTCCAGTAATCATGTATGGATGTGAGAGATGAACTGTGAAGGAAGCTGAGGGCCAAATAATTGATGCTTTTGAACTGTGGTGTTGGAGAAGACTCTTGAGAGTCCCTTGGACTGCAAGGAGATCCAACCAGCCCATTCTAAAGGAGATCAGTCCTGTGTGTTCATTGGAAGGACTGATGTTAAAGCTGAAACTCCAATACTTTGGCCACCTCATGTGAAGATTTGACTCATTGGAAAAGACTCTGATGCTGGCAGAGATTGGGGGCAGAAGGAGAAGGGGACGACAGAGGATGAGATGGATGGATGGCATCACCAACTCAATGGACATGAGTTTGAGTGAACTCCGGGAGTTGGTGATGGACAGGGAGGACTGGCATGCTGTAATTCATGTGGCTGCACGACTGAGCGACTGAACTGACTGACTGATGGCTCAGTAGGTTAAAAAAAAACAAAAAACAAAAAAGTGCTTGCAGTGCAGGAGACCCAGGTTTAATCCCTGGGTCGGAAATATCCCTGGGAGAAGTGAATGGCACCTACTCCAGTATTCTTGCCTGGAGAACTCCATGGACAAAATAACCTGGTGGGTTACAGTCCATGGAGTCAGACACAACTGCACCACTAACACACACACATATGTTAAGAAAAAAAAAAAAATAGCATTTTTCACATACTGTACTTAATGCTCAGGAAAGGTTAGAGAACCAAGCAGAAACTTTCCGTATCTTAGGAAAGTGTGGAAAGTAGACATTAAAGATAATATTGCATATGGTTAATCATATATTTGCAATTCTTAGAATGAAAAGTACCTTTTAAGCTGAAACTGAAAGGATAACTAGGATTGAATGAGCAAAAATGTGGGGATGAGTAGGAATAAACATTCTAGACATGAAACATGGAAAAGTTGGGAACTGAGTAAGAATAACAATTTCAAATATCAGAAAGAAATTTAAAGGGAGTGAATCCTAGATCAAGGAAGTTGATTGTTATAAAATATATTTAGATCACATACCCAAAACCATATCATGTGATACATATGGATTCTGTTCTTATTGTTCAGTCACTCAGTCATGTCTGATTCTTTGCAACCCCATCGACTGCAGCATGCCAGGCTTCCCTGTCCTCCACGATTACCCAGAATTTGCTCAAACTCTTGTCCATTGAGTCAATGATGCCATCCAAACATTTCAACCTCTATTACCTCCTTCCCTTATACTTTCCCAACATCAGGGTCTTTTCAAATGAGTCAGCTCTTCACTTCAGGTGGCCAAAGTACTGAAACATCAGCATTAGTTTTTCCAATGAATATTCAGGGTTGATTTACTTTAGGATTGACTGGTTTGATCTACTTGCATTCCAAGAGACTCTCAAGAGTTCTCCAGCACCACAGTTCAGAAGCATCAATTCTTTGGTGCTCAACCTTCTTTATGGTCCAATTCTTACATCTATACATGACTACAGGAAAAACCATAGCTTTGACTATACTGACCTTTGTTGGCAAAGTAATGTTTCTGCTTTATAATACACCTGCTATGGTTTTTCCAGGAGTCATGTATGTATGTGAGAGTTGGACCATAAAGAAAGCTGAGCACTGTAGAATTGATGCTTTTGGACTGTGGTATTGGGGAAGACTCTTGAGAGCCCCTTGGACTGCAAGGAGATCCAACCAGTCCATCCTAAAGGAAGTCAGTCCTTGGTATTCATTAGAAGGACTGATGTTGAAGCTGAAACTCCAATACTTTGCCCACTTGATGTGAAGAGATGACTTATTTGAAAAGACCCTGATGCTGGGAGGGGTTGAGGGCAAGAGAAGAAGGGGACAACAGAGGATGAGAAGGTTGGATGGTATCATTGACTAAATGGACATGAGTTTGGATAAACTCCAGGAGTTGGTGATGTACAGGGAGGCCTGGTGTGCTGCATGGTGTCACAAAGAATCAGAAAGGACTGAGCGACTGAACTGAACTGAACTGAGAGCTCTGTTATATGAAATCTGAGTCTCCTGAATTGCATGCAGATTCTGTACCATCTGAGCCTCCAGGGAAGCTCACATTTGCATTCTATCTGTATCATCTTAAATGGGGAAGGGTAACTTAATCCACTGCCCAATATTGTTTAATTTACTAAGTAGGTGGGTGCTAGAAAGCAGAATTTCTAAAAGTTGATAAACAATTATAAAATAAGATGGGTGCAGATATTTAAATAAATTTTATAGTTCTGGTATTATCAAACTTAGACAGCTGGTACTCTTTACTGAACTGAAGAATACCATAAAATAATCAAATATTTTTGTACGTAAAAAAGGTCTTGGATTCTTTTGTAGATATTTCTATTCTGATAAGCAAATTAAATACCAAAGCAGAGATGCATTTAAATAAAAAATATCTAACCATTAGCCTTTGAATGTTGGCTTTAATAAGTTACAATAAAACATAGAAAAATTTTATCATGGAGGATATAATGAAGACAGGGATTATATAGTGAAGAGAAGTGTTAGTCCCTTGAAGAAAAATTAGATAAGGCATTCAAGTTAATAAAGCCTGATAGCATTAGCTATTTCATAAAAGGCAGGGCAGAGAGGGCCTCTGAGCAGGCAGCTCAGTGATAGGCTGTTAAATATATATGAGATTAGCATTGCATGTATAAGATTATCAGGAAACAATGCAAATTCCTTAGGATAGTGAGTTTGTTGATGGGAAATAACTGATTTCTAAATAAGGTTGCTTTAAGAATTATTGGTTCATCCCTTGCAGGTCAACTTTGGGGATTAAATGTTATGACCTAAGGATGAAGCTTAAAATCATAACCCTGATACTTTTTCCATATTGAATGCCATAATTAGTCTCAAAAAATTAAGTTTTTTGTTGAACTGTGGTGTTGGAGAAGACTCTTGAGAGTCCCTTGGACTGCAAGGAGATCCAACCAGTCCATCCTAAAGGAAATCAGCCTTGGGTGTTCATTGGAAGGACTGATGCTGAAGCTGAAACTTCCAATATTTTGGCCACCTCATGCGAAGAGTTGACTCATTGGAAAAGACCCTGATGCTGAGAGGGGATTGAGGGCAGGAGGAGAAAGGGATGACGGAGGATGAGATGGCTGGATGGCATCACCGACTCGATGGACATGAGTTTGGGTAAATTCCAGGAGTTGGTGATGGACAGGGAGGCCAGGACAGGGTGCTGAGATTCATGGGGTCACAAAAAGTTGGACACAATTGAGCGACTGAACTGAGGATAAATATTATAGTCACTATCTCATTTGGAGTCCTGGAAGACAATTATAGAACACTTTGAAAAGTAAGAGAATTTTAGAATATTATGGACCATGTTATTAGAACACACTCTTCCCAACTCATGGTATGCTAAGTTTGAGGTGAATTCTTGATTTTTTGGCCATGACGGGTGGTAGTGTCCTGAGGCTGTCATATATTGTTTTACAACATGAACACAGTTGATATTCTAAACACTTTTCAGATGTGAAAGTGGTACTCTTTCCCTCTTGCAAGATGAAGGTCTCATTTCTATGAGGCTAAAGGTTTCAGTCAGTTTTGAATTTCAGAGATCTTGAGCACATCTATCAGATACACTATCCAAAGTCTCACACCCTCTATCTGAACCTTAACTAAGGTAAAGAGGCTTTCTTATGCTACTGTTTTACCATTATATGAAATGTAGTTCTCACGTAGTTGGATCTGGTCTTGATCGTCAGCAAGAGTCTGAAAGTCTCATTAGGGCTCTAGCAACTGCTTCCTTTATAAACAGTAGCTTGGATTTAGTCTCCAGCAATATTTTCTCTGAAACTCTAAGCTATATAAGTGTCCTTCAAAACTGCCATAAAATAGGTTTATCTGCTATTCCCAGTTGTCTTACCTAAAAGCTCCAAAAAATTAAGTTAGGATTCTACACCATCTCAAAATCCAGCTGCAGGACTGAACTTTTGGGACATGGTACAGACTAACCTTCCCCAACCCCCACACCACAGACCACTACCAGGCTCCCCAGCAGGAGAATGGTGGACAAATGAGCAAAGCTTCATCTGTATTTACATTCACTCCCCATTGTTTATATTCACTCCCCATTGTTTACATGCCTGTATTACCAAGTTGTAATAATAATAGAAATAAATAGCACAATAAATGCAATGCACTTGCATTATCCTAAAATGTTCCCCCTTCCTAGTCTGTGGGGAGAAAGAAAAAAAAAAAAAACAAACTATATATATATTTGTTTCATGGAATATATATGAATATATTCAGTTCCTGGTTCTGAAAAGCTTGAGGACTGTTGGTATAGACAGAAAGAAATATCTATACACATGTTTGCATTCCTTTCAAAATCTCTTCTACTAAACAATCAATAGCATTTTTTCTTTTGGATTTTGAGGAATTTTGCTCAGAAAATAAGTCATAATGCATCATTGAGTTTTAAATACTTCTCTTAATCACTGGTTTTTGATATCCAATTTTAGCTTAATATTAAGAAAAACTTTTATTTAATAATTACATGATATTTCTTTAATTCTTTATCTTCTTCATTTATCCCATTTTTCCTCTGAATAATGTAATCACAGGTTTGAAGCACAATTTGCATTATTTTTCCCCTTAGGGCAGTGTTGTCAGAAAATATCAGCAAGCAAATAAAATACATATTTTAGCTTTAAAAGCTAAAACTATTATTTTAGCTTTTAAAATAGTTAGTTATTATTAACTATGTAACTATAATTACATAATTTATTATATATATATGTATATATATATAATACTAAGTATAGTACAGTAAAACATAAAATAATAGTTGAACTATCCACAGGTGGAAAATCAGCATTCTCTTAAATTTGTGGAGCTGTGGATCCCCTGAAAGCATGTTTCTTCCTTCAACCTTGGCACAGATTCTTCTATTTATGGGCTTCCCAGGTGACACTAATGGTAAAGAAACTGACTGCTAATATAGAAGACCTAAGAATGTGGGTTCAATCCCTGGGTCAAGAAAATCCCCTAGAGGAGGGCGTGGCAACCCACTTCAGTATTTTTGCTTGGAGAATCCCACACTGTGTGGCTACAGTCCCTATGGTCACACACAGTCAGAAATAACAAGCTAATTAGCAAGCATGTACACGTACTTATCTATGGTGAAGAGTAGACAGGATGAATTTCTCTTGAAGTTAGGGGACTGCATAACACTGGGACTAAGTAGGACAAAATCTTGGCTTTCCCATTTCAATCAGAACTGCAATTAAATTTGCATAACAGATCATTGTCTTTGATAAACACTGTATCTCGGTGACTCCTGAGATATTTCTGACACAGGTTATATGTTGTGATATGTCACAAAATCTAGAATAATTTCAAAAAAATAATAAATTAAGTTATACTTACAAAGTATCAAACAACTAAAATAACACATTGCAAAGCACAACAAATGCTACATGTAGGGGGATACAAAAACAATTATAATGCAAAAGAATGAAGCTAGAATACTTCCTAATACCACACACAAAAAAAATAATTCAAAATGGATTAAGGACTTAAATATAAGGCCAGAAACTATGAAGCTCTTAGAGGAAAACATAGGCTGTAAACACTTTGACATAATCACAGCAATATTTGACCCACCTTGTAGAGTAATGAAAATAAAAACAAAAACAAGGAAAAAGGACCTAATTTAACTTAAAAAATTTGCCCTGCAAAAGAATTGATAAACACAATTAAAAGATAATGCTTAGAAAGGGAGAAAATAATTGCAAAGGGAAAAACTGACAAAGGATTAATCACCAGAATATATAAGCAGCTCATACATCTCAATATTAGGAAAGCAAACAGCCCAATCAAAAATGGGCAGAAGACCTAAACAGGCGTTTCTCCAAAGACATAAAGATGGCCAAAAAACACACGAAAATTTGGTAAACATCACTAATAGAGAAATATAAATCAAAACTACAATGAGTTATCACTTCATACCAGTCAGAATGGCCATCATCAAAAAATCTACAAATAATAAATGCTGAGAGGGTGTGTAGAAAAGGAAGACTTCCCACACTGTTGGTAGGAATATAAACTGATACTTTATGGTGAACAGTAGGGAGATTCCTTAAAAATAAATACATAAATAAATCTACCATATGGCCCAGCAACCGCACTACTGTATACCCTGGGAAAACCACACTTTTATATATACACTATATATAAAATGTATATATACTCATATAGTGTATATATGTATATAAAATATACACTATATATAAAATTTTTATATATACACTATTATATACGCTGAAAAAAACACAATTTTAAAAAACACATGTACCCAATGTTCACTGCAGCACTGTATACAAATAGCCAAGACATGGAAGCAACCTAGATGTCCAGTCACAGATGAAAGGATAAAGAAGATGTGGTACACATATACAATGGGATATTACTCAGCCATAAAAAAGAAACTTGAGTCAGTTCTAGTGTCGTGGATGAATCCAGAGCCTGTTACACACAGTGAAATCAGAAAGACAAAACAAATATTTTAGATTAATGCATATATATGGAATCTAGAAAAATGTACTGATAAATCTATCTGTAGGGAAGGAATGGAGATGTTCATGTGTTGAATGGACTTGTGGACACAGTGAGGGAAGGAGAGAGTGAGACAAATGGTGAAAGCAACAGCAAAATATATACATTATCATATGTAAATGAATAGGTGGTGAGAAGTTGCTATATTAACTCGAGGGGGGTATATGTATAATTATTACTTATTTGCATTTTTGTTATGCCAGAAACCAACAGAACATTGTAAAGATAAATAAAAACAATTGTATAAATATAGATGTATGCAAATTTTTCTCAGTGTAGTCAAATGAATTTTATTGCTGATAAATTGATATCTTACTTCATCAGACTTAGACAATACTAGATATCCTTTTCCACATATTGATTTGTTTGTGTTCCTTTTCTTCCTACTTTTGGACTTCAGGTGTAGCGACTTGCTTTTTTAAAATTTATTTTAATTGGAGGCTAATTACTTTACAATACTCTATTGGTTTTGCCATACTTTTTATTATTTTGTTGTTCAGTTGCTAAGGTGTATCTAACTCTTTCAGACCCAATGGATTGCAGTACTCCAGGCTCCTCTCTCCTCCATTATCTCCCAGAGTTTACTCAAATTCATGCTCATTGAGTGATTCTATCCAACTATCTCATTCTCTTCCATCTCCATCTCGTTTTGCTTTTAATCTTTCCTAACATCAGTGTCTTTTTTAATTTTACATGCAGGCAAGGTTTAGCTCAAAATTCTTCAAGCTAGCCTTCAACAGTACATGAACCAAGAACTTCCAGATGTAACAGCTGTATTTAGAAAAGGCAGAGGAACCAGATATCAACTTGCCAACATCTGTTAGATTATAGAAAAAGCAAGAGAATTCTAGAAAAGCATCTGATTCTGCTTCATTGACTAAACTAAAACCTTTGACTATGTGGATCACAACAAACGGAAAATTCTCAAAGAGACGGGTATATCAGACCACCTTGCCTATCTTGTGAGAAACCTGTATGTGGGTTAGAAATGGACATGGAACAATGAACTGGTTCACTATTGGGAAATAGTACACCAAGGCTGTGGGCTTCCCTCATAGCTCAGTTGGTAAAGAATGTGCCTGCAATGCAGGAGACCCTGGTTCAATTCCTGCTGGAGAAGGGATAGGCTACTCTCTTCAGTATTCTTGGGCTTCTCTTGTGGCTCAGCTGGTAAAGAATCTGCCTATAATGCAGAAGACCTGGGCTCGATCCCTGTGTTGGGAAAATCCCCTGGAGAAGGGAAAGGCTGCCCACACCAATATTCTGACCTGGAGAATGGACTATACAGTCGAGTTGGACACAACTGAACAATCTTCCTTTTCACATGAAGGCTGTATATTGTCACCCTGCTTATTTAACTTTTATGCATAATATATCATGTGAAATGCCAGGCTGGATGAATCAGAAGCTGAAATTAAGATTGCCAGGAAGAAAATATCAATAATCTCACACAGGCAGATAATAGCACTGTAATGGCAAAAAAATGAAGAGAAACTAAAGAGCCTCTTGATGAGTGTGAAAGAGGAGAGTGAAAAGCTGACTTGAAACTCATTATTAAAACAACAACAACAACAAAAAAAAAAAACTAAGATCATGGTTTCTGGTCCCATCACTTCATGACAAATAATGATGAAGGGTAAAATTGGAAGCAGTGACAGATTTTATTTTCTCAGGCTCCAATATCTCTATGGACATGGACTGTAGCCATGGATTTTATTATTATTATTATTATTATTTACTTTACAATATTTTATTGGTTTTGCCATACATCAACATGAATCCACCACTTGTTCCCAGCCCTGAACTCCCCTCCCACCTCTCTCCCCATACCATCCCTCTGGGTTATCCCAGTGCACAAGCTCCAAGCATCTTGTATCATCCATCGAATCTAGACTGGTGATTCATTTCTTATATGACATTATACATGTTTCAATCCCATTCTCCCAAATCATCCCACCCTCTCCCTCTCCCGCAGAATCCAAAAGACTGTTCTGTACATCTGTGTCTCTTTTGCTGTCTCGCATACAGGGTTATCGTTACCATCTTTCTAAATTCCATATATATACGTTACTATACTGTATTGGTATTTTTCTTTCTGGCTTATTCATTCTGTATAATCAGCTCCAGTTTCACCCACCTCATTAGAACTGATTCAAATTTATTCTTTTTAATGGCTGAATAATACTGCATTGTGTATATGTATCACAGCTTTCTTATTTATCTGCTGATGGACATCTAGGTTGCTTCCATGTCCTGGCTATTATAAACAGTACTGCGATGAACATTGAGGTACACGTGTCTCTTTCAATTCTGGTTTCCTCAGTGTGTATGCCCAGCAGTGGGATTGCTGGGTCATAAGGCAGTTCCATTTCCAGTTTTTTTAAGGTAACCATGATTTAAAAAAAAAAAAAAATGCTTGCCCTTGGAAGAAAGGCTGTGACAAACCAAGAGCGAATATTAAAAAGCAGAGATATTACCTGCTGACAAATGTCCATATAGTCAAAACTATGGTTTTTCCAATAGTCATATATGGATGTGAGAGTTGGATAATAAATAAGGCTGAGAACCAAAGAACTGATGCTTTTGAACTATGGTGATGGAGAAGATGCTTGAGAATCCCTTAGACTTCAAGGAGATCAAAACACTCAATTCTGAAGTAAATCAACCCTGATATTCATCAGCTGAAGCTGAAGCTCCATTACTTTGGCCACACTTTTATTATACTCATCTCTATATATATATGCAATCTATCTATATTTTAACAAAATATATTTTCATATAAATCATAGTCATTATTACAGATCATTCAGAAAATAATTATAACATTGTGTTGAAGTCCATCTTTTTAAAACACAACTTTGTTTACTAGAAAATAATCACCCACGTTTTTATTTAATAATAATAATTTATATTACTGGTCATTTACCAGAACTTCCCTGGTTACCCAGATGGTAATCTGCCTGCAATGCAGGAGATGTGAGTTGAATATCTGTGTTGGGAAGATCCCCTGGAGAAGAGAATGTCTACCCACTCCAGTTTTCTTGTCTGGAGAATTGCATGGAGAGAGGAGCCTGGTGGGTTACAGTCCCTGGAGTCATTTAACAGAACACTTGATAAAGAGAATAGGATGATAAGTCAAAATAACACATTTTAAATATTATCAGTTACATACAGAACCTCTGTTCTTTAGTATCACATTAGGTATTTACCATTACAGATGCTTCCACTGTCTCTTTCTTCCTCAACAAGTCTGTGCTTTAGAAAAAGTTATTACACTACCAATTTCAAGGATGGGATGAATATGCATTTATTACCATTGCTTTTCCTACTTGTTTGTTGCAGACTAGGTATGCAGCAATTCTAGCCAATAAAATGTTAAAAAGAATCATAGGAAAATAGGATATATTTTTCTTTGCCAGAATGCCATTGATTCAGTTTGTGCTAGTTGGAACTGCTTTTGTCATTTTACTACTATGTAGGGACTAAAGGGGACACTAATAATGGCAGGAGGGAAATAATTCAGGTCCTTGATTAAAACTTTGTGTCAGTGAATCAATCAACTTGAATGTCACTAATTTTCTGAAATTCTTAGGAGATATAGTATATTTCCTTTAGAATCCAGAAAATGTGGAAGGATAGTTTATTTTCTGCCAAAAATGTTGTAGCTAATTATTGTGTCCAGGAGAAAAAAAGACCAATGTAGAATTCAATGTATAATTAGAGACAAGGAAAAGGTGATGAATATGCACAACCAGAGATGTATAATATACAATACAAATGAGCAGTTAATTAGAAAGGCAAACTATAGTATTTGAATGCTTGAAAATGAGACAAAGGGGAAAAAATCAGATATAGGAGGAATAAAAGCTAATCAAACTCAATTATGAATAGGTAGAAAAGTTAAAATATTTAAACCCTTAGAGGACTTCACATCTAGCATTGAAGATATAACCATAACAAAATAATATAGTACATAGTTTTCAGCATAGTTACTTTGAAATTATCTTGTGAAAGATAATATTAATGTTATTTGAATTACATCAGAACATAAAAAATAATATTTATTTTCTGATATTTTATTCAGAGTAGCATAGTGAACTTACTATTCTATAAGTCAGTCAGTCAGTCAGTCAGTTCAGTCTCTCAGTCGCGTCCATCTGTTTGCAACCCTGATGAATTGCAGCACTCCAGGCCTCCCTGTCTATCACCAACTCCCAGATCACTCAAACTCATGTCCATTGAGTCAGTGATGCCATCCAGCCATCTCATCCTCTGTCGTTCCCTTCTCCTCCTGCCCCCAACCCCTCCTAGCTTCAGAGTCTTTTCCAATAAGTCAACTCTTCACATGAGGTGGCCGAAGTGTTGGAGTTTCAGCTTCAGCATCAGTCCTTCCAAAGAACATCCAGGACTGATCTCCTTTAGAATGGACTTGTTGGTTCTCCTTGCAGTCCAAGGGACTCTCAAGAGTCTTCTCCAACATCACAGTTCAAAAGCATCAGTTCTTCAGCACTCAGCTTCCTTCACAGTCCAACTCGCACATCCATACATGACCACTGGAAAAACCATAGCCTTGACTAGATGGACCTTTGTTGGCAAAGTAATGTCTCTGCTTTTGAATATGCTATCTAAGTTGGTCATAATTTTCCTTCCAAGGAGCAAGCGTCTTCTAATTTCATGGCTGCAATCACTATCTACAGTAATTTTGGAGCCCAAAAAAGTAAAGTCTGCCACTGTTTCCACTGTTTCCTTATTCCACTATTTCCCATGAAATGATTCTATAAGTAACCACCTTCATATGTAAGATCTGGGTTGGCAAGAACAAATGCCTTAAGAAAGGAGGTAAAAAAGCAGTCAAAAGGAAGTAGTTCATCACGTTTCAAAATTAACATGATGTGAAAGGACCAACTACCTTCAATATAAGAAATACTGAAAAAGCACTAGTCACAAGTACGCAAGCAAACAAAATTGTTTCTCATTGCTTCAAGGACCTTTTTTGTTTGTTTTGTGTGAGTCTTACTGATTTGCAGACTGATGAAGTTCAATTTAGAAAATGCAAATCAATTCCTGAAGATTTGCAAACAAACAATAAAGTTTGACCAATTTTTATAGCATGAATTTTACTCATGAAAAAAAATGTGCTTTATGGTCAAAAATTGGTACACTATGATGGAAAGTCATATAACTACCTATGACTTTTGCTTTGTCTGTCTTTTGTTGGTTTAAAAAAAATGCAAGCAGATTCAGAAAACTTATAGTCAAGACCACAATTCCACTAAATCACATGATGGAAATCATGATCTGAGTGGCACAGGCAGTATATTATGAATAAAACTACCATAAGAATCTACATGAAGCTTCTTCTTCTTCTTCTTTTTTTTTTTTTATTTAATCTGAAACTTTTTATTTTCTATTGGGGGATAACTCATTAACAATATTGTGATAGTTTCATGTGAACAGTGAAGGGACTCAGCCACACACATACATGTTTCCATTCTCCCCCAAACTCCCCTTTCATCCAGGCTGCCACATAGTATTGAGCAGAGTTCCTGTACGGTACAGTAGGTCCTTGTCGGTTATCCATTTTAAATATACTACAGTGCAGCTTTTTGTGTTTTCAATCCTTAAGTAAATACTAGCCACCATGAATGCTGGATTATGTAGTAAGAGTATATTTAATTTTGTAAGAAACTGTCTACATATTTTCTGAAGTAGCTCTACCATTTTGTATTCCTACCATCAGTGAATGACAGTTTTTGTTGCTCCACATTCTCACCAACATCTGGTGTTTTCATGTTTCAGATTTTGGCTCTGGGTGGCTCAGTAGTAAAGAATCTGCCTGCCAATGAAGGAGATGCAGGAGACACGGGCTTGATCCTTGCATCGGGAAGATCCCCTGGAGTAAAAAATGGCAACCCACTACAATAATGGGAAATTTCATGAACAGAGGAATCTGGAGGACTACAATCCACAGAGTCACAAAGAGTCAGATATGGCTGAGTATGAAACAAGTAAATGTATAGTGGTATATCTTTGTTGTCTTGATTTGCATTTCCCTAATGACATATGGTGTCTGTGCATGTTCTTTGGTGAGGTATCTGTTAAGATCTTTGATATATTTTTAATTGCATTTTGTTTGTTTGTTTTCTTACTGTTAGGTTTTAAGAGTTCTTTATCAATTTTGGATAACAAATGTGTCTTTTGCAAATATTTTCTCCCCTTCCATGATGGCCCATTCATTCTCATCAACGATGTGTTTGGCAGAGCAGAAGGTTTTACTTTTAATGAAGTCCAACCTATCAATAATTTCATAAATCACACCTTTAGTGTTTTATGTAAAAATAATCACCTTATCCAAGGTCAACTATTTTTATGTTAGCTTCTAGGAGTTCTACAGTTCTGCCTTTTGTATTAAGGTCTATTTTCCATTTTGAGTTAATTTTGTAAAGGTGTAGGACTGTGCCTAGATTTATTTCTTTATTTTTGCATGTAAATGTCTGTTTGTCCCAGAATTATTTGAAGTATTGTCTTTTTTTCTATTATATTTACTTAATCCTTTGTCAAATATCAGTTGACTACATGTGTGCTAGTGCTGTAACTTCAGTTGTGTCCTAATCTTCATTGCCTACTCTGTTGGTTAAAAGACATGAAACGATGGTAATCATTCCAAGATACCTAAATGTTTTGTCACAACAATAGGTAAACAATGCCATTGAAGTAACTTACTGATACAGAGAACTGTTGTTAACTTGCTCTGTGCTGTGCTTAGTTGCTCAGTCATGTCCGACTCTTTGTGACCCAATGGAATGCAGCCCCCTAGGCTCCTCTGTCCATGGAATTCTCCAGGCAAAAATACTGGAGTGGGTTGCCATGCCATCTTCCAGGGGATCTTCCAAACCCAGGGATCAAACCAGTATCACTTATGTCTCCTGCATTAACAGGCAGGTTTTTAGCACTAGCGCCACCTGGGGAACCCTGACTATATTTATGTGTATCTATTTCTGCACTTTGTATTCTGTTACACTATTTATATTTTCTTTTACCAATACAACACTTTATTTATGCAGCTTTATATTGAGTCTTGAAATTGAGTAAGGACAGCCACCAACATGGTTCATCAACATTTTGTTGCCCATTCTGGATCTTTTGCCTCTCCATATAAACTTTAGAATTAATTTTTGTATACCCACACATTGAAAAAAATAACCATGCTTGTATTTTGGTGGAGATTGCATTTAATCAACATAAAAAGAAATGCCATCTAACATGGAATATATCTCCATTTATTTAGTTCTTCATTCATCAGAATTTTCTGGTTTTACTTACATATATCTTGTACATATTCTGTTTCACTTTTGGGTACTTATTATTCCACTTTTGGATACTACCATAAGTGGTATTTGTAAAATTTCAGTCTGCATTTATTTATTGCTGGTGTATAGGCAAGCAATTGGCTTTTGTATATATTGTTTACTAAACTTGCATCTTGCAATCTTGCTATAATTGCATATTAGTTCCAGCTTTATTGTTGTTGTTGATTATTTTATATGTTCTATATACATAATCATGTCATCTGTGAACACTTTTATTTCTTCCTTCTATATTATTATGCATCTTTTCTTGTCTTGTCTTATTGCATTAGCTTGTATTTCCATTATCATGTTGGAAAGAAATGGTTGGAAACAAATACTGCCTTGTTCCTGTTCTTTGTGGGAAGAATTCTATTTCTTCATATGTTAATTTCTTTAAGTGTTTGGAAATCTATAATCAATCTTCTGGTTAACCTGAATTTATTTTTTCCCCTTTAAAATTCAAAACACATATTTATTTCAAATACTAAAATCATTCACATTTTATTTTGAATTATTTTTTCTCTATATTGACTCTTCAAATCAAATTATCATTAAAATGCTCACTTAGTTTTACTTTAGACATACACTAACAATAAGAAAAAGTCAACTAAGACACAATTTCATCTGTATACTAATCACTTCATAAAAATATATCAATTCTATGAGAAAATTGACTGAAATATATTTTGAAATTAATGTAGTTACTGTTTAAATGTATTTTTATTAAACATACTTGTAAACTAGAATCTCAAATGTTACTTTTACTTTGAGTTGTTATCATTTCTCTACATTTAAAGAACTTTATGGCATTTAAGCATGTTGTTAATATTTTTTCAAGATATTTAGCCTAGGTTTGGCACTAGAAAGACATATAAATATGGATATTTAAGTACTTCAAATTTCTCCATGATGATATCTAAATGAAAGACATTTAAGGTACTAAAAAATACCTACAAATCATTGAACAGACATACGGACATCCACATATACAGGGAAAATTGTTATTTTTAATAAAAAAGATGAAGCCTTTATTTTGGATGAGATATAAACAGATGAAAAAGAAGGGAAAAAGGATTAAAGATAAAAGAACCTGGAGCCTATCACTCTCTATCTGAGGATGTATTTTTATTTTTTTAAATATAAATTTATTTATTTTAATTGGAGGCTGATTACTTTACAATATTGTATTGGTTTTGCCATATATCAACATGAATCCATCATGGATGTACACGTGAAACACATGTACATATTTTTAAAAGAATGGTTCCAAGAGATCTACTATTAAATAAGAAATTAGTTTCAGTTATAAGTAATCTTGGAAAGAAAAACTAAACAAAACATGTATCAACTGACTACAACAGCTAGAGTGGCATAATGTCAAATGCTAAAACATCAAGATTTGTGAAATTAAATAAATCAAAGCTCAAGTTTATCTTCAATATCCCCATATACTGTGGCTGTGGAATCTGAATAGTATTTCACAGAAGGAGATTATTTATATTGATTTTCAGAATTTCATTCTATTTTCTTTAGTAAGTTCAACCTTTTTTTGCTGATCTATGTTAATACATGTACCTTGCCACATGTGTCAGTATCATCAAAATTGAAAAACAAACAGTATTCTGTTTAGGTTTTAAGGAGACATAACTAAGTCAATTGCATGAAGTGAGAATATAATTCTTTGTAACAACAAAGCATATTAAAGATTTACATAAATTTTAAGCTGTTAATGTGGTTTTTAATGCCTATAATTATGGAATTTTTCATAAAGGAGTGCACAACTTAAATAAGATTTCCTGGAAAAGGATTACTAAACAGGCTAATATGAACATTAATACAGAATTGGCCTTAACTTGTGCATGTATGTTCTGTCACTTAGCCGTGTGTGACTCTTTGCGAACCCATGAGCTGTAGCCTGCCGGGCTCCTCTGTCCATAGAATTTTCCAGGCAAGAATACTGGAGTGGGTTTCCATTTCCTCCTCCAGAGGATTTTCCCAACCTAAGTATCGCACCTGTGTTTTCTGTGTCTCCTGCATTGCATGAAGCTTCTTTATCACTGTGTGCCATATTTTGAATTTCAGGAATGCATTTTTCTTTAGTTTTATTAATTTTTCTTATTTTTAGTATTAAGTTATAGTAGATATTATAGTGCACGTGAGATGTTGAATTTATATTTCTTAAGCATGTTACCAAATCAACCAAGGTATGTATTACTATTTAATTTGTAACAATAAAGATTCAGGAATGCCAATATTAGTTAATGATAGAATTTTCTCTAAAGAAAAAAGGTATTTGAGTTTACACAAGTAAGAAAATCAAAATATGCTACTATCCAGAGTCTATGCAGATTACTAACTGCATAGGTAAACTATAGTGATGGTTTAATTCTATGTGACATTTTTATTCTATGAAGACTTTTAGTGCACTAATATATTCACTCTAATCTCAGGAAATATGCTAAATTTAATTTAAATAGAAGTATTCAAATATTTTTGCTCAAATGAAAATATCTGCTAGTCAGATATCAAGTGATGTTAAACTTGTGGTTTTCAAAGTTTCAAAAACATTAAATATACACAAGACTATGAACTTTTTGTTTTGGTTTAGTTTTGAGTTTTTGTTGTTTTGTTGACTAAATGGTGAGGACATCCAAGTAACATCTATGAATATTTTTCAATAACTAAAATATGTTTTTAATACTATTTTTACCTGCCAAAAAAATAAAGAACCAGTGCACCAAGTAATATTTGCGTATACTCACAATACATAACTCTGTTAACATTGGCTTTGAAAGTATTTTAAGTCATACTGATTTTTGAACCTTGTTGAATCACATCATCAATTTTTATCAAAATAGAGATTATGCATTGCAATTTGAAAGGGTATTTTAATAATTATATGATAAAAACGTTATTTTCTCTCATCTGTCAGAGACATCTCAAAATCTACCTTCAGCTCTATTCAATGATGACTGATGGGTCAAGAATGATGAGAGATAATATTTGACTGTGGGTATAACAGCAATTTTGTCACTCATGATCTAATCGATCAGTGTCAGTATGGTGTTAAGAATATCAGCCTCATTTGAATTGACTGAAAATGAAATAGTAAGAGAAAAATAGAGGTAATATAGTATCTTTAAGAAGATTTATTATCATGTTTGTTTGCAAAGAGAAAAACAATGATGCAGAGGTGCATAGAATGGCAAGTGGTATGAGATGATCTTTAATAATTTTAAGATATATTTAGAATGGAATATTATTCAGCTTTACAAATGGAAATTCCCCTTACTTGTGACAACATGTATGAATCTGGAGGACATTATAGTAGACACAGAAAAATATTGCACAATCTCACTTAATTATGAAGTATTGAAAAGTCAAGCTCAGAGAACCAGAGAGTAGAATGGTGATTTCCAGGGGCTGGGATAATATGAGAAATGGGGAGATTTTGGTGAAATTGTGTAAATATTCAGTTTTAAGATGGACATATGTTTGGGCTCTAAGGTACAGATAGTGACCATAGATAATAATACTGTACTGTGTGGTTGCAACTGCTAAGAGAGTGGATCTTAAATGTTCTCATCACACACACACACAAACAAATTAACTACATGAGGTGATAGGTGTGTTAACTTGATTGTGAAAAATCACTCAACAGTGTATACATATCATTGTGTTCTTTATCTTAATAAATCACATTATACACCTGTATGTATACATTTTTATTTGTTAATTATGCCTCAGTAAAATTAGGAAGTATTTTAAAAGTAAACAACTTTTTACTGGATAAGAGTGAAAGTGCTAGTGAAATGAAAAAAAGAAAATATTGCAAGAGACTACCTGGAGATTTGTCAGAGTGAAGTTCTTGAGTTGTGGGAAGGAGATTCAATTTTTATATACATATGATGCCAAAGACTTGTGCAGAAAAAAAAAATAAAAAGATAGTTTGGAGAGACATAGTAGAAGGAGAGCAGTGTGTGGGCTCAGATGCAGGTAGGTTGCAAATGCTGTCTCCTCACCATTCTAAAATAGATAGTGAGGTCATCAGGAGAAGGTCAGAATGAGAAACAACACAATGGAAATTTAAGCAAAGATAATCCATTAACATATACAGAAGAGTAAGAAAATAAGGAGAAGTATAATAAGAAAGAGAAGAAGGATAGTAAAGGGACTTAAGAAAATTCTAGTTAGCTACTAAGGTCCCAAGTTAGTTTAGCTACTGTGATTTTAAATTTTAGCCATTACCATGGATTTACATTTTACTCTAGTCGTATTCACCTCTATGAATTCAGGCATGAGTTGTCTATAATTGGATTTTGGTTTAGTTAAAATAGTAAAATGAAGTTAAAGTTGACAAGGGACTCAGTTGTATGTAAGTTTCTAATAGGGCTACAGGTTTCTAAGTTTGATACATAAGAATAAGTAGATTGAAGCCTTAGCCTTAGAGGTTAGAGTGTCCAGAGTTAAAATTATGAGAGATCCTGAACATATAAGACATCAATATGGAAGTTAATAACCAAGGTAGTCCAAAAGACAAGTGCATGGTGGAGGGGGGGGAAAGACAAGGAAATGAGATGTAAGTCACTGGGAATATTATTTATGTGGCTATGATCAAAACAGTAAATTACAATGGTAATAGTATTGAAGAGAATGAGAATAAATACAAATTAAAATATTTATTGTAATATCTATTTATAAAGGGATGCAATAGCATTTTTTTCTAAATTACTTTTCTGGCATCAGTATTAGTGTATTCAACTCTTGAAATAGTATGGTAAACATACTTTGCTTTGACTGTACTTTGCTGCAGTAACTACTGTTAAACTGTAGTTGCTTTGTGGTAATGCAGTGACTAAAGAAGGAAAACTAATGGTGATTTTCCCCTTGTTCTTCAGATCCATGTGTGCCTTTTCCTGGGTCCTTGGCACTGAGAAATGGATTTTTTTCTTGACATGTTTGGTGATAATAATAGCTTCATCACTGAAATACAATTCTTTGACTGGAGCTGTCAAACAAACGTTAAACAAATAGGTAAATGGAACTCGTTCCTCACTTTTCTGCTGAGAGGACTTCATTTTTTTAGTTCTCATTCTTTTCAATGCTCTAAATGAAACAAGACGAATTCTGGATTTTGTGCTGTTTGTGGCATGCTGAATATTCCCAGGACTCAGACCAATTAGAAACCAAGTCTGGAGGCAAACAACAAAAACTCCATTGCTATATAGAATTTTCTTAGTTTTGACTTCCTTTTCAATTTGTCTGAATTTATTTTTCACAGTCCTCAGATAGTTATTCTTTGTACTCTGTCCGGAGATTTCTATTGTCATTTGTGGAGAAACAAGACTTTAGTGGTTTTACACCATCTTTACCAGCACAAGAATTCCAAGATTGCAATATTAAATTGATAAAAAGAAACATATCATTAAAGGGAAAAAATACAACCAATATTGAAAGGCCAACTAGGTTTTTAGGAAACAACTTTACTGAGAAAGATTATGCTGCTGCTGCTGCTGAGTCAAATCAGTCATGTCTGACTCTGTGCGACCCCATAGACAGCAGCCCACCAGGCTCCCTGTCCCTGGGATTCTCCAGGCAAGAACACTGATGTGGGTTGCCATTTCCTTCTCCAATGCATGAAAGTAAAAAGTGAAAGTGAAGTCACTCAGTTGTATCCAACTCTTAACGACCCCATGGACTGCAGCCTATCAGACTCCTCCATCCATGGGATTTTCCAGGCAAGAATACTGGAGTGGGTTGCCATTGCCTTCTCCGAGATTAGATTATGAATATATATTATAGTCACAGTAAATTGTCATAAATAAATGCAATAATATAATGAATACAATGATCTCTGAAATTTAAAAAATCAACTTTCATTTATACTTCTCCTTGTTTAAGACTTCCTGGTGGCTCAGACGGTAAAGTGTCTGCCTACAATGAGGAAGACCCAGGTTCAATCTCTGGGTCAGGAAGATCGCCTGGAGAAGGAAATGACAACCCACTCTGGTATTCTTGTCTGGAAAATCCCATGGACGGAGGAGCCTGGTAAGCTACAGTCCATGGGGTCACAAAGAATCAGACACGACTGAGGGACTTCACATTCTTTTTTCTTTCTTTCTTTGTTTAACTGTGTGCAGGATTCTAATAATTTCTTTCCCCAAAACATTTCATTAGACATTAAATCCATGTTTTTGACTCATTATAATGTTTCATTAGATTAATAACTAAAAGAAAATAGAACTATCTCATAATTATGTCTATAGGAAAAAAAAAAACAGAACTCACAGGAAAATTGTTTTACAATGCTGTGAGTAAAATTCTACAACAGTCTTAATAAAATGAGAGGAAAATCATACCATCTATGAAATTAAATCTGTTGTTTATTTTGTACACCAAGATTTGTTTATTTCTGCACCTGATAATATTGTTATATTTTTTCATTAAAATATGGTGACTACACAGTTTAAGTAAAAACAGCCAACTGTGAATATCAATCATTTAGTGTCTGTTTAAAACTATGGCAAGAACATACATATGTGCAAAGGAAATAATTTGATGTTACAACAAAAATGTCCAAGCGCCTTAAGCAAAGATAAACCGTACAGTGACAAGGCTTCTGTATCATTCAATGTCTTATTTGCCTTGGCTGCAACATCTCATTAAAAATCATATAATTTATTGTCCAGTTTTACTTCAATGGTTGGAAATAAATTACTTTCACATCTCTTGTGGATTAAGTTATCTCTATGCATACATATAAATCACACCCGAAGAAACAATATTACCCCTTAAATGCTCATAGACTCATATTCCTCACTCATAATAACATTCATTTCATATATAGACATTTAATAGTGTAGTATAGTTAATATGTTTCAAAGATGACCCTATAATACTCAGGATTATTAACTACAACAAACCTGAACCACAATTCAAGGCTGCCAGTTTCTTGGCAGTACAGTAGATCATTTTAATTCAAGATATATCTGATAAGATTCAGCTGCTCTCTCTACTTTTGAAGATAATTTTCTCTGTTCTCTCTTTTCAGGCCAAGAGTCAGATTTTTAGGGTAACTTTAGTTACTCTAGAACTATTGTGGTTAAACCTGTCTTGGTTCAAATATATTTTTAGCTACATAAAACTTCTCTTCTGGTACATGTTCAAACTTTGAAACTCACAGAATTCATTTTGAAAAGTTACCATAGCAAAGATTTTTATTTGAAAAATACCATGACTTTGCAATCGCATTTCTGGCAGAATTGTCATAATTAAATTTAACATTACAGTAGGGAAATTAAAAAGTAAAACTACTTTTGAACAAAATGCATGCATCCTTTCTAAATTATATAAAATATAAGAAAATCAAATGTCTTTAAACATGTTTTTATTTTTCAAATAGGCAAAATAAAAAAGAACATTATGGAAGCTAATATTTAATGTCTATCAGTTCAGTTCAGTTCAGTCACTCAGTCGTGTCTGAACCTTTGTGACCCCAAGAATCATAGCACGCCAGGCCTCCTTGTCAATCACCAACTCCTGGAGTTCACTCAGACTCACGTCCATGGAGTCAGTGATGCCATCCAGCCATCTCATCCTCGGTCGTCCCCTTCTCCTCCTGCCCCCAATCCCTCCCAGCATCAGAGTTTTTTCCAATGAGTCAACTTTTCGCATGAGGTGGCCACAGTACTGGAGTTTCAGCTTTAGCATCATTCTCTCCAAAGAAATCCCAGGGTTGATCTCCTTCAGAATGGATTGGCTGGATCTCCTTGCAGTCCAAGGGACTCTCAACAGTCTTCTCCAACACCACAGTTCAAAAGCATCAATTCTTTGGCACTCAGCCTTCTTCACAGTCCAACTCTCACATCCATACATGACCCCAGGAAAAACCATAGCCTTGACTAGATGGACCTTAGTCGGCAAAGTAATGTCTCTGCTTTTGAATATGCTATCTAGATTTATTTAAATAAAGATTGAGGTAATAAATAATAAAAATAATATCAATTGAATAAGTAAGAGGGGCTTCTATAAGTCTTTCCCGGTGACACAGAGGTAAAGAAGTTGCGTGCCAATGCAGGAGGTGCTAGAGATGTGGGTTTGATACTTGGGTCAAGAAGATCCCCTGAAGTAGGAAATGGCAACCCACTCCAGTGTTCTTGCCTGGAAAATTTCAGGCACAGAGGAGCCTGGAGGGCTACATTCCATGGAATCACAAAGAATAGACATGACTGTGTACATGCATACTCATGCATAGGCTTCTCTATCTAGTAGAAGTTTTGGTAAAGAAATGTCTCATATTGTAATTCAAGCATTTCCAGCTCTGAAAATAAGGCATGATTTTGATAATAATATGACATAAAAATAATTTATTAGATAATGAGAAAAAAATTAAAATGGGCACACTATAGATCTCAAACAGTATTATTTACTAATTTCCAAAAGCATTTATCATAAAATATTTCATATTATTTATTAAGATGTTAATAGTGGAAATTATGATAAATATACTCTTCATAAGTTTATGCTTTATCCACTATTTTTAAAAAATCTCTATATAGAAATCATATTATATGGACTTTCAAAGTGTGATGCCTAACTATATTAGTTGTATTGTTTACTGAATATATTTTATGCATACATAAGTTAATGTATATATGCATATACCTTATACATATATAATGCATATTTGTCTCTAATTAAACATATTCTATTTCAAGTTTCAGAAATATGTTTTTTTTTCTTACATTTTAATAATTATGAAAATTCTCATGATTTAAACTGAAATTAAAATATGTTTGCCAGGCACAACAAGGAAGTTATGAGGAGAAGAATAACATTGTTAGGTTGATAGAAGCAATATGACATCAAATATAAGCAATGTGCATTACATAGAAAGATGTTAAAATCATCATTTTAAAACTAAAGTATTTTTTGTTTTATACTGATGGTTCTAAACAACATCAGTGACAACATATTCTTCTATAAGTCATTATTCTTACCAAAAATGTAAAAAATATGTCTTAAAGTTTTTTTGTGTTATTTAAATGAATTTTAAATGACATTTTTGATAAATCAATTTAAATATGAATACAATATGAACCAAGTTGAAAGTACAGATGAAACAGCAATACTCAATACTAATAATCATCAAGGCGGTAAAAGGCCTGTTGAGACTGTAAAGATCAAAATCACCAATACCTAAAGTTGATAGTTAAAGATTAATCAGCAAAATTTCTGAATATGCAGAAGACTGACACAAGCTCTGCTTTTGTCATTTAAACAACATGGGGTATTCAGGGTTTGGATAAATACATGCTTTAGGCAATTTCTTAAAACTTTTGTCACTGTGTAGTATGACATCATTTTTATTATTATAAAAAAGGTTGTTAGGGGGCAGTCCTAAGATGGTGGAGGAATAGGACAGGGAGACCACTTTCTCCCTCACAAATTCATCAAAAGAACATTTCAACGCTGAGCAAACTCCACAAAACAACTTCTGAATGCTGGCAGAGGATATCAGGCCCCGAGAAAAGCAGATCATTGTCTTCAAAAACTGGTAGGAAAAAATAAAAAAGATGAGAAAAGAGACAAAGGAGGTAGGGAGGGAGCTCTGTCCTGGGAAGGGAATCTTAAGAAGGGAGGTTTCCAAACATCAGGAAACATTCTCCCTGCCGAGGCTGTGGCGAGCCTTGGAAGCACAGAGGGCAACATAACAGGAAGGAAAAATAAATAAATAATTAAAACCAACAGATTACAAGCCCAACAGTAACTCCCCCAGTGGAAAAGCAGTGCAGACGCCTGCATCCACCACTAGCAAGAGGGGGCAGGGCAGGGAGGTGTGGGAGGCGCAGGCTGCAGTGCTTTGTAAGAATCGGGCAGGAACACCCCACGCGTAATCCAAAGAAACTAACTTGGGCTAGCAAACCAGACTGTGGGATAGCTACCACGCAAAAAGCTTGAACATAAGGCACAGCCAGGACCGCACACAGAACATAGGATGGAACAGAAATAGCCGGCTGCAGACCATCCCCCACCGGGGACAGGCAGCCAGAGCTGTAAGGGCTGGAAGAGGGCAATCACAGCCCTGGAGAGACTTTACCTACCAAACTGCAAGCAGGCTTCTTTGCTAAGACTTCTGGGGGTTCTGGACAGTCACCCTCCACCTCACAAGGGGCACCAGTGGTACACCCAGAAAAGTGAGCAGCAGAGACAGGAAAGGCGATAAGTTGCAGCGACCACGCTCACCAAACACCTGAGCTTCTCAGACCTGGGAAGGGCACAAAACGCAGTCCCAACCAAATCTGCGGCTCTGAGGGCTACCTGAGTACTGAACCTGAGTGGCTTAGGCCAAGGACGTGCATGCAGCCTAGGGCTGGTCTCAGATGGTTCCCAGCGGAGCAATGTAGAGCCTGAGCGGTGTGCCCCATGAGCAGGGGCAGGCCCAGTGGGGCTGAAACACTGCGTGCACACACCAGTATTATTTGTTTGCAGCATCCCTCCCTCCCCACAGTGCGACTGAACAAGTGAGCCTAAAAAAAAAAAAAAAAAAGTGTCCACCACCATCCCCCCTGTGTCAGGATGGAAATCAGACACTGAAGAGACCAGCAAACAGAAGTTAAACAGAGGGAACCGCCTTGGAAGTGACCCCACACTGCCCACAACACCAGAGAAAAGGCCAGATATATCTTTACTATTTTTACAATCATTCCTTTTTGTTGTTGTTGTTGATGTTGTTGTGTGGTTGTTTTTTCTTCTTTTCTTCTTCTTCTTTTTTTTTAACTTTTTAAAATTAAGTCCTCTATTTCTCCTTTAATTTTTATTTTTATAACCTACAATTACTTTAAAAAAAAAAAGACCCTATTTTTTAAAGCAAACACCGTGTATAGTCTTTGTGTGGTTGTTGTTGTTTTTTAATAATTCTTGTGGCTTTTTTTTTCCTTTCTTCTTCTTCATTTCTTTAATATTGTATTTTTGAAAATCCAACCTCTACTCTAGATTTTTAATCTTTGCTTTTTGGTATTTGTTGTCAATTTCGTACATTTAAAAACCCAAACTTCACTACCCAATTTTACCTGACAGCGAGATTACTGGCTTGACCACTATCTCCTCCTTTGGACTCTCCTTTTTCTCCACCAGGTGGCCTCTGTCTCTTCCCTCCCCCTTCTCTTCTCTACCCAACTCTGTGAATCTCTGTGTGTTCCACACAGTGGAGAACACTTATGGAAATGGTTACTGGCTGGATCTGTCTCTCTCCTTTTCATTTCCCTCTTTTATCCTCCTGGCCACCTCTGTCTACTTCCCTGTATAACTCCGTGAATACCTCTGAGCGGTCCAGACTGTAAAGCGCACATAAGGAAGTGATTACTGGCTAGCTTGCTCTCTCTTTTTTTGATCCCACCTCATCTCATTCCAGTCACCTCTAACTACACCCTCCCTCTTCTCTTCTCCATGTAACTCAGTGAACCTCTCTGGGTGTCCCTCAATGTGGAGAAACTTTTCATCTTTAACCTAGATGTTTTATCATCAGTGCTGTATAGATGGAGAAGTCTTGAGGCTACTGTAAAAATAAACTGAAAACCAGAAGCAGGAGGCTTAAGTCAAAATCCTGAGAACATCAGAGAACTCCTGAATCCAGGGAACATTAATCAATAAGGGCTCATCAAATGCCTCCATACCTACACTGAAACCAAGCACCACCCAAGGGCCAACAAGTTCCAGAGCAAGACATACCACACAAATTCTCCAGCAACACAGGAACACACCCCTGAGCTTCAATATACAGGCAGCTCAAAGTTACTCCAAAACCATTGATGTCTCATAACCCATTATTGGTCACTCCATTGCACTCCAGAGAGAAGAAATCCAGCTCCACCCAACAGAACTCCAACACAAGCCTCCCTAACCAAGAAACCTTGACAAGCCACTGATACAGCCCCACCCACAGTGAGGAAACTCCATAATAAAGAGAATTCCACAAATTCCCAGAATATAGAAAGGCCACCCCAAATGCAGCAATATAACCAAGATGAAGAGACAGAGTAATACTCAGCAAGTAAAGGAACAGGAGAAATGCCCACCAAACCAAACAAAAGAGGAAGAGATAGGGAATCTACCTGAGAAAGAATTCCAAATATTGATAGTGAAAATGATAAAAAATCTTGAAATAAAAATGGAACCACAGATAAATAGCCTGGAGATAAGAATTGAGAAGATGCAAGAAAGGTTTAACAAGGACCTAGAAGAAATAAAAAAGAATCAATATATAATGAATAACACAATAAATGAGATCAGAAACACTCTGGAGGCAACAAATAGTAGAATAATGGAGGCAGAAGATAGGATTAGTGAAATAGAAGATAGAATGGTAGAAATAAATGAATCAGAGAGGAAAAAAGAAAAACAAATTAAAAGAAATGAGGACAATCTCAGAGACCTCCAGTACAATATGAAATGTCCCAACATTCGAATTATAGGAGTCCCAGAAGAAGAAGACAAAAAGAAAGACCATGAGAAAATCCTTGAGGAGATAATAGTTGAAAACTTCCCTAAAATGGGGAAGGAAATAATCACCCAAGTCGAAGAAACCCAGAGAGTTCCAAATAGGATAAACCCAACGTGAAACACCCCAAGACACATATTAATCAAATTAACAAAGATCAAACATAAAGAACAAATATTAAAAGCAGCAAGGGAAAAACAACAAATAACACACAAGGGGATTCCCATAAGGATAACAGCTGATCTTTCAATAGAAACTCTTCAGGCCAGGAGGGAATGGCAAGACATACTTAAAGTGATGAAAGAAAATAACCTACAGCCTAGATTACTGTACCCAGCAAGGATCTCATTCAAATCGAAGGAGAAATCAAAAGCTTTACAGACAAGCAAAAGCTGAGAGAATTCAGCACCACCAAACCAGCTCTCCAACAAATGCTAAAGGATATTCTCTAGACAGGAAACACAAAAAGGGTGTATAAACCCGAACCCAAAACAGTAAAGTAAATTTCAACGGGATCATACTTATCAATAATTACCTTAAACGTAAGTGGGTTGAATGCCCCAACAAAAGGCAAAGACTAGCTGAATGCATACAAAAATAAGATCCCTATATATGCTCCCTACAAGAGACCCACCTCAAAAAAAGGGAAATATACAGACTGAAAGTGAAGGGCTGGAAAAAGATATATCACGCAAATAGAGACCAAAAGAAAGCAGGAGTGGCAATACTCATATCTGATAAAATAGACTTTAAAACAAAGACTGTGAAAAGAGACAAAGAAGGCCACTGCATAATGATCAAAGGATCGATCCAAGAAGAAGATATAACAATTATAAATATATATGCACCCAGCATAGGAGCACCGCAATATGTAAGACAATGCTAACAAGTATGAAAGGGGAAATGAACAATAACACAATAATAGTGTGAGACTTTAATACCCGACTCACATGTATGGACAGATCAACTAAACAGGAAATTAACAAAGAAACTCAAGCTTTAAATGATACAATAGACCAGTTAGACCTAATTGATATCTATAGGACATTTCACCCCAAAACAATGAATTTCAACTTTTTCTCAAGTGCTCATGGAACCTTCTCCAGGATAGATCACATTCTGGGCCATAAATCTAACCCTGAAAAATTCAAAGAAATCTAAATCATTCCAAGCATCTTTTCTGACCATAATGCAT
The DNA here is from genome assembly GCF_014754425.2 of Oryx dammah. NCBI lineage: Eukaryota > Metazoa > Chordata > Mammalia > Artiodactyla > Bovidae > Oryx > Oryx dammah. The sequence goes on from NW_024070208.1 coordinate 42,490,231, forward strand.
TAAGACTAGATCTCAATTACAGGAGAAAAACTATTAAAAATTCCAACATATGGAGGCTGAACAACATGCTTCTGAATAACTAACAAATCACAGAAGAAATTTAAAAAAATCAAAATATGCATAGAAATAAATGAAAACACAACAACCCAATACCTGTGGGACACTATAAAAGCAGTGCTAAGAGGAAAGTCCATAGCAATACAGGTATACCTCAAGAAAGAGGAAAAAGTCAAATAAATAACCTAACTCTACACCTAAAGCAACTAGAAAAGGAAGAAATGGAGAACCCCAGAGTTAGTAGAAGGAAAGAAATCTTAAAAATTAGGGCAGAAATAAATGCAAAAGAAACAAAAGAGACCATAGCAAAAGTCAACAAAGCCAAAAGCTGGTTCTTTGAAAGGATAAATAAAATTGACAAACCATTAGCCAGACTCATCAAGAAACACAGAGAGAAAAATCAAATCAATAAAATTAGAAATGAAAATGGAGAGATCACAGCAGACAACACAGAAATACAAAGGATCATAAGAGACTACTATCAGCAATTATATGTCAATAAAATGGACAACATGGAAGAAATGGACAAATTCTTAGAAAAGTACAACTTTTCAAAACTGAACCAGGAAGAAAAGAAAACCTTAACAGACCCATCACCAGCATGGAAATTGAAACTGTAATCAGAAATCTTCCAGCAAACAAAAGCCCAGGTCCAGATGGCTTCACAGCTGAATTCGACCAAAAATTTCGAGAAGAGCTATCACCTATCCTACTCAAACTCTTCCAGACAATTGCAGAGGAAGGTAAACATCCAAACTCATTCTATGAGGCCACCATCACTCTAATACCAAAACCTGACAAAGATGCCACAAAAAAAGAAAACTACAGGCCAATATCACTGATGAACATAGATGCAAAAATCCTTAACAAAATTCTAGCAATCAGAATCTAACAACACATTAAAAAGATCATACACCATGACCAAGTGGGCTTTATTCCAGGGATGCAAGGATTCTTCAAATATCTGCAAATCAATCAATGTAATTCACCACATTAACAAATTGAAAAATAAAAGCCATATGATTATCTCAATAGATGCAGAGAAGGCCTTTGACAAAATTCAACATCCATTTATGATAAAAATTCTCCAGAAAGCAGGAACAGAAGGAACATACCTCAACATAATAAAAGCTATATATGACAAGGCCACAGCAAACATTATCCTCAATGGTGAAAAGTTGAAAGCATTTCCCCAAAAGTCAGGAACAAGACAAGAGTGCCCACTTGCACCGCTACTATTCAACATAGTTCTGAAAGTTTTGGCCACAGCAATCAGAGCAGAAAAAGAAATAAAAGGAATCCAAATTGGAAAAGAAGAAGTAAAACTTTCACTGTTTGCAGATGACATGATCCTCTACATAGAAAACCCTAAAGACTCCACCAGAAAATTACTAGAGCTAATCAATGAATATAGTAAAGTTGCAGGATATAAAATCAACACACAGAAATCCCTTGCATTCCTATACAGTAATAATGAAAAAGTAGAAAAAGAAATTAAGGAAACAATTCCATTCACCATTGCAACGAAAAGAATAAAATACTTAGGAATATATCTACCTAAAGTAACTAAAGACCTATATATATAGAAAACTATAAAACACTGATGAAAGAAATCAAAGAGGACACTAATAGATGGAGAAATATACCATGTTCACGGATTGGAAGAATCAATATAGTGAAAATTAGTATACTACCCAAAGCAATCTACAAATTCAATGCAATCCCTATCAAGCTACCAGTGGTATTTTTCACAGAACTAGAACAATAATTTCAAGATTTGTATGGAAATACAAAAAACCTCAAATAGCCAAAGCAATCTTGAGAAAGAAGAATGGAACTGGAGGAATCAACTTGCCTGACTTCAGGCTCTACTACAAAGCCTCAGTCATCAAGACAGTATGGTACTGGCACAAAGCCAGAAATATAGATCAGTGGAACAAAATAGAAAGCCCAGAGATAAATCCACACACATATGGACACCTTATCTTCGACAAAGGAGGCAAGAATATACAATGGAGTAAAGACAATCTCTTTAACAAGTGGTGCTGGGAAAACTGGTCAACCACTTGTAAAGAATGAAACTAGATCACTTTCTAACACCACACACAAAAATAAATTCAAAATGTATTAAAGATCTAAATGTAAGACCAGAAACTATAAAACTCCTAGAGGAGAACATAGGCAAAACACTCTCCGACATAAATCACAGCAGGATCCTCTATGATCCACCTCCCAGAACACTGGAAATAAAAGCAAAAATAAACAAATGGGATCTAATTAAAATTAAAGGCTTCTGCACAACAAAGGAAACTATAAGCAAGGTGAAAAGACAGCCTTCGGAATGGGAGAAAACAATAGCAAATGAAGCAACTGACAAACAACTAATCTCAAAAATATAAATATATATATATATACAAGCAACATCTGCAGCTCAATTCCAGAAAAATAAATGACCCAATCAAAAAATGGGCCAAAGAACTAAATAGACATTTCTCCAAAGAAGACATACGGATGGCTAACAAACACATGAAAAGATGCTCAACATCACTCATTATTAGAGAAATGCAAATCAAGAACTCAATGAGGTACCACTTTACACCAGTCAGAATGGCGGCGATCCAAAAATCTGCAAGTAATAAATGCTGGAGAGGGTGCAGAGAAAAGGGAACCCTCTTACACTGTTGGTGGGAATGCAAACTAGTACAGCCACTATGGAGAACAGTGTGGAGATTCCTTAAAAAATTACAAATAGAACTGCCTTATGACTTCCCTGGTAGCTCAGATGGTAAAGCATCTGTCTACAATGCGGGAGACCTGGGTTCGAGCCCTGGGTTGGGAAGATCCCCTGGAGAAGGAAATGGCAATCCACTCCAGTACTATTGCCTGGAGAATCCCATGGACAGAGGAGCCTGGTAGTCTTCAATCTATGGGGTCACAAAGAGTCGGACATGACTGAGCGACTTCAGTCAGTCAGTCAGTCATGACCCAGCAATCCCACTGCTGGGCATACACACTGAGGAAACCAGAAAAGAAAGAGACACATGTACCCCAATGTTCATTGTAGCACTTTTTATAATAGCCAGGACATGGAAACAACCTAGATGCCCATCAGTAGATGAATGGATAAGAAAGCTGTGGTACATATACACAAAGGAGTATTACTCAGCAATTAAAAATAATGTATTTGAATCAGTTCTAATTAAGTGGATGAAACTGGAGCTGATTATACAGAGTGAAGTAAGCCAGAAAGAAAACCACCAATACAGTATACTAACACATATATATGGAATTTAGAAAGATGGTAATAATGACACTGTATGCGAGATAGCAAAAGAGACACAGATGTGTACAGCAGACTTTTGGACTCTGAGGGAGAGGGAGAGGGTGGGATGATTTGGGAGAATGGCACTGAAACATGTATACTATCATGTAAGAAACAAATCACTGGTCTATGTTTGATGCAGGATATATGATGCTTGGGGCTGGTGCATGGGGATGATCCAGAGAGATGATATGGGGTGGGAGGTGGAAGGGGGGTTCATGTTTGGGAACTCATGTACACGTGTGGTGGATTTATGTCAATATATGGCAAAATCAATACAGTATTGTAAAGTAAAATAAAGTAAAAAAAAAAAAAAGGTTATTAAAAATCTGTGTTTCTCCAACAGTTAAGGGGGAAATTCCCTAATCACTTAACTTACTATTCATAAGAAATGCAATAAATAATTTATTATATGGTATCATAGCCTTGAAATGATCACTTCCACATAGGGAAATAAACGTAATAAAAAATAAAGTAAATATATCAGAAAAGTAAATAAAATTTTCTATATTAAAAAATAATTTGATAAAAGTATAAAATCTGATATTTGATTCAGCATTTTAAAACTTAAGTATGTTTGAACCATTTGAATATATAAACCTTCATTTTCACTGTACATTTTATGGAATAAACAGATCAAGTATATCTGATTAAAAAAAAGACTGAAAACTGGAGAGATTTATAATTTTGTATCTCTGAGATTATTGTATACCATTTTTTTTTTTTTTTTGCATCAAATAACACTATTGTGAAGAATTGATGCTTTTGAACTGTGGTGTTGAATACTCTTGAGAGTCCCTTGGACTGCAAGGAGATCCAACCAATCCATTCTGAAGGAGATCAGCCCTGGGATTTCTTTGGAAGGAATGATGCTAAAGCTGAAACTCCAGTAATTTGGCCATCTCATGTGAAGAGTTGACTCACTGGAAAATACTGATGCTGGGAGAGTTTGGGGGCAGAAGGAGAAGGGGACGACAGAAGATGAGATGGCTGGATGGCATCACTGACTCAATGGACGTGAGTCTGAGTAACTCTGGGAGTTGGTGATGGACAGGGAGGCCTGGAGTGCTGCAATTCATGGGGTCACAAAGAGCTGGACACGACTGAGCCACTGAATGAATGGAAATAATGGCAATATAATGTTGCTTGCAATGTTGCTACACTGCAATTTCAAGAAAAAAGTACAGGATATCTTCCTGTGATGACAATCATGGACACCCATATATGAAGAATCAATGGTCATATAGCAACAAATGTGACACACAACTTCCAAATGTGACCCATAAAATTCCAAAAAGTAATATTTCCCAAGTGAATTCAAATGGTAATATCTCTAAAGAAAAGCATAGCTATTCAGGAATATTTCTCTATGTTTTTTGAGTAAGCAAGTACAATAAAACATTACCCTTTTCCCATAACTCTAAGCTTCTAGATCCTAACTCAACATATCTGAAGGAAAAATAAAGTTATAAAATAATATATCACCTAATTAATGTTTAATCTAATCAGAAATCTCATTTATTTGGTCAGCATATTCAATAAATATCTATTTTATAAGAAAAGGACAAAAAATGGGTTAAAAATCCATAGATGAAACCAAATAAAACATAAAATTACAGTTTGCACATGCAAACTCACAAGATTTAAGGGTTTTTAAATTGGACATAGTGTTATATATACTTTTGTATAGAATTAAGAAGTCACAAAACTGACACTTTTACATCTTTTTTAACTAAGCTTGAATATTTGAAACTTTTCTAACAAGTCTGTAATAATTCATAGAAAATTGAAAGAAAAAACATATATAAAGCATAGGCCAACCTAGTGTGTATAAAGAGATTAAGATGATCTACAAATAAAGCTAACTCTTTGGAGGGAGAAAAATCAGAGCCAAACACACTATAGTTCCTAATGCACATGTAATATCAATAATATATCATGGACATAATTCTAAATTGATTTGAACTAATATCTCTGAACTTTTACCATGTGGAACAGCATCAAAACTTATATTTCTATTAATGGATAATAATGAATTAGTTGTTCCTTTTTTCTTTTTTTCATTTTTCATGTAGCAAAAATGGCTGTGATGATCTTTACCTGTTTATCTCTTTTACCTCTTTACATTTTAGATTTTACCTGGCTCCTTCCTAGGATACTTCCTGGAAGCAGAAATATTTAGTTACATGGCATGTGCCACTTTAATATTTTGGGAACATGCCCAAATCATCTTCACCACTGAGCTTTTGGTGATGATTAATAAGGAAGAATAATGAAGTATGAATTACACTTCCATGTAATTTTTTAATACTCATTTGATATTACTAATACTCATATCTTTAAAAATAAACTATAAGCCATATATTTAAGTATGTTTCAATTCTTTACAGAATTCACTAAAATAAGCACTATTAAATAAGTTTATTAAATATAATTCTTCCATAAATATTCTAATATTTGAATTTTATAATCATGGCATAAAATGAAAACTACCGTAATTTAAATATACCCAGTAGAGTTTTACATAAGGGTTAGAAAGTTCAGAAACAATACTTGGATTGGTTGGCCTTACATGCGCAACCATGAATCTTCCTTCATTTCATAACATTTCTTACTTAAGTTACCTCAATATATGTTTGAGCTTAAAGATCATACCAGTTAGAAAGATATGTATTTTTTAATAGAAATGTCTTGTATATATTATCTTGTTGCTGTTGTTCAGTCAAAAAATTGTGTCCATCTCTTTGTGACTCTGTAGACTACAGCACACCAAGCTCCTCTGTCCTTCACTATCCCCAGAGCTTTCTCAAATTGTTGTCCATTGAGTTGATGATGTTATCTAACAATCTTATCTTCTTCTCCCCCTTCTTCCTTTGCCTTCAATCTTTCCCAGCATGAGGATCTTTCCTAATGAGTCAGCTGTTTGCATTAGATGACTGAAGTATTGGAGCTTCAGCTTCAGTATCCATCCTTCTGACGAATATTCAGGGTTGATTTCCTTTAGGATTAATTGGTTTGATCTGCTTGCTGTCCAAAGGACTCTCAAGGGTCTTCTTTAGCTGGAATCCCATCACCTCCACTAGTTTTGTTTGTAATAATGTTTCCTAAGGCCCACTTGACTTCACACTCCAGCTCTAGGTGAGTGACCTCACCATCGTGGTTATCCAAGTCATTAAGATCTTTTGTGGTGTAGTTCTATATATTCATGGTGCTGGAGCAGTGAGCAATGGCTGCACAGCACTGGAGCAGAGAGCGGCTGAAAGGAGATACCCCATGTCCAAGCTCAGGAGCAGTGGCTGTGGGGAGATACCTCTCGTCCAAGGTCAGAGAAACACAAGTAAGATGGTAGGCACTGGAGCAGCTGTGAGGAGATACACCACATCCAAGGGCAAAGGAGAAGCCCCAGCAAGACAGTAGGAGGTGTGAATTCACATTTAGAATCAAACTCCATTCCCACCAGAGATGCTCAGAGAGCTCAAACAAACCTTGTGTGCACCAGGACCCAGGGATCCCAGGGACTGAGACAGAATTGTGTTTGAGCATCTCCTGTAGAGGTACGGGTCAGACTTGATCTGTGACAGGGACAGGTGCTCTGGGTGTGGGTATGGCATAAGTCCTCTTGGAGGAGGTTGTCATTAACTCCACCATAGAGTTGTCAGAACTTACATAGGACTGGGAAATAGACTCTTGGAGGGCACAACAGAACCTTGTTCACAAGGACCCGGGAGAAAGGAACAGTGACCACACAGGAGACTGTCCTGGACTTGCCTGTTGGTGTCCAGGAGTCTCCAGCAAAGGCGTGGGTTGGTGGTGGCCTGCTGCAGGATTGGGGGCATGGACTGTAGTAGTACATGAATGGGATCTTTTGAGGGAGGTCACCATTATCTTTGTTACCTCGACCATAGTTTGGACCCAGGTAAATTCCAGGATCCATGTCTGACTGTTTGCAATCCTATGGACTGTAGTCTACCAGACTTCTCTGTCCATGGGATTTTTCAATAAAGAGTACTGGAGTGGGTTGCCATTTCCTTCTCCAGGGGATATTCCTGACCCAGGGATCGAACCCAGGTCTCCTGCATTGTAGGCAGATGCTTTACACTCTGAGCCACCAGGAAAGCCCAGTGAACTGTGCAGAAGTGCTCTGGCTGTGATGGATAGCCCAGAAGCATAGCCAAGAGAAGCTACCTCTCACCCAAGGACAGGGTTGGTGGCCAAGAGGAGCTACCCCCACCAGAGGCCAGGGGTGAAGGCCAAGAAGAGCAATCCCACATCCAAGGAACAGTGGTTTCACAGGCATAGGATGGCCAAGAGGAGCTGTTCCACTTTTAAGGTCAGGAGGGGCGGCTGTGAAGAAATACCCCTCATCCTAGGTAAGGAGCAGCTGCTGCACTTTGCTGGAGCAGCCATGAAGAGATGCATCAGGTCCAAGGTTAGAGAAATCCAAGTAAGATGGTAGGTGTTGTGAGAGGGCATCAGAGGGGAGACACACTGAAACCATAATCACAGAAAATTAGCCAATCTGATCACACAGACCACAGCCTTGTCTAACTCAATGAAACTAAGCCATGCTGTGTGGGGCCATCCAAAATGGGCAGGTCATGGTGGAGAAATCTGAAAAAATGTGGTCCACTAGAGAAAAGAATGGCAAACAACTTCAGTATTCTTGCCTTGAGAACCCCATAAACAGTATGAAAAGGCAAAATGATAGGATACTGAAAGAGGAACTCCACAGGTGAGTAGGTGCCCAACATGCTACTGGAGATCAGTGGAGAAATAACTCCAGAAAGAATGAAGGGATTGAGCCAAAGTAAAAACAATACCCAGTTGTGGATGTGACTGGTGATAAAAGCAAGGTCTGATGCTGTAAAGAGCAATATTGTATAGGAACCTGGAATGTGAGGTCCATGAATCAAGGCAAATTGGAAGTGGTCAAAGAGGAGATGGCAAGAGTGAACATCGACATTCAGGAATCAGCAAACTAAAATGGACTGGAATGGGTGAATTTAACTTAGATTACCATTATATCTACTACTATGGGCAGGGATGCCTTAGAAGAAATGGAATAGCCATCATGATCAACAAAAGAGTCTGAAATGAAGTATTTGGATGCAATCTCAAAAACGACAAATGATCTCTGTTCGTTTCCAAGGCAAACCATTCAATATCACAGTAATCCAATTCTATGCCCCAACCAGTAATGCTGAAGCAGGTGAAGTTGAACAGTTCTATGAAGACCTCCAAGACCTTTTAGAACTAACAGGCAAAAAAGATGTCCTTTTCATTATACGAGACTGGAATGCAAAAGTAGGAAGTCAAGAAACACCTGAGGTAACAGGAAATTTGGCCTTGGAATACAGAATGAGGCAGGGAACAGGCTAATAGAGTTTTGCCAAGAGAACGCACTTGTCATAGCAAACACCCTCTTCCAAAAACATAAGATTCCACACATGGACATCACCAGATGGTCAACACCCAAATCAGATTAATTATATTCTTTGCAGCCAAAGATGGAGACGCTCTAGACAGTCAGCAAAAACAAGACCAGGAGCTGACTGTGGCTCAGATCATGAACTCCTTATTACCAAATTCAGACTTAAATTGAAGAAAGTAGGGAAAACCACTAGACCATTCAGGTAAGACCTAAATCAAATCCCTTATGAATATACAGTGGAAGTGAGAAATATATTTAAGGAACTAGATCTGGTAGATACAGTGCCTGATGAACTATGGACAGAGGTTCAAGACATTGTACAGGAGACAGGGATCAAGACCATCCCCATGGAAAAGAAATGCAAAAAAGCAAAATGGCTGTCTGAGCAGTCCTTACAAATAGCTGTGAAAAGAAGAGAAGTGCAAAGCAAAGGATAAAAGGAAAGATATAAGCATCTGAATGCAGAATTCCAAAGAATAGCAAGGAGAGATAAGAAAGCCTTCCTCAGCGATCAATGCAAAGAAATAGAGGAAAAGAACAGAATGGGAAAGACTAGAGATTTCTTCAAGAAAATTAGAGATACCAAGGGGATATTTCATGCAAAGAGGGGCTCAATAAAGGACAGAAATTGTATGGACCTAATAGAAGCAGAAGATATGAAGAAGAGGTGGCAATGATACAGAGAAGAATGTACAGAAGAACTGTACAAAAAAGATCTTCATGACGAAGATAATCACGATGGTGTGATCACTCACCTAGAGCCAGACATCCTGGAATGTGAAGTCAAGTGGGCCTTAGAAAGCATCACTATGAATAAAGCTAGCGGAGGTGATGGAATTCCAGTTGAGCTATTTGCAAACCTGAAAAATGATGCTATGAAAGTGCTGCACTCAATAGCCAGCAAATCTGGAAAACTCAGCAGAGGCCACAGGACTGGAGAAGGTCAGTTTTCATTCCACTCCCGAAGAAAGGCAATGCCAAAGAATGCTCAAACTACCACACAATTGCAGTCATCTCACACGCTAGTAAAGTAATGCTCAAAATTCTGCAAGCCAGGCTTCAGCAACATGTGAACCATGAAATTCCTGATGTTCAAGCTGGTTTTAGAAAAGGCAGAGGAACCAGAGATCAAATTGCCAACATCTGCAAATAATAATACAATGTATACAAATAATGATAATTTGTAAATGTATACAAATTATATATAAATAATGTTAGTACATACATACTTGCACATGTATGAAGAGAATATTGTTTGCTATATTTAGGTTGCTATAACAAGATGTCATAAATCGAGTGCCTTATTAAAAAAAAAAAAAAATTTCTCAGTTCTAGAAATGGGGAAATCCAAGACCAAGTCACTGGTGTATTTGGTGTCCAGTGAGGGTCCACATCCTGGTTCATACACTGCAGGTCCAGTTCCTGGTTCATAGAGAGTCATCATCTTACTGTTTTCTGACAAAGTGGAAACAGGTAAAAAACTTCTCTGGGGTCTCATATTTAAGGTCCCTAATTCCCTTCTTGAGGGATCTGCCCTTTTTTTTTTTTTAATTTATTTTTTATTTTACTTTACAATTCTTTATTGGTTTTGCCATACATTGACATGAATCCACCACGGGTGTACATGGATCTGCCCTTATGACCTGTTCACCTCCCTAAGACCTCCAAAGATCATCATATTAGGGAATGTATTTCAACATAACAGTTTTTGGAGTTATGTAAACATTTACACTGTAGATTCTTCTTGTGAAGAAATACCATTTTTACCTTGGAAATATAGTTAAGTGTTTTAAGTATATATCAATCTATTGTATTTCCAATGTATAAACATGGTTTTGCCTATTCTGTAATTTTAGCAAATCTCTGAATTAGCTCAAGTATATTTTAACTTCCTCTCATATTCATCTTATGGAGAAATTCTAAAAGTATTGTTAAATGGATGCATCCTGCATATTTAAAATTTATATTTAAAAATACAGAGATTAGTAAATTTTATATTTCTGTGTTAACACATTTCCCATTCTAAAGATTTTTTTCCTGTGAAACTTGGAATTATTCATAGAATTCTCTTTTAATCCAATAATACCCTTGCTGGGTTAGAAGGTTTCTTGAAAAATAGTAGTCATTATGTGGTCCATAAAATATACATCTCACAGATGCTCACATATTCCTTCCAGAGATGAGAGAAAATGTATCTACTAATAGTCAGGCATGCTGATTTTTCTTTCATTCTAAACAGTAATTGGGATGTCTTCTTAGAATACAAAAACGTAAGGGAAATGGTGTCACTTACACAAATAACTAATATGACCCCTGCAAATGGGAGCAGATAGGGATAGGCAGAAGTGAGGGCAGTGAAGCTGATAGTAGACAGTGGGCTAAGTTATTCATGACATTGTAGAATATGTTGAGTTTGGGGTTTTAATGAAAGAACAAAGCATGCTAATTAACTCAGTTAAAACTAAGAAATCCATGATCATAGTTCCAATACAGAATTGTAAAGTAAAATAAAAATAAAATAAATAAATAAATAAAGCAGAAAAAAAATAAAATAAAAAACTATGCTCTGTGTAAAATTTAATGGATTTGTACCTTAAAAGACACAGATACAGCAGTTAAAAAGATTTTGTAATGTTCAAAGTGGAGGATGAGGATATATAGGGTGGTGTTGACAGAGAATCTCAATATCAGAAATACAAAAACCAAGGAAAAAGTAGGTTTTAATATACGCTTTAAGTGAACAAATATTACTGAGCAAGAGCTTTTAACTTGACAGCAAGAAAACACTAGACTGTATTATTTTCAAGACTATCTCTGATTTTCAAGTGCACTACAAATCATTACATGGAGGATTGGTTCCCCATGGTCACTTTGAGTTTTTAAAAAGAGGATCTGAAGGATGTAAATACATTAAGAAAATGCTTATGATATAGTATTTCAATGTTCATTTTTCCTTGTAGAATATAGAAAAATAAATCTCCATTTTAGAAAGCCTAAAAACTTCATTTGGATTAAAGTAATCTATACAACTCATTTGGATTAAAGAATATAAGGTAAAATTTGTGAGAAAATATTTTCTTAGAAAAAAATTCTTAGCTTTTATTTAACTTTCTTATAATATAATTGAAAAAATTATGTTAAAATGTAAAATGTAAAATGACTAATTTATTTAACATTTATATGTGTGTGTGTATATATATATATATATATATATGTATACACACACACACACACACATACATTGTGAAGAGATCACCAGAATCAATGTAATTAACAGCCCTCAGAAGAAAAATTAAAAATTGCACTTATCTTTGTCTTTTTTATTTATAATGTTATCCTAAAAAACATTGTAAATGAAATTATCAAAACAAAGCAAAGAGTATTACTGTCTAGAGTACTCATATCTGCTTGTGATAAGTAAAAAGTATGATAATAAGTAAAAAGAAATATGAAAACACACACATGTGTGATATTTTGAGAGGAATATATCATTTTTTTAACATTTATTTCCATATCAGTTTTATTTTAAATAATATTCAACTACAAATGTTCACTAGTGTATCGCAGTGTTTTCTCTTGCTACCTTTTTTTTTTTGGCGGGGGGGAGATATTTTGGAAATATCCAAAATGGCTTTATGCTCAAAAGCCTGTGTTAAAATTACCATTAAAAATGTTCCTTCTCCTTCACCTAGGGTCTTGTCATGCTGAGAGCATAGAAAAGTCAGAAACAGATCAAAGGCCAAGTGATCATGTTCACAGATTGATTTTTCTGCTAAGGTGGACCTCTTTGATTAAACGTGCACTATTTTTTCCCTCCATACAAAAATTTGATTTCTTTTCTCTACCCTAAAGCACAAAAGAATATATATTCTCAGTATGTTCAAACCTTCCCATTCTGAAAAACGTTCTTTACATAAATCAACAGCAACATCATTCTTTACTTTTATTTTTTATTCCATATATTTTGAGATGATTACTTACTCTTATTTATTTTTTAAAATGTATGTATTTATTTTAATTGGAGGACAACCACTTCTCAACACTCTGGTGGCCCCTGCCACACATCAACATGAATCAACCAAGAACACACATGTGCCCTCCCATCCTAAATACCCCTCCCACCTCCCTCCCCAACCCAACCCTCTGAGTTGTCCCAGAACACCAGCTTTGAGTGCACTGCTTCATGCATCGAACTTGCACTAGTCATCTATTTTACATATGGTAATACACATTTCAAAGCTATTCTTTCATATCATCCCACCCTCGCCTTCTCCCACATAATCCAATAGCTTGCTCTTTACATCTGTGTCTCTTTTGCTGCCTTGCATATAGGATGTTCATTACAGTCTTTCTAAATTTCATATATATGCATTAATATACTGTACTGGTGTTTCTCTTTCTGACATACTTCACTCTGTATAATAGGCTCCAGTTTTATCACCTTTCTTTTATTTACCTTAGGAACAAAAGTATCAGAATTTATTTTATAAAATAGACATTTACCGATGGTTAATTTAAAAAACTTTGTAAAATTGTGAAATTTGATTAACTCAATATCATTGTCTATTAGTGAGGCATTCAGGTTTCTTGAAAATATAAACAAAATCATATTTTTAAAAACACCCTCAATATAGCTGTAGGCTTACTGAACATTTTATAATAATATTAATAATAAATATAAAGCACATTCATAAAGCCTTGTGATTTTCTGTAGAACAACAAACTATATTCATAGGCTCTTATTTGTTTGAATACTATGAAATTTTAATTCTATTGCTTTGCCTGTGCATATTTTCTTTTCCATAAAACATAATGGTGTGCAGAAATTCTGATGACAGAAGACTCTGATTTATATTAACACTTATTTGCCATGAGTAAATATGCTAATCTGTCACAATTTTACATTTATCCTTCCTCTCCCATTAAAAACACAGATTTTAATGATTATATTTTGATCTAGTGATTTAGTATTGGAAATTGCTACCATGTGATAAATTTACTTCATAACTTTTTTCCTTAAATTCAAAAATATTTTATTTATTAGAGTATTTTGGCCTATTTTTTTTAAGCTTCACATTCTTCCTTTTTATTGTGTTGTTATTGCTTTTTAAGACAATTTTCAAAGTTTTAAAGTGAGATACTTATATTCTTAAAGCACATATAGGATATCTTATTATATAAGATGCACTTTGAAGCTTTAAATAATATGGTTAAACCTGTTGATTCTTTAATTTTAGAGTAATTCTTTACTCAACATTTCACTTTCCTCTTTCCTTCTCCAAACAACCACATTGAGAATATTATAATTAAGTAAATGTCTCTTTCACATTTTTGTATTTTTTTGTATACCCCATGCCACATTCCCCTCCTCTTCAATCTGCCTTGCACTCCTTTTACCCTTTTTCCTTCTTCTTTTTTTTTTTTTGTAGGTTTTTTGTCTTGTTTTTATTCATCTCTCTCTGTTGCCCATTCTAATTACATTATTTGTAGTGATTTTTGCTTATTTTCTTTCTGTGCCAATGAACTTAAAAATGGACAGTATTTAGACTTAAGATATGGCTGTATTATATTAATACATTTATCAATTCCAGTAATTACTTGCACTAATACATTATTTAATTAATTGCATCTTAACTGTCACATGCTAATTCAATCAACTATATATAACACTGAATTCCTAATAATTTTCAAATATTCAAATAGATGCTGACTCTGCAACATAAGATTCCCTTATGTCCCTATATTTATGGAATTTATACCAAATATGAAATAAACAAATACAACTAATTACAATTGAAACTACAGCCATAGAGAATTTGGACAGGCAAATGTGATGAAGAAAAGAGGGCACTTAGAAGAAAGGCTGACCCTGAATGCCTTTCAGACACATGAAATATATTGGTCTCTGGTGAACTCTGCCTATAGCAGCATAGAATAGAGTTTCAGTTTTTGGTCAAAGATTGAGGTCCAGCTGTGGCAGTGAGATATCTGAATCCTAGCCACTAGACCAGTGGTAAATGACAAGACACTGACCCTTTGGCTTTGTAGAAATGAGTTTCCACATAGAGATGGAAAGTAGTGAAACAAGTAAAGTGTTTCCTAAGAGGAAAAAGAGTACTTGTAGATATTAGACACACAAGAGGGCTCAGAGAGAGTTGCATCCTGTGGTTTGAATCACTTATATGGGACATTGCTTTTGGGTTTCCTTTGGCTGATCATTTGGATGTGCCTGGTTTTCAGTCTGTGTTTGGTACATCTCAGGATCTTCCATGTGTGAACATGTGCATATTTCAGCCAAGATGGATACTAGCAAAGAGGTGTATGGAGAGCTTGACATCATTCTCCTTTTGATTTCTAATGAGCCTTTTAGTTGGGAAGATCTCCTTGACTTAGAGAATGAGATACAAGTGGTCTCTAATTTCTCACCTGGGCTGGGCTTAGCTTCTCCTCCCTCTTGCTATTATGGAATTTGTGTTCACAGGGAAGAGAAGAAGCTCCTATTGCTCACCCTGGGTGGTATCTATCTCCTGCCTCAACATGATCAAAGAATTGAAAAGGTAGAGTGTAACAAAAAGAGGTTATAGGTATCGTTAGGGCCAAATATCTAAGAATAGGACTCTTTAAATACCAATCAACAGTGAACAAAGATGAATGGACAGAGAACAATGTTTTAATCCTATTTTTACAGAGTCTGGCATGTTGAATACCAACACTTCAATAAGGTAAAAAAAATATATAAAGGAAAAATCTGAAGTTAATCCTGTTTATATTAATTTGAATACATTAATCTTGGTATTATACAATATCACATCATGTTGAAAATCAAGGAGATATGATTTTTTTTTTAATATTTATACTCTGCTGCTGTCCTTGGCTAAATGCAGCAAGTGCTATTTTTAAGAGATTTACTTTTAAGAGATCTACAATCAGGGACTTGTATAGAAAATGTTTTGCCCAAAGCTCTACTATTATTTTATCTATGATTTTTTTTTAATCTGGCAAATATAAACCATCTCCATAGTACAGCAACATGAATTAAAAGCTAAAATTTGTCAGCAAAATATGATTTCACACAATTCTTATTGTTTAATTATTATGATAAATGGAAAGTAATTGCATTATTAATAGCTAGTGAAGAGTAAGTAGATTTATGATGAGTATTTATTAGCAAATATTATATATGAATCTATTTGCTATGTAATTGTTTATCTGATATTTAGTCAAAGATATAAGCCTCTAGGTGTCCAACAAATTAATGGAGTTTAATGAAATAATTCAAAGCCTTCCCAATGGTTATATATTCTAAACTTTTCTTAAAAGAAAATTTGCAAAGATATTTAGTCAAAGTGATACTCTTCCACTGATTTAAGTTGATTTAGAAGAAATAATAGAAGGCATTAATTTATATTTAGGATAAATCAGTGGATGGAAGAAAATTTCTTTAAGCTTTTGCTTTGGGCTTGTGTATCATACAGTACAAAACTGTGAAGAAAATATCAGAATTTAAAAAAAAAAAAACTATTGAGATATTCGCTGTCTGGAGCAGATGCTAAGCAGTTATATGAAGACAAGAAAAATATGTTTTACAATTATCAGAATTGGCTTTCACTCTAATATAAATATATTAACAGTAAAAAAAAAACTATTTTTATATATATTCCATTTTTGAGAAAAATGTGGGAGAACTTTACTTATCTAGATCAACTGTTGTATTCTGTATATGCTTTGATTATAAGCTATATGAAAGATTTGGGGGATTTATTTTAGCAATTAAATATCTCTGATTATAATGACTACATGTGATAGCAAAGTAATATGTGTATATTCCTTTTTTAAATAGAATAGAAATTAGTGTTCCATTAATGCATTTAATTTAGCATTTTTTTTAAAGTATAAAACCATTTTGTTTATATTCCTAGAGCTGCATTTTATCTTTGCTTTATTTCTGTGATTGTCTTATTTTATTTCTGCTCCTCTCTTTTAAAACCAGTATGACTGGCATAAATATCTGAACTTTTTATAAAATATTTACTTACTGTCTAGATTTAGGATATATAATATAATAGTTGTTATTTATCATGATAATAGATGACAACTTCAGGGAAGAAAAACAACTAAGAATTAAGCTTTTCACACATTTAATATAAGCCTCCAAGTCTTTATGTTTTCCCCCATCACTTCAGTAGATAAACTATAGCAAATTCTCTCACATAGCTTAATGTGACAACAAGAATTATAGAATCTTTCTAGTTGTAGACTCAATTTTAAATGTTGAAGGCAGTGTCCCTGTGGGCCTAGTTTTCTTTTCTATCTTCCCATTTCCCTGCCTAATGCCTCCTCTAGACTATGACATTTACAAGCCACATTTACTTGGTGAAAAGTAGCCTAAGAACACCTCAGACATAACACATATTAGGAGCCACACATAAAGGTTTTTGTTTGTTTTCCAAGTGTCCTGGGGCTGAAAAATGTGGCCACATCAAAGTATACATACCTAAAACACTAATTTATCCTCACATATTATAGAAAGACTGGCATTTTATAGGTCATTGTCTTCTTTAATGTAGATGACTGCTAGCTCTTGGAGATAAAGCTGAGAGATGTACACTTGAAAATTATGAGTGAGAAATTTTAAAATCTTCACTATTTCTATTTTGATTTATTTTCACATGTGTTCATTTTGGTTAAAACCATTAATATGGATGCTACTGTAATAAAATTTGACATAAATATTGGCCTTGTTCATGAATGTTGACTTTTCATGAATATGAAATTTTAACAGAGAGCAAAGCTGTAGTTTTTACCCCTAAAAGAACACATGCTTTCCTTCTACCAATGTATTATTGTGCTAGGGCTGTCATAACAAAGTACCACAATCTGGGTACCTTAAACAACAGAAAATTATTTTCTTACAATTCCGAGGCTAACAGTTCATTCAAGGTATTGACAGGGTTAGTTTCTTCTATAGTCTCTCTCCTTGGCTTACAGACACCTTCTTTCTCGATTTATTCACATAGTCTTCCCTCTTTGTGTCTGTGTCCTAGGAACACCTTAATGACCTCATTTTAAATGAGTTACCTATGTTCCATTTCAGGAATAGAAACAGAAGGTAGAAGTTCACTGGCATTCCTTCTGTTTACAAAATCTATGTACATTCTGCATGACTTCTAAAATATTCCAGAGAGAAATAAAGGTAACTCAGGTTTTCTAGGAAATTATAACGGATTTTCAATAATTGCTGTGTTGTGCTTAGTCACTCAGTTGTGTCTAACTCTTTAGGACCCTACGGATTTTAGCCCACCAGGTTCCTCCGTCCATGAGATTCTCCAGGCAAGAATACTGATGTGGGTTTCCAAGCCCTCATCTAGGGAATTTTCCCAAACCAGGGATCAAACCCAGTCTCTGGCATTGCAGGTGAATTATTTACCATCTGAAACACCAGGGAAGGCCAAGAATATTGGAGTAGGTAGCCTACCATTCTCCAGGGGATTTTACCAATGCAGGAACTGAACTGGGATCTCCTGCATTGCAGGCAGATTCTTTACCAGCTGAGTAATCAGGGAAGTTCTTTCAATTATTATGATAGGAAAAATATAATAGCAATTGGTAAGGGTGAAGATTACAGCCCATAATTTACAGGTCAAATTTTTTTGAAGGGTGAACCAGGACACCTCTCATAGTAAATGGAATTCAGAGGTTATTTACAGAAATCAAAAATACCACAGAGAATCAAGGTTCTGGCCTTCAGATCAGAATGAAGGGCTTGAGGAAAACTAGTTTACACATTTTTTGGTTTATAAATAGCCTTCCTTTAAGATATGAATAAACCATCCAGTCATCAGTTCAGTTCAGTTGCTCAGTGGTGTCCGACTCTTTGCGACCCCATGATTCACAGCACAACAGGCCCCCCTGTCCCTCACCAACTCCTGGAGTTCACTGAAACTCTTGTCCATCGAGTCAGTAATGCAATCCAGCAATCTCATCACCTGTTGTCCCCTTCTCCTCCTACCCACAATCCCTCCCAGCATCAGGGTCTTTTCCAATGAGTCATCTCTTCACATGAGGGGGCCAAAGTATTGGAGTTTCAGATTCAGCATCAGTCCTTCCACTGAACACCCAAGATTGATCTCCTTAAGGATGGACTGGTTGGACCTCCTTGCAATCCAAGGGACACTCAAGAGTCTTCTCCAACACCACAGTACGAAAGCATCAATTATTCAGTGCTAAGCTTTCTTCACAGTCCAATTCTCACATCCATACATGACCACAGGAAAAACCATAGCCTTGACTAGAAGGATCTTTGAGGGCAAAGTGATGTCTCTGATTTTCAATACTCTATCTACATTAATCATAACTTTCCTTCCAAGGAGTAAGAGTCTTTTAATTTCATGGCTGCAGTCATCATCTGCAGTGATTTTGGAGCCCCCAAAAATAAAGTCTGACACTTCTTCCACTGCTTCCCCATCTATTTCCCATGAAGTGATGGGACCAGATGCCGTGATCTTAGTTTTCTGAATATTGAGCTTTAAGCCATCTTTTGCACTCTCCTTTTTCATTTTCATCAAGAGGCTCTTTATTTCTTTTCACTTTCTGCCACGAGCGTGGTGTCATCTGCATATCTGAGGTTATTGATATTTCTCCTAGCAATCTTGATTCCAGCTTGTGCTTCATCCAGCCCAGCATTTCTCATGATGTACTCTGCATATAAGTTAAATAGACATGGTGACAATATACAGCCTTGACATACTCCTTTCCTGATTTAGAACCAGTCTGTTGTTCCATGTCCAGTTCTAACTGTTGCTGCTGACCTGCATATAGGTTTCTCAAGAGGCAGGTCAGGTGGTCTGGTATTCCCATCTCTTTCAGAATTTTCCACAGTTTATTGTGATCCACACAGTCAAAGGCTTTGACATAGTCAAGAAAGCAGAAAGATATGTTTTTCTGGAGCTCTCTTGCTTTTTTGATGAACCAGCAGATATTGGCAATTTCATCTCTGGTTCCTCTGCCTTTTCTAAAACCAGCTTGAACATCAGGAAGTTCATGGTTCACATATGGCTGAAGCCTGGGTTGGAGAATTTTGAACATTACTTTACTAGCTTGTGGTGCTGCTGCTGCTTCTGCTGCTAAGTTGCTTCAGTCATGTCCCACTCTGTGTGACCACATAGACGGCAGCCAACCAGGCTCCCCCATTCCTGAGATTCTAGTGTGTGAGATGAGTTCAATTGTGCAGTAGTTTGACCATTCTCCGGCATTGCCTTTCTTTGGGGTTGGAATGAAAGATGATCTTTCCCAGTCCTCTGGCCACTGCTGAGTTTTCCAAATTGGCTGCATATTGAGTGCAGCACTTTCACAGCATCATCTTCCAGGATTTGAAATAGCTCAATTGGAATTCCATCACCTCCACTAGCTTTTTTCGTAGTGATACTTTCTAAGGCTCACTTGACTCCCAATTCCAGGAAGTCTCGCTCTAGGTGAGTGATCACACCATCATGATTATCTGGGTCATGAAGCTCCTTTTTTTACAGTTCTTCTGTGTATTCTTTCCACCTCTTCTTAATATCTTCTGCTTCTCTTAGGTCCATACAATTTCTGTCCTTTATTGAGCCCATTTTTGCATGAAATATTCCCTTGGTATCTCTAAATTTCTTGAAGAGATCTCGAGTCTTTCCCATTCTGCTGTTTTCCTTTATTTCTTTGCACTGATTGCTGAGGAAGGCTTTCTTATCTCTCCTTTCTATTCTTTGGAACTCGCATTCAGATCTTTATATATTTCCTTTTCTCCTTTGATTTTCATTTCTCTTCTTTTCACAGCTATTTGTAAGCCCTCTCCAGAGAGCCATTTTGCTTTTTTGCATTTCTTTTCTATGGGGATGGGCTTGATCCCTGTCTCCTGCTGTACAATGTCACAAACCTCCATTCGTAGTTCATCAGACACTCTAACTATCAGATCTAGTCCCTTAATCTATTTCTCACTTCCACTGTATAATCATAAGGGATTTAATTTAGGTCATACTGGAATGGTCTAGTGGTTTTCCACACTTTCTTCAATTTAAGTCTGAATTTGACAATAAGGAGTTCATGATGTGAGCCACAGTCAGCTCCCGGTCTTGTTTTAGTTGACTGTATAGAGCTTTTCCATCTTTGGCTGCAGAGAATGTAATCAATCTGATATCGGTGTGGACCATCTGGTGATGTCCATGTGTAGAGTCTTCTCTTGTGTTTTTGGAAGAGGGTGTTTGCTATGACCAGGGTATTTTCTTGGGTCTTATATAACAGCATATAAGAACTTTGCATGCCAGATTTTTGCTTAAAGTTACTTACAATTATGGTCACATTTTAAAGAATACTAATCATCATGTGAAGTCAAGTGGGCCTTAGAAAACATCACTACAAACAAAGCTAGTGGAGGTGATGGAATTCCAGTTGAGCTATTTCAAATCCTGGAAGATGAAGTTGTGAAAGTGCTGCACTCAATATGCCAGCCAATTTAGATAACTCAGCAGTGGCCACAGGCCTGGACAAGTTCAATTTTCATTCCAATCCCAAAGAAACGCAATGCCAAATGTTCAGACAACCACACAATTGTGCTCATCTCACACGCTAGTAAAGTACTGCTCAAAATTCTTCAACCCAGGCTTCAGCAATACATGAACTGTGAACTTCTAGATGTTCAAGCTGGTTTTAGAAAAGCCAGAGGAACCAGAGATCAAATTGCCAATATCTACTGGATCATTGAAAAAGCCAGAGAGCTCCAGAAAAACATATCTTTCTGCTTTCTTGACTATGTCAAAGCCTTTGACTGTGTGGATCACAATAAACTGTGGAAAATTCTGAAAGAGATGGGAATACCAGACCACCTGACCTGCCTCTTGAGAAACCTATATGCAGGTCAGCAGCAACAGTTAGAACTGGACATGGAACAACAGACTGGTTCTAAATCAGGAAAGGAGTATGTCAAGGCTGTATATTGTCACCATGTCTATTTAACTTATATGCAGAGTACATCATGAGAAATGCTGGGCTGGATGAAGCACAAGCTGGAATCAAGATTGCTAGGAGAAATATCAATAACCTCAGATATGCAGATGACACCACCCTTATGGCAGAAAGTGTAGAGGAACTAAAAAGCCTCTGATGAAAGTGAAAGTGAAGAGTGCAAAATTGGCTTAAAGCTCAACATTCAGAAAACGAAGACCATGGAATCTGGTCCCATCACTTCATGGGAAATAGATGGGGAAACAGTGGAAACAATGTCTGACTTTAATTTTTTGGGTTCCAAAATCACTGCAGATGATGAGTGCAGCCATGAAATTAAAAGACGCTTACTCCTTGGAAGAAAAGTTATGACCAACCTAGATAGCATATTGGAAAGCAGAGACATCACTTTGCCAATAAAGGTCTGTCTAGTCAAGGCTATGGTTTTTCCAGTGGTCATGTATGGATGTGAGAATTGGACTGTGAATATAGCTGAGTGCCGAAGAATTGATGCTTCAAAACTGTGGTGTTGAATAAGACTCTTGAGAGTCCTTTGGACTGCAAGGAGATCCAACCAGTCCATTCTGTAGATCAGCCCTGGGATTTCTTTTGAAGGAATCATGCTAAACCTGAAATTCCAGTACTTTGGCCCCCTCATGAGAAGTGTTGACTCATTGGAAAAGACTCTGATGCTGGGAGTGTTTGGGGGCAGGAGGAGAAGGGGACGACAGAGGATGAGATGGCTGGATGGCATCACTGATTCGATGGACGTGATTTCGAGTGAACTCGATGATGGACAGGGAGGCCTGGCATGCTGCGATTCATGGGGTTGCAAAGAGTAGGACACGACTGAGCGACTGAACTGAACTGAACTGAACTGAATCATCATATGGTTTAATTAAAATGGAAAAATGTGGCCAGTGTCTATTATTTCAGTTGTTCATTTAAAGATAAGACTAAATATTCCATGGAAGCATTCATTGGTGATAATTTTTAGGAAAATGTTAGTCTGCAGTACGTTTCCTCCTCTTTTTCAGTGGTTTTGGATTTTAGGTTGTTTTGAGAGGCCAATCTGACACAACATTTTTAATATTAGGGAATTCAATGTGGTATAATTTTCCATGAAAATTCCATAAATATGCTCACAGAACAGTCACATGCTTAGATGCACAGATATGGAAACTTTTGATAAACTG
The DNA here is from genome assembly GCF_014754425.2 of Oryx dammah. Taxonomy (NCBI): domain Eukaryota; kingdom Metazoa; phylum Chordata; class Mammalia; order Artiodactyla; family Bovidae; genus Oryx; species Oryx dammah. The sequence goes on from NW_024070208.1 coordinate 42,513,212, forward strand.
AAGCTGTACAAAATGGTAACTGATTAACACACATATCTTCTCATCTGTAACCCTAGAAAAGGCAGAGGATTTTTCTCCATGTTAAGAGTGGATGAGACTTATCATTGTTTAGATTTTAAAAATAGAATCCATTTATTGACTGATAGATTAATATGAGTCAGTTAGTTTTCTATGAGCTGAAACTACAACTGCTTTTTTTTTTTTTTGGTCAAGATTTATATTTTGCTCTGTATGATTATACATATTATACTCTGATATGAAGTTTTCCTTTTTCTTTTCTGACTTTCATTATACATTCCAGGAGGGCTCTTATGCTATTTTTAATATATTTTATATTTACTTTGGAACTGAGGTTTTGGAGAGGACTCTTGAGAGTCCCTTGGACAGCAAGAAGATCCAACCAGTCCATCCTAAAGGAAATCAATCCTGAATATTCTCTAGAAGGACTGATGCTGAAGCTGAAACTCCAATACTTTGGCCACCTGATGTGAAGAACTGACTCATTTGAAAAGACCCTTATTCTGGGAAAGATTGAATGTAGGAGGAGAAGGGGGCTACAGAGGAAGAGATGGGTTAGGTGGCATCAACAACTCAATGGACATGAGTTTGAATAGGCTCCGGGAGTTGGTAATGGACAGGGAAGCCTGGAGTTCTGCAGTCCATGGGGCTGAAAGAGTCAGACATGACTGAGCGATTCTACTGACTGACTGTGTTGATTTGCTTTGTCAATCAATTGTATGATTTCCAAATAACTATTCTTCCTTAAAATTGATAAATTTATATATTTAACATTCACTTAAATTAATTTCATAACAGAATGTAATAATGCCATTTATAGCTACTTGGATGGACCTGGAGATTATAATACTAACCTCAGATCACCCAGAGAGATGGTGTGGAGAGGGAGGTGGGAGAGGGGTTCAGGATTGGGAACACATGTACACCCATAGTGCATTTATGTTGATGTATTGCAAAACCAGTACAGTATTGTAAAGTAAAATAAAGTAAAATAAAATAAAATAAATAAAGTCAGAAAGAATAAGCTAAATACCATATGATATCACCTATATGTAGAATCTAACATATGACACAAGTGAACTTATTTATGAAATAAAAGCAGATTCAAAGCCATAGTGGGCTTTCTCTGGCAAGCTACAGCTGGTCTACATCTCAGGATCGGGTCACAGGACACCTCTCAAATCAGGGGTAACCAGCATCAGCCTCTTTCACAGATCAGCCTGTTCTGAAAAATTGAAAGCGGCTCAAGAGTGATTCAAGGGCGACAGAGGCCCCAGAGGCAGTAATAGCATCCCCAAAGCCAGGACGTGGAGGTTCTCCTGGAGGCTCTGTTTCCGGAGCAGTGGAAGCCAGGAGCTGGGACTGGTCAGGTTCCTGTTAGTCTCTGAGATCTCCTTCATCCTCCTCAGCTTCAGAAAAATGGCTCAAGCGCCCAAGCGTGTGATGAAGAAAATGTCAACATCTGATCCGTTGGAGAGGAATAAGAGAGATAATGACGAATTCCGCAAACTCTTTGTTGGTGGCTTGAGCTCTGAAACCACAGAAGAAACTCTATGGAACTACTATCAGCAGTGGGGATATCTTACAGACTGTGTGGTCATAAGAGATCCTGCCAGCCAGACATCAAGAAGATTTGGTTTTGTCACGTTTTCCTCCATGGCTGAGGTGGATGCTGCCATGGTGGCCAGACCTCATTCCATCGATGGGAAAAGGGTCACCCCCAAACGCGCTGTCCCAAGAGAGGACTATGGAAAACCAGGGGCTCTTGTCACTGTAAAGAAGCTGTTTGTTTGTAGAATTGGAGAAGACAAGGAGAAGCATCATCTTAGAGATTACTTTGGGAAATATGGAAAAATCAATGCCATTGAGATCATTAGTGATAGGGAGTCTGGAAGGAAAAGAAGCTTTGCGTTTGTGACTTCTGATGACCACGATCCCATGGATAAGCTTGTATTGCAGAAATACCATACCATCAATGGTTATCGTGCAGAAGAAAGAAAGGCCTCATCTAGACAAGAAATTCAGGAACACCAGCATTCTAGAATAGGAAAGGGAGGAGGTAAGGTTGATTTCCGATACTTGCATGGTGGTGGTGGAAATTTTGGAGCTGGACAAGGAAGGGACTTTAAAGGAGGATCTGATGGAGGTGGAAGCGGTGGTAAATCTGGGGATGGTGACCATGGGTATGGAGGAGGACCAGGAGGTGGTAGTTTGAGGGTTAGTCCTGGATATGGAGGAGGACCTGGACATGGCCACCAGGATAGGGGCTGCAGAGCTGGTTATACCAACTACAGAGGAAGGAACAATGGAAGTCAGAAATGCAATAATTTGGGAAATTATAAGCAGAAACCTTCAATGTACGAGTTACTGAAGAGTGGGAAACTGAATGGTAGGAGGAATATGGAAGGATCATATGGTGGAGGAAACTATTGTCCAGGAGGCCATGGAGAAAGTGGGAGTTATGGAGAGATGGCCATATTGAGCTTGTTATTTGACAGGGGCTTGATTGTATAAATCAGGGAGAATGAGAGCCTAGAGGTAACAGAACAGCTTCAGGATATGGAAATAACAATGTCAAGGAAACTCATTTCAGTCATGCATAAATATTTGGTGATGTGTCCCAAGGCATGACAGCACGTGCAGAAAGCCATTTTGTGAATGGACTTAATTATGTAAAAACATTACCGTCTTTGGAGGAAAAAATCATATAAAAAATGCTTTTGAGATACAATTCTTTCTTTTTGAAATGTCTTTCCAGTGGCCACTGTTCAAGAGTGTAGAAGCATCTCTTTGATAATGTTAAATTTCAGTGTTTTGGGTGAGATGTGAAAATCCTTTTTCAAGTTTTTCCCCAACATTTGGAAAAACTACTAGCTAGAATCACCGTGTAATAAGACCTAACATCATTCTTCTAAAAAAGTTTAGTTCGTGTGTAAAGAAGCTATTGTACATTGAAGATTTAATAAAATAATTTAAAAGGTGAAAAAAAAAAAAAGCCATAGCGAACACACTTATGATTGCCAAGGTAGGGGGGTGGGGGTGTCAGAGATGAGGAATGGATTAGGAGTTTGGGACTAACAGAAACAAACTATCATATATAGAATGAATAAACTACAAGGTCCTATTGTATAACACAGGGAATTTTATTTAATATCATATCCCAGGAACAGGGGAGCCCGGTGGGCTGTCATCTCTGGGGTGGCACAGAGTCGGACACGACTGAAGTGACTTCACAATAAAACGTATTAAAAAATAATATGAAAAAGAATATATATGTTTAACTGAACCACTTTGCTGTACACCAGAAACTAATACAACATTGCAAATCAACTATGCTTCAAGTAAAAAAATATATGAATATAATCAATAATCCAAAACAAACAAACAAACAAATGAAACGTTTTTGCCTAATAGGTATTTTGCCGATAGGATAGTGTTTATTAAAAATTTGCTTAGCTTTAAAATTAGGTAGATATACAGTTCTTCATTGGAGACTTATTCTAGAAAGAAAAAAAAAAATCCTTTGCTTCTAAATAAGTCAATACCCAGAGATTACCACCAACCTAAAGACCCCTCCTTGAAAACAACCTAGAATATAAAGCTTAGGCTAAAACCTTACTACATATACAAAGTCCCCAGCACTTAACAGGCTTAGACAAGAAGTTTCTAAAAATACGAAAGTTGATAAATGTAGGGTTGATATCATTGCCCCAGCTCCATCAGTTTAGTAGTTCTTGCATATTTGGGCTAACAGTGAAAAACAAAACTGGCAACTTGTTACACATAAAGAGTTGCCTGCTTTGGAGCAGAGAGTAAGAAAAAAGAGATGCCCCTGCTTTTTGTCAGAAGCAGTTGGTATATCAGCCATCAAGTAAACTGAGGAGACCCATATCTCCTCAAACTTGAATCTGAAATCCTCAATAAGGTGAGCAATAGACTGGCAGACTAACCAGAAAGTTAACAGGAAAGTGAAGGCAATGGAACAGTCACAGCCTGCCTGTGTACAGGCAGACTTAGAAGGTGGCAGAAAATGTCCTAGGAATTCACAAATGCTTTCAGAATGTGAGATCAAATGCACATGCAAGGAAGACATGAGAAAAAATAAAATAAAAATAAAAACAGACAGTGAAATTACCCTTAAGAAGGAGTGAACTTAAAACATGAAACCCACACACTCATATACACACACACAAATATAAAATTAAAATTGAAAATATATCAGTGACTACCTCTCACAGGATAAAGAGGCTCCATAGAATTAGTTCAGGCAAGTTGCTAAGTAAACAAGGAAACAGACAAAATATCAACAGCCCAGCAGCAAACCCTGATGGGGATCAGAATTTGAAGTTTTAATATATATTATCTAAAATGTCTACTTTTCAATAAAAATTATTGGAAAAAGACAAAGAAATAAATTTGCAACATACTCACAGAGGGGAAAAGCAGGTAATAGCTAACAGAAACAGTTTTGGAGCACAATAGGCATATATTGCATTTAAAAAGCAGCTTAAAGCAGATACTACAAATATTCACAAGGAAATAAAGAATGTAATGGCTAAAAATTAAAGAAAATATGACAATGGGACATCAAATGAGATTCTTAAAAAAAGAAGGACATTTTAGAAAAGGAACCAATAAAACTTATATAGCTTAAAAACAAAATAAATAATTATTTTTAAAGGTGCAGATTTAAAGATGGCAGGAAAAAAATACTTAGTATATTTAATGACCACTGTCATTTAGTTGTTTAGAAGCCCACCAGCCCCCTTTGCCCATGGTACTTCGAGGCAAAAATACTGGAGTGGGTTGCCATTTCTTTCTCCAGGGGATCTTACTAACCCAGGGATCCAGCCCACATCTCCTGAAATGGCAGGTAGATTCTTTACCACTGAGCCAAAGGCAAACTTAAACTTAAAGACTGCTCAGTCGTTAAGTCATGTCCGACTCTTTGAGACCCTATGGACTGTAGCCTGCTGGGCTCCTCTGTCCATGGAGGTTTCCAGGCAAGAATACTGGAGTGGGTTGTCATTTCCTTCACCAAGGAATCTTCCTGGAGCAGGGATCAAACTCATGACTCCTGTATTAGCGGGAGGATTCTTTATCACTGAGCTACCAGGGAAGCCCAAACTTAATGATAGTTAAATGTAAATTGTTCTTTCTGAAATACAGAAGGATTAAACAACAATGAATGAAAAGATATGAGAGATTTGAAAGCAGTTATCGAGTATATCAACTTATGAATAATGGGGCATTTAGAACATGAAGAGGGAAAAAAAAGGGAAAAAATAAATAATGGCTGAATATTTCCCAAATTTTAAGAAAAGTGCTACTCTACATATTTAAGAAGCTTAAAAAAATCTAAATATTATAAGCGGAAACTAATTCACATCTGGGCACTGCATAACCAAACTGTTAAACCCTAAAACCAAAAATAAAAACTTGATTAAAGCAAGAGAAAGTTGACCCATAAGGTACAGGGGCACTGAATACTCTACCCAAAGAAGAGGGAGTCATAATAACACAAAAACAAATCCAACTCTCTGAAGTCTACAAGAGACACACCTTTGACTCAAAGACACAAATAGACTGAATGTTTTAGGATGGAAAAAATGTATACTATGCAAACCAACAATAAGAAAGCTGGAGTGGCTATAGAAGATAAAGACTAATTTTATTCATTAACATAGATTTAAAAAGTCTACAAAATATAAGATTTTATATAGCAATATATAAAAAGGAGTATACACCTTAATTTTTTTGTATATGTGACATGTATATAAATAAGTCATGTTCTCCCAGAATCATTTCTAATGAGGTGGATGAACTGGAGCCGATTATACAGAGTGAAGTAAGCCAGAAAGAAAAACATCAATACAGTATACTAACACATATATATAGAATTTAGAAAGATGGTAATGATAACCCTGTATACGAGACAGCAAAAGAGACACAGATGTAAAGAACAGACTTTTGGACTCTGTGGGAGAGAGAGAGGGTGGGGTGATTTGGGAGAATGGCATTGAAATATGTATACTATCATGTAAGAAATGAATCGCTAGTCTAGGTTCAATACAGGATACAGGATGCTTGCGGCTGGTGCACTGGGATGACCCAGAGAGATGATATGGGAAGGGTGGTGGGAGGGGGCTTCAGGGTTGGGAACTCATGTACATCTGTGGTGGATTCATGTCAATGTATGGCAAAACCAATACAGTATTGTAAAGTAAAAAAATAAAACCAATTAATGTAGCAACAATCATATTGATAGTATAAATGACAATTTGCATGATCATCTCAATGGTGCACAAAAATAATTTTCCAAAATTCATTCATAATAAACATTTGCAGCAGAGTAGGAATAAAAGGAAATTTACTGTTTCTGATAGAAAGCAGTATAAAAAAATGATAGTTAACAACACCTTTAGTAGTGAAAAAAATGATTCTTCCCTCCCCCAGATAGGGAATAAGGCAAGTATTTCACTTGTTATTTCAAGCATCAAAAATTCTGCCCAGTGAAATAAGGCCCCCAAAATAAAAGAGGCAGAAAAATAAAGAAACTAATTAAAATTATTCAAATAAGAAAAGAATAAATAACGCCATTTTAATTAACAAACAACATAATCCTTGTTCAGTCACTAAGTCATGTCTGACTCTATGAGACTCCATGGACTTCAGGATGCCAGGCTTCCCTGTCTTTTTTCCCTGGATATCTGAAATTACCAAGTTGTCATAAAAAACTACTAGAAGTAATAATTTTCTTGTATTAGGAAGGTGTCATGATGTAGGACTGATGTATAAACAATATTTCTATTTATGTAACAAAATATTTGAAATAAACATTTAAAAAGCAATGCCATTGCAATATATCAAAGATAACTTGCAATAAACTTAACCAAAGGAGTGCAAGTCCTGTAGACTGAAAAATACGTTAAAATTGTTGAAAGACATTAAAAGAGATCTAAGTAAGAAAGGCACTCCATGTCAACAAATTGCAAAACTTGGTGTTGAACTCACTTCAATATTAACTCACATCAATAAACTTGGTAGATGTTAGTATATATGCATCTTGTTCTAGAGCTTGCTTTCCCTCTTGATATAGTATAGATATTTAAATGTTAAAAATTAAAATCTGTATAATATATATAAATATTATATATTTAAAAATCTATCATGTTTAATTTCACATTTTGTTTGTCTTATTAATTGTATAGTTTTCATTTTATCTAATTTATCTATGTGGATATATTTTATCTACATGTGCAGTAGATATATAATTCTCTTGGGGCATTATATATATATTTCCATACATGTATATGTTCCTATATGATTTTAAGTATTTTAAGGATTTAAACTCTGGTTGATAACTTGTTGCAAAAATTTTCCCCAGAATGATTATTGCCTTTAAGAACAAACTTTGTGGTTTACCCACACACATTTTAAATATTTATTTGCATTACACTTTATTAATGTTTATCTAAAATTTTTCTTTTGTGTATCTAGTAATAAAATACCTTCCTAAAACAAAATAGAGAGCATACACATTGTATTTTATTTCTTCTGGTATTATTATGCTTGTATTTACTATATATATATATATATGTATATAAAATTATTATATGTACATATAATATATGTACAATATATGTATAATATATGTATATAATATAATATATGTATAATAATATGTATAATATATGTATATATATGTATATAAAATATACATATATATATATACACACTATTTAGGGATTTGCACATATAGTAAAGTTATTCAAGATACATTGCTTTGCTATTAGTTTTCTTGCCTTGTTTGTCTTTTCCCCATTTTTAATTCATACTATAATTTATTGATTGGCCTTTAGCAAATAGGGGCTTCCTAACTGGCACAGAGGTAAAACATCTGTCTGACAATTCAATCCATGGATCAGGAAGATACCCTAGAGATGGAAATGGCAACCCAATCCCGTATTCTTTCCTGGGAAAGAATAAGACATAGGAGTCTGGCAGGCGACAAACCATGGAGTGACAAAGAGCAGGCCAACTGAGCACATGCACATTTTAGCCAATTACCCTCTCTGTCTCTTCAAATAAAATAAGATTAAATAGTTGTATTATTAAATTTATCCAGATGGGCAAATACAATGCATCTTATTTTGTAGATTTCTAGTGTTTAGACACATTGAACACAAACACATATTCTTTTCCCTCCTTAGATGTGTTTCCCAATTGTTTCTCTCTCAAAATGATGTTTTGAATTTATGAAGTTACTATTAAAAATTCGGCAAGGTTTTATTAACATGGCTATATAGACATTCAGATTGATATATTTTCATACAATAAATCATCTTTCTTATTTTTATCACCAACTGGTACACAATTATAATTCACCATTAGGAAAATTATCATAAAATTTACTAATCTAAACATAATTAAAGTCATTATGAGTGTTAGCAGTACACTATACCATGTAATGAGAAACAATTTTGGTTTACTTGTGGATAGTACTGCTAATAATTCATTTATTTTTAATTTGTATAACATTTCCCATTTGGCTTTGACATTTTTAGTTACTAATTAAGAATTAATATAAGGTGTGTGGGGAATTAATAAGAACTTTCACGATGCTGATGAAATTCACATATTTGCTAGGGAATTAGTTAACACTATTCTATCCAGTCTGCACAATTGTCTTCATGTAGGCACAGTCCTGAAATTTGTTTACATTTTTTTAAAAACACAGTAAATGTGTATCAAATTTCCTATGATTTCAAATTGAACACAATATGTAGCATAATTCAAGCATTAAATACGTGGATGATCTTCAGAGTTAAAGTATTTCTTCTGATAATACTATTTTTATTATTTAATTCATTTTTAATTATTTAATTTATTAGACTCCATTCTGTTTTAGAAAGGGGCCTTTTACCAGCAATGTCATAAACACAAACATCACACTTTTGTGTATTTCAATATATGGCTTACACTTAACTATACTTTTTTAAAGTGGATGTAATTTCCTTCCATTTTTATATAAGTTGATTATATATGATAGCCTGTCTCAGTGTAAGATTTGATTTTACAATGATGATGTTTGATATGGGATTCTTTTTTTGTTTTTTGGTTATGCTGGTTCTTTTTTTGCTGTGTGTGGCCTTTCTCTAGTTGTAGCTAGTGGGGGAAACACTCTAGTTGCAGTATATAGGCCTCTCATTATAGTGGCTTCTCTTGTCGCTGAGCACAGGCTCTAGGCAAACAGACATCAGTAGCTGCAACACACTGGTTCAGTAGGTGCAACTCACAGGCTCTAGAATGTGGGTTCAGTAGTTGTGGCTCATGGGCTTAGTGGCTCTGTGACATGTGGAATCATCCCACAGGATGGATCGAACCGATTTCCTCTGCATTGGCAGGCAGATCCTATCTACTGTACCAACAGGGAAGTCACAGTTAGTATGTTTTGATAAACAAAAGCTAATCCCTCATTGGAGAAGGAAATGACAACCCACTCCAGTACTCCTGTCTGGAAAATCCCATGGATGGAGGAGCCTGGTAGGCTATAGTCCATGGAGTCGCAGAGTCAGAGAGGACTGAGCGACTTCATTTTCCTTCTTTCTATAGTTCTTTTTGGAGAAGGAATGACAACCCACTTCAGTGTTCTTGCCTGGAGAATCCCATGGACAAAGGGGCCTGGTAGGCTATAGTCTATGGGGTTGCAAACAGCTGGACACGACTAAGCAACTAACACACACACATAAGTCCTCATTATTAGAAAATAAGGCAGGCATAATTGATTTGATTATTTTCTTTCTGATATCATTTTAGCAACATTTACTAATATCTATTTTTGCTTTATTGACTATGTCAAAGCCTTTGACTGTGTGGATCAAAATAAACTGTGGACAATTCTGAAAGAGATGGGAATACCAGACCACCTGACCTGCCTCTTGAGAAACCTGTATGCAGGTCAGGAAGCAACAGTTAGAACTGGACATGTAACAACAGACTGGTTCCAAATAGGAAAAGGAGTACATCAAGACTGTGCATTGTAACTCTGCTTATTTAACTTCTATGAAGAATACATCATGAGAAAAGCTGGGCTGAAAGAAGCACAAGCTGGAATCAAGATTCCCGGGAGAAATATCAATAACCTCAGATATGCAGATGACACCATTCTTATGACAGAAAATGAAGAAGAACTAAAGAGCCTTTTGATGAAAGTAAATGAGGAGAGTGAAAAAGTTGACTTAAAGCTCAACATTCAGAAAACGATGATCATGGAATCTGGTCCCATTACTTCATGGCAAATAGATGGGGAAACAGTGAGTGATTTTATTTTTCTGGGCTCCAAAATCACTGCAGCTGGTGATTGCAGCCATGAAATTAAAAGATGCTTACTCCTTGGAAGGACAGTTATGACCATCCTAGACAGCATATTAAAAAGCATAGATATTACTTTGCCAACCAAAGGTCTGTCTAGTGAAGGCTATGGTTTTTTCCAGTGGTCATATATGGATGTGAGAGTTGGACTGTGAAGAAAGCTGAGTGCTGAAGAATTGATGCATTTGAACTGTAGTGTTGGAGAAGACTCTTGAGAGTTCCTTGGACTGCAAGAGATGTTGAAACTGAAACTCCAAAACTTTGGCCACCTGATGTGAAGAGTTGACTCATTTGAAAAGACCATGATGCTTGGAACGATTGAGGGCAGGGTGAGAAGGGGACGACAGAGGATGAGATGGTTGAATGGCATCATCGACTCAATGGACATGGGTTTGGGTGGACTCTGGGAGTTGGTGATGGACAGCAAGACCTGGCATGCTGCAATTTATGGGGTCACAAAGAGTAGGACACGACTGAAGTGACTTAGCAAAGAGTAGGACACAACTGAGTGATTTATAGATCTAGGTTTTATATCAGTATAAATAAATAAATAAATAAATATATATATATATATATATATCTGTGTGTGCATTTATTATTTGCACATGTCTAGATGTCTTGCCTAACCTGTGTTGGAAGACTTATACAAATTTAATACATACATAATGGAAAGACTTTTTCTCAGATTTAGAAGTTTTCTTGAAGAAGTTTTAAAAACCCTTGAAGAGAGAAAGAATTCATTGGCAGTTATGCCCAATATAAAGTAATCAAAATAAGGCCATTGGAAATGTCCCCCTCCATTTAGAGTATTGCAGTTGGTAATCTGAAACTGTTTATCACCACATGGACTGTAGCCTGCCAGGTTCCTCTGTCCATGGAATTCTCCAATCAAGAATACTAGAGTGGGTAGCCATTCCCTTCCCTAGGGGATCTTCTTGACCCAGGGATCAAACTTGGGTCTCCTACATTTCAGTCACATTCTTTACTATCTTAGCCATCAGAAAGGTGCTGATTCTTAATATATGAAATGATTATTAGTAAATTACATATTCTATTTTCAAGAGTTTATTTTAGGAAATGTTGATTCTGATGGGAAAGCACCCAGTTGAAAGTGATCAGGGTCACTGGTATAACTGGAGCTAAGGGGAAACATTTCATAAAGAAGAAGGCAGAAAAAGTAAGGGTATTCAATAACTGGATATAAAGATGTTGCCTTTAAGGGAAAGTCTAATTGGTTCTTTTCAACTGCCTGTTCTTAGATATGATTTTTTTTCTTTCTTTAAGGTATTTTTGCCATACAATATTATATGACTTACAGTTGTACAGTATAGTGAATTACTACATTGTGATGTTTAAAGATCACTACACTTTTTAAACGTTATATAGTTCATTTATAATTATTATTCAAATATTGCTTATATTCCCTTTGAGGTATTGCAGGAGTCTTTTCTGCTTTAGGTTTCAGCTTGCTTATTTAGGCTTATTTAGTGCCACCTTGGAGAAGGCAATGGCACCCCACTCCAGTACTCTTGCCTAGAAAATTCCATGGACGGAGGAGCTTAGTGGGCTGTAGTCCATGGGGTCGCTAAAAGTCAGACACGACTGAGCGACTTCACTTTCACTCTTCCTTTTCCTGCATTGGAGAAGGAAATGGCAACCCACTCCAGTGTTCTTGCTTGGAGAATCCCAGGGATGGGGGAGCCTGGTGGGCTTCTATCTATGAGGTCGCACAGAGTCAGACACGACTGAAGCGACTTAGCAGCAGCAGCAGCAGTGCCACCTTTGGCCACCTCATGCAGAGTTGACTCATTGAAAAAGACTCTGATGCTGGGAGGGATTGGAGGCAGGAGGAGAAGGGGACGACAGAGGATGAGATGGCTGGATGGCATCACTGACTCAATGGACGCGAGTCTAAGTGAACTCCAGGAGTTGGTGATGGACAGGGAGGCCTGGCGTGCTGCGATTCATGGGGTCACAAAGAGTCGGACACGACTGAGTGACTGAACTGAACTGAGTGCCACTTTAGTTTAATGACTTCCTCACTTAATTACTGCAATTATATTATATACTGTGGCTTCCATGATTGCTCCAAGAAAGGTTCTTAAGATTGTAAATGCCATAAAATATGTGCTGTTTGGAATTTATTTTTATCATATTTACTTATTTTAAAAACTAATCTTTGAAAACACAAGTGGGACCACACTAGTAATTCCAGTACAAATGTCATTTTTCAAGACAATGTGGAATATGTGAGAATATATCTAGACCTAGAAAGAAACTAAAACAGGCCCAAAATGAAAGGATGATATTACTTTCTGTGACTAAGTTCTTATCTTGATATTACTGTTGAAAGAGTCTGTCACTTACAAAGGGTATTGGTTTGAAAGGTAGGTTCTAATTGTTATCACCAGATTCTTAATAAGAAAAAATAGAAAATAGCCACAGAAATGCCAGTCTGTACTCCTTTAGTTGTTTTCAGATATTTCTGAGATTAAATTTCACTGTGTATATTAATGTAGAAGGTCTTTCTTAAGCCAAGATTTTCAAAATTTTCTTCCTATAGCATTTATGTTGAAGGAAGATAGGAAAATATAAAAAGGGAAGTGAGAGTTGGATAAATATCATTAGTACAAACAACCTCCAGTTAAGGATGAATTCAGGAGAGAAAGGATAAAAAGCAATCATTAGCTAAACTTCAATCGGGAATAACTAAATAAATTTAGGATTGATCCATAAATAATTACAGAGATTTTCAAGTAATGCTTAAGACACAACTTGAATTTACTCTGTATTAAAAAGGAGTATATTTAATATTGTCAAAGAAAATACCAAAATGTGAGGCATACACCTTCCTTCCTGCAGGGGTTTAGAGGTAAATATTATCTTAGTAGAAATTTGCTTGACAAAGAAAAGGATATATAGCTTGAAAGGATTGAAATTGAGAAGGTGGAATAGAAGAAATTTGTAATTGCGATGAAAGAGAAAGTGGAGAGTGAAAAAGTTGACTTAAACCTCAACATTCAGAAAACGAAGATCATGGCATCTGGTCCCATCACTTCATGGAAAATAGATGGGGAAACAGTGGAAACAGTGGAAACAGTGTCAGAATTTATTTTGGGGGGGCTCCAAAATCACTGCAGATGGTGGCTGCAGCCATGAAATTGAAAGACGCTTACTCCTTGGAAGAAAAGTTATGACCAACCTAGATAGCATATTCAAAAGCAGAGACATTACTTTGCCAACAAAGGTCCGTTTAGTCAAGGCTATGGTTTTTCCTGTGTTCATGTATGGATGTGAGAGTTAGACTGTGAAGAAAGCTGAGTGCCAAAAAATTGATGCTTTTGAACTGTGGTGTTGGACAAGACTCTTGAGAGTCCCTTGGACTGCAAGGAGATCCAACCAGTCCATTCTGAAGGAGATCAGACCTCGGATTTCTTTGGAGGGAATAATGCTGAAGATGAAACTCCAGTACTTTGGCCACCTCATGCGAAGAGTTGACTAATTGGAAAAGACTCTGATGCTGGGAGGGATTGGGGGCAGGAGGAGAAGGGGACAACAGAGGATGAGATGGCTGGATGGCATCACTGACTTGATGGACGTGAGTCTGAGTGAACTCCAGGAGTTGGTGATGGACAGGGAGGCCTGGTATGCTGTGATTCTTGGAGTTACAAAGAGTCGGACATGACTGAGCGACTGAACTGAACTGAACCGATAGCATATGAGAAAGAAAAAGTTATTAACAGATGCAAAGATTGCTTTCAAACAGAAGAAAGATATTGCCCCCTGTGACATGGAGAAAATAAGAAGTACAATGTATGTGTTGCAGCCATATAAATTTTATAATTGCAATATAGAATGTTTTATGAGATTATTATTAATCTCCATGTTTATTAGAAAATGAAAAGCTTCCTGCTTTTATGAAAGGGATATGAGTTCACCAGAAAAGTGGAAACAAATAGGAATAGTTATTCAAGGGCATAAAGGGAAATTGACAGTTGAGAACAAGTAAAACAATGGAGGAATTGAAAAAAAATATCTGGTGTTGATTTCAGGTAATTTGAGTAAATGTTAGGATGCACTGGTAACTGATAGCTGACTATTTTCCTAAAGACAGAATTGTTGTTTCTTTGATTAATCAGTAGAAGTTCATGCCTATGATGTGATATGTGAAGTTTTTCATATTCATCTATTTTAAATGGATAACAGCTACAAAATCAAAAAAAGACGAATACATTTAAACTATTTTTTCTCTTTGTGTCATTGACTGGGATAACCTTCCATAGTGCTTTGCAGATTTTTAATATACATTAACTCTATTGCATACAAATCTGAGGAAAGAATTTAAACAATTTTAAAAACAATTTGCTCTTAGAATTTAATATATTCAGCCCAGTTTAAACTTCCTTTAAACTAACTTCTTGATATGAAAAGTTTTCTCTTCCTGCAATCATTATGTATTATGAGGGAAGTTGCATTAGTTTAGGAGCAAATACTTTTGTTCTGTTCATTTCAAGCTCTATATCCAGAATCTTAACCTGTGGATTACAATCATTTTTCTTTCCCTGAGAATTTTTTTTTTAATAATACAGAAAGGAAATGAAAAGGAAATACAAAATCTCCAGCTGTTAAAAGTGAAAAAAAAAATGCAATTTGCTTTAGCTTAAAATGTATGTGTTGTCCTTGAGTGAAGATTAGGGCAATTAATTTTGGTTGTTTCCCTTACCTGAAAAATCAATCAGGCAATGATGATATCATCAAGTATATCAAAGGTTTTAAAGAAAACACAGTAAACAAGATTTAATTATTCCACTAACCACATATGGGGTGCATTCTAGGAAGCTAAATGGTAAGGTGGATTAATTTTCTTTTATTTTTCTTTCCCTGTAGCTATTGCTATAGCAACAAAACTAAATTGTATGTGAGGCCCACATCTACAAACTTTCAAGGCAAACAACTGCTACACTGTTCTCCCAGTTTGTGGAATGAAAGAAAGAATAGCCATTCAAATAAACTTTCAATGATTAATTCTACAAAAGATAGAGTTTAGTGTGTTTTAAACAGATCTCACTGTTTTGGAGATAATCTTGGAAATGCCCTCTTTGTTTATATGCACCATCTAAATCATTGCTAAAGATAGTCTTTCTTCTATATAAAAGAACACATAAAACCTTATCTACAAAGTAAATTAGATTTAGTATATAGGATTATTTTTATAAGGAATTCTTTTGTAAAAACTCTAGAAAAAATAGGGCAATTGAAATTAAACTTTTATTATATGATGTCTTTTGCTTTTTATCATTTTATAGTATTTGATACATAAAATGAATTGAGGGAAGAATGTCTGTGATATATAATTCAATTCACATAAACTAGAATTATGCACAAATATAATGGACTGTAATAATGCAATAGAATTGCTAAGGTTAATATGTTTATGTAGATGAAAACAATATTATCTAATAAAGTATGCTTAATTTCTCTTATTCTTATCCATAATAGCTATTTAACATAGAGAAAATATATGATTTTAATACAAATAAATTTTTGAAAGAAAATTTAATTTGTGTAAGAAATAACATTCATTTTTATGTATATGTGTGCTTGTGGGTTAAAACTGAAGGGATTTTGAAGCCAAATGGATTTGAATGATATAGTTTTTATCCTAATGAAGACTGTATTTAAAATACATGTTATTGTATGTTGGAAAGATCTTTATTAAATATAAATAAACAGATTTTGCATGTGATATTTTATTACCTAATTTATCAAATTTTTAAAGGTGATCTGTTGTAGATAGCCTGATCTAGCCAGAATTACTTTTCAACATTTTAAAATTTATTTCTTCTTTTCTACAATCTTAAGAATTTCTTTCTTTGAAATAATATCCATATTGTACAGCAGTCACATAATTAGAGTGAAATTTATTCCAGCTCAGATCTAAGTGAGGTACCCACTAACCTTTGGTAATACATTTAAATCCATAACTCTTGTAATGGATTTACCCAGTCAGTCTACAGTTTTCCTATGAAGCACAGTGATTAGTTTAGGTAAGGATAAGTGTTAGTGTTGGAGAAGGGAATAGCTACCTACTCTAGTATTCTTGCTTGGAGAATTCCATGGACAGAAGAGCCTGGCAGTCTACAGTCCATAGGGTCACAATGAGTTGGACACGATTGAAGCAACTTACCGTGCTTGTAAGTCAATCTTAATTTGGTCCCATCACAGTGAATCCTAGGTATTTTATGATGATGATAATATATTAGTGTCATTATTGATTTGAAATCTCTCCCTGCCTTCCTCTTCCTCCTTTCCCAATTCCTTCTTTCCCTCCTTCACTCTCCCTGTCTCTCCCTTTTTCCTCATGGATAAGCAAAGAGAGAATGTCACCTTACTAATTAAAACCTTGTAATGAGTAAGGGCCAATTCTTAGATAAAACTGACTTTGGCAGAATGACACAGCTTGGGAGATGAAAGACTTGAACTGGTTAGAATAATCCAAAAGCCTGGAAAGTTTTAATTTTCCATTCATATGCCTTAATTCTAAATGTTTTAGTAACATGTGCCATTAAATGCTCTACTTGTTTGATGTAGTTGAAGCTGGATTTATAGCACTTAAAACATACTATCCTCATTAATATACAATCCTTTCTGATTAACACATGATAGAGTTAATTTTTAAGTTTGAACTTGAAACAGTTTTTTTAGATTATTTTTATACCAGGTGTCATTATGGCATGGAATATACACAATTTTAAAATAAACATGGATATATAGAATCAAACATGAGATATTTACTGTTGAATTATTCATATTTAAGAGCATTTTTATATCACAACTAAGTTTATTATTTTGTTTAAAGTAAACTGCAGGCACATGACCATTTACTCACTGTAAATTGATATGGACACTCAGCAGTTCTGTTATTGTCAAAGCCTTAACATATTTAAAAACATGTATTAATTTATTGTAATATCAATTATATTCAACAAATTAGTTTAAGTAAATGACAAAATATACTATACTCCTGACTTACCCAAAAAACATGTACTAATACTTGAAAAAAAGTATAAAAAGTAAACAGATATCTAAAATACACCATTAATTAATTTTAATATTAAAGGCCTATTATATGCAGATGATTGAAGGCTAAAACTCTAGTCAAATGGAGTTTGTGATTACTGTCTTATTGGAACTGACTGGCCGCTAATACTAAAGATGAGTAAAAATCCACAACATTATGTATCAATATATAATGCTCTGAAGGGAGTAACTGATAAGCATGAAAGAAAATAATTAGTTGCTTTTTTTCCAGAGTTCTCTCTTCTACTTCTCTATAAAATGTAGTTTAACACTCCAGAAAATCCTGTTAAGGCAAAGATATAGCTGATGAATAGTTCTTAGATAGTCAAGGCAAAGAAGGAAGTGAAGGTACTATAGGGAAAGGGATCATCATGATAAGGGCTCCAAGGTTAATAAAGAGAGAGCAAAAGCTTCCCTTAATCAGGACAATGAAAGAAAGAAACTATAGAAAAAGCCTAGTAAGTAGCAACCAAGAGAATTGCACCAAATGAGCCTCATGAAGCTTGCAGAAGCCAGATCATATAAGGACTCATTGCCCTTAATTATTTTGCATTTTATTATAAATCCAATACAAATTTACTGAAAGATGTCAAGTGGTATGGTACTAATATCCAAGTAAAATATGAAAATAGTAATCAGCCTGTTGCTTAAAAATAAATATAAAAAGAATGAGAGATGAGGTAAAAAAAAAACAAAAATGCAAACATCCGTTAGAGAGTACCAAGCAAGAGCTATAGGTCATTAAGAAAAAAAACAACTATTGGTGGAAAAGAATTAGAATTAAATATGTGTATATATGTCCATGTATGTGTGTGCACCTGTGCATATGTATGTGCACTGAAGTTAGAACTATGGACATATAGCTTTTGATTCATTGGGAGATGAAAGATCTACATGCCAAGATGCAGTCACTCTTTCTCCAATGTGGAAGTGGGCAGTTGGTACTGCTCTTTACAGAATTGGAGAAAAAGGGAATGAATTATAAATGGGAAACATAGATTAAGAGTTAAGACTTCATGTTATGATTATCTCAATAGATGCAGAGAAGGCCTTTGACAAAATTCAACATCCATTTATGATAAAAACTCTCCAGAAAGCAGGAATAGAAGGAACATACCTCAATATAATAAAAGCTATATATGACAAACCCACAGCAAACATTATCCTCAATGGTGAAAAATTGAAAGCATTTCCCCTTAAGTCAGGAACAAGACAAGGGTGCCCACTTTCACCACTACTATTCAACATAGTTCTGGAAGTTTTGGCCACAGCAATCAGAGCAGAAAAAGAAATAAAAGGAATCCAAATTGGAAAAGAAGAAGTAAAACTCTCACTGTTTGCAGATGACATGATCCTCTACATAGAAAACACTAAAGACTCTACCAGAAAATTACTAGAGCTAATTAATGAATATAGTAAAGTTGCAGGATATAAAATCAACACACAGAAATCCCTTGCATTCCTATACACTAATAATGAGAAAGTAGAAGAAGAAATTAAGGAAACAATTCCATTCACCATTGCAACCAAAAGAATAAAATACTTAGGAATATATCTACCTAAAGAAACTAAAGACCTATATACAGAAAACTATAAAACACTGATGAAAGAAATCAAAGAGGACACTAATAGATGGAGAAATATACCATGCTCATGGATCGGAAGAATCAATATAGTGAAAATGAGTATATTACCCAAAGCAATTTACAAATTCAATGCAATCCCTATCAAGATACCGGCGATATTTTTCACAGAACTAGAACAAATAATTTCAAGATTTGTATGGAAACACAAAAAACCACGAATAGCCAAAGCAATCTTGAGAAAGAAGAATGGAACTGGAGGAATCAATTTGCCTGACTTCAGGCTCTACTACAAAGCCACAGTCATCAAGACAGTATGGTATTGGCACAAAGACAGACATATAGATCAATGGAACAAAATAGAAAGCCCAGAGATAAATCCACACACCTATGGACACCTTATCTTTGACAAAGGAGGCCAGAATATACAATGGAGTAAAGACAATCTCTTTAACAAGTGGTGCTGGGAAAACTGGTCAACCACTTGTAAAAGAATGAAACTAGATCACTTTCTAACACCGCACACAAAGATAAACTCAAAATGGATTAAAGATCTAAATGTAAGACCAGAAACTATAAAACTCTTAGAGGAGAACATAGGCAAAACACTCTCCGACATAAACCACAGCAGGATCCTCTATGATCCACCTCCCAGAATTCTGGAAATAAAAGCAAAAATAAACAAATGGGACCTAATTAAAATTAAAAGTTTCTGCACAACAAAGGAAAATATAAGCAAAGTGAAAAGACAGCCTTCCGAATGGGAGAAAATAATAGCAAATGAAGCAACTGACAAACAACTAATCTCAAAAATATACAAGCAACTCCTGCAGCTCAATTCCAGAAAAATAAACGACCCAATCAAAAAATGGGCCAAAGAACTAAATAGACATTTCTCCAAAGAAGACATACGGATGGCTAACAAACACATGAAAAGATGCTCAACATCACTCATTATTAGAGAAATGCAAATCAAAACCACAATGAGGTACCACTTCACACCAGTCAGAATGTCTGCGATCCAAAAATCTGCAAGCAATAAATGCTGGAGAGGGTGTGGAGAGAAGGGAACCCTCCTACACTGTTGGTGGGAATGCAAACTAGTACAGCCACTATGGAGAACAGTGTGGAGATTCCTTAAAAAATTGCAAATAGAAATGCCTTATGACCCAGCAATCCCACTGTTGGGCATACACACAGAGGAAACCAGAATTGAAAGAGACACATGTACCCCAATGTTCATTGCAGCACTGTTTATAATAGCCATGACATGGAAACAACCTAGATGTCCATCAGTAGATGAATGGATAAGAAAGCTGTGGTACATATACACAGGAGTATTACTCAGCCATTAAAAAGAATACATTTGAATCAGTTCTGATGAGATGGATGAAACTGGAGCCGATTATACAAAGTGAAGTGAGCCAGAAAGAAAAACACCAATACAGTATACTAACACATATATATGGAATTTAGGAAGATGGCAATGATGACCCTGTATGCAGGACAGCAAAAAAAGACACAGATGTGTATAGCGGACTTTTGGACTCAGAGGGAGAGGGAGAGGGTGTGATGATTTGGGAGAATGGCATTGAAACATGTATAATATCACGTAAGAATCGAAATGCCAGTCTATGTCTGATGCAGGATATGACATGCTTGGGGCTGACGCGCGGGGATGACCCAGAGAGATGTTGTGGGGAGGGGGGTGGGAGGGGGGTTCATGTTTGGGAACGCATGTACACCTGTGGTGGATTCATGTCAATCTATGCCAAAACCAATACAGAATTGTAAAGTAAAAATTAAAAATAAATAAATAAATTAATTTAAAAAATAAATAAATAAATAAATGTAGAACACCCCAGTTCCATGACTCCAAGAATGTCAAACAGATAATTGGCTGCTTAAGTGAGTGAAATAGAACAGACTCTAGCTGAAATATTAATTTGAAATTGACAAATTTTAGAATACTTATGTGGATTCCATGATTCAGTTCATTTCAGTTCCTCAGTCGTGTCTGACTCTTTGAGACGCCTTGAGCTGTAGCATGCCAGGCTTCCCTATCTATCACCAATTCTGAGAGCCTACTCAAACTCATGTCCATCCTTTCAGTGATGCCATCTAACCATCTTATCCTCTGTCATCTCCCCCTCCTCCCACCTTCAATCTTTGCCAGCATCAAGGTCTTTTCCAATGAAAAATCACATCAGGTGGCCAAAGTATTGGAGTTTCAGCTTCAAATCAGTCTTTCCAATGAATATCCAGGACTGATTTCCTTTAGGATTGACAGGTGGCTCAGTGGTAAAGAATCCACCTGTTAAAACTGGGAAAGGAGTACATCAAGGCTGTATATTGTTACCTGCTTATTTAACTTATATACCAAGTAGATCATGCAAAATGCCAGGCTTGATGAATCACAAGCTGAAATCAAGATTTCCTGGAGAAATATCAACAACCTCAAAATATGCAGATGATACCACTCTAATGGCAGAAATTGGAGAGAAACTAAAGAGCCTCTTGATGAATGTGAAATAGGGGAGTGGAAAAGCTGGCTTAAAACTCAACATTCAAAAACCAAAGATCATAGCATCCAATGCCATCACTTTGTGGCCAATAGATGGGGAAACAATGGAAGCAGTTGCATATTTTATTTTCTTGGACTCCAAAATCACTGTGGATGGTGACTGCAGCCATGAAACTAAAAGCTCCTTCGAAAAAAAAGCTTATTGAAAGAAATTAATTATGGAAGAAAAGTTCCTTGGAAGAAAAGCTATGACAAACCTAGACAGTATATAGAAAGCTGAGACATCACTTTGCCGACAAAGGTGTGTATAGTCAAAGCTATGGTTTTTCCAGCAGTCATGTATGGATGTGAGAGTTGGACCATAAAGAAGGCTGAATGCCAAAGAATTGATACCTTTGAGCTATAGTGATGGAGAAAATTCTTGAGAGTCCCATGGACAGCAAAGAGATCAAACAAGGCAATCCTAAAAAAATTAAAAAAAAAAATCAACCCTGAATATTCACTGGAAGGACTGATGCTGAAATTGAAGCTCTAATACTTTTGCCTCCTGATGCAAAGAGTTGACTTGTTGGAAAAGACCCTGAGGCCAGGAAAGACTGAAGACAGGAGGAGAAGGGGCTTGCAGAGGATGAGATGGTTGGATGGCATCACCGACTCAATCAACATGAATTTTAGCAGACTCAGGGAGCTAGTGAAGGACATGTAAGCTTGTTGTGCTGCAGTCCATGGAGTCACAAAGAGTTGAACAGGACTTAGTGATGGAACAACAGGATATTTACATAATAAATTGATATTATCACTTAAAATTAATCTGTGGTACATATACACAATGGAGTATTACTCATCCATTAATAAGAATACATTTTAATCAGTTTTTTTGAGGTAGATAAAACTGGAGCCTATTATACAAAGTGAAGTAAGCCTGTAAGAAAAACACCAATACAGTATACTAGCACATATATATGGAATTTAAAAAGATGGTAAAGATAACCTTGTATGTGAGACAACAAAAGAGACACAGATGTATAGAACAGTCTTTTGGACTCTGTGGGAAAGGGCGAGGGTGGGATGATATGGGAGAATGGCATTGAAACTTGTCAATTATCAAATGTGAAATGAATTGCCAGTCCAGGTTCGATGCATGATACAGGGTGCTCGGGGCTGGTGCACTGGGATGACCCAGAGGGATGGGATGGGGAGGGAGGTGAGAGAGGGGCTCAGGGTGAGGAACACATGTACACCTATGGTGGATTCATGTTAATGTATGGCAAAACTAATGCAATATTGTAAAGTAATTAGCCTCCAATTAAAATAAATACATTCAAATTAAAAATTATAATTATTAATGTAATTTTATTTTTAAAATTACAATACAGTCAAATTGACTTTATTATAGGATAGCTTTAGGAATTTTTACACAAGTGTGTTATTCATGTAATCATCATCATAATTAGAACACAGAACAGTTCCACAATTTCCAAAGGCTCCCTCTTCTTATCTGTTTGAATTCTCACACTTGCCCCACACCTAATTTAATTTCCTTGAAAATGTTCTTATTTTTGTTATAGAAGGTATCAACACAGTTGAGTTTAGCTGACCCATTCTGTCCAGCCTTCTTTGAGTTTTGGATTTAATATTGGTTCAATTTGCAAAGGCTTTGCAGTGGTATTCTGACCTGCTCCACATATGCACCAAACAGTAGCCATTTGGGGGAACTGAGCAGCATCTATCTCCTTGTTTAGCTTTGAAAGTATTTGATGCTATTTTAGGATTAATTTCACTCATGCATCACTGAGGGGTGCACCCTAGAGTTAACTTTCAGTAGATCTTCCCTCCCTGTTTTCTTCCTGGTACATCTATCGATAGAGTCTCATTTAGGTCCTTTGATTCCAAAACTGGGACTCTATTCACTCCTTTCCTCCACCAACATGCAATTTTCCTTAACTGCACTTGCATCCTAACAAGTGGCAGGAGAAGAGAGAAAGAAAAACATCAAAGGCACTTGCCCTAATTTTTGGTAACACAGCTTTCTGAATTGAAGAGCCTTTTGAATTTAACAAAACTCCCTTAATGCAGTTTCAGGCCCTACAAGTCCTACAGGCTCTGCTGTCCTTGCCCGAAGAATCCTTTCTTGTGCATTAAATATGTACTCAATGCTTCTCCTGGCTCTCTATCTTGCAGTGCTGGTGCCCAATTCTAGTTTTTAGATTGCCTTGAGACCAGATTGAGAAATAACAGAGGGGAAAAAAAATAGGAAACTCATTTCTACCAGTGATATTTCAATTTCTGATCCTGTCAATCTATCTGCTACCTTTTCTTTTTTAGAGTCCTTACTTAGCTCTCCCATGTGCTCTGTTTAGGTTTTATAACTGCAGTCATTTGGAGAGAAAGCATGCACTGTGCTTACTTGATCATCATGTTTTCTGAATTAGCAACCTAATTATTTTTACATCACTAAGCATACCAGTCTGATACAGGACTCTCTGTGGCAAAGATTAAAATAAATCAGCCTATCAGCCTTGATTATAAATATGAAAACCTCTGGACTTATCCTGAATAATGCAAAACCCTAAAGACAATTGAATACCTGCTTGTGAGAGAATATGGACTTAATGAAGGTCTGAACAAGCAGCATCTTGACTCACTCAGGAATATTGTAGCATCACTAATTTGGAATTATCTGGAAAATGAGTTTTTAATAGCAGCTACTTTTAATCCTTGAATATATATACCATTTAAAGATTCAGCCTGAACATAGTGCCCCCCCAAATTTGAACATATCATCATGCAGTTAATGGAACACAGCAGCCAGGAATGAGAATTTTGGCTAAGGGAATGTCCCTGTGCTGCTCAGTCTATGAAATGCATAACAGTTACAGCAGGACCAAAGGGTTTAGGAAACATTCAAAACTGTTTGAATAGATAGAATTTTCCTATATGGAAATTTTAAACATAAAATTTAGTAGTATTAGTATACTATACTGATAATCCCTTTTAAAAAAGAAATAATGAGGGCTATGTTTGTCATAATATAACCACATCCTTAAGGCAGTAAAAGACACTAAACTTAAACAAGTATCTATAATTCCCAAGAGTAGTTATTATCTGATGACAACTATGCACTAGATTCACTTTACTTCTATAATAAATGTCTGTTTTGTGATGGAAAAGTGTAGAATAATTTTCTAGAAGATAAAATCACTTTGACAGCAGGCTTGGTTTGTTTCACATAAAATAATCTAACATGTAAAATATTTTCTAGCCAGCTAAGATACCTCTTTTAACATTTCTCATTTATAAGTCAGCATCACTTTGGAGACATAGAGACCTGCCAGTGAGCTCTATGTGGTTCTCTGAACTATCAACCCATAGTTGACAAGATAGTAACATTAATGTTTTATGATATGTATCATTTCACAGGCTTTTACAGTACAATGTGAAACTAGAATAAGCAGAATATCAATTAGCATTTGTTTTTCGGGAATAAAATCAGCCTTTTGTCCTAAAGGTCA
Organism: Oryx dammah; assembly: GCF_014754425.2. Taxonomy (NCBI): domain Eukaryota; kingdom Metazoa; phylum Chordata; class Mammalia; order Artiodactyla; family Bovidae; genus Oryx; species Oryx dammah. The sequence continues at coordinate 42,538,303 of NW_024070208.1, forward strand.
TATAATTTTGTTTTTATAGTAATATTCGGTAAAGGTTTTCATTATTTTTGGATTATGTGAAGATTTCTATTTCTAAATTCTATTTTATTGTAAAGTTTGAAGGGGCATGCATTTGATTTAGAAAACAGACAGCTTTAGTTATTTCATTCTGCCAGGGATATAATACAGGGAATTAAAATGATACCAGAAATGTTGAGGTGAGAAGATCAAAGAATTCATAAATCCTGTTCAAGAAATCAAGGTGCACATATCACTAGGACCCACTGAGATGAGATGAGCTGCCTGCAGCTTCCAGCTGTGGAATTTAAAGAGGATGTCCACAATTTACCAGCCAAACCTTCCATCTATCATCTGTCAAAGTCAATGTGCTTAGTCACCACTGCCACAGGGACAGAACTGGCTTCTATTTCATTTTCCAAATTTTTGCACAAGTGTCTTTTAATGGCAGAATTTAAACTGCAAATGTTCAGGCAAGAGGACATTCCAGCTCCTGTAGTATGGGTAGAGGCCTATAAAGGCAGCAATTCTGATCAGTATCAACAGGCAATGACCAACTCCTCAGAGTTCCTAAATTTCCTTTTACTCATAATTAAAATAGGAAAAAAAAAAAAAAAGCAGTATACAACATCATGCCTTTGCTGACTATATTCACTTCATAAAGCTCCTGTAACACAGTACTCTAGAATGGGTGGCTAAAACAATGGTGATTTATCATCTCTGGGATCTGGAGAACAGAAATCCATGATCAAGTTCTAGCAAGGTTGGTTCATTCCTTCTGAGAACTGTGAGGTAGAATATGTTCCTTGCCTCACACCTCTTTAATTACCATACAAATAAAAGTTTCACTAAGTCAACAGATGGTATGGTTATCAAAGTCTTTTGGCAAAGTATACACATTTTATGTTCAATTTAAATTATCTTCTTTGAAACCAAAAGCCATCTATGGCTCCCCTGAGAAAGTAAGCCTTTTTGACCTTCAGTGGTTCTCTGCTTTTGGTTATCGAGGTCAGTGTAGCCTTGGAGAGAAAAATTCATGTAGCTGAGTGAATGCAAATACCTCTATCCTTGCCATCATAGTTACTTTGTTCTTGAGATTTTTGAGCACATACAAGGATAGCTGAAAGTGAACAAGGCTGATTGATTTTCATAGAATAAATCATTTTTTCCATCTGATTTTTAAGGATCTCATCAGCATTAAGTGAGTTTTCAAATGGAATGGTAATCTCTTTCTGTGTTCTTATCACAAAATAATAAAGATGACAGGAGGACAGCTTTGGAGGTAATAGCTATGCTTACAGCATAGATTGTAGTAGTGATTTCACAGGTATATACTTATTTTCCAACTCATCAAGAGTATATATTGAGTATAACCTATTATGTCAATAATATCTGTAAGGCAAAAACCACCACAATATTTTAAGTATCCTCTAATTAAGATAAACTACTTAATTAAAAAAGAAACATATGTGTACATAACTATATTTTCACCAAAACAAAATTTCTATATAAATATAAAATATACTTATAAGCAAAAAAATTTTAGACCAACAAAAATTATTATAAAATGATAAGATATGTTATCAAAATGTGTAATATATAATATAAATTATAATTTTCAGAGTTTCAACAATAAATTGTCAAATCTTTATGATATGACCATAAAGATAAAATTTGGCATACAATTTTAGAACCTTGACTATCAAACAGAAAAACAAGTATATTCTTTGAGTGATCTAAACATTATAATTTTTAAGGCAGTTCTAATGAATTTATAAAGCTCCTTCCAAATGGGTAGCAAAAGTCAGAGACAAATTTATCTTGAGGTTTCCTTGAATTGAATACTGTATTCCAGAATTAATAATAACTAAAATCAATATTTTAAATTATATTTAAAAATAGATTTCATAAGATATAAATTCAATGATAGCTTTGCAAGCAATAATAATAATCAGTGAACGTTTGTTTACTTTGGTTCTTGAATCCAAGAAGTAAAAAATCTACAGTGAAAGCACATGCCTAAAGGAGGAATTACTAAAATATTTTGTTATCTTTTTTGCCCTTTGTATATCACAATGACTTAATTACTTTTTAGGAATGTAACTCCTTAAAGGAAGCGATGTTATCAATTTTTTCTCCTTCATATATGTGCATTATTCTGATCTTAAACTGAACCCAGAAGGGATACATATCTTAAATAAGACACAAAGTAGCATTTATTTAAATATAAATAAATATTTTAAAATTTATTTTTCTCTGTTTTCATAGAGACCTCCTGGTAAAAAACCTGCCTGCCAATGTAGGAGACTTAAGAGATGCAGATTTGATCCCTAAGTCAGGAAAATCCCCTGGAGAAGAAATTAAACACCTCACACCAGTATTATTGCCTGGAAAATTCCATAGTCAGAGGAGCCTTCCTGGCCACAGTCCATAAAATCTCAAAAAGCTGTACATGACTGAAGCAACTTAGCATGCACGCAGCATGCAGGTATGCAAACCCTACCACTATACACCTTGAATGGAAATAGAGATGTCATTGAATATCACATATGTTCTAATTATTTACAGAGATATATAAGGAAATATAAGTAAAATTAAGCATAAGTGTGCCATTGACAGCCTCATCCCTTTTTTTTTTTTTTTTTTTTTTTGCATTACCACTTTTTGATGTGAAATGTTAAGGACATGTGGACTAATGATTTATATTAGATTTGAATCTTATTATGATTTTTATTTTTCTGGCTATAATTTATTGCATTGGTTGATGATGTTCTTAGATGAATATGTTTGCTAAAATCAAGTATATTATAAAAGTTTAAAAACATCTAAAAGTCAGTTAATGATTAAAGTATTAATTAGTTCTTTGTTCCCTAAAGTAGTGGAAGAGTTCATTTAATTTGCCCATGTAACTGAGATATTTAGGGAGTATTTTATCGACTGAGAATACCTTCCTTATTTTACCACAATTGTTTTATTTAGACATTTTCTTTATAAGTCAATTCTACATCAATTTCCATTTTCTTAGCCACTTGAGAAAAGTGATTTCAAGTGAATGTAAGCAGATGTTTGTGTTTAAATAAAAATAAAAAAATTTGACATCTATTTCATTCTAAACCTTTGTACTAGCTATAAAGCATGTTTTAATTAATGTTATTTAAAATGCAAAATAACATAAATTATCCTACCCCTTTCTTTATCACTTTTATCCTTTACTAAGTTTATAAGCACATACTCATCCTTTATTTGGAAGCTATCTAGGATGATGTGCACATATAAATATTAATATAAGGGTGTGCTCATTTACCTATATCTTAGTTCATAGCTCTGTTCTATGTTGGTATTGTGCCTTTACTACTGATAAATGATTCTTTATGACTATTTAGTCTGGAGTTAAATATTCTCCTCATAGTAATATTATTTGTCTTTTATTCCATTGCTGTATAAGGTGTGCACTCAACTATGAACTTAGTTATAACTGGTCCATCTGTAATTTAATATTCCCAATAAAACATAATAAATCATAGTTTATTTTAATGTAAAAAATAGATAAAATGGCCTAATATTAATTTGAAACTAGAAAACTAGCAATTATGTATCACAGTTAAACATTTGAAACTAAACAAATCATTTAAATATATTGGTGTCAAAACATATCCTCAAGATGAAGAGACTGAACCTTATTTCCCATTCAAGAGTAATGTCATTATTTTATGGTAAGTATGAAATTACAAAAACTTTACTTTACTGTATTCTTCTTGCTTTTAAAAAATATATTAGAATTTTATATTCCAAACAAGATAATCAACTTATGCAGTAGCATAAAGAAGGACATTATTGCAATAGATACTCTTTATATTATGACTTGTCATGTCATACATGCATGCTTATGTGTATATAGATGTTGACTTATCTTGTCATAAATACAGGTAAGATAAATATATAAAAGAACACATGTTTCCTAAACAAGCTTTGTAGATTTAAACTTCAGGTTGAAAATTTATCTGTGTAAGCCTTGCCAAGTCATTTAATACTGTCAAGGCTAATTTTATTCTTTTCTATGATTTGTATGCTAAGTTGATTCAGTCATATCTGACTCTGTGACCCCATGGACTGTAGCCCACCAGGCTCCTCTGTCCATGGGATTCTACAGGCAAGAATAGTAGAGTGGGTTTCTGTGCCCTCCTTCAGGGGATCTTCTTGACCCAGAGATCAAACTGATGTCTCTTGCATTAGCAGCTGGATTCTTAACCACTCGCCTCACCTAGGAATCCCATGATTTATATTTTAATATCCATTTTCCTGTTGTCATGTATGGACATGAGAGTTGGACTGTGAAGAGGCTGACTGCTGAAGAATTGATGCCTTTCAACCGTGGTGTTGGAGAAGACTCTTGAGAGTCCCTTGGACTGCAAGGAGATCCAACCAGTCCATTCTGAAGGAGATCAGCTCTGGGATTTCTTTGGAAGAAATGATGCTAAAGCTGAAACTTCAGTACTTTGGCCACCTCATGCGAAGAGTTGACTCATATTAAAAGACTCTGATGCTGGGAGGGATTGGGGGCAGGAGGAGAAGGGGATGGTAGAGGATGAGATGGCTGGATGGCATCACAGACTCAATGGACGTGAGTCTGAGTGTACTCCAGGAGATGGTGATGGACAGGGAGGCCTGGCGTGCTGCGATTCATGGGGTCGCAAAGAGTCAGACACGACTGAGCGACTGAACTGAACTGATCCATTTTAAAAACTTTATTATGAAATAAAATAATTTATGTAATGCCAATAATATTGAGTATATAACTTACTTTAGCGACCATTGTAGTTATGTAGCCATCAGACAATTTTTACAGTATACTTTGTTAACTTTGTCTCAGATAAATGTGAACATTTAAGTACTTTCCATGACATTGGTACTTAATTTATATCTTATCTCATAGATGACAAAATGAGTTGAATGAAATGAAGTAAAGCAAGACAAACTGCCTCTTTGTTTTATTTTCTCTGGTTCTAGATACCTTCTGCAACCTTTTACAGTAAAAAAGAATTACCTATAAGAACCAAAGGGAAATACTGTTTTATTTCCCCAAAGACACAACTAGCCTAAGTAATCTAATTGACATCTTTGTTCTTCATCTGATTTCTGCTCCATGAAGGAGATTTGAGGGAAGAACATGGGCACTATTAAGATAAATGGAAAAAGATCTGAAGGATATTGCAAGTCCCAATAAAAAACAATCCTTCCTCACTTTAAAGGCCAATATTAAAGCATGATGAAATTATGAGTGCCAAAGGAATCTATCTAAGACCTACTACTTCCCCCATCAGTGGACCCTGAAAAAGTATAATAATTAGAATTTTAAGAGTTTAAATTATGTCACTAAAAATAACATCACATCTCAGCTTGAATTCATATGTTAATTAATTTTAATTTATTTTCTCAAGTTTGTCAATCATGGAGGAAGCTTAATAAAAGATATTGAATGAATATGTTCTCCATAGCAAAACACTGTCAACTGAAAGAGCTATCAATAGCCAAAACTATATGCCATGTTCATGGATCAGAAGAATCAATATAGTGAAAATGAGTATACTATCCAAAGCAATCTATAGATTCAATGCCATCCCTATCAAGCTACCAACGGTATTTTTCACAGAGCTAGAACAAATAATTTCACAATTTGTATAGAAATACAAAAACCTCGAATAGCTAAAGCAATCTTGAGAAATAAGAATGGAACTGGAGGAATCAACCTGCTTGACTTCAGGCTCGACTACAAAGCCACATTCATCAAGACGGTATGGTACTGGCGCAAAGACAGAAATATAGATCAATGGAACAAAATAGAAAACCCAGAGCTAAATCCACACACCTATGGACACCTTATCATTGACAAAGGAGACAAGAATATACAATGGAGAAAAGATAATCTCTTTAACAAGTGGTGCTGGGAAAACTGGTCAACCACTTGTAAAAGAATGAAACTAGAATACTTTCTAACACCATACATAAAAATAAACTCAAAATGGATTAAAGATCTAAACATAAGACCAGAAACTATAAAACTCCTAGAGGAGAACATAGGAAAAACCCTCTCTGACATACATCACAGCAGGATACTCTATGACACAGAGTATTGGAAATAAAAACAAAAATAAAAAAAAATGGGACCTAATTAAACTTAAAAGCTTCTGCACAACAAAGAAAACTATAAGCAAGGAAAAGACAGCCTTCAGAATGGGAGAAAATAATAGCAAATGAAACAACTGACAAACAGCTAATCTCAAAAATATACAAACAACTCCTGCAGCTCAATTCCAGAAAAATAAACAACCCAATCAAAAAATGGGCCAAAGAACCAAATAGACATTTCTCCAAAGAAGACATACAGATGGCTAATAAACACATTAAAAGATGCTCAACATTACTCATTATTAGAGAAATGCAAATCAAAACCACAATGAGGTACCATTTCATGCCAATCAGAATGGCTGTGATCCAAAAGTCTACAAGCAATAAATGCTGGAGAGGGTGTGGAGAAAAGGGAACCCTTTACACTGTTGGTGGGAGTGCAAACTAGTACAGACACTATAGAGAACCGTGTGGAGATTCCTTAAAAAACTGGAAATAGAACTGCCTTATGACACAGCAATCCCACTGCTTGGCATACACACTGAGGTAACCAGAATTGAAAGAGACACGTGTACCCCAATGTTCATTGCAACACTCTTTATAATAGCCAGAACATGGAAACAACCTAGATGTTAATCAGCAGATGAGTATATAAGAAAGCTGTGGTACATATACACAGTGGAGTATTACTCAGCCATTAAAAAGAATTCATTTGAATCAGTTCTAATGAGGTGGATGAAACTGGAGCCGATTATACAGAGTGAAGTAAGCCAGAAAGAAAAACACCAATACAGTATATGAGACAGCAAAAGAGACACAGATATATAGAACAGGCTTTTCAACTCTGTGGGAGAGTGAAAGGGTGGGATGACTGGGGAGAATGACATTGAAACATGTATAATATCATATGTGAAACGAATCACCAGTCCAGGTTCATGTTGATGTATGGCAAAACCAATATAATATTGTAAAGTAATTAACCTCCAATTAAAATATATAAATTTATATTTTTAAAAAAAAATTAAACAATACTGTTAAAAATTAAACAGATTATACCCCAAATAATCAAATAAATAACATGAGTCCTTACTGACATAACGCTTCCCAGATGGAACAGTGGTAAAGGATTTGCCTGTCAATATAGGAGATGCAAGAGATGTGGGTTCAGTCTCTGGGTCTGGAGGACACCCTGGAGTCAGAAATGACAACCCACTCCAGTATTCTTGCCTGGAAAATCTCTTGCCATGGACAGGGAAGATTGGCAGGCTACAGTTGAAAGTCTCTAAAAAAAATCAGACACAACTAAATGAGCACACACAATTGAGTATACACAGATAAAAATATAAGTAAGCAATTAAACAAATAAATAATGGAGAAGTAAACATCTCTTACGGAATAATTCAAATCATATATATGTCCCCATTACAGGAGGTGGAGTTTAGTATCCCGTGTGTAATGGACTCACTCAAGTATGTTAAAGGGAAAAACAACTTTACTGTATAAAAGAAAACTGGCAACAATACCCTTGGCCAAGTAGTTTATGTTAATGTGTATATTTATTGAATGTGCTCCAAATATCAGCTGATGAGCATGGCACTTCACGTTTGCAATATTTTTTTTTTCACTCAAAACCATTATTCCCAGTCTCTTTATATGGAAAAAAAAAAAAGGCAGATAAACACAATTGAATGTCAGCTTAAAAAGTTTGTCCTGTATTCCTGAAAACTATAAATTTCATGAGAGATAAAAGAATGCTAAAAAATAGTTTTAGACTGAAAAAGACACACATGATGTCTAAAGGCACTGTGTCATCTCACATTGAATATTGGGGCAGAAAAAAAAAAAGAAAAAGACATGAATAGAAAAATTAATTGAATCTGAATCTAAGATCTGGATCCAGTTGGTAAAAATTTACCAATGTTGGTTTATTACTTGTGACATATATATCATGTTCACATAAGATGTGACAATATGAGAATCTGAGTGAAAGATATAAGAAAACTGTAGTATTTTTGAAGATTTTTTATGATTCTAAAATTATCTAACAAAAATTAAAAGGTGAATAATTGTCTCAGGCAAACAAAATAGGAAATCAAACACTGTTTCAGAAGAAGGATTATGACATAGCAAAAATGTGGATGAGCAGAAATAAATTCAATCAATATCTATAACTTAAATTATTTCTTATATATTTAATTGCTCTCAAAGAGGTCTAAAAAGACACTATATGTGAAAGGTTCATGTATGACAACATTAGAATAAGTAAATTGAAGAACTGAAAATGTGGAAAGCCTGACACCGTATGTGGAATAATATAATATTATTGGAAAGAAGACTTGGGTAATTTTCAGTGCACGTTGTAGACCCAAAGGTGATCACTAAATAAAGCAATATATGACAAACTCATATCCTCAATGGCAAAAAAAATTGAAAGCATTTTCTTTACAATTAGGAATAAAACAAGTGTGCCCACTCTCACCACACTATTCAACATAGTTTTGGAGGTCATAGCTACCACAATCAGAGAGGAAAAAGAATTAAAAACATTCCATATTTGAAAAAAAGAATTAAACTCTCACTGTTTGCAGATTACATGATCCTCTACATATAAAACCCTAAAGATACTACCAGAAAGTTACTAGAGCTAATCAATGAACATATTAAAATTGCAGAAATATACAGAAATTCTTTGTATTCCTATAAACTAACAATGAAAAATCAGAATGAGAAATTAAGGAAACAATCCCATTTGCCATTGCAACAAAAAGAAGAAAATAGAATAAATTTACCTTAAAAGCAAAAGACATATATGGAAAACTATAAAACACAGATGAAAGAAGTCACAAATAGATGGAGAAATATATCATGTTCTTGGACTGGAAGAATCAATATAGTAAAAATGAGTAGACAATCCAATGCAATCTATAGATTCAATGCAATCTCTATCAAACTATCAATGATACCTTTCACAAAACTAGAACAAATAATTCCACAATTTGTATGGAAAAATGAAAGACCTCAAATAGCCAAAGCAATCTTGGTGTGATCACTCATCTAGAGCCAGACATCCTGGAATGTGAAGTCAAGTGGGCCTTAGAAAGCATCACTATGAACAAAGCTAGTGGAGGTGATGGAATTCCAGTGCAGCTATTTCAAATCCTGAAAGATGATGCTGTGAAAGTGCTGCACTCAATATGCCAGCAAATTTGGAAAACTCAGCAGTGGCCACAGGACTGGAAAAGGTCAGTTTACATTCCAATCCCAAAGAAAGGCAATGCCAAAGAATGCTCAACCTACCGAATAACTGCACTCATCTCACACACTAGTAAAGTAATGTTCAAAATTCTGCAAGCCAGGCTTCAACAATATGTGAACCATGAACTTCCTGATGTTCAAGCTGGTTTTAGAAAAGGCAGAGGAACCAAAGATCAAATGGCCAACATCTGCTGGATCATTGAAAAAGCAAGACAGTTCCAGAAAAAGATCTACTTCTGCTCTATTGACTATGCCAAACCCTTTGACTGTGCAGATCACAACAAACTGTGGGAAATTCTGAGAGAGACGGGAATACCAGATTACCTAACCTGCCTCTTGAGAAATCTGTATGCAGGTCAGGAAGCAACACTTAGAACTGGACATGGAACAACAGACTGGTTCCAAATAGGAAAAAGTGTGTCAAAGCTCTTTATTGTCACCCTGCTTATTTAACTTATATGCAGGGTACATCATGTGAAATGATGGACTGGAAGAAACACAAGCTGGAATCAAGATTGCCGGGAGATATATCAATAACCTCAGATATGCAGATGACACCACCCTTATGGCAGAAAGTGAAGAGGAACTAAAAAGAGGAGAGTGAAAAAGTTGGCTTAAAGCTCAACATTCAGAAAACAAAGATCATGGCATGTGGTCCCATCACTTCATGGGAAATAGATGGGGAAACAGTGGAAACAGTGTCAGACTTTGTTTTTTTTTGGGCTCCAAAATCACTGCAGATGGTGACTGCAGCCATGAAATTAAAAGATGCTTACTCCTTGGAAGAAAAGTTATGACCAACCTAGATAGCATATTCAAAAGCAGAGACATTACTTTGCCGATTAAGGTCTGTCTAGTCAAGGGTATGGTTTTTCCTGTGGTCATGTATGGATGTGAGAGTTGGACTGTGAAGAAGGCTGAGCACTGAAGAATTGATGCTTTTGAACTGTGGTGTTGAAGACTCTTAAGAGTCACTTGGACTGCAAGAAGATCCAACCAGTCCATTCTGAAGAGATCAGCCCTGGGATTTCTTTGGAAGGAATGATGCTAAAGCTGAAACTCCAGTAGTTTGGCCACCTCATGTGACGAATTGACTCATATTAAAAGACTCTGAGGCTGGGAAGGATTGGGGGCAGGAGGAGAAGGGGACGACCTAGGATGAGATGGCTAGATGGCACCATGAACTCGATGGACGTGAGTCTGAGTGTATTCCGGGAGTTGGTGATGGACAGGGAGGCCTGGCGTGCTGCAATTCATGGGGTGGCAAGGAGTCAGACACGACTGAGCGAGTGAACTGAACTGAACTGAACTGAATTTTGGCTACATGATGACTACAAAGCTACAGTCTTCAAGACAGTATGGTACTGGCACAAAATAGACATATAGATCAATGGAACAAAATAGCAAGTCCAGAGATATATCCACGCACCTATGGACACTTCATCTTTGACAAAGAAGCAAACATATACAATGGAGAAAAGGTAATCTCTTCAGTAAGTGGTGCTTGGAAAGTTGCCAGAATGTAAAATAATAAAATTAGAATACTTTCTAACATCATATACAAAAATAAACTCAAAATTAATTAAAGACCTAAATGTAAGATCAGAAACTATAAAATCGCTTAGAGGAAAACATAGGCAGAACAGTCTCTGACGAAAATCACAGCAAGATCTTCTATGACACATCTCCCAGAATAATAGGAATAAAAACAAAAATAAATAAATAGGACCTAATTAAACTTAAAATCTTTTGCACAATAAAGGAAACTATAAGCAAGGTGAAAAGACAGTCCTCAAAATGGGGGAAAAAAATCACAAATGAAACAACTGAAAGATAATTTACAAAATATACAAGCACCTCAATAACAGAAAAATGAACAACCCAATCAAAAAGTGGGCAAAAGACTTAAACTGACATTTCTCCAAAGAAGACATACAGATGACTAATAAACACATGAAAAATGTTCAACATCACTCATTATTAAAGAAATGCAAATCAAAACCACAATGAAGTATCATGTCATACCGGTCAGAATGACCATCATCAAAAAATCTACAGACAGTAAAGGCTGTAGAGGGTGTTTAGAAAAAGGAATCTTCTTACACTCTTGGTGGGAATGCAAACTGGTACAATCATTATGGAAAGAGGAATGGAGATCCCTTAAAAAACTGGAAACAGAACTGTCATACCACCCAGCAATCCCACTGGTGGCCATATAACCCAAGGAAACCAAAATTGAAAGAGAAAAACACACCCCAGTGTTCATTGAAGCACTATTTACAATAGCTAAGACATGGAAGCAACCTATATGGTCATCGGCAGAGGAATGGATAAGGAAGTTGTGGTACATATGCACAAAGGAATATTACTCAGCTATAAAAAAGAATGCATTTAAGTCAGTTCTAATGAGGTGGATGAACCTGGAGCCTATTATACAGAGTGAAGTAAGTCAGAAAGAGAAAGACAAACACTGTATAGTAACACATATATATGGAATTTAGAAAGATGGTACCGATTATCCTATATGCAGGGTAGCAAAGGAGGCTGACATAATGAACAGGCTTTTGGACCCAGTGGTAGAAGGAATGGGATGATTTGAGAGAATAGAAATGAAGCATATTCATTACCACTTGTAAAATAGATGATCAGTGTGAGCTTGAAGCATGAAGCAGGGCATCCAAAGTCAGTGCTCTAAGACAACGTAGAGGGATAGGATGGGGAGGGAGGTGGGAGGAGGTTTCAGGATGGTGGAGACACATGTATACCTATGAATGATTCATGTCGATGTATGGCAAAAACCATCACAATATTGTAAAGCAATTGTCACTGAATTAAAATAAATAAATGATTCTAAAACAAAATATGTCTAAGTAATGTCAAAAGAATAGGTTAAACAGTATCACAATATTTGGTTAATTAAATTGAGAGATGACAAAGAGGTAAAAACAACAAATGAAATGAATATAAAGTAGCCAGCAAAAGGATACATTTAACCCAATGATATCAACAGGCACTGTAGATTTCAATAATCTCAGACAAAATAAAATGATTAAAAAAAAAAAGAAAAAAAACCTACTGTCTTAAAAATATATTTAAAATATAAAAATAGTTTAAAAATAAAAGGATAGATAAATAGTAACCAAAGAGTGCTGGGATAAATGTTTTAATTTCAAACAAATCCATTTCAGAACAAGAAATGTATATATATATATAAACAGGAATAAACAAGATCATCAGGTAAATATAATTCTTAGTTCATATATACACCAGAAAACTAAGCTTAAAGATGCATGAAAAAAAAAAAAAAAACCTTGAGAGGTGATAGAAAAAAATCACAATTATAATTTTATATATTAGAATTCCTTTTTCAGATAGTGCAGTTCAGTCGCTCAGTCATGTCCGACTCTTTGTGAAACCATGAACTGCAGCATGCCAAGCCTCCCTGACAATCACCAACACCCAGAGTTTACTCAAACTCATGTCCACTGAGTCGGTGATGCCATCCAACCATCTCATCCTCTGTCATCCCCTTCTACTCCTGCCTTCAATCTTTCCCAGCATTAGGGACTTTTCAAGTGAGTCAGCTCTTGGCATCAGGTGGCCAAAGTATTGAAGCTTCAGCTTGAGCATCAGTCCTTACAATTAATTTTAGGGGTTGATTTCATTTAGGATGGACTGGTTAAATCTCCTTGCAGTTCAAGGGACTCTCAAGAGTCTTCTCCAACACCACAGTTCAAAAGCATCATTCTTCAGCACTCAGCTTTTTTATAGTCCAAATCTCACATCCATACATGACTACTGGAAAAACCATAGCCTTTACTAGACAGATCTTTGTTGGCAAAGTAATGTCTCTGCTTTTTAATACACTCTCTAGATTGGTCATAACATTTCTTCCAAGGAGAAAGTGTCTTTTAATTTCATGGAGGCAGTCACCATATGCAGTGATTTTGGAGCCCCAAAATAATACGTGGTCTGCTAATAAATGCTCAGATATTAAAAAAATAAAAATAAAGTCTGTCACGTCACTGTTTCCACATTTATTGGCATGAAGTGATGGGACCAGATGCCATGATCTTAGTTTTCTGAATGTTGAGTTTTAAGCCAAATTTTTCACTCTCCTCTTTCACTTTCATCAAGAGGCTCTTTAGTTCTTTTTTGCTTTCTGCCATAAGGTTTCTGTCATTTGCATATCTGAGGCTATTGATATTTCTCCTGGCAATCTTGATTCCAGCTTGCTTCATCTATCTCAGCATTTCTCAAGATGTACTCTGCATGTAAGTTAAATAAGCAGGGTGACAATATACAACCTTGAAATATTCCTTTCCCTATTTGGAATAAGTCTGTTGTTCCACTTCCAGTTCTAACTATTGTTCCCTTAACTGCATACAGATTTCTCAAGAGGTAGGTAAGGTGGTCTGGTATTCCCATCTCTTGAAGAATTTTCCAGTTTGTTGTGATGCACACAGTCATAGGCTTTCGCATAGTCAATAAAGCAGAAGTAGATATTTTTTTCTGGAACCCTCTTGCTTTTTCAGTGATCCAACTGATGTTGGCAATTTGATCTCTAGTTCTTCTGCCTTTTCTAAATTCAGCTTGAACATCTGGATTTTCATGGTTCACATTCTGTTGAAGCCTGGCTTGGAGAATTTTGAGCATTACTTTACTAACGTGTGAGATTAGATGAAATGTGTGGTAGTTTGAGCATTGCCTTTCTTAGGGATTGGAATGAAAACTGAACTTTACCAGTCCCTTAGACACTGCTGAGTTTTCCATGTTTGCTGGCATATTGAGTCCAGCACTTTCACAGTATCATCTTTTAGGATTTGAAGTAGATAAACTGGAATTCCAACATCTCCACTAGCTTTGTTCATAGTGATGCTTGCTAAGGTCCACTTGACTTTGCACTCCAGGATGTCTGGCTGTAGCTGTGATCATACTTTTGTGATTATCTGGGTCATAAAGATTTTTTTTTTTTTGTATAGTTCTTCTGTGTATTCTTGCCACTTCTTCTTAATATCTTCTGCTTCTCTTAGGTCCATACCACTTCTATCCTTTATTGTGTCCATCTTTGTATGAAATGTTCCCTTGGTATCTCTAATTTTCTTGAAGAGATCTCTAGTGTTTCCCATTCTATTGTTTTCCTCTATTTCTTTGGATTGATCACTGAGGTAGACTCTCCTGTCTCTCCTTGTTATTCTTTGGAACTCTGCACTCAAACGGTATATCTTTCGTTTTCTCCTTTGCTTTTCACTTATCTTCTTTTCACAGCTATTTGTATGGCCTCGTGAGACAACCATTTTGCCTTTTTGCATTTATTTTTCTTGGGGATGGTCTTGATCCCTGCCTCCTGTACAATGTCACAAACCTTCCATGGTTCTTCATGCACTCTATCATATCTAAACCCTTGAATCTATTAGTGATGTTCACTCTATAATCATAAGGGATTTCATTTAGGTCACATCTTAATGGTCTAGTGGTTTTCCCCACTTTCTTCAATTTAAATCTGAATTTGGCAATAAGGAGTTCATGATATGAGCCACAGCAAGCTCCCAGTCTTGTTTTTGCTGCAATGTCAGAGAATGGCTTGGTAGTATGGCAACCAATGGACTTCCCCTTTGGCTCAGTGGTAAAGAATCTACCTGCAATACAAGACACCCAGGAGACTTGGATTCAATCGCTGGTTCAGGATATCCAAGATATCTTGGAGGAGGGTATGCAACTCATTCCAGTGTTCTTGCCTGGAGAATCCCATGGACAGAAGAGCCTGGTAGGCTATCGTCCATGTGTATGGCTTCTCCATCTTTGGCTGCACAATTATAGCAGTGGCTGCATGGTGCTGGGACGACTGTGAGGTGATATCCCATGTCCAAGGGCAGAGAAGTCCCATCAAGACAGTAGGCACTGGAGCAATGGCTGCACGGTGCTGGGGCCACTTTGAGGAGATACCCCATATCCAAGGGCAAAGGAGAAGCCCCAGCAAGATGGTAGGGGGGCGAAATTGCATTTAGAATCAAACCCCACACCCGCTGGAGATGCTCAGAAGGCTCAAATAAACCTTGTGTGCACCAGGATCCAGAGGCCTCACAGAGACTGAGACAGAACTGTTTTTGAGTGTCTCCTGTGGAGGCATGTGTCAGCAGTGGACTGTCACAGGGGCAGGGGCTCTGGTTGCAGCAGACTTGGGCTGGGTGCAACAGACTTGGGTATGATATAATCCCTCTTGAAGGAAGTCGCCATTAACTCCACCAAAAACTGCCAGAAATTACACAAGGCTGGGGAAATAGATTCTTGGAGGGCACAAAGAGAAGACTGTGTGCCCCAGGATCCAGGAGGGAAGAGCAGTGACAACACAAGTGACTGAACCAGATTTGTCCATGAATGTCCAGGAGTCTCTGGCAGAGGCATAGGTTTGCAGTGGCCTGCTGCAGGGTTGGGGGAACTGAGTATAGCAGTGCTTGCATGGGACCTTTTGAAGGAGTTCACCATTATCTTCATTACCCCCACCATAGTTTGGTTCCAGGTAAATAACAGGGGGGGAACACAGCTTCACCCATCAGCAGAACATTGGTTTAAAGATTTAATGAGCATGGACCAATCCATCAGAACAAGAACCAGTTTTCCCTCCAGTCAGTCTCTCCCATCAGGAAGCTTCCATAAGTCTCTTATCATTTTCCATCAGAGGGCAGACAGACTGAAAACCACAATCACAGAAAACTAACCAATCTTATCACATGGACCACAGCCTGTCTAACTCAATGAAACTATGAGTCATGACATGTAGGGCCACCCAAGATGGACGGGTAATGGTGGAGAGTTCTGACAAAATGTGGTCTACTGGAGATGGGAATTGTAAACCACTTCAATATTTCTGCCTTGAAAACCCTATGAACAGTATGAAAAGGCAAAAATACAGAACACTGAAAGATGAACTCCCCAGGTCTGTAGATGTCCAATATGTTCCTGGAGATCAGTGGAGAAATAACTGCAGAAAGAATGAATAGACGGAGCCAAAACAAAACAATACCCAGTTGTGGATGGGACTGGTGATGGAAGTAATGTCTGATGCTGTAAAGAGCAATACTGCAGAGGAACCTGGAATGGTAGGTCCATGAATCAAGGCAAATTGGAAGTGGTAAAACAGGAGATGGCAAGAGTGAACATTGACATTTTAGGAATCAGTGAACTAAAATGGATTGGAATGGGTGAATTTAACTCAGATAACCACTATATCTACTACTGTGGGCAGAAACCCCTTAGAAGAAATGGAGTAGCCATCATAGTCAACAAAAGTCTGAAATTCAGTACGTGGATGCAATCTCAAAAATGACAGAATGACCTCTGTTTGTTTTCAAGGCAAAACATTCTCAGATAATATTTAAACTATTTGTGATATGGTAATTTATAATGAGAAGTATATATTCTTCATCACATCTCTGGTACAAAAACCTTGGGATTTCCTTTGAGCTACAACAAAGCCTTTTTTTTTTTTTTTTCTGTTGATAAAGTGGCTCTTGGAACCACTGAAAGATGTGAACTAGTTCCCAGGAGGACCAATCAGTGATAAAAGAGGTGGAAATTTTAGTCCCACCCTTTTGTCTTCCAAAGGGAATGGAGATTAAATCAATTTCCAGTGGATAGTACTGTAATTAGTCTATGCAATGAAGCCTCCATCAAATAAAGAAGGGTGAGGTTCAGTGAGCTTCTGGGAATATAGGCATGATGAGAGGGGGTGTGGAAGCCCCAGACCCTTTCCTCATACCTTGCCCTCTGCATTTCTTCCATCAGGCTTTTCCTGAGTTATAACCTTTTATAATAAACCATTAATCTAGTACTCAAAATGTTTCTCAGAGTTCTGTGAGCTGCTCTAGAAAATTAATCAAACTCAAGGAGGAAATTCCTTGAAATCACCAATCCAATAGATAGTCAGAAGTACAAATGATAACCTGAACTTGTGCCTGGAATCTGAAGAGTGTGCATGTGTTGAGAGCTGCAGAGAGCATTATTATGGGACTGAGTCCTTAAGCTGCAGAAACTGAGGATATCTTCAGATAGTATCAGAATTGAGTTAAATTATGGGACATCCAGATGATGTCAGAGAATGGCTTGGTAATATGGCAACAAATGGACTTCCCCTTTGGCTCAGTGGTAAAGAATCTACCTGCAATACAAGAGACACAGGAGACTTGGATTCAATCGCTGGTTCAGGAAGATATCTTGGAGGAGGGTATGCAACTCATTCCAGTGTTCTTGCCTGGAGAATCCCATGGACAGAAGAGCCTGGTAGGCTATCGTCCATAGGGTTGCAGAGTCAGACATGACTGAAGCAACTGAGCACACATGCATGCATGCACATGGCAACCAGTGGGGCTTCTTTCCTGGCTCAGAATGGAAAATAATCTTCCTGCAATGAAGGACATCTGGGTTCAGTCCCTGGGTCAGTAAGATCCCCTGGAGAAGGGAATGGCTACCCACTCTAGTATGCTTGCTTGCATAATTCCATGGACAGAAGAGCCTGATGGGCTATGGTGGGCTACAGTCCCTAAGGTAAAAAGAGTCAGAAATTATTGAGCAACTAACACTTTAACACTTTCAAAGTAAAATTATGAAGTACTAAAATTTTTAATCATTTGTATAAGTAATAAGTTCCTAAAGAGATAGGTAATGAAGATAAGAGCAATAGCATTCATTGCAAATTAATAGCTGTATCATTTTAAACACCATTTATTTGCTAAGAATAAAAGTTATGTATCTCTAACTGTTACACTAAAACTGAGTTTACATCTTGGTAGGTGTGGAGCCATGAGACAAAACCAAGAAAAAGCATGGGAAAATACAATATTTATTATTTGCAGCAAGTAAGGAGAACTCTTAGGATATTTCCAGCTGTGTCTCCCCAAATAGCAAAATTGAGCTTGTCTTAAGATAAGGATGGATATATGCATATTCATGAAGGGGTTTGAGCAGAGGAAACTTCAGAATGGAATTGAGGCAAAGGTTGGACAGAGTCTAGGCTCTAGGCCTTGATTGAAGTCACAAAGGCCAATAACGGTTAGTATCATCATTCCTGAGGTTCCAGTTAATATGGTGG
The DNA here is from genome assembly GCF_014754425.2 of Oryx dammah. NCBI lineage: Eukaryota > Metazoa > Chordata > Mammalia > Artiodactyla > Bovidae > Oryx > Oryx dammah. The sequence continues at coordinate 42,556,769 of NW_024070208.1, forward strand.
TTGAATGTGCAAGGGGGTTTGGATCCTGCAAAACAGCTCAAGAATGTGATATTTGCTAACCTTTACCTTTAAAATGGAACTAGGAGTCTTTACAAGTGAAATATTGTCTCTGATATAGTGAGTTATCTCCCTGCCTAGTAATAACTGTTACTTCCATTCCTTTCTTTCTTTGAAATTATTAACTACCAGACCTATTCTTCTGCAAAGTCAAACACTGTGGCCAGGCAAATATCACGGAATGACTTAGTCCTAAAATGCTTCTCTTATGTTAAGAAATAAGGGAACCTCTGACTCTATCTGCCTTCATTTACAAGAGATCTTCCCCCAGTTATAGTCATATCCAAATATCAGCTTACTCTCTCCACATAGATTTCTATTAGGTCTTAACACATAACATGTCTAAAACACCTCTAAATCACCTCCTCACAGTAAACTTCACCTATTTCAATAAATGGCAACTCCCTTTTTCCAGATTCTGGAGGGTAAATCCTTGAAATTATTCTGTAATTTCTCTCACACACTATATTGTATTTAGCTCCAACTTCAGAATCCTACCCCTTATCATTGCTATGACTATGAGTAAAGCCATTGACCCTTCCATCAGAACTATTGTAAGAATGCTGTAAAGATACTCCCTAATTTCATACTTTCTGACCTACTAAGCAGCCATAATGATCCTTTTAATATATGTTATTTGTGTGTGCTTGCTAAGTCACTTCAGCCGTGTCCAACTCTTTGCAATCCTATGGAGTGTAGCCTGCCAGGCTACATGCCCTTCTCCAGGGGATCTTTCCAACCCAAGGATTGAACTTGCATCTCATGTCTCTTGAGAGACATGAGGCAGGTACTTTACCACTAGCACCACCTGGGAAGTCAAATGCTATCAGTTCAGTTCAGTTCAGTTCAGTTCAGTTCAGTCACTCAGTCATGTCCAACTCTTTGCGATCCCATGAACTGCAGCATGCCAGGCCTCCCTGTCCATCACCAACTCGTGGAGTTTACTAAAATTCACGTCCATTGAGTCCGTGAAGCCATCCAACCATTTCATAGTCTGTCCTCCCCTTCTCCCACCTTCAATCTTTCCCAGCATCAGGGTCTTTCCAAATGAGTCAGCTCTTTACATCAGGTGACTGAAGTATTGAAGTTTCAGCTTCAACATCAGTCCTTCCAATGAACATTCAAGACTGATCTCCTTTAGGATGGAATGGTTGGATCTTCTTTCAGTCCAAGGGACTCTCAAGAGTCTTCTCCAACACCACAGTTCAAAAGCATCAATTCCTCAGTGCTCATCTTTCTTTATAGTCCAACTCTCACATCCATACATGACTACTGGAAAAACCATAGACTTGACTGGACGGACCTTTGATGGCAAAGTAATGTCTCTGCTTTTTAATATGCTCTCTAGGTCGGTCATGACTTGTCTTCCAAGGAATAAGCATCTTTTAATTTCATGGCTGCAGTCACCATCTGTAGTGATTTTGGAGCCCCTCCCAAAATAAAATCTGCCACTGTTCTCACTGTTTCTCCATCTATTTGGCATGAAACGATGGGACTGGATGCCATGATCTTTATTTCCTGAATGTTGAGCTTTAAGCTCAGATCAAAATTCTACTTCAGTGGCTCCACTTCACTCAGATAAAATGTTAAAGTTTCTTCATGATATATATAAGGTTACATAACCTGGCCGGCTGTTATCACTGGGGCATCATCCCCAACTCCTTTCCATCTCCTTACCCTCACCAGAGATTCTAGCCTCTTTTCTTTTCATTTTTTTTAATGGATCTAGTTCTTTTATCTCTGAGTCTCTGCACTTGCTGTTTTCTTTGTCTGGAGTACCTTATCCACAGATAGCCACCTGACAAACTGAATGTTCGTTATCAGTAAGCTTTTCCCACTAAATTGTTGAAAATGTCACCACCACTTTCTTTATGGTGCCTCATCTTCATTCTCCCCATTATTTATTTATTTTTCTTACTATGGCAGGCACTACCAAACTTGCTTTGAGTTTTCTTAATGAATTATATGTTACTAAATAAATGAACTATCTATTTGTTATTAATGTATCTGTGTTTGGAAGGAATGATGCTAAAGCTGAAACTCCAGTACTTTGGCCACCTCATGCGAAGAGTTGACTCATTGGAAAAGACTCTGATGCTGCGAGGGATTGGGGGCAGGAGGAGAAGAGGATGACAGAGGATGAGATGGCTGGATGGCATCACTGACTCAATGGACATGAGTCTGAGTGAACTCCGAGAGCTGGTGAAGGACAGGGAGGCCTGGTGTGCTGTGATTCATGACTGAACTGAAGTGAATTGAATGTATCTGTTCAGTTGCACTTTGTGTGCTCCCCATTCCTTGATGTATTATATCTTCAGCATTGAAGCAGTGCTTGGAACATAAGTGGTAATTAACAAATATCTATTGACAAATTAATAAGGTAAAGGTATTTCTATGTGACTGTGCTTGATTCCCATAATGATATTTGAAACTCCTAAAGCTTGGATTTCTGACCATTTTCAGGTCATGAAAAGTATTTTTTTTTTCACTTCTTGAATTTTGGTCATGATTTGTTTGCATTTTTAAAGACACAACTTACAGTGTTTACTTTGTTTTTAAAACAAAATACTCAAATGTAGCCACTTTAAAAATAAGTGATTGACAAGACTCTATTATAGCAGTAACAAAAACATTTGAAAAACAATCCCAAGTTAATGTACCTGGACCAATTAAAGAAGAAAAGGATACTATTAGGAAAATATTGTCAGAAATTAAAGCATGAATTAGAATAACTTTAATTGGAATTTTTAAAATATAGTAAAAGAATAGAAGTTAATCTGATTATAGGATAACCAGTGTCAAATAAAAGAGCTAAAAACTGAAATAGTTCAGCTGTATCATTTATGTTCATACTTTATCCTAGTCATTGACCAATAGTGTTAACATTCCTTTCAGCTTAATTTAAGCACTTCCCAGGTGTTTCTAGTGGTAAAAAATCCAACTGCCAATGCTGGAGATTCAGAGATGTGGGTCCAATCCCTGAGTCAGAAAGATCCTCTGAAGGAGGGCATGGCAATCCACTCCAGTATTGTTGCCTGGAGAATCCCTTGGACAGAGGAGCCTGGTGGCTACAGCCCATCAGATCACAGATTCAGACATGACTTTAGCTACTTAGCACACACAGCTTAATTAAATTTAAACAGGTTTCTTCCCAACTATAAGTCCTTGATTTCTCTTTTCTTAGGACATTTACTTTAGAAAAACTGGCAATTGTAAACTCTTTCTCTACCTCTTTGAAATGTAAAATTTCTACAAATGAGGAATGTCTTTCTCAGGACCTGGGAGTTACCTACCTTCTTTGAAATATAATCATCCACAAAAAGAGCAACTCTTGTCTTCCAGTCTCTTTGGGAGGGTAAGAGCCTAACTACCCTAAAAGCCAGCCAGCAAATACAGATGGCCTCATCACAGTGACTATCTTGCCTGTAAGTCATTTGATGCTATTGTACTAGTTTGCACAATCCTGGTACACCTTGCTTTTCCAAAGATTGCTTAATACTATTTTCCACTAACAAAAAGATATCTGAAGAGGATTTTTTTGCTTATACAAAAATAGAAAAAAAGCAAAAATAAGAGTTTAATGTTGATTTTGCGGGGAGCCATCACAGAGGAATCACACAACGCAAGCAGCGAGAGTGGCGCCACCAAGCTCCTTCCCTGGGAACTACACTTAGCATCAAGCCACCAGAGCTTTGAAATGTGTCTGTGAGCATCTGTGCTTTGTCTCTACTTACTGTGTGTATTCAGTAGCAAGATGTGTCCTACAGTAACTGCTTCTTCACTTAGTCCATTTAAGCTTTCAAAAGGTTTCATAGAAATGGTCTACGTTCAGTAGCAAGTGAAACCAATACTTAAATTCCCTGTCATATTTTGCTATTTTTTTAAATATTTCTCTCTTTCTGAATAAATAATTTATATTAATGTGTCTTCAAGCTCATTTCTTCAAATTCACTAATTCTTTTCTCATCTTTATTTTGCTATTGAACACATAGAGTATTCATTTGGGATTTTTTTAAGTATTATAATTTTTATTACATTATTTTTCTTATATTAAAAGATTTCTCTTAGAACTACCTTTTCATTCATTCTGAAGGTTTTCTGCTACCTCATGAGATAGTTACAATGGCTGCTTTAAAGTCTGTTTGGTAATGTTAACATCTGGGTCAGATTTGGGTAAGATATCATTATTGTTTTATCCACAGAGATTGGTTAAATGTTACTGGTCCTTGTTTATTGTGTTTGGATTTTCTGTAGACTTTATTTCCTGTTATAATTCTTTGAAGAATATGGGGATTTTATTTTTATTTATTTATTTTTAGCACAAAATTAACCCAGATAATTTCAGACCAATTTTCACTTTCTTTGGCTTATAGTTTAAAAATTCTAATTCCAAAGCTCTACTGCTCTGCTGCATTGGGTTTGCCATTTACATGACCCACTCAATAATTTTAGACTAAGGCAGTGATCCCAATTCAGTTTCTGAGGCTTTATGCACCTGACTTGGGTTTGCACATGCGATTATGTAGGGATTAATACACAAAATCAGTGTGTCTCCTTCTCTGAATATCTCTGCTGTGAAAATTCCTGGGTATTTTCCAAACACCAACATCTTTGTGTTAGTATGATGAAATGTAACATTTATATATTATGTAAGTCTAATCAGATTAGAGTGTAGTGAGCTTGATACACCAGCCATAATAACATAAACTTCTGGCATACATTAATTAGATAAGCAAAGCTGTCTCTTTCAAATATTGCTGTGGATCTCAAAATAGAAGCAACTTAACTCAGTTATTTTTTACTATAAAATGCTGTTATGAGAGACTTTCAATAGATCTCTATATTCTTAAATGTCTTCAGCCTTCAGGTTCTATATTATCAAGATTGAATACTTAGACAAATGAATAATGTACATCATATTTTAGTCTAAGTCTTCTTTGAAATGCATTGGATCATAAAAAAATAATGTGAAAAAATATTTTCTGGGATAACAAGTGAAGCTACTTATTATAATATGTATACATTTTAAGTTCCTTTTGATTTTTTCTGATATATATATGTACATATATATGAAAAATTATATATTCCTACAGATTAAGTGATAATCTTAAATCATGTTAAGTCTCTCTATAAAATAACCAAAGTGATATATAATGATAATATATACATTTTATATAGAAATATATGCATGTGTGCTAAGTCACTTCAGTCCTGTCTGTAGGGTATCTTCCCAACCCAGGGATAGAATACACACCTCCTGCAGTTCCTTCATTGCAGGTGGATTCTTTACTGCTGAGCCACCTGGAGGACCATATATAAGTACACACATATGTAAATATACACATATACAAATACATGGGCTTCCCAGGCGGTGCTAGTGGTACAGAATCTGCCTACCAATGCAGAAGATGTAAGAGACACAGGTTTGACCACTAAGTCAGGAAGATTCTCTGGAGAAGGCCATGGCAACCCACTCCAGTATCTTGCCTGGATAATTCCATGGAGAGAGGAGCCTGGTGAGCTACAACCCATAGAGTTGCAAAGAGTTGGATACAACTGAAGTGACTAAGCATGCACACATAGGGATATTATACTTAGTGATATAAGTCAGACAGAGAAGGAAAACATCTCATCTTGAAGGAGGTCTTTGTCTCAATGGTTCAGGAAGATAGTGTGGAATTGAATAATTATCCACACATCCCACTGTTCATTGGTAATATTGAATATCTATGGTCACTGTTATACTACTATGCTAGATGAGGAAACTGGCATTTACTGTAGTATATCAAAGAGAAAAACTATGTGAGTCCATGAAAAATACCCTCCTAGAGGTGCTCAAACATTATTCAGAAGTAATTTAAAGAGGCTTAAATGCATGTTTAGCCTTTGGAGGTAAAGTTAGATAAATATTTTAGTTGTTCTGACATCACAATTACAGAAAGAAGGGTATGGTCAAGGGAAACATTATACAACACAAGTTAATGGATTTTTCAAATGGCTGATAGATGCTTAATAATGTCATTCGAAATTAAGATGCAATGATTTAAATAATTTTACCAGTAAATTATGGCAATCTGTAAATATTTGTATTTTTATAAGTATTAATTATGAGTAATAAATTAAGGTGGCAGAAATATTTTATTTTAAACCAGCTGCTCAAAATACCAAGAGAAGAGATTTATGGAAACAAATCAGATTTCCCCAAAGCATACAAATAATGAATCTTTTTGTTAAGAATGTCAAGTTTAATTTAACACTGCTGTTGTAGTATTGTACTCTTTAACGTTTATTTATTTGAGGCCTTGTGCCAGCTACCTGGATCTACTCCAATGCCTACTGAGCTAAAATCTGGCTTGCCTAAGGAATGAGTCCAATATATTCAAATTTAACACAAAACGTAAACATCTTTCTGAATGGAGCTAAACTATTGAGAGCTATTTGAATGATAAACTTTTGTTCTGTTTCTAAGAAGTAATTATGTGGTTTATTTGTGGTATATTGTATGATTTCAAGTTTCTCTTTCCTCTTCACTGAACCTCCTTCCTTTTCACTGAATGTCATTTTTATTCAGTCTGTTGAAATGACAAACAATGCTTCAAACATCTGGAGCTGTATTGCCTGGTAAAATACCTACCATCATCACAAGTTGATTTATTTCCTCTGTGTATATGTGACACTATTTTTTTTTTCCCCATCAGTTAAAAGGGAAAAATTTTTCTGCACTTAACACAAATAAATATTATGAAGACACATTAATTAATAAACTTAGTTAATTCCTCAGAATAAGAGAGGAAAATTATAGATTTTGTATGCTATCAGAATGTAAATACAGATAAATAATGTGACTGATAATTCTGTTATTAACAGTGAAATTTTTTAACATTAAAATATCATAGCATTCAGCTAAACTGCAAAAATCTTTTTAAAATTCCTTAAAGCTATTTTAGGAAAAGAAAATGGGATTTGTTGTAGGATATTATATTTAAAATTGTGCATTAGCCTATATATGATGAGTGAATAACTGTATCACAAAACAAGCCTTTTCTCAAATTTGAAATCTAGATTAATCCTGTTCCTGTCCAGGTAGAGAAATATGGATAAACAAAAAGTATTCAGCATTATATATATATATATATATATATATTCCTTTCATTTCTGACTGGCTTGTTGGTATAACAGTTCTCAGTCATGACTCAGTGTAGTGCTAGTCATAGAGTTTTTGAGGTGGTTACTCCACAGACTTCATGCAATGTGAAAAATGCTAGGTCACTGTTTCTGGGAAAGACACTGGAATTCAGTCTGATATTTGAGTAGCAAGATGATATTAAGAATGTCAAAATGGCAAAGATTTAGAGAGACTTTTTGACTTAAAAATATGCTATCACCAATATACCTACTATCCAAAAATGTCAAAATTCTCAAACTTTAACATATATGCATCAAGTGTTACTAATAAGAACATACACAGTAAGTAATGGCTTCATTGTATGATATTTGGATAATTGAAAACCACTCAGTGTCAAATATCACCTTCCTTTTATTGACATTGTATCAAAAGTGGTATTTTATTAATTTTTATGCAAGTGATTTCTTAGTTCCATTTTAGTAAATGCCAAATAGACTAGAAACTAGAACAATATTAAATGCTAAAGAACAGAAAAGATATACAGAAACATAGAATAAACAATAAAACTACTAAAGGTAAACTATTAAACATATATTTTTAACTGTTTTACTCGTTGCATCAGACTGATCTACATCCTAATTACAGATATTGTCAACAAGTATGTATAAGAAAGGAGTATATTCAGGGTGATTTATATTTTTATAGCATATCTTTACAAAAATATTGAATCAACTATTTTAACCAAGAGTATTATGAGAAAACAATGGTTCAGTATTTTGCCTGGCAAAATTATGTTACAATAAACACTCATTTTTGTGCCTTGGATTCTGAAATAACTTTATTTCCTGCTGTGAAACAGAGAGAATGTTGTTGATTATATCAGGTTTCAGGCTAACATTTTATATTGATTCGTCAGAATAAGAAGCAGTAATTACAGGCCTGGGAGACCATGCTGCTCTGCCCTTCTGGCTTCAAATAAGCCCAAGATGAGGAGAAAACAGTAATATGAAAAAGCAAAAGACTCAGGGATTATTATATGGAACATTAACTAGATCTTCTCCAGTCTAAGACATGTGACTTTCTTTGGAACATTTCAGAATGAATAAAGAATGTACACATGAATTTGAATTTATTGAATGTATTTTTCAGCATTAGATGTCCTGATACTAGTAATGAAAATCTAAATAAACAAAACCTTTCTCCCTGCTATGCCTCATTCCATGAGAAATGTAGTTTCTTGCATAAGTAATCTTAATCCAGTGAAGATTTAATTTTGTCTTTTTACTTTATAAATGTAATTCACTTACTCAATAAAATGTCACTAGGTTTAAAAAGCAAGGGATATATCAAGGGTGTATTAAAGTGTCTCAAATAAATCTATTTTCTTTATTCTGCATTATGAAACATTTTTCAAGTCATAAAGCTAATCCATATACCTCTATGACTGCATAAAACACAGATAATAGATTTTTTAATGGTTATTGCATTACTCTAATGACTTCAATAAATCAATAACATGCCTCAAAATATTTCCCTTCTTCTAAGTGAAGTGAAGTCTCTCAGTCGTGTCCGACTTTTTGTGACCCTGTGGACGGTAGCCTAACAAGCTCCTCCGTCCATAGGATTTTCCAGGCAAGAGTACTGGAGAGGGTTGTTACAAACAAATAAAAATCATTTCTCTTAATTTGTATAAAACTCTTATGTTTCATCAGTTCAGTTAGTTCAGTATCTCAGTAGTGTCCACTTTTGTGACAACATGAATTGCAGCAAGCCAGGCCTCGTGTCCATCACCAACTCCCAGAGTTCACTCAGACTCATATCCATTGAGTCAGTAATGCCATCCAGCCATTACATTCTCTGTCGTCCCCATCTCCTCCTGCCCTCAATTACTCACAGCATCAGAGTCTTTTCCAATGAGTCAACTCTTCACATGAGATAGCCAAACTATTGGAGTTTCAGCTTCAGCATCATTCCTTCCAAAGAAATCCCAGGGTTAATCTCCTTCAGAGTGAATTGGTTTGATGTCCTTGCAGTCTAAGGGACTTTCAAGAGTCTTCTCCAACACCACAGTTCAAAAGGATCAATTCTTTGGTGCTCAGCCTTCTTCACAGCCCAACTCTCACATCCATACCCGACCACAGGAAAAACCATAGCCTTGACTAGAGAGATCTTAGTCGGCAAACTAATGTCTCTGCTTTTCAATATGCTATCTAGGTTGGTCATAAATTTTCCTCCAAGGAGTAAGTGTCTTTTAATTTCATGGCTGCAATCACCATCTGCAGTGATTTTGGAGTCCAAAAAAATAAAGTCTGACATTGTTTCCACTGTTTCCCCATCTATTTCCCATGAAGTGATGGGACCGGATGCCATGATCTTCATTTTCTGAATGTTGAGCTTTAAGCCAACTTTTTCACTCTCCTCTTTCACTTTCTTCAAGAGGCTTTTTAGCTCCTCTTCACTTTCTGCCATAAGGGTAGTGTCATCTGCATATCTGAGGTTATTGATATTTCTCCCAGCAATCTTGAGTCCAGCTTGTGTTTCTTCCAGTTCAGCATTTCTCATGATGTCCTCTGCATATAGGTTAAATAAGCAGGGTGACAATATACAGCCTTGACGTACTCCTTTTCCTATTTAAAACTAGTCTGTTGTTCCATGTCCAGTTCTAACTGTTGCTTCCTGACCTGCATACAGATTTCTCAAGAGGCAGGTTTGGTGGTCTGGTATTCCCATCTCTTTCAGAATTTTCCACAGTTTATTGTGATCCACACAGTCAAAGGCTTTGGCATGGGCAGTAAAGCAGAAATAGATGTTTTTCTGGAACTCTCTTGTTTTTTCTATGATCCAGCGGATGTTGGCAATTTGATCTCTGGTTCCTCTGCTTTTTCTATAACCAGCTTGAACATCAGGGAGTTCACAGTTCACGTATTGCTGAAGCCTGGCTTGGAGAATTTTGAGCATTACTTTACTAGCATGTGAGATGAGTGCAATTGTATGGTAGTTTGAGCATTCTTTGGCATTGCCTTTCTTTGGAATTGGAATGAAAACTGACCTTTTCCAGTCTTCTGGCCACTGCTGAGTTTTCCAAATTTGCTGGCATATTGAGTGCAACTTTCACAGCATCATCTTTCAGGATTTGAAATAGCTCAACTGGAATTCCATCACCTCCACTAGCTTTGTTCATAGTGATGCTTTCTAAAGCCCACTTGACTTCACATTCCCGGATGTCTGGCTCTAGGTGAGTGATCACACCATCGTGATTATCTGGGTTGTGAAGATCTTTTTTGCACAATTCTTCTGTGTATTCTTGCCACCCCTTCTTAATATCTTCTGCTTTCTTTAGGTCCAGACCATTTCTGTCCTTTATTGAGCCCATCTTTGCATGAAATGTTTCCTTGGTATCTCTAATTTTCTTGAAGATATCTCTAGTCTTTCCCATTCTATTCATTCCTTCTATTTCTTTGCATTGATCACTGAAGAAGGCTTTCTTATCTCTTCTTGCTATTCTTTGGAACCCTGCATTCAGATGCTTATATCTTTCCTTTTCTCCTTTGTATTTTGCCTCTCTTCTTCACAGCTATTTGTAAGGCCTCCCCAGACAGCCATTTTGCTTTTTTGCATTTCCAGACAGCCATTTTGCTTTTTTGCATTTCTTGTCCATGGGGATGGTCTTGATCCCTGTCTCCTCTACAATGTCACAAACATCATTCCATAATTCATCAGGCACTCTATCTATCAGATCTAGACTCTTAAAACTATTTCTCACTTCCACTGTATAATCTTAAGGGATTTGATTTAGGTCATACCTGAATGGTCTAGCTGTTTTCCCTACTTTCTTTTATTTGAGTCTGAATTTCATAATAAGGAATTCATGATCTGAGCCACAATCAGCTCCTGGTCTTGTTTTTGTTGACTGTATAGAGCTTCTCCATCTTTGGCTGCAAAGAATATAATCAATCTGATTTCGATGTTGACCATCTGGTGATGTCCATGTGTAGAATCTTCTCTTGTGTTGTTGGAAGTTGAACAGAGATCATTTTGTCATTTTTGAGATTGCATCCAAGTAATGCATTTCAGACTCTTTTGTTGACCATGATGGCTACTCCATTTCTTCTGAGGGATTCTTGCCCACAGTAGTAGATATAATGGTCATCTGAGTTAAGTTCACCCATTCCCATCCATTTTAGTTCTCTGATTCCTAGAATGTTGACGTTCACTCTTGCCATCACTTCTTTGACCATTTCCAATTTGACTTGATTCGTGGACCTGACATTCCATGTTCCTATGCAATATTGTTCTTTATAGCATCGGGCCTTGCTTCTATCACCAGTCACATCCACAGTTGGATATTGTTTTTGCTTTGGCTCCATCCCTTCATTCTTTCTGGAGTTATTTCTCCACTGATCTGCAGTAGCGTGTTGGGCACCTGCTGACCTGGGGAGTTCCTCTTTCAGTACCCTATCATTTTGCCTTTTCATACTGTTCATGGAATTTTCCAGGCAAGAATACTGAATTGGCTTGCCATTCCCTTCTCCAGTGGACCACATTCTGTCAGACCTCTCCACCATGACCCACCCGTCTTAGGTTGCCCAGCAGGCATGGCTTAGTTTCATTGAGTTAGACAAGGCTGTGGTCCTAGTGTGATTAGATTGACTAGTTTTCTGTGAGTATGGTTTCAGTGTGTCTGCCCTCTGATGCCTTCTTGCAACACCTCCCATCTTCCTTGTGTTTCTCTTACCTTGCGTGTGGGGTATCTCTTCACGGGTGTTCTAGCAAAGTGCTGCCACTGCTCCTTACTTTGGATGAAGGGTACCTCCTCACCACCGCCCTTCCTGACCTTCGATGTGGGATAGCTCCTCTAGGCCCTCCTGTGCCTGTGCAGCTACCACTCCTTGGACATGGGGTTGCTCCTCCGGGCTGCCGCCCCTGACCTCGGACTCAGGGTAGCTCCTCCCAGCTGTTCCTGTGCCATGCAGTCTAGCACTCTTGGCCACTGCCCCTGACCTCAGTCGTGGGGTAGCTCCTCTCAGCCACGCTTAGTGCGCCAGTTGCAGCCGCCTGAACTTAGTGTGCCAGTCGCAGCCGCCTGTGCTTAGTGCCCTTATGTTTCATATATTATTACAAATAAAATGCATCTTTGGAGTCAATGACAGTGATTATCAGGGAGGATTTTTACAACAGTAAATCATAGATGGAAAAGATTTACACATAAGAATATTGAATAAAGATTTCTGATGTGATTGTTCTTTGTTTCTAAACCAATGTTTTATTTCTTGATACTTAGTGAAATAACAGGAAAATGAAACCAAATTGGAAACTTCATCATTCAGTACAAATTGGCAAGCTTATCTGCTGAGACATAAAGTGACCAGGCAGAAAGGTCTTATCTGGATTGTCTCTGAAGTGATACATTCATAAATGCTTCAATAGAATTTACTCTTTGTTGCAGATTGTGCATTTAAAAAGAAATAACTTTGGGTTTCTGTAAGTTAACAATATAAGGAATGTTGCAAATTGTTACCATTTGTACAATTTTTCAAGAAATAGTTAATAAGACCCCAACTTTGGACTTCTGATGAATTCTGTTTTTAAAGCCAAACAGTATTATTATTATTATTTACCATTATTATTGTGTATATGTACACCTAAAACTACCATTCTTTAGCTTCTGCTACTGAATATCTTACCACACACACAAAAAAAATTCAAAGTAACTATCCACTTGCTGTACATAGCTTTAATACCACAATAAATTGTTGTAAGTTTGCCTTAAAATGAAAAATTAAACACCTGCATTTACTCAGTTCTATTTAAGAATGTTAAGTGCTGCTTATCTGGGGGGGGGGGAAACAAAAAGAACAAAACAAACAAATATAAACATTTCTCCTTGATGATAAGGTTATTATTTATTATATAAGCAGACTGGAAAAATAGTCAGTAAACCTTAGCTAAGTCTCCAGACCAGAATTAACGCCATAAAGCATATAGAGTTTTTATTGGGAGTGAATGATCTAAGCACCCCATTCCCAACTGCTGCTTGTGACTCCTTTCCAATCAACTCCAAATCGCATTTCAAGGTTTAGATACCACCTCCTCAAAAAGCACATATTAACCATCATCACTCATTCAGTTTAGACTTTAGTGTCTACCTCTGAGAACTCTAAACAATGTGCAGGCCATTCTGATACCACATATCAGCTAGATTGCTGGGGATTTGCCTGATACCAGACTGCTGCTGCTGCTGCTATGTCTCTTCAGTCGTGTCTGACTCTGTGCGACCCCACAGATGGCAGCCCACCAGGCCTCTCTGTCCCTGGGATTCTCCAGGCCAGAACACTGGAATGGGTCCCCATTTCCTTCTCCAATGCATGAAAGTGAAAAGTAAAAGTGAAGTCGCTCAGTCGTGTCTGACTCTTAACAACCCCATGGACTGCAGCCTACCAGGATCCTCCATCCACGGATTTCCTAAGCTCCTCGACCCAGGGGGATGGTACTGGGAGGCAAGAAGTAGGGGGGGCGGTTCAGGATGGGGAACATGTGTATACCTGTGGTGGATTCATGTTGATGTATGGCAAAACCAATTCAATATTGGTTAAGTAATTAACCTCCAGTTAAAATAAATAAATTTATATTTTAAAAAGGGTAGAGGTGAACCATCTTAACTCTCAGGAATCTAATGACTTAGTCTATTCGTTTTCCATAAATGTTTATTAAATGAATGGTTATCAGTATCTCCATGTGTTATTTTAGTCATGGATGTTGTATTTGTTTTACTTTTGGTTTTGCTGAAACAAAATAATATGCTCTTTCTTTGAGTTATATAATTAAGTTGCTTTTATCTCAAAATAGGATGATTTTGTGTATTTATAGCTAATTTTAAAAAATAAGAGCTTCATTTCCTATATTTATATGAAGCATTTGCCAATAGGACAAATTTATTCTATTAATATAGAAGAAACCAATACATACATCTGAGTTATCATGACATTTATACCTAATTTTAATTTGATGATTTACACTGATAGCTTTATGAAGGCACATAAGAAAATCAAGGTGATATCACTAGAGATAATTTTACAGTTTATTATTTAGAACTAGTTTTGTGTGATGCCTTCTGAAAACAATATTTCTCATTATTATATATTTTACAGCATGTGTCTTTTATGAATAACTAAAAACTACCTGGTATACAAAATATTCTGATAAAACCAACAGTTAATAAATGTTCAGCCATGCATTTCCTAAGCTGATGTTATCTATGAGCCATTTGCTTTATGTAATTTCTACTAGTGAGAAGACCTATATTTTATGAAACATACTCTGAAAAATGTTACATTATTTTAATTGAATCAAAGTTTTTGTTAACATCTTTAGGCTTTAAAGTTAGAGAAATTGTTCAGGAGGTTCAATACCTTAAAAAGAGTTATATCATGGTGAGATATTGGAGCAAACAAAAGGAAAAAGTCATCCAATTTTTAATTAAGTAAAGTTTGAACAAAATATAAACAATATTTCCTAAATAAACAATTACATACTAAGCCATAATACAATTGTTCATTGGGCATCAGCATAGTGAGGTAAAAGATAAAATTCTATAAGCTACTGTGTAAGAAAATATTATTATAACAAATACATTCACATAAAGAATAAAAATTTAGAACATTGGCATGTTCCCCACAAAATTCTGAAGGAAAAAATTTTCCCACATAAAATTTTATATCACACCTTTTATTGATTCAATGTGAGAGCAAAATAAATGTATTTTCAAATATTAAAATACTTTAAATTCACTTGACTCCCTCTTCTTTTCCTACCAAAAGGTATCAGTTCAGTTCAGTTCAGTTCAGTCACTCAGTCGTGTCTGACTCTTTGCAACCCCATGGATTGCACCACCCCAAGCTTCCCTATCCATTGTCAACTCCCAGAATTTACTCAAACTCGTGTCCATAGAGTTGGTGATGCCATCCAGCCATCTTATTCTCTGCTGTCCGCTTCTACTCCCACCTTCAATCTTTCCCAGCATCAGGGTCTTTTCAAATGAATCGGTTCTTCACATCAGGTGGCCAAAATATTGGACTTTCAGCTTCAATATCTGTCCTTCCAATGAACATTCAGGACTGATTTCCTTTAGGATGGCCTTGTTGGATGTGCTTGCAGTCCAAGGGACTCTCAGGAGTCTTCTTCAACACCACAGTTCAAAAGTGTCATTCTTCAGCACTCAGCTTTCTTTATAGTCCAACTCTCACATTCATACACAACTACTGGAAAAACCATAGCCTTGACTAGATGGACCTTTGTTGGCAAAGTAGTCTCTGCTTTTTAAAATGCTGTCTAGGTTGATCATTACTTTTCTTCCAAGGAGTAAGCATCGTTTAATTTCATGGCTGCAGTCACTATCTGCAATGATTTTGCAGGCCCCGCCTAAAAGTCTGCCACTGTTTCCCCATCTATTTGCCATGAAGTGATGTGACCAGATGCTGTGATCTTAGTTTTCTGAATGCTGAGTTTTAAGCCAATCTTTAAACTCTCTTCTTTCACTTTCATCAAGAGGCTCCTTAGTTTTTTGCTTTCTGCCATAAGGGTGGTGTCATCTGCATAGCTGAGGTTATTGATATTTCTCCCAGAAATCCTGATTCCAGCTTGTGTTTCATCCAACTCAGCATTTATGATGATGTACTCTGCATATAAGTTAAATAAGCAGGGTGACAATATACAGCCTTGATGTACTCCTTTTTCTATTTGGAACCAGTCTGTTGTTCCATTCCCAGTTCTAACTATTGTTTCCTGACCCGCATACAGATTTCTCAAGAGGCAGGTCAGGTGGTCTGGTATTTCCCCACTCCCCATTTGTTTCAGAATTTTCCACAGTTTGTGGTTATCTACACAGTCAAAGGTTTTGGCATAGTCAATAAAACAGAAATATAAATTTTTCTCAACTTTCTTGCTTTTTTGATGATTTGAGTGACAAGATCTAATAGACAGAGTGCCAGATGAATATGGATGTAGGTTCATGACATTGTACAGGAGACAGCAGTCAAGACCATCCCGAAGAAAAAGAAATGCAAAAAAGCAAATGGCTGTCTGAGGAGGCCTTACAATTAGCTGTGAAAAAAAGAGAAGCAAAAAGTAAAGGAGAAAAGGAAAGGTATACTCATTTGAATGGAGAGTTCCAAAGAATAGCAAAGAAAGATAAGAAAGCCTTCCTCAGCAATCAGTGTAAAGAAATCGAGGAAAATAATAGAATGGGAAAGATTAGTGATCTTTTCAAGAAAATTAGAGATAGCCAGGGAACATTTCATGCAAAGATGGGCTCGATAAAGACAGGAATAGTATGGACCTAAGAGAAGCAGAAGATATTAAGAAGAGGTGGCAAGAATACACAAAAAGCTACACAAAAAAGATCTTCATGACCCAGATAATCATGATGGTGTGATCACTCACTTAGAGCCAGACATCCTGGAATGTGAAGTCAAGTGGGCTTTAGGAAGCAATACTACTAATAAAGCTAGTGATAGAATTCCAACTGAGCTATTTCAAAACCTAAAATATGATGCTGTGACAGTGCTGCACTCTGTGTGCCAGCAAATTTGGAAAACACAGCAGTGGCCATGGGGCTGAAAAAGTTAGTTTTCATTCCAATCCAAAAGAAAGGCCAGTGCCAAAATATCATGTCAATAAAAGTTTATTTCTCAAACTTCTGGAAGATCTCACAGATATTAGAAATCCAAGATCAATGTGCGAGCAGGGTCATCATCTGGTCAGATTTCTCTCCTTGGAGTGTAGATGGCTTTCTTGGCTTTTCATTCATATGGCCTTTCCTCTTTGATCTCCTGGAGAGAGAGATCTCCCTCTTTTCCTCCTTTTAAAAGGTCATTAATTCCACCATGAATATCTTACTTCTATTATCTAATTTAATTCTGTGTCCTAAAGGTCTCTTCTCCAAATACTATGATATTGGGGGTTAGGACTTCAACATATGAAATTAGGGAGGACATATTAATTTAGTTCACAACATCCCTTTCTTTTATTTTCATTAGGTTATTTTAAAAAATCACTGAAACAAATGAGGGCTATCAAACAAGGACTCTGTCTTTTTTACATGCATGTTAACTTCAGTTATATAGATAATTGATCCTATGTCCTAGACTTAATGTCTTTATTCTTGAACATTGTTTGAAAATACATAGGCCAGGTCTAACATTGGATAATACTTGGCTTTATGTTTTTTAGGAAGTATTTGTTGGGTTTCACATTATCATATTTGATCATTAACTTTTTTTTACCCTCTCTATATTTAATTTTTAGGATCTTTCTGGTGTTATGTGTAGTGAGTATATAATTCACTGATTGCCTGGGACTGAGACTCTGAACTCCCAAAGTGGGTGAGGAGATGTGACCCCTCTTCTGGTAATTGGATCTCACATGCCACAACTAAGAGTTTGCATGCTGCAGCTCCAGCTACCAAAGACCCCATATGCCACAACAAAGACTGAGGATCTTGTATCCCACAGCTAAGACATGGTCCAGACAAATAAGTGAAAAAGTAAGCAAGTAAACAGAAAAATGATAGAGGAGAAGTTTTTGAAGTGGCCATAGGATGTGGGAGAGAGCTCAGGGGTCCAGGATGTAGCTGTGGGATTCTGAAATGATAATTGTGAAGTTTCATCAGGAAATATTTTAAAATCTGTTAAGCAACATTGCAATATTTTAAACACACTTTTGTAGGTAAAATCAGACTGATAACTGATTCTTTGGCATATTTCCAAGCAGTAAATATAGTTTGGGAATATAAAATCTCTTTCCTGCTCTGAAATAGTATATCAAGTAAGAGATAACTGTCCAAATACTAATGCAAATGGAGATATGCTTTTGAAATTGTCATGCTGCCTGAATACTGGAATACTTACAGAATTCCCTAATCAAACATTTTTTTTATTCTTAAAAAGTAATAGAGATTAGTACCTTAGTTTCTTTGATCTTTTGTCATGTCACTAAAAACTTGAAAAGATTTCTGGATAGAGGTATTATTGAATTGAACTTTAATTGGAACTTAATCTCCATAATTATGCATAATTGTCTGTGTTTATTACTCCTACAATGAGGATACATTTTTCTTTAGCTCCCAGGAAGCATGTGGTAAAGCATCACAAACAGAATCAGATAATATGATTGCATGCACTTCACTGACTTTATTTGGTTATACAGTATTATTATTCAAAGAGAAATGCAAAACACTTATGGTACAATGGTGTCTGACTTTACTCTGAAGTTGCTGTGAAAATTCAATAAAATTAATGGCATAATTTAAAATATATATCATTTAAATATATTCATAGACTAGACAGAATTAAATTAGATTAAAACTATTTTAAATATATTGCTTACTACCATAAGGCTCAGTTCTGAAATGATCAGTAATCAAATGTTTGGGGGATAAGGTCAAGTAATACTTAATTACATTTTTACTAAATCAAATAAAGTTAGTTAGGATATTAATTTCCCTGGTATATTTGAAGTACCAGCAGAATGAATGGTTAATTTTGGAGCTGCTGTAAATTTATGATGACAGTGACTTCTTACCATCGACATACCAATTTAAAATTATCAATATGTGTTTATATGCATTTTCCTGTTTATACTAGGTCAGTCGTTCTTTAATTACAAGTTTAGACCTTGTTATGATTAGCTAGGTGCATAGTACATATATGTACTAAATATCCTCAGATGCCTTAGAACTACAGGTAGATCTAAGCATTATAGATAAAAAATTAAATGAAGAATGTGAAGAGAAATAATTTTTGCCTTGTGCATACATAGGCAACTCAAGGATGAATAATAAAAATGTATTACAAATGAGCCAAGAAATCATTGTCTGTCCTTTTGGCATTTATCAATAGTCAGATCAGAGTAGAATTACTATCAGTCTCAATTTTCAAAATATATATCTTGAAATAGAATTTTCTAAAGTGTCATTTCTTATAATCTCAAATAAACTTGGAACACAATAAATATTAAATATGTATTAATTGAATTCTTTATTTTTAGACCTAGATAGATTTTATTAAAAGAAATCTTTGTTTTGTAAATATGTACTTTAATCCTGATATAACAAATAATGATTTTTTGTTGTTGTTTTTAGTCCAAAAAGCAATTACTAATTGCTAATTACTATTTAGGTAATTCTTGCCCTGGCCACAATAAAGAAAATGTAATAATCTGTTTAAAAAAATACCAATACCTTTATATCATATATTTTTTTTGTAATATTTTGACTTGATCATTGTAATGTGAGAGCTACTTTTCAAGTCATTCTAATATGCTCCTCAGACTATGAATCACTTTAATAGATTATGAATTTATTCTGAGAAAGAACTCTTATTTATCCAGATGGTCACTAAAATGTAGACCAAAGCCTGTAAGAATAAAATATTTTATTGCATATATGGTCTTTTTAAATTCTGAGAAGTTAACTGTTGTTACTTAGCTCTTTGAGGAGGTCAACCAATCTGTGCTAAGTTCCACATGTAAAAGCACACTACTCTGATCTGTGGCTCGCCTGGTGGCTCAATGCGTGAAGAATCCACCTGTAATGCAGGAGACTGCTTGCAGTGCAGAAGACCTGGGTTCAATCCCTGGTTTGGGAAAATACACTGGAGAAGGAAATGGTAACCCACTTCAGTATTCTTGCCTCGGAAATCCCATTGACAGAGAAGCTTGGCAGGCTACAGTCCATGGGGTTGCAAGAGTCAGAATGACTTAGAGACTAAACCATCACTTGAACTTTACTTGTGAAAAAGTAAAGATGCATTTTTTTTTTCATCAGATGTATATAGAACAATCACTTTTTCTTCTGGTCATATAAGAAGTAGCTAGAGTTCAAAGTATTGGGAGGAGTTTAACTTCTTCCATATACACTATAGATAATTTACTCTTATCAGCTCAAAAATTTTAAAAAAGATCGTAAGCTACTTCAAAATACAAATATCTATGCTTACTCCTTGGAAGAAAAGTTATCATCAACCTAAATAGCATATTCAAAAGCAGAGACATTACTTTGCTGACTAAGGTCTGTCTAGTCAAGGCTATGGTTTTTCCAGTAGTCATGTATGGATGTGAGAGTTGGACTCTGAAGAAGGCTGAATGCTGAAGAATTGATGCTTTTGAACTGTAGTGTTGGAGAAGACTCTTGAGAGTCCCTTGGACTGCAAGGAGATCCAACCAGCCCATTTTAAAGGAGATCAGCCCTGGGATTTCTTTGGAAGGAATGATGCTAAAACTGAAACTCCAGTACTTTGCCCACCTCATGTGAAAGTTGACTCATTGGAAAAGACTTTGATGCTGGGAGGGATTGGGGGCAGGACGAGAAGGGGATGACAGAGGATGAGATGGCTGGATGGCATCACTGACTCGATGGACATGAATCTGAGTCAACTCCGGGAGATGGTGATGGACAGGGAGGCCTGGTGTGCTGCGATGCATGGGGTCGCAAAGAGTCGGACACGACTGAGCGACTGAACTGAACTGAACTGATACTTAAAATGTAATATAAGCTAAGCAATTAACGAATCACTGCTCAAATAGTATTTAATCTTGACCAAAATTCTAAAAGCATTTAAGCATTTTTACTAAAGAAGAAACCATGTTGTAGATAGATACATGCTATAATTTTCTTAAGCTTGCATATTTGTAAGTGACAGAACTAAATTTGAAAGCAAGATCAGTTTGCACTCTTAATAGTAATAACAAATAACAAAAACGACAAACTGTACTTGCTGATACATTTATAAGGTTTTCTCCTACAGAGAAGAAAGTCAAGTTTTCCTCTGTCTCTGTAAGACTGTGGTATGTTTAGAAACATGACTAGAAGACATTATGTTCAGAGTAGAACAAATTGTTTTAAGTTCTTTGTCTGAGAAACATTTTTAAAAGATTCTTGACAGTTTATAAACCAAGAAAGAATTTCTCAAGGAATTGGGAACCATCTCTTTGACATGTTATCATCAAGGAAGACAGTGCCCATATCCCTCACTTTTCATAAGAGTGCAGAAGCCTAACTTTGGCAGTTGCCTTACTCCAGTTGTAAAATTACCTCTTGCATAAAAATTTGGGAAAATTTAGTTCTTCTTTGGACAAAGCCAAACAGGAAACAAAAATGACTTTTTATCCTGCTACCTAAGATCTTAAAAACCTTTTCATCATTTGCTTCAAAGCAGTAGTTTTGAATAAAATTTTCCTTGCCTATCTAAATTTTTCAACGCAATTTTTGCTTGGATATTGTTTTCATATTTTGGCTTTAGTTTATATGTATATGTGTGTGTGTGTGTGTGAACTTGCTTTGACTAAGAACATATCAGAAACAACAGAAAATAAATTTTGGTAGTGCATGTAATCTTGTTACTTTTAACTATTTGAATTCTAGTAAAATCTCACAAGACATCATCTGAATTATAACAAATAATATCAAAAGCCACAATATAGTAGTGTTTTAAGAACTTTTGTAAGCTTTTAATTTTATATTGGATTATAGTTGATTGACAATGTTTTGATAGCTTCAAGCGTACATCAAAGTAATTTGTTTACACACACACACACACACACACATATATATATATACTTGTATCTATTCTTTTTCAAAAACTTTTCCATTTAGATAGCTGCATAATACTGAGCTGAGTTCCCTGTGTTATAGTAGATCCTTGCTGGTCATGCATTTTAAATATAGCAGTGTGTGCATATCAGTCCCAAATTTCCTTACTATACCTTCCCTCACTTTACAACCCTGGTTACCATAAGTTAGTCCTTTAAGTCTGTGAGTTTGTTTCTGTTTTGTAAATGTTTATTTTTATCATTCTTTTTAGATTATCTGTGTAAGTGATATCATATAATATCATACTGTATTTCTTTTTCTTTGTCTGGCTTAGTATGAAAATCTCCTAGGACCATCTTTGTTGCTGCAAATGTTTTTATTTTGTACTTTTTTATAGCCAAATAATAGTCTTTTTTATATGTGCACTGTCTTCTTTATCCATTCTTCTGTCAATGAACATTTAGGTTGCCTTCATGTTTTGACTATTGTAAACAGAGCTGCAATGAACATTCCAGTAAATATATCCTTTTCATCCATGTTTTTCTCTGGATATATGCCCAGAAGTAGGATTATAGGATCACATGGTATCAAAGTGGGTGCTGAATTTCTCAGATTTTTCTGCATTATTAAGATGATTATCTGGTTTTTATTAATCACCTTTTTGATGTGGAAAATCACATTGTTTTATTTGTGAATATTAAAAAATCCTTTCATCCCTGGAATAAATCTCACTTGTTCATACTATATGATCCTCCTAATGAACTGGAAAGGGTCAGTTTTCATCCCAATCCCAAAGAAAGGCAATGCCAAAGAATGCTCAAACTACCACACAATTACACTCATCTCACATGCTAGTAAAGTAATGCCCAAATTTCTCCAAGCCAGACTTTAGCAATACGTGAACCGTGAACTTCCAGATGTTCAAGCTGGTTTTAGAAAAGGCAGCAGAACCAGAGATCATATTGCCAACATCTGCTGGATCATGGAAAAAGCAAGAGAGTTCCAGAAAAACATCTATTTCTGCTTTATTGACTATACCAAAGCCTTTGGCTGTGTGGATCACAATAAACTGTGGAAAATTCTGAAAGAGATGAGAATACCAGACCACCTGACTTGCCTCTTGAGAAACCTATATGCAGGTCAGGAAGCAACAGTTAGAATTGGACATGGAACAACAGACTGGTTCCAAATAGGAAGAGGAGTATGTCAAGGCTGTATATTGTCATCCTGGTTATTTAACTTACATGCAGAGTACATCATGAGAAATGCTGAGCTGGAAGAAGCACAAGCTGGAATCAAGATTGCCGGGAGAAATATCAATAACCTCAGATATGCAGGTGACACCACCCTTATGGCAGAAAGCGAAGAGAAACTAAAAAGCTTGATGAATGTGAAAGAGGAGAGTGAAAAAGTTGGCTTGAAGCTCAACATTCGGAAAATGAAGATGATGGCATCTGGTCCCATCACTTCATGGGAAATAGATGGGGAAACAGTGGAAACACTGTCAGACTTTATTTTGGGGTGCTCCAAGTTCACTGCAGATGGTGATTGCAGCCATGAAATTAAAAGACACTTACTCCTTGGAAGGAAAGTTATACCCAACATAGATAGCATATTGAAAAGAAGAGATATTACTTTGCCAACAAAGGTCCATCTAGTCAAGGCTATGGTTTTTCCAGTGGTCATGTATGGATGTGAGTGTTGGACTGTGAAGAAAGCTGAACACTGAAGAACTGATGCTTTTGAACTGTGGTGTTGGAGAAGGCTCTTGAGAGTCCCTTGGACTGCAAGGAGATCCAACCAGTCCATTCTAAAGAGATCAGCCCTGAGATTTCTTTGGAAGGAATGATGCTAAAGCTGTAACTCCAGTACTTTGGACACCTCATGTGGAGAGTTGACTCATTGGGAAAGACTGATGCTGGGAGGGATTGTGTTCCAGAAGAAAAGGGGATGACAGAGGATGAGATGGCTGGATAGCATCACGGACTCAATGGATATGAGTTTGAGTGAGTTCTGGGAGTTTGTGATGAACAGGAAGGTCTGGCGTGCTGCAGTTCATGAGGTCGCAAAGAGTCGGACACGACTGAGTGACTGAACTGAACTGAATTGAATGAATTGTTGGATATGAATGGCTCGTATTTGATGAGGACTTTTTCATCTATGTTCATCAGTGATATTGGCCTGTGATTTTCTTTGTTCTTTGTTTTGTCTTTGTCTGATTTTGGTGTCACACTGATGGTAGCCTCATAGAGTGACTTCGGCAGTTTTCTTCTGCAATTTTTTGGAACAGCTTCAGAAGTATAGGTGTTAATTCTTCTATAAAGTTTAGTAGACATGACCTTCGTTTGTTTTGTTTAATTTAATTAATTTATTTATTTTACTTTACAATATTGTATTGATTTTCCATACATTGACTTGAATCTGCCATGAGTATACATGTGTTCCCCATCCTGAATACCCCTTTCACTTCTCTCCCCATCCCATCTCTCTGGGTCATCCAAGTGCACCAGCCCCCAGCACCCTGTATCATGCATCAAACCTGGACTGGCAATTCGTTTCACATATGATATTTTACATGTTTCAATGCCATTCTCCCACATCATCCTGCCTTCACCCTCTCCCACAGAGTCCAAAAGACTGTTCAATACATCTGTTTCTCTTTTGCTGTCTCGCATACAGGGTTATTGCTACCATCATTCTAAATTCCATATATATATATATGTTAGTATACTGTATTGGTGTTTTTCTTTCTACCTTACTTCACTGTGTATATTAGGCTCCAGTTTCATCCACCTCATTAGAACTGATTCAAATGTATTATTTTTAATGGTTGATTAATATTCCATTGTGTACATGTACCACAGCTTTCTTATCCATTCATCTGCTGATGGACATCTAGGTTGCTTCCATGTCCTGGCTATTATAAACAGTGCTGTGATGAACATTGGGGTACATGTAGATATGACCTTTGAAGCCATCTGCTCCTAGACTTCTTTTTGCTGAGAGTTTTTAAATCACTTTTAGTGCTTGTGATCTGTCTGTTCATATTTTCTTTTTCTTCCTGGTTCTGTCTTAGGAGATACTACCTTTCTAAGAATTTGTATGTTTCTTCCAGGTTGTCCATTTTATTGGCATACAGTTGCTTGTCTTAGTATCTTATGATCCTTGGTATTTTTGTGGTGTCAGTGGTGACTTTCCTTTTTCATCTCTAATTATATTGATTTGAGTCTTCTCCTTTTTTTTTTTTTTTTCTTGAGTGTATATCAATTTTGCTTATCTCTTCAAATAAACAGTTTTTAGTTCCACTGGTTTTGGCAATTTTTTTTCCCCTCTATTTCATTTATTTCTGATCTTTGTGATTTCTTTCCACCTATTTTAGGTTGTGTTTGTTCTTCTTTCTCTAGTTGCCTTAGGAGTAAGTTTACGTTGTAGTTGAAATTTTCTTGCTTTCTGAGATAAGGTAGTATTGCTATAAACTGCTCTCAAATTACTTTTGCTACATTGCAAGAGCTTGGGATCATTGTGCTTTTAATTTACTCTAGAAAATATTCCAGGTGCACTTGAGAAGATATGTATTCTGCTGCTTTTGAGTAGAATGCTCTGTAAATACCAATTAAGTTCATCTGGTCTACTGTCATTTGAGTTCTAGGTTTCCTTGTTAATTTTTTAATCTGAATTATCTGTTGATTGATGAAAGAGGAATGCTAAATACTATGACTGTGTTACTCTCAACATCTCTGTTTACTATTGTTACTAATTTGCCCCATATATTGATTCTATATTGATATGCTCCTATGTTGGAAGTACATATATTTTAAATTCTTATATCTTGATCTTGCATTTATCCTTTGACCTTTTTATAATGTCCTTCTTTGTCTCTTATAACAATCTTTGATTTAAAGTCTATTTTGCCTGATATGAGCATTGATACTCCAGATTTCTTTTGATTTTCATTTGCATGAAATACCTTTTGTCATCCTCTCACTTTCAATCTGTATATGTCCCTATATCACAAGTGTGTCTCTTATAGACAGCAAATATATAAGTATATTAACGTTATTTTTATATCCATTCAGCCAGTCAACATCTTTTCATTGGAGCATTAAATCCATTTCTATTTAAGGTAAATATCTACATGCATGTTCCTATTGCCATTTTCTTAATTATTTTGAATTTTCACTTCCTGAACTTGAATCGCTATTTGCTTTCCCATATTAGGAAAAGATTTCAGCTGCTATCCCTTCAAATATGTTCTCAGGTCATTGTGCTCTCTCTTCTCCTTCAAGGAACATTATAATGCAAATTTTTGTCTCAGAAGTCTCATAGGCTTTCTATATTGCTTTTCACTCTTTTTTGTCTATTTTGTTCCATGGCAGTGATTTCCACCATTCTGTCTTCCAAGTCACTAACACATTTTTGTATGTCAGTTACTCTGTTATTGATTGTCTAGTGTTTGTTTGTTTGTTTGTTTTCCAGTTATTGTACCGTTCATCTCTGCTTGTTCTTCAGTTCATCTAGGTTTTTGTTAAACATTTCTTGCATCATCTCAGTCCTTCAGTTCAGTTCAGTCACTCAGTCATGTCTGACTCTTTGCGACCCCATGAATCGCAGCACGCCAGGCCTCCCTGTCCGTCACCATCTCCCGGAGTTCACTCAGACTCACGTCCATCGAGTCCGTTATGCCATCCAGCCATCTCATCCTCGGTCGTCCCCTTAAAACCATTTATTTTCTGAGATACTGAATCATCTTTACTATAATTATTCTAAATTATTTTTCTGTAAGGTTGCCTATTTCCAGTTCACTTACTTGTTTTTCTCGAGGTTTACATTGTTCCTTCACCTTGGGCATAATTCTTTGCCATTTTATTTCATCTAAATTTCTTTGACTGTGGTTGCTATTCAGCAGGCTGTAGGGTTGTAGTTATTCTTGCTTCTGATGTCTGCCCCCTGGTGGATCAGACTATCTAAATGGTTCACAAAAGCTTCCTGTTCAGAGGGACTGATGGTGGATAGATTTGGTCTTATCTATCTGAAGGGCTGTGCTCAGTATAAATTTAATCCACTTATCTACTGATGAGTGAGATATTTTTTGTTCTGTTTTTCAACTGTGTCTGACTCTTTGCAACCCAACGGACTGCAGCATGCCAGGCTTTCCTGTTGCTCACCATCTCCTAGACCTTGCTCAAGCTCATGTCCATTGAATTGGTAATGCGATCCAACCATCTCATCCTCTGTCATCCCCTTCTCCTCCTCTTAACCTCTATCTTTCCCAGCATCAGGGTCTTTTCCAAAGAGTTGGGTCTTTGCATCAGGTAGCCAAAATATTGGAATTTTAAATTCAGCATCAGTCTTTCTAATGAAAATTCAGGGTTGATTTCCTTTAAGATTGACTGGTTTGATCTCTTTACAGTCAAAGTGTCCCTCAAGAGTCTTCTCCAGCACCACAGTTTGAAAACATCGATTCTTTGGTGCCCAGCCTTTTTTTATTGTCCAACCCTTGCCTCCTTACATGACTACTGGAACAATCATAGCTTTGGCTAGACAGACTTTGTCAGCAAAATTTTGCCTCTGCTTTTTAATATGCTGTCTAGGTTGATCATAGCTTTACTTCCAAAGAGCAAGTGTCTTTTAATTTCATAGCTGCAGTCACCATCTGCAGTGATTTTGGAGTCCAAGAAAATAAAATCTATCACTGTTTGCATTGTTTCCCCATCTATTTGCTCTGAAGTGATGGAATCATATGCCATGAACTTTGTTTTTTGAATGTTTAGCTTTAAGCCAGGTTTTTCACTATTCTCTTTCACCTTCATTAAGAGACTCTTTGGTTCCTCTTTGCTTTCCACTATAAGGGTGATGTCACCTGCATATCTGAGGTTATTGTTAGTTCTTCCAGAAATCTTGATTCCAGTTTGTGCCTCATCCAGCCCAGCATTTCACATGATGTACTCTGCATGTAATTAAAGAAGCAGGGTGACAACATACAGCCTTAATATACTCCTCTCCCAATTTTGAATAAGTATGTTTTTTCATGTCTGGTTTTACCAGTAAGTCATTCAGGTATGATAAATCAAATCCCTTGTGATTATACAGTGGAAGTGACAAATAGATTCAACAGATTAGATCTGATACACAGAATGCCTGAAGCGCTATGAACAGAAGTTTGTAACATTGTGTAGGAGGTGGTGACCAAAACCATCCCCATGAAAAATAAATGAAACAAGGCAAAATGCTTTTCTGAAGAGGCTCTACAAATAACTGAGAAAATAAGATAAGTAAAAGTCAAAGGAGAAAAGGAAAGATATACCCATCTGAAGGCAGAGTTTCAAAGAAAAGCAAGGAGAGATAAGAAAGCCTTCTTAAGTGTTCAATGTAAAGAAATAGAGGAAAGTAATAGAATGGCAAAGACTAGAGATCTCAAGAAAATTAGAGATAACAAAGGAACATTTCATGCAAAGATGGGCACAATAAAGAACAGAAATGGTATGGGCCTAACAGAAGCAGAAAAAGGTGGTGTATGTTCCCTCTCTATTGGTTGCTTGACCAGAGACATCCTAGTACCAGAGCCTACAGGCAATTTGGTCATGGATGATAGTGGCCTCTGGGAGGGCTTGTACCAAGGAGCACATCCCAGAACTGCTCCTTCTGTGCCTTTGTCCCTACAACGAATCATAACCCTCCCCTCGTCCCTCACCTCTGTAGGAGATCCTCCAATACTAGTTGGTAAGTTTGACCCAGACTATTATAGAATCACTGTTTTTTCCTTCTAGGTCCTGGCATGCACAATATGTTGTATATGCCTTCCAAGATTGTACTTTCTGTTCCTGCTTGTCCTATGGAAGTCCTTCAATCAAATCCTACTGAATTTTAAAGCTAGATTCTCTGGAGACTTCTGCTACCATTCTCAGGCTCCTATCTGAGAAACCTGATGTGGGACTCAGAACTTTTACTCTAACAGGATAACGTCTGTGTTTTAACTGCTTTCCAGTTTATGGGTTGTCCACCTTGCAGGTGTGAGATTTATTATTGTGATTGCACTCCTCCTATAGTTTCATTATGATTTCTCCATTGACTTTCACTGTAGGGTATATTTTGTTGTAGGTTTCAGTTTTGTTTGTTTGTTTTCAGTTCCATTCAGTTCAGTCACTCAGTCATGTCTGACTTTTGTGACCCTATGAACTGCAGCATGCCAGGCTTCCCTGTCTGTCACCAACTCTCAAAGCTTGCCCAAACTCATTTCCATCAAGTCAGTGATGCCATCCAACCATCTCATCCTTTGTCATCCCCTTCTCCTCCTGCCATCAATATTTCCAGCATCAGGGTCTTTTCAAATGACTCAGTTCTTCATATTAGGTGGCCAAATATTGGAGTTTCAGCTTCAGAATTGGTCCTTCCAATGAATATTCAGGACTGACTTCCTTCAGGAGTGACTGGTTGGATCCCTTTGTAGTCCAAGGGGCTCTCAAGTGTCTCCAACACCACAGTTTAAAAGCATCAATTCTGGGGGTGGCCCTAAGATGGCGAGGGAATAGGACAGGGAGACCACTTTCTCCCCCACAAATTCATTGAAAGAATATTTGAACGCTGAGCAAATTCCACAAAACAACTTCTGAATGCTGGCAGAGGACATCAGGCACCCGGAAAGGCAGCACATTGTCTTCAAAAGGATGTAGGACAAAATATAAAAGATAAGAGAGACAAAAGAGGTAAGGATGGATATCCATCCTGGGAAAGGAGTCTTAAAAAAGAGAGAAGTTTCCAAACACCAGGAAACACTCCCACCGGTGGGTCTGTGGCAAGTCTTGGAATCTCAGAGGGCAACATAACTGGGAGGATAAATAAATAAATAAATAAATGAACAATTAAACCCCACAGATTGTGTGCCTAATAGCAACTCCCAGTGGAGAAGCAGCCCAGACGCCCGCATCCACCACTAACAAGCTGGGGCTGGACAGGGAGACACGGGCTGCATTGCTTAGGGTAAGGACGGGGCTTAAATGCCCCGAGGGCAATCTGAGGGAACTAACTTGAGATAGCAACCCTGACTGTGGGATAGCTCTCCCACAATAAAACCTAACCTAAGACACTGCCAAGCCTACTTACAGAACAAAGGACTGAGCAGAGCTAGCCAGCTGAGGACTGGCCCATCCCTCACCAGAGACAGGCAGGCAAGGGCAGCCTGAGCCAGAAGGGGGCATTCACAGCACCAGAGAGGCATCCTCTACCAAACTGCAAGCAGGCTTCATTGCTAACCAAGGCTGCTTAGGATTCTGGACGGTTGACATCCACTGGGAGGGTCACAGCCAGAGATCAGCTCCCCCGAAGAGACACATGGCACACCTGAGAAGACACACCAGTTATACACCCAGGAAGCTGAGTGGCTGGGACAGGCGAGGCAATAAGACACACCCTCCAACTGGGGGTGACTGCGTTTTCCAAGCACCTGGTCACCTGAGCTGCTCAGACCTGGGGAGGGCACAAAACACAGGCACAATCAAGTCTGCACCTTTCTGGAGTACCCAAGAACCTGAATCTAAGTGGCTTAGACCTGGGAAGTGCATGCAACCCAGGGCTCACCTCAGACAGTTCCTGGCAGAGCAACCTAGAGGCTGAGGAGTGTAGACCATGAAAGTACACATGCTGTGAGTGGGGGAAAACCCAGTGCAGCTGAAACACTGTGAGCACTCCACACACACGCCAGTGATATTTGTTTGCAGTGTTCCTCCCTCCCCACAGCACACCTAACAAGTGAGCCTAAAAAAATGACCACCACCGCCCCCTTGTGTCAAGGCAGAAATTAGACATTGAAAGTGAAAGTGAAGTCGGTCAGTCCTGGCCGACTCTTTGCGACCCCATGGACTATAGCCTACCAGGCTTCTCCATCCATGGGATTCTCCAGGCAAGAATACTGGAGTGGGTTACCATTTCTTTCTCCAGGGGATCTTCCCAACCCAGGGATCAAACCCGGGTCTCCCATAGTGGAGGCAGACACTTTAACTTCTGAGTCACCAGGGAAGCCCCAAGAGACCAGCAAACAGAAGTTAAAATAATCAGAGGGAACCACTTTGGAAGCGATATGTGCAATAGATTAAAAGCCTGTAGTTAGCACCGACTACATAGAAAGGGGCTTATAGATATTGAGAAGTATAAGCCGGATCAAGGAAATATCTGAAAATGAACTGATCTTGCACTGTCCACAACAACTCCAGAGAATGCCCCAGATATATTTTTACTATTATCGTTTTTAAAATTTTTTAAAATATTTTTTAAATTTTTAAGTCCTCTATTACTCCTTTAATTTTCATTTTTATAACCTACTGCTGCTGCTGCTGCTGCTGCTGCTGCTGCTGCTGCTAAGTTGCTTCAGTCGTGTCTGACTCTGTGTGACCAAATAGATTGCCTCCTACCAGGCTCCTCTGTCCCTAGGATTCTCCAGACAAGAACACTGGAGTGGGTTGCCATTTCCTTCTCCAATGCATGAAAGTGAAAAGTGAAAGTGAAGTCGTTCAGTTGTGTCCGACTCTTAGTGACCTCATGGACTGCAGCCTACCAGGCTCCTCCATTCATGGGATTTTCCAGGCAAGAGTACTGGAGTGAGGTGCCATTGCCTTCTCCTTATAACCTACTATTACTTTGGAAAAAAAAAAAAAAAAAAAAAAGACCTATTTTTAAAAGCAAATTTATATATATATATATATATATAAAATAATTTTATGACTTTGTTTTGTTTTTTAATATTGTATTTTTGAGAATCTAACCTCTACTCTAGATTTTTAATCTTTGCTTTTTGGTATTTGTTAGCAATTATGTCTGTAGTCCATGGGGTCATTGAGAGCTGGACATGACTCAGTGACTTCACTTTCACTTTCCACTTTAATGCGTTGGAGAAGGAAATGGCAACCCACTCCAGTGTTCTTGCCTGGAGAATCCCAGGGATGGCAGAGCCTGGTGGGTTGCCGTCTATGGGATCACACAGAGTCAGACACGACTGAAGCGACTTAGCAGCAGCAGCAGCAATTGTGTATCTTTAAGAACCCAATCTTCATTATCCATTTTTACTTGGGAGTGAGATCACTGGCTTGATTGCTCTCTCTCCCTTTGGACTCTTCTTTTTCTCCACTAGGTCGCCTCTATCTTCCCCCTCCCCCTTCTCTTCTCTACCCAACTTTGTGAATCTCTTTCTGTGTTCCAGGCTGTGGAGAACACTTAGGGAACTGACTACTAGCTGAATTAGTCTCTCTCCTTTTGATTCCCCCTTTTATCCTCCTGGCCACCTCTGTCTCATTCTTCCATCTTCTATTTTCTGTGTAGATTCATGAACATCTCTGAGGGGCTCAGACTGTGGAGAGCACATAGGGAACTGATTACTGGCTAGCTTGCTCTCTCCCCTTTTGATTTCCCCTCTTCTCCTCCTGGTCACCTCTATCTCTCTCCTCCCTCTTCTCTTCTCCATGTAACTCTGTGTACCTCTCTGGTGTCCCTCACCGTGGAGAAACTTCATAATTAACCTAGATGTTTTATCATCAGTGATATATAGATGGAGAAGTCTTGAGGCTAGTATAAGAGTAAGACTGAAAACCAGAGGCAGGAGGCTTAAGTCCAAAACTTGAGAATACCAGAGAACTCCTGACTCCAGGGAACATTAATCAATAAGAACTCATCAAAAGCCTCCATACCTACACTGAAATCAAGCACCACTCAAGGTCCAAAAAGTTCAAGAGCAAGACATACCATGCAAATTATCAAGCAACACAGGAACATAGCCCTGAGGTTCAATATACAGGCTGCCCAAAGTCACACCAAACCAATTGACATCTCAAAACTCACTACTGGACATTTCATTGCACTCCAGGGAGAAGAAATCCAGCTCCACCCATCAGAACACCAACACAAGCTT
Source organism: Oryx dammah (assembly GCF_014754425.2). NCBI lineage: Eukaryota > Metazoa > Chordata > Mammalia > Artiodactyla > Bovidae > Oryx > Oryx dammah. Next base: position 42,589,430 of record NW_024070208.1, read on the forward strand.
CCGTAACCAGGAAAAATTGACAAGCCATGCATACAACCCCACCCACAACAAGGAACTGCCACAATAAAGAGGACCTACAAACTGCCAGAAAACAGAAATACCACTCCAAACACAGCAATATAAAGAATATGAAAAAGCAGAGAAATAATCAGCAGGTAAAGGAGCAGGACAAATGCCCACCAAACCAAACAAAAGAGGATGAGATAGGGAATCTATCTGATAAAGAATTCAGAATAATGATTGTGAAAATAATCCAAAATCTTAAAAACAAAATGGAGTTATGGATAAATAGCCTTGAGACAAGGATTGAGAAGATGCAAGAAATGTTTAACAAGGACCTAGGAGAAATAAAAAAGAGTCAATATATAATGAATACTGCAATAAATGAGATAAAAAAACACTCTGGAGGGAACAAATAGAGTAATGGAGGCAGAAGATAGGATAAATGAAGTAGAAGATAGAATGATAGAAATAAATGAAGCAGAGAGGAAAAAAGAAAAAAGAATTAAAAGAAATGAGGACAAAGTTAAATGCCCCAACATTCGAATCATAGGAGTTCCAGAAGAAGAAGACAAAAAGAAAGACCATGAGAAAATACCTGAGGAGATAATAGTTGAAAACATTCCTAAAATGGGGAAGGAAATAGTCACTCAAGTCCAAGAAAACCAGAGAGTCCCAAAAAGGAAAAACACAAGGCGAGACACTCCAAGACACATATTAATCGAATTAACAAAGATCAAACACAAAGAACAAATATTAAAAGCAGTAATGGAAAAACAACAACACACAAGGGTATTCCCATAAGGGTAACAGCTGATCTTTCAATAAAAACACTTCAGGCCAGGAGGGAATGGCAGGGCATACTTAAAGTGATGAAAGAGATTAACCTACAGCCCAGATTACTGTACTCAGCAAGGATCTCATTCAAATATGGAGGAAAAATCAAAAGCTTTACAGACAAGCAAAACCTGAGAGAATTCAGTACCACCAAACCAGCTCTCCAACAAATGCTAAAGATCTTCTCTAGACAGGAAACACAGAAAGGGTGTAAAAACTCGAACCTAAAACAACAAAGTAAATGGCAACAGGATCATACTTATCAATAATTATCTTAAATGTGAGTGGGTTGAATGCCCCAACCAAAAGACAAAGACTGGCTGAATAGATACAAAAACGAGACCCCTATATATGTTGTCTACAAGAGACTCACCTCAAAACAAGGGACATATACAGACTGAATGTGAAGGGCTGGAAAAAGATATTCCATGCAAATAGACCAAAAGAAAGCAGGAGTAGCAATACTCATATCAGATAAAATAGACTAAAACAAAGGCTGTAAAAAAGAGACATAGAAGGACACTACATAATGATTAAAGGATCAATCCAAGAAGAAGATATAACAATTATGAATATAGATGCATTCAACATAGGAGCACCACAATATATAAGGCAAATGCTAATAAATATGAAAGGGGGGATTAACAATAACACAATAAGAGTGGGAGACTCTGATACCCTACTCACACCTATGGATAGATCAGCTAAACAGAAAATTAACAAGAAAACACAAACCTTAAATGATACAATAGACCAGTTAGACCTAATTGATATCTATAGGTCATTTCACCCCAAAATAATGAATTTCTTTTTCTCAAGTGCACATGGAACCTTCTCCAGGATAGATCACATCCTGGGCCATAAATCTAACCTTGGTAAATTCTCAAAACTGAAATCATTCCAAGCATCTTTTCTGATCACAATGCAGATTAGATATCAGTTAATGGAGAAAAACTATTAAAAATTCGAACATATGGAGGCTGAACAACACGCTGCTGAATAACCAACACATGACAGAAGAAATTTAAAAAGAAATCAAATATGCATAGAAATGAATGAAAATGAAAACACAACCACCCAAAACCTATGGGACACTGTAAAAGCAATGCATAAGGGAAGGTTCATAGCAATACAGGCTTATCTCAAGAAACAATTAAAAAGTCAAATAACCTAACTCTACATCTAAAGCAACTAGAAAACAAAGAAATGAAGAATCCCAAGGTTAGTAGAAGGAAATAAATCTTAAAAACTAGGGCAGAAATAAATGTAAAAGAAACAAAAGAGACCAAAGCAAAAATCAACAAAGTCAAAAGCTGGTGAAGATAAATAAAATTGACAAACCATTAGCCAGACATCAAGAAACAAAAGGAGAAGAATCAAATCAACAAAATTAGAAATGAAAATGTAGTGATCACAACAGACAACACAGACATACAAAGGATCGTAAGAGACTACTGTCAGCAGCTATATTCCAATAAAATGGACAACTTGGAAGAAATGGACAAATTCTTAGAATAGTACAATTTTCCAAAACTGAACCAGGAAGAAATAGAAAATTTTAACAGACCCATCACCAGCATGGAAATTGAAACTGTAATCAGAAATCTTTCAGCAAACAAAAGGCCAGGACCAGACGGATTTACAGCTGAATTCTACCAAAAAGTTAGAGAAGAGCTAACACCTATTCTACTCAAACTCTTTCAGGAAATTTCAGAGGAAGGTAAACTTTCAAACTCATTCTATGAGCCCAACATCACCCTAAAAAAAAAAAAAAAAACAGCCAAAGATACCACACACAAAAAAAAGAAAACTACAGGCCAATATCACTGATGAACATAGATGCACGAATCCTTAACAAAATCCTAGCAAACATAATTCTACAACATATTAAAAAGATCATACATCATGACCAAGTGGGCTGTATCCCAGGGATGCAAGGATCTTCAATATCTGCAAATCAGTCAATGTAAAACACCACATTAACAAATTGAAAGATAAAAACCATATGATTATCTCAATAGATTAGAGAAAGCCTTTGAGAAAATTCAATATCCATTTATGATAAAAATGCTCCAGAATGCAAGAATAGAAGGATGATACCTCAACATAATAAAAGCTATATATGATAAACCCACAGCAAACGTTATCTTCAGTGGTGAAAAACTGAAAACATTTCCCCTAAAGTCAGGAACAAGACAAGGGTGCTACTCTCACCACTACTATTCAACATAGTTTTGGAAGTTTTGGCAATAGAAATCAGAGCAGAAAAAGAAATAACAGGAATCCAGATTGGAAAAGAAGTAAAACTCTCACTATTTGCAGATGACATGATCATCTACATAAAAAACACTAAAGACTCCACTAGAAAATTACTAAAGCTAATCAATGAATATAGTAAAGTTGCAGGATATAAAATTAACACAGAGAAATCCTTTGCATTCCTCTACACTAACAATGAGAAAACAGAAAGAGAAATTAAGGAAGCAATTCCAGTCACCACTGCAATGAAAAGAATAAAATATCTACCTAAAGAAACAAAAGACCTATATATAGAAAACTATAAAACACTGATGAAAGAAATCAAAGAGGACACAAATAGATGGAGAAATATACCCTGTTCGTGGATTGGAAGAATCATTATAGTGAAAGTGAATATACTACAGAAAGCAATATATAGATTCAATGCAATCCCTATCAAGCTACCAGTGGTATTTTTCACAGAACTAGAACAAATAATTTCACAATTTGTATGGAAATACAAAAAACCTTGAATAGCCAAAGCAATCTTGAGAAAGAAGAATGGAACTGGAGAAATCAACCTGCCTGACTTCAGACTCTACTACAAAGCCACAGTCATCAAGACGGTATGGTACTGGCACAAAGACAGAAATATAGATCAACGGAACAAAATAGAAAACCCAGAGATAAATCTGCACACCTATGGATACCTTATCTTTGATAAAGGAGGCAAGAATACAAAATGGAGAAAAGACAATCTCTTTAACAAGTGGTGCTGGAAAAACTGGCCAATCACTTGTAAAAGAATGAAACTAGAGCACTTTCTAACACCATACACAAAAATAAACTCAGAATAGTTTAAAGATCTAATCATAATTCCAGAAACTATAAAACTCCTCAAGGAAAACATAGGTAAAACACTCTCTTACATAAAATACAGCAGGATCCCCTATGACACACCTCTCAGAGTAATGAAAATAAAAGCAAAAATAAACAAATGGGACTTAAGTAAACTTAAAATCTTTTGCACAACAAAGGAAACTATAAGCAAGGTGAAAAGACAGCCTTCAGAAGGGGAGAAAATAGTAGCAAATGAAGCGTCTGACAAAGAATTAATCCCAAAAATATACAAGCAACTCCTGCAGCCAGTAAAATAAATGACCCAATCAAAAAATGAGCAAAAGAACTAAACAGACATTTCTCTGAAGAAGACATACAGATGGCTAACAAACATGAAAAAATGCTCAACATCACTCATTATCAGAGAAATGCAAATCAAAACCACAATGAGGTACCATTTCACGCCAATCAGAATGGCTGCAATCCAAAAGTCTACAAGCAATAAATGCTAGAGAGGGTGTGGAGAAAAGGGAACCCTCTTACACTGTTGGTGAGAATGCAAACTAGTACAGCCACTGTGGAGAACAGTGTGAAGGTTCCTTTAAAAACTGGAAATAGAACTGCCATATGACCCAGTAATCCCACTTCTGGGCATACACACTGAGGGAACCAGAATTGATAGAGACACGTGTACCCCAATGTTCATCACAACACTGTTTGTAGTAGCCTGGACATGGAAACAACTTAGATATCCATCAGCAGACAGATGGATAAGAATGCTGTGGCACATATACACAAGGGAATATTACTCAGCCATTAAAAAGAATACATTTGAATCAGTTTTAATGAGGTGGATGAAACTGGAGCCGATTACACAGAGTGAAATAATCCAGAAAGAAAAACACCAACGCAGTGTACTAACGCATATATATGGAATTTAGAAATTTGGTAACGATAATCCTGTATGCGAGACAGCAAAAGAGACACAGATGTATAGAGTAGTCCTTTGGACTCTGTGGGAAAGGGCGAGGGAAGAATGATATGGGAGAATGGCACTGAAACATGTCAATTATCACATGTGAAATGAATTGCCAGTCCGGGTTCGATGCATGATACAAAGTGCTCAGGGCTGGTGCACTGGGATGACCCAGAGGGATGGGATGGGGAGGGAGGTGAGAGGGGGGTTCAGGATAGGGAACACATGTACACCTGTGGCAGATTCATGTCAATGTATGGCAAAACCACTACAATATTGTAAAGTAATTAGCCTACAATTAAAACAAGTAAATAAATTTATATTAAAGTAAATAAATAAATAAATAAATGCATAAATTATTCAGCATTTAACTGTCTTTATAGCCCAACTCTTGGTCAATGGTTACTCATCAGATGGTTGTGATTCTTGCCTTCTTGTAAGAAGTGAGAGAATGTACTTCTATTCTGCCATCTTCAGTTGATCCAATAACTGATTTTTAATCTATGAAATTCATTTTTTTTCACTATATTAGACTAGGTGTTAACAACATAAAATTCCATTTTTGTTTTGCAAAAATTTGTATGGCAAAAACCACTACAATATTGTAAAGTAATTAGCCTCCAATTAAATAATTTACAAAAAAAAATTGTTAGTAATTCACATACCATAACACTTACCCTTTATGTACAATTCAACATTGATCATATACAGGATGCTTGGGGCTGGTGCATGGGGATGATCCAGAGAGATGATATGGGGTGGGAGATGGGAGGGGGATTCAGGATTGGGAGCTTGTATACACCCGTGGTGGATTTATGTCAATGTATGGCAAAACCAATACAGTATTGTAAAGTAAAATAAGGTAAAAATAAAATTAAAAAAAAAAAAAACATTGGTCATAAGGGAAACGCAAATTAAGGCCACGGTATGATGCTTTTTTGGCTCCATTGGAATGGCTGCAATAAAAAAAGGTAGACATCTAAGTATGAAATTCCTGAGTCAACTTCTTAAGAAACTGCCACACTCTTTTCCAAAGTAGTTGTACCTAATTCCATTATCAAAAATGTTTTGAGAGTTCTAGTTTCCCCATATCCTCACCAACATTTGTCTGCATTTTTTATTATCAAGTTGGAAAGATATCTTAGTGTGGTTTTAATTTGCATTTCCCTTATGACTAATGTTGAGCAGCTTTTCATATGTTTATTAGCCATTATTTTATCTTATTTGGTGACTTCCAGTTTAAATATTTGGCTTATTTTTCAGTTATGCTGTTTGGGTTTTTATTATTAAATTCATCAAATATTCTGGATACAACACCTTTGTCAAATACATGATTTACAAGTAAATAAAAATTGTTAGTTTCATACATTTAGTTACCTCAATAAATCTTGAGAATTTTAGGGATTTTTGGATTTATTTTAGACGTAGAATCTAGAAATGATTTTTATCTAGCAAATATGTTTAATTGTAAGACAAAGACAAAAATTAAATGCAAGAAAGTAAAGAGGGAAAATAATCCATAATATACACAGTTCCCAAATTTAATCATTTCTGCTATTTTTCAGTTAGATTTTCCTCATCAGTAGAATTGATTAGAAATGTGTACATATCAGGGATTGCTTTATCCTGTTTCTCTATGTCACAAAATTAAAGAAAAATAAAATCTATTTTATTCATGTTTGCATCACTGTCACCTTATACATTTTTGTATATTCTGTTGTACTAATTTAAACTCATAGGTTTTTTTCTCCTCATATGTCTAAATATGGAGTGGGAACTAGCAACCGACTCCAGTATTCTTGCCTAGAGAATTTCATGGACAGAGGAGCCTGGCAGGCTACAGTCCATAGGGTTGTAGAGTTGGATACAACTGAGTGACTAACACACACATGCCAAAATTTAAAAAAAAAAAAAAAAAGATAAAACTTCACCCTTTATCTTTATCTGTTCCTTAGGTCTCTCTTTTATATGGTATGTGTTGTCAAATATCAAGTGATTGGTTAGAAGGGGACTACTAACAGCTCTTATATATATCCTCTCATTGTATTGCAGAATGGAAAAGACAAATGCTTCACAAATACTTTTTTCTGTGATCTTAGTATTCAATTCATTGCACATGAATGATCCTGAACAATTTTGACAAGGTTGTATTACACCCTGAGTGGCTAGTCTTATGTCTGGGTCTAGATCCAGGTTCAAATATGTAGATGTGAAGCACATTAACTGTGTTTTGAGGATGACTGATTGCCAAGAGAAAATTTAGGCATATTTACCCATAACAAGTTGAATTTTCTTAATAATTACTTTAAAATGTTAAGCTGATACTCAGTAGTCAAAGGATAATTAATGGGTTAAATGAGTCCATTGAAAAATAAGTTGCAGAACAATATTCATTATGGAATCACACAAGCTTGAAAAATACATAAAGGTAGGGGTGTGTGTATGTATGCATGCACACACTACAATGAGGATAGTGTTTATGTCAATGAAGGGAGCATGAATTTTAGATGATGGTCAATGTAGACATTAAATTTAGTTTTATTTTAAAATGAGTTTATTGAAATTATCCTCTTAATAATCTCATTAAAATAGAAAATAAAATATAAATTTACTTTTAAGTAAATGAGAATATGTATTAAGAAAACAATGACATTCTTATCAGAATATATAAAGAAAAATATGGATCAACAAAACACAGGGAATATTTGTGGTGAGTCAATATTGTGAAGTTAACTTTTCTTTCTAAATTGGTTTATAAATTCTATAACTTTCTGTTGAAATTCCAGTTTTTTAAAAATTATTTCTAAATTTTATCTTGAAGAAAACCATTAGGGAACTCATCTTCTTAAGGGAGGAAGAAAGGGAAAGGGAAAGATAAAGAGTGATATATGACTTGTACATCTAGGTGCCAAGATTGATTATACTTAAAGTAATTAAAACTGTGCATAAATAATGTATTAATAAATGGACTCATGTAACAATGATAAGAAGCCTAAATATACCCATCTACAATGGGATTTAGATTTGAAAAAAAAAAAAAGACTTTTTAAAAAATCTTTGGAAGTCAAACGGACAGTTGCAACAAAAGTGTAAAAGAACTTGAAAAGCTATTAAAATATATACTATTCACATAACTCTAGATCTCTTTTTATGCAGAACAACAGATTCAAATAGAAATTAAAATATGTATATGAAAATAATTATATTTATTGGGTAATTACTATGAACAAGGCATTCTTTAAATCTCCCTCTATATATTTGCTGATATATCCTTCATACCAACTTGTGAAATTATTATTGCCTTCCTTTACAGGTAAGAAAACTGAGGATTTTAGAGGTTAAATACACTGAATGAGACAACATGACTTTTAAGGAGGGTAGCTAATATTCAAACTCAAAAAATTTGACACCAGTGTCTGACCTCATGTTCTACATAAAACAATAATACTTGAAAATGTGTAAAATTTGTTAAGCTTTATAAGTTGAGTATGGAAAATAGTTTCTATGGAATGAAATGCAATTCTAAAGAAAGAAATATAATTCCATAAGACTCTAAAATGTCAGGCATCTAAAAAGTTTTAAAATCTGTATGGCAAGGAAGAAAGTATTTGCAGTAAAGATGATAAAATTATATTCCACCATATGTTTAAAAAAAATTCAATATAGAAGAAAACACCTATGAGAAATTACAACACTCCTTTAAAGCATTCCATTTTAGGAATATTAACTTATTTGTTCAAAAAAAGTACCATTTGAGAAAACAATATATGGATGCAATGATGGACAAGCAAATAAACAGATTTTATTATTGGAAATATTGCAATCTACTGATGTGTTACAAAGAAACACAGGAGTGAATCCTTTGGGATTATTTACAGGTGGGTAGCCCTTAGAGATTTATTCTTGTACATTTTCTTACTTTTAAAAAATGGTTCATACCTTAAGGATATGTTTTAATAAGAGTATAACTTATAGGCTTGGTATAAAACACAATTCAACTGAGTAAATTTTTAAACTCTTACGTGCTTTATTCAATTACTCATAAATCTAGTAGATAGAATGGAACTCTGAGGAGCTCTGCAAAATAAAAGACTTTTATAGCCAGAATGGAGCAAACATAAGGACATTACAGGAGACCAAAAGGTGGTTTGGTTCTTGCACGGTTACTTTCCTTCAGGGAATGTCAGGGGTCTACCAGGCAGATTTCCTAATAGCGCTGATCAGGCAATTTCTGAATGACTGGTTTAAGATTCCATTTCTGTAGGAGCTGATATACAGAACAGAATTTTGGATTCTGTGGGAGAAGGCAGGGTGGAATGATTTGAGACAATAGAACTGAAACATGTATATTCAGCTCAGTTCAGTCGCTTAGTCGTGTCCGACTCTTTGCGACCCCATGAATCACAGCACGCCAGGCCTCCCTGTCCATCACCAACTCCTGGAGCTCACTCAGACTCACATCCATTGGGTCAGTGATGCCATCCAGCCATCTCATCCTCCGTTGTCCCCTTCTTCTCCTGCCCCCAATCCCTCCCAGCATCAAAGTCTTTGCCAATGAGTCAACTCTTCACATAAAGTGGCCAAAGTACTGGAGTTTCAGCTTTAGCATCATTCCTTCCAAAGAAATCCCAGGGCTGATCTCCTTCAGAATGGACTGGTTGGATCTCCTTGCAGTCCAAGGGACTCTCAAGAGTCTTCTCCAGCACCACAGTTCAAAAGCATCAATTCTTCAGCGCTCAGCCTTCTTCACAGTCCAACTCTCACATCCATACATGACTACTGGAAAAACCATAGCCTTGACTAGAGGGACCTTAGTCGGCAAAGTAATGTCTCTGCTTTTGAATATGCTATCTAGGTTGGTCATAACTTTTCTTCCAAGGAGTAAGCGTCTTTTAATTTCATGGCTGCAATCACCATCTGCAGTGATTTTGGAGCCCCCCCAAAATAAAGTATGACACTGTTTCCACTGTTTCTCCATCTATTTCCCATGGAGTGATGGGACTGGATGCCATGATCTTATATTACCACATGTGAAATAGATGACCAGTCCAAGTTCAATGCATGAAACAGGACACTCAAAGACAGTGCACTGGGACAACCCAGAGAGATGGGATGCGGAGGGAGGTGGGAGGGGGGTTCAGGATGGGAAACACACATACACCTGTGGCTGATTCATATTAATGTATGGCAAAAACCACCACAATATTATAAAGTAATTAACCTCCAATTAAAATAAATAAATTAATTTTCTTAATTCCATTTCTGTAGGAGTTGAAAACAGAGTTAAGTTTAATCTTGATCTGGTTCCATGGGTCTTATAATAAATAACTTCATTTTGGGCTCTCTCTCTCTTTTTTTTTTTTTTTTTAAACAGATTGCCTATTCATAATTACTACAGTCTTTCTCATTTAACTCATTATTTAGCTATGTTCAGAATCATTATGCTTGTTTATTGCTTCAGTAGAATCAAGAATAAGATAGCATAGCAAATGTAGTAGAATTTTTTCTTCCACCAGACTCTTCTTTTATACCTCATGCTATTCTGGAAATAGACATTCTCCAAACTAAGAAGAATGAGGACAATTAGAAAACAAAAACAAAAACTTTTGAAGAAAAGCTAATCCCCAACCAAGCTAAAGAATTTTTAAGTTATCTTTAAATTTAATGGGGTACTGAATTGTAGCGGATAGAAAATGGATCTCAATGTTATTAGACATGCTTCACAATGCTTGTCCTTGACATTATTACAGAAAATAACAATGCAGAAATCTAAAGTACATTTATGATCAGCAAATAAAAATTGTTGCCAGAGATTGAAATGCCCCTAGGAGGACTGTTTGACCTTCTCTTATAACTGAAGCATATCAGTAAATAGCAAAGATAGACTAAGATAAACAGTATTGTGAATGAAAGTAAGGCATGTGAATTCAAATGTACCTCTTTCCAATGAAATCTGTACAATTGAATATTTAGATATGGTACAATTAAATGCATTTGTTGCTAACAAATAAACATTATTTCAGTAGGTTTCAAAATTATCTGATCATTTGTCTGTCACACAGTTTTGACAGCAGACTTTCTTTTACTCTAAAATAACATGTCTCCTGGCATTTTCCATTATTCCTGCATAGATATGACAATCAGGATAGCATAGACATGAAGAGCTTTATTATCATATGCTTTTGGAATTAGGTTTATATAGTATTTGTAGTTATAGCAACTATATATAAAATATTTCTCGTTATAGCAACTATCTCTGTGTGTGCATGCTAAGTTGCTTCCATCATGTCCAACTCTTTGCAATCCAAAGGACTGTAGCCCATCAGGCTCCTCTATCTGTGGAATTCTCTAGGCAAGAATGGGGAGTGACTTGTCATCCCTTCCTCCAGGGGATTTTCCCAACCCAGGGATCAAATCTGCATCTGTTATGTCTCCTGCATTGGCAGGCTGGTTCTTTACCACTAGCACCACCTGAGAATTCCAGCAATGATCTGTTGTTTTTGTTCAGTAGCTCAGCCATATCTGACTCTTTGTGACTCATGAACTGAAGCATGCCAGGCTTCCTTGTCCTTCACCATCTCCCAGAACTTGCTCAAACTTTTGCCCATCGAGTCAGTGGTGCCATCCAAACATCTCATCCTCTGTCATCCCCTTCTGCTCCTGCCTTCCATCTTTCCCAGCATCAGGGCCTTTTCTAATGAGTTGGCTCTTCAACTCCTATGGATGGCTTGATTTTCAATTATTTCATCATTAATATCTAAGTTCTTTTCCCTTTTAAAAGGCACAATAACACCAAATATATGGTAATATTTATTATAGAGTTAAGGGAGAAAGTAGGTTAGCTAGAGGAGGGCATCCAAATTAACTAATCAAATGAAGAACTAACAGTACCACCTAATATTTATTATTTATTATGTACCATCATTGCCTTAAGACATTTATTAATGATATCAAAGTTACAATTAGACTTACTATAATCAGAAATATAGGTATGTTAGGTTTACATATACAATGGATAATACACTTTTTATCTTTCAATTATAGATGAGGCAACTGAGACACTAAAGGTGTCACTAAAGGTGCCTAAAAAATTTACAGGTAAGAAAAAAGAAAGAGAATGCAAACGGGATGGGTACTCTGAGAAGACAACTGAAATGTAGGTTAATTCAATTTATCAAGATTCAAATAAAAAAGAAAAAGAGAGAGAGAGAGACTTGGCAAATGGTATAACCTAAGAAGCACCAGAGAGAATTAATTATATGGGAAGTGATATGAAGAGGAACTAAAAAGCCTCTTGATGAAAGTGAAACAGGAGATTAAAAAAGTTGGCTTAAAGCTCAACATTCAGAAAACGAAGATCATGGCATCTGGTCCCATCACTTCATGGGAAATAGATGGGGAAACAGTGTCAGACTTTATTTTTTGGGGCTCCAAAATCACTGCAGATGGTGACTGCAGCCATGAAATTAAAAGATGCTTACTCCTTGGAAGAAAAGTTATGACCAACCTAGATAGCATATTCAAAAGCAGAGATATTACTTTGCCGACTAAGGTCCCTCTAATCAAGACTATGGTTTTTCCTGTGGTCATGTATGGATGTGAGAGTTGGACTGTGAAGAAGGCTGAGTGCCAAAGAATTGATGCTTTTGAACTGTGGTGTTGGGGAAGACTCTTGAGAGTCACTTGGACTGAAAGGAGATCCAACCAGTCCATTCTGAAGGAGATCAGCCCTGGGATTTCTTTGGAAGGAATGATGCTAAAGCTGAAACTCCAGTACTTTGGCCACCTCATGCGAAGAGTTGACTCATTGGAAAAGACTCTGATGCTGGGAGAGATTGGGGGTAGGAGGAGAAGGGCACGACGGAGGATGAGATGGCTGGATGGCATCACGGACTCAATGGACGTGGGTCTGAGTGAACTCCAGGAGTTGGTGATGGACAGGGAGGCCTAGCGTGCTGCGATTCATGGGGTAGCAGAAAGTCGGACACAACTGAGCGACTGAACTGAACTGAACTGATATTAAACAAAACTACTTTATACAGTAGTAACATGATCAATGCTTTCAGCCTATAATGATTTATACAGTGTGTGAACTCCCAATAAGAAATAATGATCCAGCTCCTGATTTCATGTTATGACTTCAGAGACTAAGAATCACATGAAGAACAAAGATAACCAAAAGCATTGCTCTACTAAGTCTCCATAGCACGTTGTGAGCATAATAAACACATTTTTAAACTATGCAATAGAAGCAGGTAAGGAAAAAAAAATGCCTCTTCCATTTTCAATCTGCTCTTGGAGTAAGAACATTGAATTGGGAACATTACACATTTTATGAGCATGGAGTAAATCAGCCTATGACTGAAGCCAAGAAAAAAAAAAAACATTGAAGGGCATCATGCTTTGGTGGTTTTATGACAACATCCCAGCAGCTGATGGGTAACTTGAGCATATTTTGGCAAGATTTGATATTTCAGGACAGAAATGTTAAGATGAGTTATCTCAACAGACTACCTCAGGAGAATAATAAAATTAAGGATCTTCATGAACTAGCTGAGAAAACAATTCATGAGTACACAGGAGCGTATGGGACAACAACAACAAAAAATGATATTTCCATGATATAACCATAAAGAGAATTCTAAGCATATTATCTTCCTCATTAACGGATTAGTGATGGTTTGAAAAGATTTGCCTTTTTAGAGAAATGTGTCAGAAAAAAAAAAAAAGTACAATGTAAAAGTTGAAAGTTACAAAGGATTACTGTTAAGAAAACCAGACATCTCAAGCTAATAAATTTAGTTCTTTTCTATGTATGGGGATATTCAAAGGTCTGGGCTCATTGAAATCATTCCTTTGAAATGTACTTCAATTATCTAGGGCCAGTATCCTATTGTTTTCCATCACAAATGTCCTCAGGATGCACACTTAGGGGTTGCTGTAATGTAGTGGCTGCTGGGTTGGGAGCAGAAACACCCTTTGTATATAGACATAGCATGAAGAATTCTTATTCAACTTATGTTGTTATAGAAGTTAATATACTAATAAAGATATGATCATTTTAAAATGTATGGATTCACTGATATATGGGTATATTAGAATACAATTGGATCAGCCTGTTATTGAAAAATTGCAATTAACACTCCATTGAAATGTATTTAACCCATCTTCTTATAGATTCTGAATTTATTTTTACTCTGAGTTTACTTTTAGCAGTAGTACAATTTTATAAAGTTCATGTTTCATGTCAACTTTTAAAAACTAAACAACTTACATAGAGAAATATGTGCAAATTTTAAGTGTACAGCTCAATCACATTCATAAAATGATCAGTTCAGTTCTGTCACTCAGTCATATCCCACTCTTTGTGATCCCATGGACTACAGCACGCCAGGCTTCCACTCATCACCAACTCTTGGAGCTTGCTCATACTCATGTCCATCTCATCCTCTGTGATCCCCTTCTCCTCCTGCCTTCAATTTTTCCCAGCATCAGGGTCTTTTCCAATGGGTCAGTTCTTCACATCAGGTGGCCAAACTATTGGAGCTTCAGTTTCAGCATTAGTCCTTTGGAATGAATGTTCAGGACTGATTTCCTTTAAGATTGACTGATCTCCTTGCATTCCAAGGGACCCTCAAGAGTCTTCTACAACACTACAGTTCAAAAGCATCCATTCATAAGAGCTCAGTTTTCTTTATAATCCAACTCTCACATCCATACATTCCTAGTGGAAAGACCACATCTTTGACTAGATGGATGTTTGTCAGCAAAGTAATGTCTCTGCTTTTTAATATGCTGTCTAAGTTGGTTATAACTTTTCTTCAAAGGGGCAAGTGTCTTTTAATTTCATGGCTGCAGTTACAATCTGCAGTGGTTTTGAAGCCCAAATAAAGTCTGTCACTGTTTCCATTGTTTCCCCATCTATTTGCCATGAAGTGATGGGACCAGATGCCATGATCGTAGTTTTCTGAATGTTGAGAGTTTTTTTTTTTAATATAAATGTATTTATTTTAATTGGAATGTTGAGTTTTAAGCCAACTTTTTCACTCTCCTCTTTCACTTTCATCAAGAGGCTCTTTAGTTCTTCATTTTCTACCCTAAGGGTGGTGTCATCTGTGTATCTGGGGCTATTGCTATTTCTCCTGGCAATCTTGATTTCAGCTTCTCCTTCATCCAGCCTGGCATTTCATATGATGTACTCTGCATAGAAATAAAATAATCAGGGTGACAACATACAGCCTTGACGTACTCTTTTTCCAATTTGGAACCAGTCTGTTGTTCCATTTCCAGTTCTAACTGTTACTTCTTGATCTGCATACAGATTCCTCAGGAGGCAGGTAAGATGATCTGGTATTCACATCTCGTTAAGAATTTTCTGCAATTTGTTGTGATCCACACAGCCAAAGGTTTGGCATAGTCAATAAAGGAGAAGTACATGTTTTCCTGGAATTCTCCTGCTTTTTCTATGGTCCAACAGATGTTGGAAATTTGACCTCTGATTCCTCTGCCTTTTCTAATTCCAGTTTGAACATCTGAAAGGTCAAGGTTCATGTACTGTTGAAGCCTGGCTTGGAGAATTTTGAGCATTACTTTGCTGGTGTGAAAGAAAAGTGAAAGTGAAGTCTCTCAGTCCTGTTAGACTCTTTGCAACCCCATGAACTGTACCTGCCAGGCTCCTCCATCCATGGGATTTCCAGGCAAGATTACTGGAGTGGGTTGCCATTTCCTTCTCCAGGGGATCTTCCCGACTCAGGGATCAAACCCAGGTCTTCATTTTTGGCAGACTATTTACTGTCTGAGCCACAAGGGGGCTTCCCTTGCTAGTGTTTGCTGCTGCTACTGCTAAGTCGCTTCAGTCGTGTCTGACTCTTTGCAGTCCCATAGATGGCAGCCCATCAGGCTCCCCTGTCCCTGGCGTTCTCCAGGAAAGAATGCTGTAGTGGGTTGCCATTTCTTTCTCCAATGTATGTATGCATGCTAAGTTGCTTCAGCCATGTCTGACTCTGTGTGACCCTATGGACAGCAGCCCACCAGGATCCTCTGTCCACAGGATTCTTTAGGCAAGAATAATGGAATGGGTTGTCATTTCTTTATCCCTACTAGCATGTGAAATGAGTTCAATTGAGTGGTAGTTTGAACATTGTTTGGCATTGCCTTTCTTTGGGATTGGAATGAAAACTTATCTTTTCCAGTCCTGTGGCCACTGCTGAGTTTTCCACATTTACTGGAATATTGACTGCAGCATTTTAACAGCATCATCTTTTAGGATTTGAAATAGCTTAACTGGAATTCCATCACCTCCTCTATCTTTGTTCATAGTCATGCTTCCTAAGGCCCATTTGACTTCACATTTCTAGGATGTTATGACTCTAGGTGAGTGATCACAAAATGATCAAATCTAGGTAAATATCATACAGGTTAAGAAACAAAAGTATTAGAATCCTAAATGCACTGTATTACTCACAAGAGCAACCATCATCTTGACTTCCAATAGACTGAATTAGTTTTGTAATTTTTTTTTTACTTTTATGATAAATAAAAATAGTTTGTATTTATATAAAAAGTATTAGTCAGTATATACTCATTTATATCTAAATTCTTTCACAGAATACAATGCTTGTAAAACTTATTAAATATGTTTATTTGATTTTTTAAATTCCTCATCTAATTGCCATATGGCATGACATTGAATGCATAAGCCATAGTTTATTATTCCTTGTAAGTGCTGATGAAATAAAGTTTTTTAAATAAGTACAATAATAAGATAAGAATTATTTATTACAGCATTTAAGATTAGAATTTATAAAATGTAGTTTAATCAATTAAGATTTCATAATTTCAGGTGGAAAGAAAGACTGGTATAAAAAATTATTATCTATTTACTGAGAATTTATATTTTGCCACTATGTGACTTTATACACTATCCTTTAATTCAATCCTTGAGCTAATGGGAGAACAGGCATTATTATAAGATGCTTTTTTTTCCCAATTATATAACTATGCCTTGATAATTTTACTACATATTCATATAAAGTAAGTGGTAGTTCACTGGAAGGACTCATGTTGAAGCTGAAACTCCAATACTTTGGCACCTGATGTGAAGAGCTGACTCAGTGGAAAAGAACCTGATGCTGGGAGAGATTGAGGACAGGTGGAGAAGGGGACGACAGAGGATGAAATCATTGGATGGCATCACCGAATCAATGGACATGGGTTTGGACGGATGATGGACAGGGAGGACTGGCATGCTGCGGTTCATGGGGTCACAAAGAGTCAGACACTACTGAGTGACTGAACTGAACTGAACTGAATAAATTGAAAAGAACAGACACTTTGATATCCATTTGTTTTCATAAAGTATTTCAGCATAGGCACAATTACATCCGAATCAGTTTATATCAAATCCTATATGATGGACTAATTCTTTCCCAGTGACCGCCTCGGAATTGACTGTGGTAACACCGTCTTTGAGCCCTGACGGTAAAGCTTCTGCCTACAATGTGGGAGACCTGGATTCGATCCCTGGGTGGGGAAGATCCTCTGGAGAAGAAAATGGGACCCCTCTCCAGTACTCTGGCCTGGAGAATCCAATGGGTGGAGGAGCCTGGTAAGCTCCATCCATGGGGTCGCAAAGAGTCAGACATGACTGAATGACTTCACCTTCACTTTCAGACCTCTTGAGAAGCCTCAGCCAAATCTAAATCCACTGTTAAGTGGCTTGTCATTGGGGTTTAAGTAAACTACTCCACAGCATTGCTGCCTTGGCAGGAAGGCAGACATTTGCATAGCCAAGCAGCCTGAAGAGGCCTTGAACAGACACCACCCCTCCTGCCAACACATGCCCTAGGAAACCCTCACAGGTAAATATAAGCTCCTGATATGATGCCCCTAAAAGCCCTTGGGATAAATGCTCTTCCTTGCCTCCCAGGGTCTTCCACCTATGTGCCTATAAGATAAGGAATTTACCAAAATCCCACTCTTTTTGGTCTGATTTGACCATGTTAGCCTTAGCCAGGAAACTCAGAACACTGCCCCACCAACTCTTACAAAGGCATGTACTCATGTCCTGCTATGCCATCTGTCTTTACCCTGTCTTGACTACTCCACTTGGCTCTTCCAGGTTTGTCTTGTATTACCTCAAGGACCTGCTTCTCTGTTGAAGTCTGTTGTCCCTTGAAGTCTTTTGTTGAACAATGACTCACCACTGGATATTCTGTGGCTCTACTTAACAAATGTTAATTTAGCAAAATCACAACACTTGTGAATTTTTTTTTTAAATTTTCTATGCCCTGTTATACTGCCCAATTTAATACCTTATATTTTCCCTAATACTTCCCTTATATTTTCTGATATTTTTACAATTTTATTGGAAATAGAAATCTTTGATAAAAACATACAGTCTGAATTAAAGCAAGGTGTATGCAAAGGATAAACATTGGGTTGACCCAAAGGTTTGTTCATTCCCCACCTCACCCCCAAACCCTGTAAATGAGCTTCCTTGGTGGCTCAGATGGTAAAGAATCTACCTGCTAATGCAGGAGACCTGGGTTTGATACCAGGGTCAGGAAGATGCCCTGGAAAATATAGTGGCTTCCCACCCTGGTATTCTTACTTGGAAAGTTCCATGGACAGAGAAGCCTAGTGAGCTACAATTTGTTGGGTTCCAAAAAGTTGTATATGACTTAGCAATTACTACTACTACTAAGATGGCTCTAGTAGCACTTAATTGTCTTCAACTTCACTCAAAACAATTTTGTTATTTTTATAACTGCTATATAAGGGTACATGAAAAAAAAAAACTTACTCATCAATTTACACAATATTGATTAATTTTGGTGTAACCATTTTAATATTGAAAAGGAAGAAAAACATGTTTGGTATACTATGCTTTATTATTTCAAGAAAGGTAAAAACATAATTGAAACACAGGAAAAGATTGATGCAGTGTATGGAGAAGGTTCTGTGACTGATTGAACTTGTCAAAAGTGGTTTGCAAAATTTCCTGCTGGAGATTTCTCCTTGGATGATGCTTCACAGTCTGGTAGACCAGTTGAAGCTGAGAGCAATCAGAGACATTAATTGAGGACAATTGATGCTATACCATGTGAGAGATAGTCAACACACTCAAAATATCCAAATCAAGTATTTAAAATTATTTGTACCAGCTTGGTTATGTCAATCACTTTAATATTCAGGTTCCATATATGTAAAGCAAAAAATATTTACCATATTTCCACATGAAATTCTCTACTTAAATGTAACAAAAATATTTCATTCTTAAAACAAATTATAATAAGTGATAAAAATGGATACTGTACAATAATATGGAACAGAAGAGGTTGTAGGATAAGCCAAAGGAACCACCACCAAGTACACCAAAGGCTGGTCTTCATCCAAAGAAGGTGATGCTGTGTACATAGTGGGATTGCAAGGTGTCTTTTTTTATGAGGTCTTTCCAGAAAATCAAATAATTAATTTTAATAAGTATTGCCTCCAAGTAGACCAACAGAAAACAGCTATTCAACAAAAAAAGTCTGAAATAAATGAACAGAAAGTGCTTGATCTTCCACTGGGATAAGGCAAGACTGTCTGCTTCTTTGATGACCAGCCAAAAAATGTTACAGCTTGGCTAGGGTGTTCTGAGTCATCTGCTATATTCACCAGACATTGCACCTTCATATTTCCTTTTTTTTATTTTTGTTTTTGGTATTTATAAACTTGCTTTAATGGGGGAAAATATTCCCTGAGAGAATGTAAAAGACACCTGGAACAGTTCTTTGCTCAAAAAGATTAAATGATTTGGGGTGACTGAATTATGAGGTTACCTGAAAATGGCAGAAGGTAATGTAACAAAATGATGAAGACATTGTTCAATAAAGTTCTTGATGAAAATGAAAAATGCATCTTTTATTTTTGCTTAAAACCCAAAGGAACGTTTTTGTCAACCCAATAAATACATCTTTTGCATCTCTTAAATTTTTTTTTAAGTTTAATCCACTCTCATTAGTAGCATCAAAATAAATTATAATTTTTAGCAAACAAAATAAGTCATATTTCATTATTTTCAGTGTTTATATACATGTTATCACTTTATTTATATTTAAGAATATTAAATGTCTAATAAATTTGTAATTTTTAAATATCACTATAGGTTAAAATATTTGGAATTAATAAATTTTGAATTGATTTTTTTTTGTTAAGTATCAGTACTTTTGTTAGGTGTTACATATATTAACTACTTTACTGTTCACATCAGCCCATGAGATAGAATCTATCATTTTCCTATTTTAAGATGGTAAATCTTGACCCAGACAGGTTAAAACTTGGCCAAGAACTCTGAACTTGCAAGGGATCAAGTCAGAATGTGAGCAAACCAAATATGTATGCATAATGCTCTCATAAATAGTGTATTAATGTGTTAATGTTATCAAAGAATTTTACACATTTTGATATATTTTGGAGTGTGAATAAAAACATATTTGATCTGCTTCCATTTAGTAGATCTTATCTATGGAATACTATCTTTTTAGGATAAGGACCACTTCACTGTTATCACATTTAATTATTTTTTAAACCAATATTGCTTGCTATCTGATATTTGATGGAATCTTGTTTAGAAAGATCCAGGATGTAACTGAAAAATTAAGATAGTAAATAACAAATTACATTTGCAAAGAGGAGAAATTTATTATTGTTCTTTCTCAGATATTTGGTTTGCATTTAAAAATTCTACAAATCCCACTCTTCTTCCTCTGCAAGAATTGTACATGCTGTTGTTCAGTTATTAAGTCATGTCTGGCTGTTTATGACCCCATGGTCTGCAGTATGCCAGGATATCTGCTGGCATATAGCCATCTCCCTGAGTTTGCTGTCCTCTGCTATCTCCCAGACTTTGCTCTCATCCCGTCCATTGAGTCAGTGATGATATCTATATATCTCATACTCTGCTGCCCCTTTCTCCATTTGCCTTCAATCTTTTCCAGCATCAGAGTCTTTACCAATGAGTTGGCTCTTTGTATCAGGTGGCCAAAATATTGGAGCTTCACCAACAGTCTTTCCAATGAATATTCAGGGTTGATTTCATTTCAGATTGACTGATTTGATCTCCTTGCAGTCCAAGCGATTCTCAAGCTGCTGCTGCTGCTGCTGCTGCTAAGTCACTTCAGTCGTGTCTGACTCTGTGCAACCCCATAGATGGTAGCGCACTCTGGGATTCTCCAGGCAAGAACAATGGAGTGGGTTGCCATTTCCTTCTCCAATGCATGCAAGTGAAAAGCGAAGTCGTGCCCGACTCTTCACGACCCATGGACTGCAGCATACCAGGCTCCTTTGTCCATGGGATTTTCCAGGCAGGAGTAATGGAGTGGGTTGCCATTGCCTTCTACTCATTTTTATCACCACAGTTCAAAAGCATCAGTTATTCAGAGTTTAGCCTTCTTTATGATATAGGTATCTCATCCATCCATGACTAGTGGAAAAACCAACACTTTGAAAATACTGACCTTTTTCAACAAAATGATGTCACTTCTTTTTCAATACACTGCCTCAGTTCAGTTCAGCTACTCAGTCGTGTCCCATTCTTTCTGACCCCATGGACTGCAGCACGCCAGTCTTCCCTGTCCATTACCAACTCCTGGAACTTGTGCAAACCCATGTCTGTCAAGTCACTGATGCCATCCACTCATCTCATCCTCTGTCATCCCCTTCTCCTCCTGCCTTCAATCTTTCCCAGCATCAGGTTCTTTTCTCATGAGTCAGTTCTTCGATTCAGGTGGCTAAATTATTGCAACTTCAACATCGGTACTTCCAATGAGTATTCAGGACTGATTTCCTTTAGATTTGACTGGTTTGCTCTCTTTGTAGCCCAAGAGACTCTCAAGAGCCTTCTCCAACACTACAGTTCAAAAGCATCCATTTGTCAGCGCTCAGCTTTCTTTATTATCTGACTCTCACATCCATATGTGACTAGTAAAAAACCCCATAGATTTGACTAGATGGACCTCTATCAGCAAAATAATGTCTCTGATTTTTAACATGCTGTCTAGGTTGATCATAGCTTTTCTTCCATGGAACAAGTGTCTTCTAATTTCATGGCTGAAGTCACCATTTACAGTGATTTTTGAGCCCCCAAACTAAAGTCTGCCACTGTTTCCATTGTTTTCCTATCTATTTGCCATGAAGTGATGGCACTGGATGCCATGATCTTCATTTTTTGGATGTTGACATTTAAGCCAACTTTTTCAGTCTTTTACTTTCAAGAGGCTCTTCAGTTCTTCACTTCTGCCATAAAGATGGCATCATCTGTATATCTGAGGTTATTGATATTTCTCCTGGCAATCTTGATTCCAGCTTGTCCTTCATCCAGCCTGGCATTTTGCATGATGTAATCTGTGTATAAGTTAAATAAGCAGAGTTACAATATACACCCTTGACATACTCCTTTCTCAATTTGGAATCAGTCTGCTCTTTTATGTCCAGTTCTAACTGTTGCTTCTTGACCTGCATACAGATTTCTCAGGAGGCAGGTAAGATAGTCTGGTATACACATCTCTTTAAGAATTTTCCAGTTTGTTGTGATCCAAACAGCCAAAGTCTTTGGAATAGTCAAAAAGGGAGAAGTATGTCTTTCTGGAACTCTCTTGCTTTTTCTATGATCCAGCAGATGTTGGCAATTTTATCTCTGGTTTCTGGTTCATATATTATTGAACCCTGACTTGGATAATTTTGAGTATTACTTTGCTAGTGTGTGAGATGAGTGCAACTGAGTAGTAGTTTGAACATTCTTTGGCATTGAGTTTCTTTGGGATTGGAATGAAAACCGACCTTTTCCAGTGCTGTGGCCACTGCTGAATTTTTCAAATTTGCTAGAATATTGAGTACAGCACTTTCACAGCGTCATCCTTTAGGATTTAAAACAGCTCAACTGGAATTCCATCACATCCACTAGCTTTGTTAGTAGTGATGCTTACTAAGGCTCACTTGACTTCACATTCCGGGATATCTGTCTCTAAATGAGTGATCACACCATTGTGATTATCTGGATCAATAAGATATTTTTTGTATAGTTATTCTATGTATCCTTGCCACCGCTTGTCAATATCTTTTGCTTCTGTTAGGTCCATACAATTTCTGTCCTTTATTGTGCTCATCTTTGCATGAAATATTCCCTTGATATCTGTAATCTTCTTGAAGAGATCTCTAGTCTTTCCCATTCTATTGCTTTCCTCTATTTCTTTGCATTGATCACTGAGGAAGGCTTTCTTATCTCTCCTTGCTATTCTTTGAAACTCTTCACTCAGATGGGTATATCTTTCCTTTTCTCCTTTGCCTTAATTTCTCTTCTTTTCTCAGCTCTTTGTAAGGTCTCTTCAGACAACCATTTTGCCTTTTTGAATTTTGTTTTTGGGGGGATCATCTTGATCACTGACTCCTGTGCAATGTCACAAACTTTCATCCATAGTTCTTCAGGCACTGTCTGGGTTTGTCATAACTTTTCTTCCAAGTATGAAGTATCTTTTAATTTCATGGCTGTAGTTCCCCTCCGCAGTGATTTTGGAGCCCAAGAAAATAAAATCTGTCTCTGTTTCCACTTTTCCCCCTTCTATTTCCCATGAAGTTATTTGACCAGATGGAGTGATTTTGGTTTTCTGAATGTTGAGTTTTAAGCAAGCCTTTTTGTCTCCTCTTTCACCCTCATCAAGAGGTTCTTGTTTACTTTCTGCCATTAGAGTAATATCATCTGAGGTTATTGATATTTCTCCTGGAAAACTTGATTCAAGCTTGTGATACATCCAGCCTGGCTTTTCACATGATGTACTCTGTATGTAAGTTAAATAAGCAGGGAATATTAAATACAACCTTGAAGTTCTCCTTTCCAAATTTTGAATCAGCTTGTTATTTCATGTCAGATTTTAATTGTTTTTTCTTGACCCACATATGGGTTTCTCAGGGACAGATAAGGAAATTTTGTTGTTATTTTTTGATATTTGTTTTGGGTTTACTGTACAAATTCCACTCTTTCTCTCTCAAGAATTTTATATACAGGATATTAAATCTGTAAGTTAAATTATATATATATATATTTCACTATTTTGTCATATACAAATATGGAAAATATTTTGTCAGTCTCTGCATGGAGACTAGTCAATTTCTAAACAAGAGAAGGGACCATTGCTCCACAAATGGATCATAATTCATACCTACCTATCTGGTTAAAGAATGTAGAAAGAAAAATTGAAGGCAAATGTAAAGTCTTTAAAGTCTTTTGTTCTTTTTCTTATTATATTATACCAGTCAGCCTCTGCTCGTTGTCTGTATCCTGACATGTAAGAGCCTAAAACTCTGTTCTGGGATTCTCAATTGACTATTCATGATTTTATGATATTCAATTATGTATCATAACTGAGCTCTTGATGGGAGATCACCTTATGAAATTTTATGTTTACCAACAAGTTTCTATGCATTTGTGTTAATTTCCTAAGGCTGCTATAAAAAGTACCACAGCTGAGGTGACTTAAAACAACAGGATTATATTGTCTCACAGTTATGGACTGCAGAAGTCTGAAATAAAAATGTTGGCAGGGTTGGTGACTACACAGGGGCTCAGATAGAGAATCTGTTCAGACCTTTTCCTTAGACTCTGACAGTTGTTGGCAATCCTTAATGTTCCTTGACCTGTGGCCACATAACTCTAATCTCCTCCTTTATTATCATGTCTCATCCTCCTCCTTTATCTTTGCTTTTTTTCTGTTCTTATAAGGACATTAGTATGTTGGATTTGGGTTCACCCTATCACAGAATGAAAGTGAAAGTGTGTTAATAGCTCAGGAGGTCTAAGCCTCTGTGACCCCATAGACTATAGCCCACCAGGCTCCTCGGTACATGGAATTCTCCAGGCAAGAGTCCTGGAGTGGGTAGCCATTCCCTTCTCCAGAAGATCTTCCCAACCCAGGGATTAAACCCAGGTCTTCTGCATTGCTGGTGGATTCATTGCTATCTGAGCCACCAGGGAAGCCCTGTCCCAGAATGACCTCACTGCAATAGAATTACATTAATGAAAGGTCCTGTTTTTAAATAGGATCACATTGACGTGACACAATTCAACCATTAGTCCAAAAACCATGCCTTTCCTGATGCAAAATACATTCAACCCATCCCAGTATCACCCAAGTCTTAACACATTACAGCATAAAACTACAAAATTCATATTCACATAATTAACTCAAAATATCCTGAATATCATCTTCAACATCATCTAAATAAGATATGGGTTCTAGTTCCAGTTTTCTAAGGAATCTCCACACTGTTCTCCATATACCCAGCACACTGAGGAAACCAGAACTGATTGAAAGAGACATGTGTACCCCAATATTTATCACAGCACTGTTTACAATAGCCAGGACATGGAAGTAACTTAGATGTCTATCGGCAGATCAATGGATAAGAAAACTGTGATACATATACACAATAGAATATTACTCAGCTATTAAAAAGAATGCATTTAAATCAGTTCTAATGAGGTGGATGAAATGGGAACCTATTATACAGAGTGAAGTAAGTCAGAAAGAAAAACACCTATATAGTATATTAACACATACATATGGAATTTAGAAAGATGATGATGATGACCCTAAGTGTGAGATAGCAAAAGAGACATAGATGTAAAGAACAGACTTTTGGATTCTAAGGGAGAAGGTGAGGGTGAGATGATTTGAGAGAAAGCATTGAAACATGTATATTACTATATGTGAAACAGATTGCCAGTCCAGGTTCAATGCATGAGACATGGTGCTCAGGGCCGGTTCCCCAGGATGACCCTGAGGGATGGGGTGGGGAGGGAAGTGAGAGGGGTTCAGGATGGGGAACACATGTACACCCATTAACTGGTTTATGTCAATGTATGGCAAAAACCACTACAATATTGTAATTAGCCTCCAATTAAAATAAATAAATTAAAAACATAAGATATGGGTGAGACTGAGTATTTTCCAACTAAGACAAATTTCTCTGCATCTGTGAACCTGTGAAACTTAGAAAATAAGTAATTTGCTTCTCAAATACAATATTGTCTAGGCAAACATTAGGCATTCCATTCCGTAATGGAGAAGTTAAAAGGGAAAAAAGAGTACAACTGATTACCAATACAAATTAAGTTGAAATTCAGAATTCAGCAGGGAAAAGTGTTAGATCTTAAGTCCTGAGACAAAGCTAGGTGACTTTATGTTCCGTGCTATGGCCAGAATGGGGAACAGCCTCAATTCTTCAGCCCTTGGTGATGTGACTTTGTCATTGGTAACAATGGTGACCCTGTTGGTTTCTGAACCTCTCTCAAAGTCATCCTTTCGTTTTCTTGAAGGATACCACACGTTTACAGCTGAATATAGTCAGTCTTTCATAGTCACAGTTCATTAGCAGGTTCATCCACTTGTGGAACAAAATATATTTTAAAAACATTCCAGAAATTTCCAAAAGCAAAACTTGAATTTGTTGCATATGGCAACTAGCTATTTGTACTTGAGTATCAAAGTGGATTAAATTATAATGTGAACATTAAAATTGGACTGACATGAGTAACAAACAGATAAACTAGAAATTCCCCAGTGACATTTTTACTTTACATAATAAAACATGTTAAATATAAAAAATACTTCCCATAATTACATGAAAACTAACACTATGTACTATATGTTTAATGAAGTAGCAAAATATCAAGACCTTCTTATGGCCAGGTAACTACTGTAGAGAGTACAGTACAAAATCATCATAATAATTAAGAAAAATTGCATAGCAATCACTGGGAATATATGAAGAAATGGTGAGAATATATCTGCTTGATAACAGACACCTATATTGGGTGAGAAAAATTTCTTAAGAAGAAGATGTTGTAACCAGCACCCAAGATGCCCCACAATGAGCCTTGCTTCCTGATTATCATAGCTTCTTGTCTCCCACATCATTCCAAGGTGTGTCTGAGGGTTCCCAGTGGAAGTGAGGTATGTTACACATGAAGAAACTGAGGTATGGGGAGGTTGAATGTGTTACCTACAATCTACACATTGATTGGAGAAAAGATATGATGATCTTTCTCCAGAAACTAAGCTCTAAACCACTATGATATCATCTGAAAACAAAAGCATTCATATTTTGTACAATGCTGAATATAAGAGAAAGACCAATTTCACTAGTTTATTAAACTGAACCATATCACGATTGTTAAAAAGCTTTTGCTTTGGTCATTGCAACTATCTAGCTGTTAAATTTCACTGTACCCATATCTCTGAAAATGAATATCTCAGAAAATGTACATATATCTCAGAAAAATTAATTTTAAACTTGAATAGAACAATTTTCTTATTGGCTTCTTTTAATATGGTCCATTAATGATAAACTGTTAAATTAACTTTTTGATAAATTATAAAAATTGTTAGTATGTTTGTGTTTAGGAACAATTCAGAATAAATACAGATAATTAAGTCTTAACAGATTGGTACTATTCACAGACTAGCTCACACAGTCTACCATTTCATTCAAAATCATGCTGGCCATCATAATCGCCTTCAAATTTGAGTTGCTACAGTAATGGTTATATTAAAAATGTCACTATTGCATTGGAAAAGTAGAGACAAATTTATTAACTGGAAAATGTCAACAATGAAAAACTGTTGGTATGAATATTGGGAGAACAGGAATGTAAAAATTATTTTCAAGAAATCCCGTGTAGGTAATGAAAGCCATAATACAAAGATGGAAGCAGAGTGCTAATCTTCAGAAAATAATTTACATAAGCTCTGATAATATTTGTAAGTTGTTGAAGTATTTAACGTTTGTAGTAAATCAGTTTTAAAAAAATATGAATCAAATTTTGTATGAAGCAGTATCACAGAATAAGTAAATGGAAATAGTGTGTCTTGATGGCTTGAGTTTATATGAATGCATGCATTAAAGTACAATTTCATACAGATCTATTGTGAAACTAATTACTGTTACTACAGAACTAAAGCTATCTTAGAATAAAGATGTATCTTTATTACATTGTTACATTTTGGCCCAAAGGTCATGTCATAAATTAAAGCTGAAATTAGTTCAGCAGGGTCCCATTACTTTTTCTTAGCATGAAACTTTAATAATATGACTTAGATTGACCTTCTTCCTCTATTGTTTCAAGATATCTTGTTAATATTCCTCCTTGGTATTATCTTTTTCTCATCAGCATATACATTTTTCCCTCAAACTATGCATTTTAGCTTCAATTGCACCTTATTCAGCTTGCCATCTGTTAAACATTTGGATTTCAGCTGCAAATGCTGGCATAACTATTCTGTAGGGAAATTTTGCCAAATGACCATTCTTTCTCCAGTCATTCCTAAGACCACTGTCATGTGCAGGTGCTCCTATTTTTTAGAAAATAAGTTTACTATATTTAGAAAATAATGCTTTCAATAAACAAGATGATGATTAAAAATATTTACGAAATCATTCCATGTACAAATTATGTGTTGAAACTAATATAATTGCTCTTTTTGTCTGTTCTAACTGAAATCAGAAATACAATATTCAGAAAAACAATACAAATCAAATTGCCTAAAACATCAGTTTTGGCAAGACAGCTAGTAATTTTCATGCATAAAATGTTTGTCTTCATTTTCTGCTGTTAAAAAAAAATACATAAGATTTTTTTCTCTTTCCCAATTATACCTTTTAATGAGGGGCTTTCCAGGTGGTCCTAGCAGTAAAGAACATGCCTGCCAATGCAGGAAATGTAAGAGATGCAGGTTCAATCCCTGTGTAAGGAAGATTTCCTGGAGGAAGGCATGGCAGCCCACTCCAGTATTCTTGCCTGGAGAATCTCACAGATCGAGGAGCATGGTGAGTTATAGTCTATAGGGTCACAAAGAGTCACGACTGAAGTGACATATCACACATATTTTAGTGCAGGTGAAAAAAAAAATGTACATTGAGTTATTGAAGAAATACCTACCACTTATGACTATTTGATTAATATAAATGTCTTTTAAAATACAATTATATTTACTGCTACAAAAAGTGAGTATATTTTAGTGGAGGTGGTAAAATATACATTCTAGCTAGTATTTGAAAAAATGCTTACTATTTATGATTATCTGATTAATAGAAATGTCTTTTAAAATACAGTTATGTAGTTTGTTTTGATTTATTTCAGAAAATAATCTGGAGCTCCGTTTACTGCTACAAAAAGTGAAATTTATAATTAAATAGAAGTCAGTCACTATTCAGAATCATAAAAACCCCTCTGAGTCATTCACAATAATTTTTGTTCATATTTGATAAATGTTAAAATAATTTAACCAGGGCAGTTTTTTTTTTTTTAATTTTTATTTTTACTTTATTTTAATTTACAATACTGTATTGGTTTTGCCATACATTGACATGAATCCACCACCGGTGTACATGCGTTCCCAAACATGAACCCCCCCTCCCACCTCCCACCCCGTAACATCCCTCTGTGTCATCCCCGTGCACCAGCCCCAAGCATCCTGTATCCTGCATCAAACATAGACTGGCGATTCGTTTCTTACATGATAGTATACATGTTTCAATGCCATTCTCCCAGATCATTCCACCCTCTCCCTCTCCCTCAGAGTCCAAACGTCCACTCTACACATCTGTGTCTCTTTTGCTGTCTCACATACAGGGCCATCATCGCCATCTGTCTAAATCCCATATATATGTGTTAGTATACTGTATTGGTGTTTTTCTTTCTGGCTTACTTCACTCTGTATAATCAGCTCCAGTTTCATCCATCTCATTAGAACTGATTCAAATGTATTCTTTTTAATGGCTGAGTAATACTCCATTGTGTATATGTACCACAGCTTTCTTAGTATATGTATTCTATTTTCATTCCATATTGTTATTTAATAATCCAAATCTAAAGTGAAGGTGAAAGTCTTTCTGCTGTGTCCGACTCTTTGTGACCCAATGAAGGGTAAGAGTCCATGGAATTCTCCAGTTCAGAATACTGAAGTAGGTGGCCATTCCCTTCTCCAGGGGAGATCTCCCAAACCCAAGAATCAAATCCAGGTCTCCCACGTTGCAGGTAGATCCTCTACCAGCTGAGCTACCAGGGAGTTTTGTTGTGAAAATTTCAATTTATATGCCACTCTTTTCTAAACATGTAAGTCTGCATATAATTAGTTTACTAAATTTTATTTAAAAACTCCCTAATAGATTTAATAAATCCAAAGTGTGTAGTAGAATTTATGGAACTAATTTTTCTTTATATCAGTAGCCTAAAATATAACTGCTGCTTCTGCTTTTTGTTCCTGTCTGTTCTGTGTTATACTATTAGCCATCAATATGGTGTTCATGGAGAAAAAGCACTAGGTCGGAGGTGAATTCTATCAACCTAAGAAGTCAAAAAAATTATGAAAATAGATTTTATATAAATTTTAAATAATAGACTCTAATTTTAAATGGAAATAGATCTTTCTAGGCAACAGCATGCTGTCACACAGAGATGATAAATAATTGAGAATTTGTTTTATCATTGTCCTAAGTATGCTTCATCCACTAAGAGAAAACTTGATTACAACACAATTAGTACTGAAGCATTCTGAGTGGAAAATGTACACTGTACAAAAAATATCTTTTCTTTTTCTCCAGAAAAATAAAATTTCTCATGACACATTTGAATAACATTTACTGTTCTTCTGAAACCCAGTGGAAATCAATAGTTGTGTTAAACAGGAAATCAGTTGAGTAAAATGAGTCCTTAACTGATAAAAATATGAATTAAACAGTTATGGAAGTGATGGACTTAGCTATTAAATGCTGACAAGAACATCATTTAAAAACTGGAAGTTAAAAGTAGATTTTCAAATCTATGAAACTAAGAATATTAGAGCCAATAAAAATTGGAATGAATTAGAAAGAAGAAATAGTTTAGAGATGAAACTGAACACCTGTGAATTTGGGATCATTTTGTAAACATATTTACATGATACTGAACTCACATCCATAAAATTGATAAGAATATGTGAAATGAAACGTGCTTTTCCCACAATCAGAATGTCTGCTGACCACACGGTTTCATGTATGTTTATAAATCAAAGAATGAGTTTTGGGCTATGGACAAGAGACTAGGTACATTTACTCTACTCTTCATCAGGTGTAAAATTAAAAGGCAAACACACACAGAACTGAAAACTATGAGCAGATATCTGTCAGGCAGGATTTTTTTTTCATTGTTCTTTCAACATACTATATAATAATAAATCTACATGGAATTTATTTAAATACTGGAAGTGTAGAAACATTTATTTTCTAACTAAAATAATTTATCAATGCAAAAACACAAAATTTAAAAAGATTATAAGAAATATTAATTTTTGGTTTAGATCAATAATAGAGTAATCAAAATGTCTGTGTTTATCACTGTATACAACACTTACAATGCAAACTTTGAGTTAGAAGAGCCAAATGGTACTAATGAAAATAGAACACATATTTTCTGAGGAAAAAGCATGACAAAGTATCACTAACAAGAGTTTAAATATCAGAAACATAACTATTCACTTTTGATAATTTGTCTGATTGCCCATAAAAATATTGTGCAGATACAATGCTTTAAAATATTAATCACAGGATTAGCTTTGATGAAAATCTTTATATATTGAAATATTTGGTCTTGGAAGTTCAAGCTACTTTATTTATACACTGTCCATAAATATATATATATGTATAGTGCTAGTTATTCCAAGAAACTAACAACATCAAGTGTATTAACTTCTTTCGAAGAAAAAGTATTATTTCTATATATAAAACAGATTATTATATAGCTATTTGGGAGCTTACTCTTTTATAGGGCTTCATCTTGGCATTAATTTCAGTAATTATTTAGACAATGATATAAAAGAATGAAACTGCACACATTTAAAAGAAAAAAAGAAAACAAGCCTATAAACTTAAGAATACAAAAAAATACCTTTACCAAAAAGCAATTCATTAATTTTTATACATAGATACATTTTCTAAAGAAATATATGTATGTGAATGTAAAGGCAAATAATTGTGCAGTATATTAGAAACCGATCCATATCTGAACATCAATTTCAACTTTTCATATGTCCATATATATGTATATTCTTACATGTGCATGTGTGCATGCTCAGTTGCTTCAGTCATGTCCCACTTTTTGTGACCCTAAGACTAGTCCACCAGGCTCCTCTGTCCATGAGATTCTCCAGGAAAGAATATTGGAGTGGGTTGCTATGCCCTCCTCCAAGGGATCTTCCTAACCCAGGAATCAAACTCAAATCTTCTGTTTCTCCAGCACTGCAGGGAGATTCTTTACCACTGAGCCACCTGAGAAGCTCTGTGTACAAATATATGTTCATCTATCTATCTATCTATCTATCTATCTATGAAAACAGATATTGAAACTCTTTATATGATTTTATTTATATATAAATATGATTTTAATTACATAATATTATATATATTATATATAATATATATGTATGTGTGTGTGTGTCTGTGTGTGTGTGTGTGTATGTATATGTAGGCATAACCTTCCCAGGGGGCACTAGTGGTAAAGAACCTGCCTGCCAATGCAGGAGACATAAGAGATGTAGGTTCTGTCCCTTGGTCAGGAAGATCCCCTGGAGAAGGGCATGGCAAGCCACTCCAGTATTCTTGCCTAGAGAATCTCATGGACAGAGGAGCCAGGTGGGCTACAGCCCATACAGTACAAAGAGTCGGACACTACTCAAACAACTTACACACATACATACACACATATATATGTGTATTTGTAATATGTATATGCATATGTTCACACATATCTCTATGTATACATACATATGTAAATTGTCTATATATATGTTTACATGTGTATATATAAGTCTATGAGGAAATTATTTTAAATTACATATGACCACAAACTAGTGGTTATTAATGGGAAGGGAAAAGGGGGAATGGACAAGATAGGGATATGGAAATATATGGAACTATAATTATAAAATATAATTATATTTTATATACTTATAAAATAGAGAATATAGTCAACATTTTATAATAATCTTTCAGAATTATGAATCTGTGTTGTATACCTGAAACATAACAATGAATATCAATCATATCTCAATTAAAATAATAAAATGAATTAAATGTAATCAATGGTGATCTTATAAATAATAAGAAATATCAAATATCTTTGGAGAGGGAACCAAAACAATTTGTCTCCGTCACCAGTTTCTAAAACAATCTTCATGGCTGATGTCAAGCTAATGATGTGATTTCAGCTGACATGCATGATTCGTGAACTTGCAAACAATAGGTCTTCACAAGGCAAACAATAAGTGTTTGTTTCGGTACCTCACATGATGTAGTGTACAATAAGTGTGACTAGAAGAATTAAGCTGTTGTTTTAAAATTTTAAGACATTTATAATAATGAATGTCAACATAAAAGTAATATTACAAAGTAAAACACAATTTTACTCGGTATAAAAAAGTGAAGAGTACTTATATCAATAGAGACTGTGTAATACGTTTTGATCTGTGTTGTTCTGTTAGTTTCTATCCACATGATGTTCAAGCTGGTTTTAGAAAAAGCAGAGGAACCAGAGATCAAATTGCCAACATCCGCTGGATCATCAAAAAAGCAAGAGAGTTCCAGAAAAACATCTATTTCTGCTTTATTGACTATGCCAAAGCCTTTGACTGTGTGGATTACAGTAAACTGTAGAAAATTTTGAAAGAGATGGGAATACCAGACCACCTGACCTGCCTCTTGAGAAACGTATATGCAGATCAGGAAGCAACAGTTCGAACTGGACATGGAACAACAGACTGGTTCCAAATAGGAAAAGGAGTATGTCAAGGCTGTATATTGTCACCCTGCTTATTTAACTTATATGCAGAGTACATCATGAGAAACGCTGGGCTGGAGGAAGCACAAGCTGGAATCAAGATTTCCGGGAGAAATATCAATAACCTCAGATATGCAGATGACATCACCCTAATGGCAGAAAGTGAAGAAGAACTAAAGAGCCTCTTGATGAAAGTGAAAGAGGAGAGTGAAAAAGTTGGCTTAAAGCTCAACATTCATAAAACTAAGATCATGGCATCTGGTCCCATTACTTCTTGGCAATTAGATGGGGAACCAGTGTAAAGAGTAACTGAATTTATTTTTCTGGGCTCCAAAATCACTGCAGATGGTGATTGCAGCCATGGAATTAAAAGACACTTACCCTTTGGAACTAAAATTATGGCCAACCTAGACAGCATATTAAAAAGTGGAGGCATTACTTTCCCAGCAAATGACTGTGTAGTCAAGGCTATGGTTTTTCCAGTGGTCATGTATGGATGTGAGAGTTGGACTATAAAGAAAGCTGAACACCGAAGAATTGATGCTTTTGAACTGTGATGTTGGAGAAGACTCTTGAGAGTCCCTTGGACTGCAAGGAGATCCAACCAGTGCATCCTAAAGGAGATCAGTCCTGGGTGTTCATTGAAAGGACTGATGTTGAAGCTGAAACTCCAATACTTTGGCCCCCTGATGCAAAGAGCTGACTCATTTGAAAAGATCCTGATGCTGAGAAAGATTGAGGGCAGGAGGAGAAGGGGATGACAGAGGATGACATGGTTGGATGGCATCACCAACTCGATGGACATGGATTTTGGTGGACTCTGGGAGTTGGTGATGGACAAGGAGACCTAGAGTGCTGCGGTTCATGGGGTCACAAAGAGTCGGACACGACTGAGCAACTGAACTAAACTGAACTAAACATATATTTGTTCCAGAATTATAGTTTTCCATATTTTAGCTTTTCATGAATTTTGTTTTCATTTTAATTTTCTCTTGTATTACATTTAGTTTTTTTTTTCCTATTTTAAAAATAAAGAAAATTAGCAAAAGAGCAATCTGGCTACTCAATTTTGGTGAACTACAAAACAAAGCAAACAATCAAAATCCCACTTCATCCTTAGCAGTGTTCTTTTAGTGGCCTCATGAAAACACAATTACCGAAACTTAGAATTTATTTTGCATAATGTGATTAATAGTATTTTCCTATTTTTCAAAATACCATATTAGCTGTTACAACTTTAATCAAATTCAAGTTTTTTTCACATTTTTTTTTTACACATGGCTTGTTCTACAGTTTTCCATTATACAATTTAACATAAATGCCTTAAATCTTTTATTATGAAATTTTCCTTAACATGTCCAGGAATGAACATGATTTCTGAGCCCAATGTTATTTTTTTTTTAAATAGGCTTTAAATAATCATATGATACCTCATGTTCATTAATATTCACCATCTTATAGATGATAGAAAAGTTCAAAAGATAAAATCAAATGCCAATTAAGTCATTCATTGCATTTTTAACTTTCTGCAATGTGTTTCCCAAATGAAGTTAATTTTTTTCTATACCTTAATTGGAAAGATATACATCTTGATTATTTAGAAAATATTCTGGCCTGGAGAATTTTATGACTGTATAGTCTGTGGGGGTCACAAATAGTTGGACACAACTGAGCAACTTTCATATATTTTAATGGAAATAACCCCCAAATAGTAACACATATCTTAAAACAATGTAGTATGTGCAAAAATGAGTGTCCATATGGTGTCAGGATTTATGCATAAACTATTCTGAGATAAATTTCTTAAATAATTGGAGTAACTGTTTTTCACCACATGACCATGTTTCTTACATTAGCTTGATATAGGCAGAGCATTCAAGAGTTAAAAAGAATCTTTAAAATATTTTAATACAATTAATATATAAATAATGAAACACTTCAGACAAGTTAGATAAAATCATGGAGACAGAGGTTACTCGTATTCTACAAACAGTACAATTTTCTTATCAATATCCTACTATACAAGAGTTATTTTGCATAGGTATAATAGTACAAAGTTTAAGGGCATGCTTTTTGCTTTCTGGATCAAAGTTTTAGGTAAAGGAGACATGTGATCTTAATGTATTAATATTTAAGCTGGATAAGTACTATAATTGAGATTTGTACAAGATATTTTTGAGTACATGAGGGAGATAAATTAAATCTTCATGAAAGTAAGATTTTAAACGAAAAAAAAAGTCTTAATAGAGAAAGTGCTATTTTATCTAAGTACTTCATATTTGAAAAAAGGTCTACAAAAATAATGTTTTATGTGCAAAGGAGAAAAATTTAAAAACTAAAACTTAACAAGATGTAATTGCTGCACTTTTCTCTATCCCCCTTACTAGGTACATCTGAAAATTCAGGAAAGCCATAAGAGACTCAGAATGATACTCAGAAGAAGGCAGTCTGGCCCAAGATCTTGGAACATAAGGAAAAACAAGTCATTAAGCTCCATGTTTTTTTTTTTTTGTTTGTTTGTTTGTTTTGTTTTTTGTTTTGTTTGTTCATATATTCTGGTCTAGGTGAAAAAGATGTTGGCATCCTGGAAAATCCAGCTGAGGCAGAAAATAAAGCCCCCTAGAAAAGCCTGTTTACTTTAGCAAAAGGATTCATAAAGGGACAGTCTACCAAACAAAAGTTTTTAAACAACAACTGCCCAACATTAGTCAAAGCCAAATTTCTCTCTCTCATGATGAGGAAATTCAACCAGGTTTACAGAATACACATAAAAAAGTGTCTGTCTGCATGATTTTGGAAAAATTCCTTAATCTCTAAATTGAGTTTCCTCATTTATATATTAGCCAATAAACTTCTAAATAAAATGAGGGTTGAAGAGGAAGTCTAAAGGGAAATGAAAATGTACTGATTTGAATGAGATGGAAATATAACATATCAAAATTTATAGGTCACAGCAAAGCAGTGCTAAAATGAAAATTCATGCTGCACACTATTTACCATTTTTCAGAATAGAGGAAATTTCTCAAATCAATAATTTAAACTCTCTTCTCAAGAAATAAGAAAAGCAAGAGCAAAATGAACCCAAAGCAAGAAGTAAAAAGCACACTATAGATAAGAGAAGAAAAAGCGCATTTAAGCCAAAAATAAGAGAAGATGGACAAAAATAAATGAGAGAAGTATTTGGCTCTTCAAAAATAAATTAAATGAAAACTTAAAAAAAGTGGAACTGACAATAACTAACTAAATAACACAGTTCATCAGTTTTAGGCATGAATGATCCATAATGCACCATTAAAAGGGAATTTATCAAAAAATTTACAAGCATACGTTTAAGATACTGTGAGTTAACTTCCAGACCATTCCACATACCACAATAAAACAAGTCACATATATATTTTTTTGTTTGGTTTTATGGTGCATTATGTTTATACTGTAGTCTATTGTGTGCAGTAGCATAATGTCTACAAAGCAAATGTATATATCTTCATTAAAATATACTTTATTGCTAAAAATATTAACCATCACATGAGACTTCAGTGAGTCATAACACTTGGTAAGTCGAGGGCCTTGACTGAATGTTGGTGACTGCTGACTCATCAGATGGTGGTTCCTGAAGGCTGAGGTGGCTGTGGCAATTTCTTAAAATAAGACAATAACAAAGTTTGCCATATTTTTTTTACGTTCTTTAACAAACAATTTCTCTGTAGCATGTGATGCCATTTTAGCTACAGTACTACTTCTCTCTAAATTGGAGTCATTTCTCAAACACTGCTGCTGTTACATCAAAGACATTTATGTAATATTTTAAATACTTTGTGGTTATTTTACCAATCGTCACAGTATCTTCACCAGGAGGATATTCTGCCTCAAAAATCCATTTAATTTGCTCATCCATAAGAAGCAACTCTTCTGTGAAAGTTTTATTATGAGATCACAGCAATTCAGTCACATCTTCAAGCTCCACTTCTAATTCTAGATCTCTTACTATTTCTGCTACATCTGCACTTGCTCCACGTTGTCTTGAACCCCTTAAAGACATCCATGAGGATTGGAATCAATTTCTTCCAAATTCCTATCAATGCCAATAATTTTATTTGTTTCTAAGAACAGTAAATGTGCTTATTGACATCTAAACTGGGGAATACCTTCCAGAAGCTTTTTAATTTACGGTTCTCAGATCCATCAGAGGAATATCTATGACATCTAAAATATATAAGGTTTGACTTTTCAGATTATTTCTTTATCCAT
Source organism: Oryx dammah (assembly GCF_014754425.2). Lineage (NCBI taxonomy): Eukaryota > Metazoa > Chordata > Mammalia > Artiodactyla > Bovidae > Oryx > Oryx dammah. The sequence goes on from NW_024070208.1 coordinate 42,627,418, forward strand.
GGATGGCAGAATAGATGTTATGATTAGTGGGCATGAAAACACCATAAATTTCATAATATTACACATCTTCATCAGAGCTTTTGTCTGACAATTTAAATCATAAATAAACAATAATACTTTGAAAGGAATCTTTATTTATTTTTTTTTTCTGCTTGGGCAGTAGCTCTCAAGAGTGAGTTACAATATTCAGTACACCATGTTGTAAGCCAATGTGCTGTCATTCAAGCTTTGTTTTTCCATTTATAGAGCACGATGAGAGTATACTTAGCATATTTCCTAAGGGTCTTCTGTTCGGTTCAGTTCAGTCGCTCAGTCATATCCTGTTCTTTGTGACCCCATGGACTGTAGCATGCCAGGCTTCCCTGTTCACCACCAAAACCTGGAGCTTACTCAAACTCATGTGCATTGAGTCAGTGATGCCATCCAACCATCTCATCCTCTGTCATCCCCTTAAAGTCCTGCCTTCAGTCTTCCCCAGCATCAGGGTATTTTCCAATAAGTCAACTTCTTCACATCAGGTGGCCAAAGTATTGGAGTTCAAGCTTCAGAATCAGTCTTTCCAATGAATATTCAGGACTGATTGACTGGTTCGGTCTCCTTGTGGTCCAAGGGACTCTCAAGAGTCTTCTCCAACACCACAGTTCAAAAGCACCAATTCTTCAGTGCTCAGCCTTCTTTATGGTCTGACTTTCACATTGATATGTGACTACTGGAGAAAACATAGCTTTGACTAGATGGACCTTTGTTGGCAAAGTAATGTCTCTGATTTTAACATGATGTCTAGGTTGGTCATAACTTTTCTTCCACGGAGCAAGTGTCTTTTAATTTCATGGTTGCAGTCACCATCTGCAGTGATTTTGAAGTCCCCTCAAAATAAAATCTCTCATTGTTTCTGTTGTTTCCCCATTTATTTGCCATGAAGTGATGGGACTGGATGCCATCATCTTAGTTTTCTGAATGTTGTGTTTTAAGGCTACTTTTTCACTCTCCTCTTTCACTTTTATAGAGACTCCTTAATTCTTCACTTTCTGCCATAAGGGTGGTGTCATCTGCATATCTTAGGTTATTGATATTTCTCCTGGAAATCTTGTTTTTTTCCTCCTTGAAGGAAAATTTTATTTTATTTTTATTTTTATTGAAAGAAAATTGCTTTACAGAATTTTGCTGTTTTCTGTCAAACCTCAACATGAATCAGCCATAGGTATACATATATCCCCTCTCTTCTGAAACTCCCTCCCATCTCCCTCCCCATCCTGCCATTATTAGACAAATGCAAATCAAAACTACAATGAGATAGCACCTCACACCAGTTAGAATGTCCCTCATCAAAAAGTCTACAAACAGTAAATGATGGAGAGGATTTGGAGAAAAGGAATACTCTTACACTGTTGGGAATGTAAATTGATATAACCTCTATGGAAGACAATATGGAGATTCCTTTAAAAACTAAGAATAAAACCACCATATGACCTAGCAATCCCACTCTTAGGCATATACCCCGAGGAAACCAAAATTGAAAGAGATACATGTATCCCATTGTTCATTGCAGCACTATTTAAAATAGCTAGAACACGGAAGCAACCTAGATGGTCTCCTGGCAATCTTGATTCCAGCTTGTGCTTCATCCAGCCCAGCATTTTGCATAATATATTCTGTAAACAAGTTAAAGTAAGCCAGGTGACAATATACAATCTTGACATGCTCCCGCCCTATTTGGAATAAGTCTGCTCCATGTCTGGTTCTAACTGTTATTTCTTGACCTGCATACAGATTTCTCAGGAGGCAGGTAAGGTGGTCTGGTATCCCCATCACTTTAAGAATTTTCCACAGTTTGTGGCAATCCACACAGCCAAAGGTTTTGGCATAGTCAATAAAACAGAAATAGATTTTTCTTTTTTCTTTCTTTCTTTTTTTTCCTGGAACTCTTGCTTTTTTGATGAACCAGCAGATGTTGGCAATTTGATCTCTGGTTTCCCTGCCTTTTCTAAATCCAGCTTGACCATCTGAAATTTCGTGGTTCACATACTGCTGAGGCCCGGCTTGGAGAATTTTGAGCATTATTTTGCTAGCATATGAGATGAGTGCAATTAAGCGGTAGTTTGAACATTCTTTGGCATTGCCTTTCTTAGGGATTGGAATGAAAACTGACCTTTGCCAGTCCTGTTGCCTCTGCTGGGTTTTCCAAATTTGCTGGTGTATTAAGTGCAGCACTTTCATGGCATCATCTTTTAGGATTTGAAATACTTCAACTGGAATTCCATCACCTCCACTAGCTTTGTTCGTAGTGATGCTTCCTAAGGCCCACTTGACTTCACATTCCAGGATGTCTGCCTCTAGGTAAGTGATCACACCATCATAGTTATCTCGGTCATGAAGATCTCTTTTTTATAGTTCTTCTCTGTATTCTTGCCACCTCTTTTTAATATCTTCCACTTTAGTTAGGTCCTTTATTGTGCCCATCTTTGCATGTAATGTTTCCTTGGTATCACTAATTTTCTTGAGGAGATCTCTGGTCTTTGCCATTCTATTGTTTTCCTCTATTTCTTTGCACTGATCACTGAGGGCCATGGGATTATTGAAATGGTAAATGGGCCTTGATTTTAACTATGACTCATCAGCTGCATTGATGTCTAAGAAGAAAGTCAACTTATATCTGATGTTTTGAATCCAGGCATTTATTTTCTATCTTTGAAAGTCCTAGATGGCATTTTCTTCCAATATAAAAGTGCTTCTTCTACATTGTAAGTTTCTTTTTTTTTTTTTTTGCTGTAGTCATTATCATTTTTATCTTATCCACATTATCTGGATAACTCGTTGCAGATTCTACATCAGTGCTTCCTACTTTCCCTGCACTTTTATGTTATAAAAAGAGTTTCTTCCTTTAACCTTAATAGCCAACCCTTGTTAACTTATCTTTTCTTCTGCACCTTCCTCATCTTTCTCAATCTTCACAGAATTGAATAGAGTTAAGACCTTGTTCTTAACCAGGTTTTGGATTCAGGTAGTATTGTGGCTGGTTTGATCTTCTACCCAGACAACTAAAACTTTCCCCATAAAGATTTAAAGTAAGGTTGCTACACATTCTTATAGGTTGTTACACTTTCTTATCCTTTATATGTTCACTGAAGTCCCCTTTTAAGTTTTCTTTTGCATTTACAACTTAGCTATTTGGCATAAGACACTTGGCTTTCAGCCTATCATGGCTTACAACATTCTTCCTCTCTAAGCTTTAGTGAGTGAGTGAAGTTGCTCAGTCGTGTCTGACTCTTTGAGTAAGAGATATATAATTTTCTTTCACTTGAACACTTAAAGAATATTGTAGATGTATTTATTAGTCTAATTTCAACATTGTTGTATCTCAGGGAATGGGGGAATGGCACACGGTAGGGATAGAGATGAGAGAACAGCTGGTTGGAGAAGCAGTCAGAATACACACAACATTTATTGATTAAGTTTTCTGTCTTATATAAGCTTCGTTCCTGGGCCCCAAAACAATTATAATTCCAACATCAAAGATCACTAATCATAGTTTACCATTAAAAATATAATAATAATAAAGTTTTAAAGTATTGCTAGAATTAACAAAAATGTTACACAAAGAAAAAAAGTGAGCAAAGCTTTTAGAAAAATGGAGTTGGCCGACTTTCTTCATGTAGAGAGACATACTGTATTCATAAATTGAAAACTCAACTTGGGCAAGATTTAAAATCTTTCCAAATTTATGTATATGTTTAATGTAATTACACCTGCAAAATGTTTTGTAGAGTTAAATATTATTATTCTAAAATTTATGAGGAAGAACAAAGGAACTAGTATAATAAAGCAATTTTGATAAAGAATAATAAAATAGAAACGATCATTCTATGCTTTTCCAGGACTTATATAACTACATTAATCAAGGCTGTGATATTGATGAAATGATAGATATATAATTCAAAGGACAGAATAGAGAATCAAAAAATAAACTCACACAAGTAGGACCAGGGGATTTTTGACAAATGTGCTAAAGAAATTCAATGTAGAGAATATGTTCATTTCAACAAGTGATGTTGAGAGAATGATATTCATGGGCTAGGAAATAAATCTCAGCCTAAATCTTACACCTTATTAAAATTATAAGTGAACCAAGTCTGTGCATATAAAATTATTAACATTTTAGAAGAAACCATAGGAGATTTTTTGTAACCTAGAATTTAGAGAAGAGCTATGGTATATGACACCAAAAGCATGATTCATAAAGGAAAATAATGCTATTTATGTTTTCCTATTATCCATAGAGGTTTTTAAAAAATTTCAATACTGGAATTTCACACTTTGCAAAATTAATTAGAATTTGCCATGCTGAACAGTTTTGCTTTACACCCTAAACAATATACCTTATACTTAATTAGTTCGGTTATTTAAAATGCTGTTGCAATACTGTTGTCTACAAACACACCCATACACACAAAATAATGAAACAAACATGCTCACATTTTAAATAAGTGGCCCAAACCCAAGATACTTGCCCTAACAAGAATTACTTTGCATGTATGTTTTGCTCTCTTTAAATTTCACTTCATTTTCTCTTAGAATATAGTTCCAGACAGATGTACCAGTTTTCAGTTTGCTTCTGTAAGGAGATCAAATACATTTTCACTTTTGTTTTCCTTGATTTTGAAATGAATAAAGAAATAAATCTCAAAAGTGAAACGAGAGCAAAAAGTGCATACCCTATTACTGATAAGGTCTAAAGCCATAGGATATAATACAAATGCAATTTTTATACCCCGTACTTGTTATGATAAATTTGGGAAGATCTCAACCTCTCTTGTGAATCTACATGCCTATAACTTCTGGTGAACTGAGAGATGACATGCAACCTATGGGTAGCTATTTTGTTTGTTTCTTTGTTTGTTTGAACAATTTTTAAACATTTTTAATTGGAGGATAATTACTTTACAATGCTGTGTTGATTTCTTCTGTATGACAATGTGAATCAGCTATGTGTACATATATGTACCCTCCCTCTTGAACATTCCTCCTACCTCCCCATTCCACTCCTCTAGGTCATCACAGAGGAAAGAGTCAATAAAAATACAGTTTATTCTTCTCAGATTTGTCAACCAGATAATTCATATGAATCCTTCTGTGTCACAGTGAATAAAGTTCCAGAGATGAGTCCAAGTTTTATGGAATTAAAATCAATTTATATGGGGAAAATGCCAGAATGAGAAAAATGTTTTTCCTGAAGAATGATCTTTGGAAATTAATTACTTCAGTGGATGCTGGAAGGTACTGGACAGATATCCCTCTGGATGGAGACACTCATTATCCCAGATCCAGAGTATTAGCTGCTTCTCCCTCCAAAAATAGCCAATATTTAGAGGATGCTTTCTTGCCCAATGTTGAGTTTCCTCCTTGGAGACAGCTAAGAACATGCAATTCATGGGGCACAAAGACCCTTCCCCTTTCCTTAGATGATTGCCTTCAGGACAACTCAGAAGCACCATCCACTATAGGTTTCCCTCTTGGAATACTATCTTCTTCCAAATCATGTTTTTCTTATTCCTCAAAAGTGTTTCCAAGAATACACTTCAATAAAATACTTCAAGTTAATCTCAGAGTCTAAGAGTGTGTTTACCAGGGAACAAGATTGTGACCACATCACAAGCATTCAGGATATAAAGGTATGTCTTTGTTTCTGCCTCTGTCTCTCTCTGAATGCATGTGTGTATATTAGACAGAGACATTAGAAAACATTAGGCAGAGATATTTCACAATGAGTACATTTTCATTAACATTTTTCCAAACCTTCTTTGAACGCTTTAGTTCAGTTTAGTTCAGTCACTCAGTCATGTCCCACTCTTTGTGAGCCCATGGACAACAGTACACCAGGCTTCCCTGTCCATCATGTACTCCCGAAGCTTACTGAAGCTCATGTCCATCAAGTTGGTAATGCCTTCCAACCATCTCATCCTCTGCCACCCCCTTCTTCTACTGCCTTCAATCTTTCTCAGCATCAGAGTCTTTTCCAGTGAGTCCGTTCTTCACATCAGGTGACCAAAGTATCGGAGTCTCAGCTTCAGCATCAGTCCTGACAATGAATATTCAGGACTGATTTCCTTTAGGATTGACTGGTTTGATCTCCTTGAAGTCCAAGGTATACTCAAGAGTCTTCTCCAACACCATACTTCAAAAACATCAATTCTTCAGCACTCAACTTTCTTTATAGTCCAATTCTCACATTCCATACAAGATGACTGGAAAAATTATATCTGACTAGATGGACCTTTGTTGGCAAAGTAATGTCTCTGTTTTTTAATATACTGTCTAGACTGGTCATAACTTTTCTTCCAAGGAGCAAGTTTCTTTCTAATTTCACAGCTGAACTCACCATCTGCAGTGATTTTGAAGCCCCCCCTAATAAAGTCTGTCACTGTTTCCATTGTTTCCCCATCTATTTGCCATGAGGTGATGGGACTGGATGCATGATCTTAGTGTTCTGAAAGTTGAGTTTTAAGCCAACTTTTTCACTCTCCTCTTTCACTTTTATCAAGAGTCTCTTAGTTGTTCTTCACTCTCTGCCATAAGGGAGGTGTCATCTGCATATCTGAGGTTCATGATATTTCTCCCAGCAATCTTTATTCCTGCTTGTGCTTCATACCAAGAAGCATTTCACATAATTTACTCTACATATAAGTTAATAAGCAGAGTGACATTATACAGCCTTGACATACTCCTTCCCTGATATGGAACTAGTCTATTGTTCCATGTCCCGTTCTAACTGTCACTTCTTGACCTGCATACAGTTATCTCAGAATGTAAATAGGGTGCTCTGGTATTCACAGCTCGTTAAGAATTTTCCACATTTTTTTTTGTGATCCACACAGTCAAAGGCTTTCGTGTAGTCAATAAAACAGAAGTAGATTTTTTTTTTTTCCTGAAACTCTTGCTTTTTTGATGACCCAATGGATATTGGCAATTTGATCTCTGGTCCCTCTGGCTTTTCTAAATCCAGCTTGAACATCTGAAGGTTCTTAGTTCATGGACACTTGAAGCTTAGTTTGGAGAAATTTGAGTATTACTTGGCTAGCATGTGAGATGAGTACAGTTTGCAGTATTTTGAACATTCTTTGGCATTGCTTTTGCTTGGGATTGGAATGAAAACTGACCTTTTCCAGTCCTGTGACCACTGATGAGTTTTCCAAATATGCTGGCATATTGAGTGCAGCACTTTCACAGCATCATTTAGGATTTGAAATAACTCAACTGGAATTCCATCACTTCCACTAGCTTTGTTCATAGTGATGGCCCACTTGACTTTGCATTCTCTAAGAAATCCAGCATTCCATGATTCTAATATCAAATCAGGAAAATGAAACCCATGTACTATAATGGTGCAATATACAATTACTGATAATGATTCTAATATATGACATCTAATTATTTAAAATTATTTAAAAACCTAGTTTATAAAAAATGTATTTAAAATATTTACAAAGTGTGATAGTCTAAACATTGAAATTATGACAAATTATATTTCATTTTTATCTTATAATAATTGAGTTTATTATTTTAAACAGTGTTCACCTTATTGATCTCTAGATGTGAGCAATTACTATGAAATAGCCAGGAACTCTAATGGATTTAGAATACACTTTGATAATTTGTGTCATATTTTTTATTGTTTATTTATTTAATTAATTTTTATTTTACTTTACAATACTGTACTGGTTTTGCCATACATTGATATGAATCCGCCATGGGTGTACATGAATTCCTAATCCTGAACCTCCCTCCCACTTCTCTCCCCATATCATCTCTCTGGGTCATCCCAGTGCACCAGCCCCAAGCATCCTGTATCTTGTATCGAACCTAGACTGGCGATTTGTTTCTTACATGATAGTATACATGTATCAATGCCATTCTCCCAAATCATCCCACCCTCTCCCTCTCCCTCTCCCATAGAGTCCAAAAGTCTGTTCTATACTCTGTGTCTCTTTTGCTGTCTCGCATACAGGGTTATCATTACCATCTTTCTAAATTCCATATATATGTGTTAGTATACTGTACTGGTGTTTTTCTATCGGGCTTACTTCACTCTGTATAATGTTTTTAAATTGTAAGCGAGAATTTAATTTAATACTATGTCTCTCATAAAATATTGGAATCAAAAAAGAAGTCAGTATAGAAAAAAGAGCAATGTACTTTTATTGGTACTTACTGACGCTTTTGCACTGTGGTGTTGGAGAAGACTCTTGAGAGTCCCTTGGACTGCAAGGAGATCCAACCAGTCCATCCTAAAGGAGCTCAGTCCTGGGTGTTCATTGGAAGGACTGATGCTGAAGCTGAAACTCCAATACTTTGGCCACCACATGCGAAGAGTTGACTCATTGGAAAAGACCCTGATACTGAGAAGGATTGGGAGCAGGAGGTGAAGAGGACGACAGAGGATGAGATGGTTGGATGGCATCACCGACTCGATGGACATGAGTTTGGGTAAACTCCAGGAGTTGGTGATGGACAAGGAGGCCTGGTGTGCTGCGATTCATGGGGTCACAAACAGTCGGACATGACTGAGTGACTGAACTGACAAAAAATGCACTTGTAAAAAAGCAATGAACAGTAAAATATCTTCAATATTTAATTCTGATGAGAACTAAATCTAAATCTCTATCAACATTCAAAATATCCAGATTAAAATAAAATTGAGATAATGTGTTTGTGGGCTGATTATTGTTTATTCAGAAAGATTCCACTAATTTCTGGGCTTTTACTTTCATTAATCTTGTATCGATAACTTGAAACCTTAATTTTTGCAAAATTAATCTTAGTGAAACTATGTTTTCAAAGTTACTGAGCTTTAATTCTGTATTATGCAATCTACTATTAATTTCATACAGTATATTTTCCACTCTGACCTTGTATTTTGCTTTTATAGAATGTATATTCATGTATTCTTTATTTTATTCATGACTTTACTTAACCTGTTCAAGTTTTCCTCAGGATTCTTATCCATAAAGAGTGTAGTTATAATAACCCTTTGAATGCCCTTGTTCACCTATTGTATCATCTGTTTCATTTGTGTTTCAGTCTTTATCCATTGATTTTTTTTTCCTGCTTCATTTTTTTTTCTTTTCTTTTTTTTTTTCCTGCTCCACTGCATGCTTTGTAATTTGGGGGTAGTATGCCATACATTGTGAATTTTACTTGCTTGAGTACTGGATATTTTAATGTTTCTATAAATGTGCATGTGTTTTTTGTTTTTTTGTTTTTCCTCTGAGATGCAGTTGAGTCACTTGGAAACAATTTAATCCTTGTCAATCTTGCAGTTAAGATCATTATTTTAGGCAAAACTGTAAAAGTATTTGTGCATATGCATGCTGTCACTTCAATCGTGTCTAACTCTTTGAGACTGCATTGAATACAGCTTGCCAGGCTTCTGTTTCCATGGGATTCTCCAGGCAAGAATATTGGAGTGGGTTGTCATTTTCTACTCCAGGGGATCTCCTCGATCCAGGTATCGAACCCACCTCTTTTGTCTCCTTCATTGGCAGGTGGGTTCTTTACTAATAGAGCCACCTGGGAAGCCCATAAAAGTATTTATTTCAGGGCAAATATCTCACTGTTATTAATGCAAAGCCTTTCTGATTGCTTGCTATACCTAGTAGCCCATAAATTATGAGATTTTCCAATCTGGCTGTTAAAAATACTAAATATTTCTTCCCAAGTATGGGATATGAGGAGTGTTTCCTCTAGTTCTTTGAAATTGTGTTTTCCCTGACTTTGGGTAGATTTCTCACACAAGAACACTGATACTCAGTTTAAGAGTCCATGGCCATCTACAGAGATGTAGATGTCTTTGTCTGCATGGCACTTTCCTGGCACTGCGTTCTGTGAACTCTACTGCCTTTGCTCTCCCCAAATGCCCAGCTCCATCTCTGCAACTCCTGGGGACTGACAGGCTTTGATTGTATTTCCCTTCCTAATGGAACATCCTATAAACTCTCACCATACAGTAAAGTAGGGTAAATTTAGTCCAATCCTTGTGAGTTTCCAATTTTAAGGAAACAATTTGTACTCTACTTTATTGCTTGACACACAATGTTTTTAACTACCTTCATGTATTTTGTCTGTCCCTTTTTTTTTTTTTTTTCTCCTTTCAACTGTATGTGTTCCTTTCAAGTCAAGTTTATGGGGTGGAGGCTGGGGGAGGGGGGACTTTGGTCCCTGTTCTTAGCTTTTTGCCAGAAAAACAAAACCACTCCCTAGAGTGTTGATGTATTTCCATGTTTCCTATTACTTAGAAAAAAAAAAAAAAAAACAGAATTGTGAATGTAACTTCTTCACAGTGTTTTCCTCCACAGTTTTTAAACGCTATTAATTTGATGCTACCTGTAGGAATTTCAAAGTATTTCTTAACTATTTCTTGAGTACTATCTTTCAATATCTACAACCACTTTTTCCTGGAAATTGTCTTTCCTAGCTTTCACTAATTAAACCATATTATAGTTAATGGAATTTTGCTTCAGAAATAAAGGAAAGTGAATTTATATGTATTTTTATTTGGAAAAATAAAATAATGTACTATTTACAGATGATTTTAGATTTTTTTTAAATTAATTAATTAATTTATTTTTTATTTTACTTTACAATTTTGTATTGGTTTTGCCATACATTGACATGAATCCACCACTGGTGTACATGCGTTCCCAAACATGAAGTCCCCTCCCTCCCCCCCTCCCCACAACATCTCAATAATATAAATAACTCTATACATAAAAGTCAAATAAAAATGATAATGAAAAATTAAAAAAATATAAAAATATTGAGCTGAATAAAAAGTCATATTACTAAAGAGACTAGAATTATAATTTTTAAAATATAATCCTCAAATAATGTTTTATTGATATCTTGACATCTTGATTAGGTAAGAGTGTCACTTCTGCAATTTGTGGAATATATTTCATGTTTCATGTCACAAGTTGTTTATTATTATTATCAGTATTATTGACATTATTAAAGTACTTCTTCACAATTGTGTATGCATAACTTACATTGCAACCAGTTTGTAAAGTCTTTGTCTATAGGGTACATAGATAACTCTCTTTTTAGAAATTCATGTTAAGAAAATAAACAGCCCAATAAAGTCACTCTGAAACTTACAAATCTAAAAGATCTGTGTGTCAGATACACTTTAACAATGTGTAATGTTTTATATTTTAACTGAACATTTTATTTGAACTCTAAGACATATAACTTGGAGTTCTGGTTCTGATCACAGCAGAGTGAATTAATATTCCTTTAGCTGATAATAGTTACCAAGTCTATATAAAATATAAGAAATAATTATTTAGAACATTTCAACATATATTGAAACTCCAGGGATACCATCTTTGAAAAAAGATAAGCAAGCTAGTTATATGTCATACTTGGCTGTATTTTCTTAAGAATGTTTCTCAAATAGGAGAGTGAAAAAGAAAATAGGGCCAAATACGGGAGTAAAAGAGAAAGCAGAAAATTACTCTCTTACTTAGATACAAGAAAAAATTATCAATGTTTAGGGCTATCAGAGGTTTTGGAAATTGAAGGGGAAATTCTGGAAACAAGAGAGCCACAAAGAATGGATTACCAAAATTGTATAAAGGTGTTCCTAAAATACACGTTGTTCTCTCTTTTACTGTGCAGGAAAATAAAATTCCAAGGAGTATCTATCTATGGCACTCTAGTAAAATACAAGGATAACATATTTTAGTGTTCTTTGGTGGCTCAGATGGTAAAGAATCTGGGTTGTCAAGATCCCCTGGATAAGGAAATGGCAACCCACTCCAGTATTCTTGCCAGGGAAATTCCATGGACAGAGGAGCCTGGTGGTCTACAGTCCATGGGGTCACAAAGAGTTTGACATGACTGAGTGACAAACATACACACAGAGAACATATTTTAATAGCAAACTCTTAAAAAAAAATTTAAAAAGGACTAAGCTCTGGATGAAAGTTTTTGTTGAAGAAAAAAGGATAAAGAATAAATCTCAACAAGCCTCCTTCACAAAACTAAAACCCAGTCCTCCAAAAGATCAAGAAAATTCTCTGATAATTTACTTGCCAGAACAAAATCCATCATTGCTTAATAAGATGAAGTAAAACTGAAATGTGGTAATGAAAGTAAGAAGAGTCACTGCTATTGGTTGAAGAAGGGATCATGTTTGAAAAAAAAAAAAGAAAGAAAGAAAGAATATGCCTTTCTGTGGTAATTAAACTTTCTATTTTTGCTCAACATTTGTACACATTTGCCAAAGTTCATCAAACAGTGAATTTTAAAATATCATCATTTGACATGTGTATATCAAACCTCAATCAAATTTTTTTCGTAACTCTGAAGCAAATTCACAATCAATATGAGGTATAAAAATTTACATGTGTGTTTCTTTGTGTGTGTCAAGCTACAAAATTAGTTTGCCAAATCAAAATCACAGGAATCCACAATCTTAGCCAAGTTAAATTTTGTTAATACTTACAGCTTCAAACAATAAGTAAACATGGTCAAAGAAGAGAGATCTTGTGCATCTCAGATGGCCCTTTTTACATTGGACTCTTGTTCCCTGGTAAAGAACAGTATGAAGTTTTTAATGAAGTCTTAAATCACCACACACAGCAGAGAACATTATGAAACATCTACATTTTTTTTTAAACCAGAGAGTTGATTATATCCACGACATTCATTGTGGAGTGAAGCATCATAAATCCATAGATTGCAGTTGTTCTTACAAGAAACAATAATAAGCTAGCAACAAACTATTAACAGCCTTTTATAGATAAAGACTGTATCCTAGCAAATACTATTTACCTTGAGATCTAATTATCATGCTTATGATTATATTATTTGTATTTTTCATTTTCTTTTCCCTAGGAGTGCCTCCCCTCATGACTACAAAGAAATTAATAGCATAACAGCTACTTTAACTCCTTCCATGTTTCCATACTAAAATAATCTTTTTAATAATGCACACCTCATTATATTGCATCTTTTATTTAGCTTGAAATCAACTTGCAAACCAAAGTTTGTTTATCTTTACCCAGTTTTAGTAATGAAGGAAACCTCCCCAAGAGCTAGAAAGAGATTCTTGAATAAATGCTGATAAGCAGCATACAGAGCCCTTAAAGTATATCTATGATGAAGTCTTTAAGTTGTTGAGACTGAACATGTAGCAATTCCTAAAGCCTCAAAATGATACTTGACAAAGACTATTCTACGTTGTAAATAGGTATCACAGAGATATACTATAATATTATACATGAGAAATTAGAGAATATGGATATATGATTCCATAAGAGTCATCTGAAAACAAGACTAAATGTAATTACATATGTTATCTTAATGTACTCAATTTAAATGCTAGCTCCAAAGTTCTACTGTGCCTCATGTATAACATTTTATGCTCAGATACTTTTCCTTTCAATTATTTTAATAAAACCATCAATTGTGTGTCTGGTTAAAATCATAGACAGGGACATACAACACTATAAAGTCTTTTTTATTTCAGGGATGGTATTGATATCTTATTCCCCAAAGAAGAGAATACTGAAAGTCATGTTTCCTAATCAAGTCTCAAACTACTTATTCAAACATCAATTTATCAACCCAGTTTCTACCACCCTTAACTCCAACTGTTTTTTATTCAGTTCTCCAACTAGTCTATTTAAGACTTTGGAAATGGCATTTCTTCATATTTATTTTTCAGATCACTATTCAATGGTCACTTCTCCTCCAAGACTGATTGCCCTAGAACCTAGAATAGGTCAGAGATTCCACTTACACATTTTACTAGTATCCTGCTCTTATTTGTTTGCACTTGGCACTCTGCTAATGTTTTGTATTTGTGCAATTATGCAAACATATCACAGCTGTTAGCGTGTAAGCTCTATGGAGTCTGTGAATGCATTTAATGGACTCACATTTTTATTCCTATCATCTACCATAGTCCTGGTTTACTGAAGTTTTTCAAGAAGCCAAAGGGGGGGGGGGGGAGGAGAAAGAAAGAAAGGAAAGAGAGGGAAATGTGTACATGTTGTTAGTGCCAAAGGAAACGAGAACGTAGCCATCCTCTGTGAGCCTGAAAATTCACTAAAACTAAACTTATAAATGGGAGAAATATTTTCTCCAACACTCTTCATTTTACAAAATCTTAGGTAAGATTAATTAATGATTACCCACATTTACTGTTATGGGTCAAACTGTGTTCCCCAATGTTCACATGGTGAAGGCTTAATCCCAGTACCTCAAAACGTAACCATACTTGAAGATAACATCTTTAAAGAGGTGATTAAGTTCAAATGAGGTCTTTAGGGTAGGCTTTACCCCAATATGACTGATATCTTTAGCAGAAGAGGCAGTTTGGACACATGGAGAGATTTCTGAAAAGTGTGTACTCAGAGGAAAGACCATGTGAGGACAGTGAGAAGGTGGCTGGCCACAAAGCAAAGAGAGAGACCTCAGAACAAAACTAAATGTGCCAAAACCTCGACCTTGGACTTGCAGCCTTCAAAACTGTGAGAAATAAATTTCTGTTATTTAACCAACCCAATCTGTGTACTTTGCCCTAGCAGTCTTAAAAAAGAAACTAATATACTTACCCAATCTACTTTAGTCATCAACATAATAGACATTCTAAGTGTGATTTATATATGAGCCATAGAAGGAAACAAACAAAATGGTTGAATTCATATTTAATTAAGAGTTCAGAGAATAGTCATTGAAAACTATTTATTTATTTTCTGTTCATGAAATATTTTGCTTTTTTAACCTATTTTTCTGTGTCTTGGAGTGAGTGTGATTGTGCATATTTATATATTAAAGAAGAATTAAAAATGATTTGGGGAAAGGAGTATTTTAATGCTAGATAAAATAAATTGTTTGTGCTTGCATTTAAAATATTATGTCTTAAATATTAATAAATCCTATTATTATCACTGAGCAACATTTGGATGAAAGCCAAAGTCATTATTCTATTTTACATAAGGAAGAAAAAATGAAATAAATATTAGCTTGTATATATTTTACCTCTAATTCAAAACTTGGTCAGTTCATTATTTTATCAAATTTTCACTTTAGCCAGGCATCAAACCCTTATAGTCTGTATCTTTTGATGAATGTATGTGATTAAAATTGAAAATGAGAAAATAATATCGACTTCTCAGATTTTCTTGCAATATCAATAAACATAGGGTGATACCACTAACATGACCCTAACTAATGGTCTAAAATAATACAGGAATCTCGTGATTTTAAATAACAGCTCATTTATAAATATCTTTTTTCACAAAACGAATTTTGAAAGAACAATATCAATTCTTTAATTTTGATTTGTAGGGCTTGTTATGACTTTTAAGATAAGATTGTATAGCTCTATCATGCAAACTTTTCAGAAAAATACAGCAGAGAAAATCAAATAACAGTTCAGGGAACTTGTTTGACTTTTCTGAGACACAGAAATGCTAAAGTATATGACAGATATGACAAACGGATAATTCACATTTTAAAATAAATTCTATTTAAGGAAGCCAACAGGTATAACAGTTTCTCTCTCTCTCTTTTTGTTAAATTAATTTCTCACAGAAAGCATCTCAGTGCACACTCAGATAAGATTTATTAGCACAGGATTTTAGTTAGTTGTCTAATCCTCAAAATTCTATTTTATAGGATACTAAAGGTTATTCATTAGCATACTGTGATGCAGGTCATAAATAATTTAAGCTATAGTTGTCAAAATAAATGAAAAAAAAATCCATTTACATTGTACTCCACTTAATTTTTTATTATGTATATATTTGCTTGCTTACTAATCTACAAAATCCAGTAAATCATAGCTTCTGTCATTTTAGTGAATTAATCTGCAGCATTTCAACTTGATTATTTTGAAAGATGGAGAAGGCAATGGCAACCCACTCAAGTACTCTTGCCTGGAAAATCCCATGGACAGAAGGAGCCTGGTAGGCTGCAGTCCATGAGGTTGTGAAGAGTCAGATACGACTGAGCATCTTCACTTTCACTTTTTATTTTCATGCATTGGAGAAGGAATTGGCAACCCACTCCAGTGTTCTTGCTTGTTGAATCCCAGGGATGGGGAAGCCTGGTGGGTTGCTGTCTATGGGTCACACAGAGTCTGACACAACTGAAGCAACTTAGTAGCAGCAGCGTTTTGAAAGAATATCATCAAGAATCTTAGACTCCCATTTAGATATTATTTTTAAATACCTGTAAATACTTTTAAAGATGATGCTTAAGAAGCTCTAAGAACATTGAAAAAAAATATTCAGCATATTGGTAAAAGTGATTGTTTTTAATTACTCAGGAGAGTCTAGAACAGCAAATTCAACACAGGAGGGGGAAAAGAGAATATCAAAATGACTCAAAATATATTAACAGGAAAAAATATAAAGTCATGTATTTTCACAGTTGAGTACTAGCAAGTAGAAAAGAAAATCTGTACTTCAAAAATTCTATTTTTTTTTTAAAGATTTAGGCTGTGTAAAGTAGAGAATGAATAAGGCCTGTAATTCATTTTTAGTTCTGTGATTCAACATGTGGCCTATAGTTACTTTGGCTTGTCCTTTAAAGAAAAGTTATTCCCTATCTTTTATTTCTTGACATGATCTTTTATCACATGAAATTCTTTGATGTTAAATTTAGGCTTGGCATTCATTTTAAACTTAATGTCAAGTAGTTTCAGTCAACTTGAAACTTATCAGTATATCACTTACTGACGGAAGACTTTGGGTCTTAAGGATCCTCTGTGACAGAATTCATCCATGGAAGTGGTAAATGAGAAACTTTCATGATTACCTTCAAACAGGAACCCAAGGCTTGAACACACTTTAGTCTATTTTGTTCTATATAAAAGATATAATAATGTCATGACTAAGATATTGCTTGACCTCTGCTGCTGCTAAGTCACTTCAGTCATGTCCAGCTCTGTGCCACCCCGTAGATGGCAACCCAACAGGTTCCCCCATCCCTGGGATTCTCCAGGCAAAAACACTGGAGTGGGTTGCCATTTTCTTCTCCAATGCATGAAAGTGAAAAGTGAAAGTGAAGTCACTCAGTCATGTCTTACTCAGCAACCCTATGGACTGCAGCCTACCAGGCTCCTCTGTCTGTGGGATTTTCCAGGCAAGAGTACTGGATTGGGTTGCTATTGCCTTCTACGTTTGACCTCTACAGCTCTCTAAATTTAACAATCCTATTAAGCCTACTATCTGCTCAGTTGCTCTTTTGTGTCCAACCCTTTACGGCTCTTTGGACTGTAGCCCAAAGGTTCCAGTGTCCCTGGGATTTTTCAGGCAAGAATACTGGAATGGCTTGCCATTTTCTTCTCCAAGGGATCTTCCAGACTGATCCATGGATCAAATATTTGTCTTCTGTGTCTCCTGCAGATCCTTTACAGCTGAGCCATCTGGGCTCACTAGCATAGTAAGACTAATAGTATTCTGTTTTCCTTATTTTAATTTGTATAGAATTCTAAGATAGACTTCTGGGGCTCTGACAATTATCTCAGAGCTCGATAATTTGAACCACTGCCAAAAGACAATTTTCTACTTTGTAAACATCCTACAGAATCATATAACCTCAGATTT
Organism: Oryx dammah; assembly: GCF_014754425.2. NCBI lineage: Eukaryota > Metazoa > Chordata > Mammalia > Artiodactyla > Bovidae > Oryx > Oryx dammah. Next base: position 42,645,033 of record NW_024070208.1, read on the forward strand.
CTCAGAAAGCAATTGAGACCAGTTAAGGATGAATTTTGGTGAATAAACATAACACAACAAATATAATAATATGCAAATACAATATAACTTAAGACAAGGTTTATAATCATTTAAACATGTAATTCATTTTACTAGAGAAATAAGTGTAATAAAAAACATAAACATCTTTGAAAAGTTAACAGGGAAATTTTCTGGTTCTACATATAAAAAAGATCTGGAATTTGTTTTTAGTTCTATAATTGATTCAAACTGTGGCCTTTGAGTTACTTTGCCTTGTCCTTTAAAGTAACTCAAAGGCTTCCCTGGTGGCTCAGATGGTAAAGAATCTGTCTGCAATGCAAGAGACCTGAGTTCGATCCCTGGGTTGGGAAGATCACATAGAGAAGGGAACAACAATCCACTCCAGTATTCTCGCCTGGAGAATTCCATGGGCTGTATAGTCCATGGGGTCACAAACAGTCAGATAGGACTGAGTGACTTTTTCACTTTTCACTTTCACATATAAAGAGCTTAGATATCGTCATTTCATCCTAAGGAATAGTAAAGGGGTAGACTGAAAAGATTAATTATTGGAGCGATAAGAGAAGTGAAGACACAGGGCAAACCACTGTCTAGAATATTAGAAAGAGAAACAGAAAAATACAAGGAGTTAACTGCTTACCTCACAGAGACTCTTGAAGGCCTGCCTCAGCAGGCATTAGTTGAAAAGATCCTGACATACTGAGATGATATCAAAGCCTAACTGACCTGAGGAAGGGAAATACCCAACTCCAGCTCACTCTAGCCATTCTGTCCTACCTAAGAAGGGAGAAAAACACTTAGAAACACTTGTGAAATTTACATAGGCTCACTAAAATCTAAATTCTAATCACAAGACTATCAACATTTCCCCCCACAGTTCTCCATCACATTACTAAAGGCCTATTTGAAGCAGTTCCTCATCCACACTACATTACATCCACTCATCAAGAAAAAATTACAATCCATACCAAAAGGCAAGAAGACCATATAAAGAAATAGAGCAAGCATCAAAACCAGAAGTGAAAGGGATGTTTGAAAATTATCAGACCAGAAATTTAAACAAGGATTAAATTTATTGTTATAATATTATCTTGAATGATTAATAATAAAGCCTCTAAATAGAAAAAGCAAATAACAAGAAACAACAGATGGGCAATATAAACAGAGATGGAAATCCCAAATAACCAAAAAGAAATGCTAGAGATAAAATTATTATGACAAAATGAAGAATGCCTTTGATGGGCCTGTTAGTGGATTGGACACAGCTAAAAAAGGCATTTCTGAATCTAAAAATGTATCTATAGAAACTTCAAAAACTGAAAATCAAGGAGAACAATGACTAATGAATCCAAATAGAATATCCAAAGACAACTATGAAAGTAAAAGTGATGTCGCTCAGTCTTATCCAACTGTTTGCTACCCCATGGACTGTAGCCCACCAGGCTCTTCCCTCCATGGGATTCTCCAGGCAACAGCACTGGAGTGGGTTGCCATTTCCTTCTCCAGGGGATCTTCCCGACCCTGGGATCAAACCCGGGTCTCCCACACTGTAGGCAGACACTTCACCATCTGAGCCACCAGGGAAGTCCTAAAGACAATTATGAAAAGCAAAATATACATGTAATGGGAATACCAGAAGAAGGATAAAGAAACACAAAATAAATATTTGAAATAATAGTAAATGAGAATTTCCCCAAACCGGCTCACTAAGCGCGGCCGAGAGGAGTTACCCTGCGTCTGAGGTCAGTGGCAGCAGCTGGGAGGAGCTACCCCGCGTCCGAGGTCAAAGGTGGCAGCCAAGAGGAGCTACCCCATGTGCGAGGTCAGTGGCAGCCAGGAGGAGACACCCTGTGTCCTAAGTCAGGGTGGCGGCCAGGAGGAGCTACCCCGTGTCCAAGGCCAGTGGCGGCTGAGAGGAGACACCCCACGTCCGAGATCAGGGGCGGCCAGGAGAAGCCACCTTGCGCCCAAGACCATGGGCAGTGACCTTGAGGAGCCACGCCAAGCCTGAGGCCAGGGCCAGTGGCCAGGAGGTGCAACCCAAGGAGTGGTGGCTGCACAGGCACAGGAGGACCTAGAGGAGCTATCCCAAGTTGAAGGTCAGGAATGGCGGTGGTAAGGAGATACCTCTTGTCCAAGGTAAGGAACACTGGCTGTGCTTTGCTGGAGCAGCCGTGAAGAGATATCCCATGCCCAAGGTAAGACAAACACAAGGAAGATGGGAGGTGTTGCAAGAGGGCATCAGAGGGCAGACACACTGAAACCATACTCACAGAAAACTAGTCAATCTAGTCACACTAGGACCACAGCCTTTTCTAACTCAATGAAACTAAGCCATGCCCATAGGGCAACCCAAAACGGGTGGATCATGGTGGAGAGGCCTGACAGAATGTGGTCCACTGGAGAAGGGAATGGCAAGCCACTTCAGTATTCTTGCCTTGAGAATCCCATGAACAGTAGGAAAAGGCAAAATGATAGGATACCAAAAGAGGAACTCCCCAGGACATTAGGTGCCCAATATGCTACTGGAGATCAGTGGAGAAATAAATCCAGAAAGAATGAAGGGATTGAGCCAAAGTAAAAACAATACCCAGCTGTGGATGTGACTGGTGATAGAAGCAAGATCCGATGCTGTAAAGAGCAATATTGCATAGGAACCTGGAATGTCAGTTCTATGAATCAAGGCAAATTGGAAGTGGTCAAACAAGAGATGGCAAGGGTGAACATCAACATTCTAGGAATCAGCGAACTAAAATGGACTGGAATGGGTGAATTTACCTCAGATGACCATTACATCTACTACTGTGGGCAGGAATCCCTCAGAAGAAATGGTCAACAAAAGAGTCCAAAATGCAGTACTTGCATGCAATCTCAAAAACAACAGAATGATCTCTGTTCGTTTTGAAGGCAAACCATTCAATACCACAGTTATCCAAGTCTATGCCCCAACCAGTAACACTGAAGAAACTGAAGTTGAACGGTTCTATGAAGACCTACAAGATCTTTTAGAACTAACATCCAAAAAAGATATCATTTTCATTATAGGGGACTGGAATGCAAAAGTAGGAAGTCAAGAAACACCTGGAATAACAGGCAAATTTGGCTTTGGAATGTGGAATGAAGCAGGGCAAAGACTAATAGAATTTTGCCAAGAAAATGCACAGGTCATAGCAAACACCCTCTTCCAACAACACAAGAGAAGACTCTACACATGGACATCACTAGATGGTCAAAACCAAATTCAGATTGATTATATTCTTTGAAGCCAAAGATGGAGAAGCTCTATACAGTCAACAAAAACAAGACCAGGAGCTGACTGTGGCTCAGATCATGAACTCCTTATTGCCAATTTCAGACTCAAATTGAAGAAAGTAGGGAAAACCACTAGACCATTCAGGTATGACCTAAATCAAATCCCTTATGATTATACAGTGGAAGTGAGAAATAGATTTACGGGTCTGGATCTGATGGATAGAGTGCCTGATGAACTATGGAATGAGGTTTGTGACATTGTATAGGAGACTGGGATCAAAACCATCCCCATTGACAAGAAATGCAAAAAAGCAAAATCGCTATCTGGGGACGGCTTACAAATAGCTGTGAAAAGAAGAGAGTCAAAAAGCAAAGGAGAAAAGGGAAGATATAAGCATCTGAATGCAGAGTTCAAAAGAATAGCAAGAAGAGATAAGAAAGACTTATTCACCGATCAATGCAAAGAAATAGAGGAAAACAACAAAATGGGAAAGACTAGAGATTTCTTCAAGAAAATTAAAGATACCAAGGTAACATTTCATGCAAAGATGGGCTCAATAAAGGACAGAAATGGTATGGACCTAACAGAAGCAAAAGATATTAAGAAGAGGTAGCAAGAATTCATGGAAGCACTGTACAGAAAAGATCTTCATGACCCAGATAATCATGATGATGTGATCACTCATCTAGAGCCAGACATCTTGGAAACTGAAGTCAGGCGGGCCTTAGAAAGCATCACTACGAACAAAGCTAGTGGAGGTGATGGAATTCCAATTGAGCTATTTCAAATCCTGAAAGGTGATGCTGTGAAAGTGCTGCACTAAATATGCCAGCAAATTTGGAAAATTCGGCAGTGGCCACAGGACTGGAAAAGGTCGTTTTCATTCCAATTCCAAAGAAAGTCAATCCAAAAGAATCCTCAAACTACCGCACAATTGCACTCATCTCACATGTTAGTTAAGTAATGCTCAAAATTCTCCAAGCCAGGCTTCAGCAATACGTGAACTGTGAACTCCCTGATGTTCAAGCTGGTTTTAGAAAAGGCAGAGGAACCAGAGATCAAATTGCCAACATCTGCTGGATCATCGAAAAGCAAAAGAGTTCCAGAAAAACATGTATTTCTGCTTTATTGACTATGGTAAAACCTTTGACTGTGTGGATCACCAGAAACTGTGGAAAATTCTTAAAGAGATGGGAATACCTGACCACCTAACCTCCCTCTTGAGAAATCTGTATGCAGGTCAGGAAGCAACAGTTAGAACTGGACATGGAACAACAGACTGGTTCCAAAGAGGAAAAGAGTACATCAAGGCTGTATATTGTCACCCTGCTTATTTAACTTAATGCAGAGTATATAATGAGAAATGCTGGACTGGAAGAAACACAAGCTGGAATTAAGATTGCCGGGAGAAATATCAATAACTTCAGATATGCAGCTGACACAACCCTTATGGCAGAAAGTGAGAGGAGCTAAAAAGCCTCTTGAAGAAAGTGAAAGAGGAGAGTGAAAAAGCTGGCTTAAAGCTCAACATTCAGAAAATGAAGATCATGGCATCTGGTCCCATCACTTCATGGGAAATAGATGGGGAAACAGTAGAAACAGTGTCAGACTTAATTTTTGGGGGCTCCAAAATCACTGCAGATGGTGACTGCAGCCATGAAATTAAAAGACGCTTACTCCTTGGAAGAAAAGTTATGACCAACCTAGATAGTATATTCAAAAGCAGAGACATTATTTTGCTGACTAAGGTCCGTCTAGTCAAGGCTGTGGTTTTTCCTGTGGTCATGTATGGATGTGAGAGTTGGACTGTGAAGAAGGCTGAGCACTGAAGAATTGATGCGTTTGAACTGTGGTGTTGGAGAAGACTCTTGAGAGTCCCTTGGACTGCACAGAGATCCAACCAGTCCATTCTGAAGGAGATCAGCCCTGGGATTTCTTTGGAAGGAATGATGCTAAAGCTGAAGCTCCAGTACTTTAGCCACCTCATGCGAAGAATTGACTCATATTAAAACACTCTGATGCTGGGAGGGATCAGGTGCAGGAGGAGATGGCACAACCGAGGATGAGATGGCTGGATGGCATCACAGACTCGATGGCTGTGAGTCTGAGTGAACTCTGGAGATGGTGATGAACAGGGAGGCCTGGCATGCTGCAATTCATGGGGTAGCAAAGATTCGGACTCACTGAGCAACTGAACTGATCTGAACTGGGAGAGGGAGGGGGTGGGATGATTTGGTAGAATGGCAAATATATATATATATATATATATTCCACAAGCAATGCATGAGGAATTACAAATTCTCACATCCTTGGCAATACTTATTATTTTCCTTTTTTTTTTTTCTTTTCAATTATAGCCATGCTGTTTCCCCATCTATTTTCCATGAAGAGATGGGACCAGATTCCATGATCTTAGTTTTCTAATTGTTGAACTTTAAGCCAACTTTTTCGTTCTCCTCTTTCACTTTCATCAAGAGGCTTTTTAGTTCCTCTTCGCTTTCTTCCATAAGGGTGTGTCAGCTGCGTGTCTGAAGTTATTGATATTTCTCCCAGCACTCTTGATTCCAGCTTGTGTTTCTTCCAACCCAGCTTTTCTCATGATGTACTCTGCATATAAGTTAAATAAGCAGGGTGACAATATACATCCCTGACATACTCCTTTTCCTCTTTGGAACCAGTCTGTTTTTCCATGTCCAGTTCTAACTGTTGCTTCCTGACCTGCATATAGGTTTCTCAAGAGGCAGGTCAGGTGCTCTGGTATTCCCATCTCTTTCAGAATTTTCCACAGTTTACTGTGATCCACACAGTCAAAGGCTTTGACATAGTCAATAAAGCAGAAATAGATCTTTCTCAGTAGCTCTCTTGCTTTTTTTGATGACCCAGCTAATGTTGGCAGTTTGATCTGGTTCCACTGCCTTTTCTAAAACCAGCTTGTACATCTGGAAGTTAATGGTTCACTTATTGCTGAAACCTGATTTGGAGAATATTGAGCATTACTTTACTAGCATGCGAGTTGAGTGCAATTGTGCTGTAGTATGAACATTCTTTGGCATTGCCTTTCTTTGATATTGGAATGAAAACTGACTTTGCTAGACCTGTGGCCACTGCTGAGTTTTCCAAATTTGCTGGCATATTGAGTGTAGCACTTTCACAGCATCATTTTTCAGGATTTGAAATAGTTCATCTGGAATTTCATCACCTCCACTAGCTTTGTTCATAGTGATGCTTTCTAAGGCCCACATGACTTCACATTCCAGGATGTCCGGCTCTAGGTGAGTGTTCACACCATCATGACTATCTGAGTCATGAAGAACGTTTTTGTACAGTTCTTCTGTGTATTCTTGCCACCTCGTCTTAATATCTTCTGCTTCTGTTAGGTCCAGACAATTTCTGTCCTTTATTGAGCCCATCTTTGCATGAAATTTTCCCTTGGTATCTCTAATTTTCTTGAAGAGATCTCTAGTCTTTCCCATTCTGTTGTTCTCCTCTATTTCTTTGCATTGATCACTGAGGAAGGCTTTTTTATCCCTCCTTGCTATTCTTTGGAACTCTGCATTCAGATGATTATATCTTTCCTTTTCTCCTTTGCTTTTTGCTTCTCTTCTTTTTACAACTATTTGTAAGGCCTCCCGAGATAGCCATTTTGCTTTTTTGCATTTCTTTTCCATGAGGATGGTCTTGATCCCTGTCTCCTGTACAATGTCATGAACCTCAGTCCATAGTTCATCAGGCCCTCTGTCTATCAGTACTAGTCCCTTAAATCTATTTCTCACTTCCAGTGTATAATCATAAGGAATTTTATTTAGGTCATACCTAAATGGTCTAGTGGTTTTCATTCTTTCTTCAATTTAAGTCTGAATTTGGCAATAAGAAGTTCATGATCTAAGCCACAGTCAGCTCCCAGTCTTGTTTTTTCTGACCAACCTAGATAGCATACTCAAAAGCAGAAACATTACTTTGCCAACCAAGGTCCATCTGGTCAAGGCTATGGTTTTTCCAGGGTCATGTATGGATGTGAAAGTTGGACTGTGAAGAAAGCTGAGCAAGAAGAATTGATGCTTTTGAACTGTGGTGTTGGAGAAGACTCTTGAGAGTCCCTTGGTCTGCATGGAGATGCAACCAGTCCATTCTAACAAAGATCAATTCTGGGTGTTCTTTGGAAGGACTGATGCTAAAGCTGAAACTCCAATACTTTGGTCACCTCATGCGAAGAGTTGACTCATTGGAAAAGACTGATGCTGGGAGGGATTGGAGGCAGGAGGAGAAGGGAACACCAGAGGATGAGATGGCTGGATGGCATCACTGACTCGATGGACGTTAGTTTGAGTGAACTCCGGGAGTTTGTGATGGATAGGGAGGCCTGGCATGTTACAATTAATGGGGTCACAGAGTAGGACACGACTGAGAGGATGAACTGAGCTGAACTGATAGCCATGCTATATCAGATATAGAGTGGTATCTCTATATATCAGATATAGAGCGGTATCTCCTGGCCTGGTTGTGATTTGTATTTCCATAATTACAAATGATGTTAAATATCTTTTTATGTGCTTATTGGCCATTTGCATATTTTATTTGGAAAAAAAAATTATTTTCAAGTTCTTTCCCTCTTTTTAAAACTAAATTCTACACTCTCATTTACCAAGGAGTAAATCTGAGATACTTTCATCTCCCCCTTCTTTTTCTTTTTTTTCTAAATTTCTCTTTCTTTACAGTGTAGTTTGTCTATATGTTCTCTCTCTCTTTTTTTGTTTACATGTTTAACAGCAAACTCTCTGAAAAAAAAAATGAAAGAAATGTTTGTGTATACATAAATGTTTTGTAAAATTTGCTGATATAAATGAAGTGTAGCCAACATATCCATATATCAATAAACTATTCAATATTCATTATTCTTATTTGGTTAGAATCAATCAGTTCTCAACAAGAATTTTACAATGTTTTATCAAATCTTTGTATCCAAGGATGCAACTATTGATGGGGATAGTTTTGATATGAAATTTAGTTAATATTTTTATTTAAATTCATGATTAAGGAAAGCAAATAATGAATTAGAAATTCAAAAGTTTGTCGATGATGTATCTGACTTGTTTGCTGAAAATTTTTGATAGTTCTCCAATACTGTAAGAATATTGCTTTAAATGTTTTTTCTAATCATAATATAACAGCTACAGATGTGTCATACAAAATATTTTCCATCACTTTCTTACATCTAGAAAACAAAACAATAAATTGAATGCTGCTTTGCAGCTCTTGCCCATTTTTAGGATGTTAATACCGTCACATGGGCCTTTTTAGAGATCCCAATTTAACATAAGTTGGAGTTGAGAAAATATGGATAGTAGCAGATACATAATACTTTCATACACAGCTAACATAGACAAGGGACAATAGGAGAATGCATTAGAAGGATTAGAAAGTCATGAGTTTCAAATGTTATTTTTTGTTTGTTTGTTTTGTTTCTAACATAATTTAATCAGTATAAAATGGATTTGACCATGGTTGTGTTTAACAACTGGATCTAACCAGTTGGTGAGATTTGATTTCCTCACAGAATCATTTGTATACTAATATGTATTGTTAGAGCCTGCACTTTACTGCCAAATAGGTGACTGTGTGACATAGAATTAGACATGCATCTGATATCACCAAATCTCTTTTGTCATCATGCCTGTTTGCTTATTTTTTTCTAATATGACATTTCTCTAAGATGGTATGAGCATGTGTGGTCAGTGAAAAAGTATATTTGGAATCTCAGTAATTCTTTTGGAAGCATTGTTTTGAAGATATAATATTGATTTATTTAATTTATTGCTATTGATTTATTATATGTTAAATACCCACATGTTAAGAAAGTTTGATATTTTAGAAAGGAAATATATTTATATCAGAATCCAGCACAAGACTTGGCAGTATTCCTCAGTGAATATTCTTGAAAGAATGAGTTAACAAACTTGGTCCTGGATATTTGTTCTGAATTTTCAATGTGAAACACCTCATTTAGATTGTCAATTAGACCTTCGGGTTTGAAATAAAGTAAATAAATGACACCAAAAAACCATAAGGTGTCTGGTAAATGAAGGACAAAAATATTTTTATGTAGTGTATGTCATTCAAATCAAATTTCATTATAATTCACTATTTTATAGTTATAAAAATATGCTTAGACAATTTCTACATCACCTTTTTTGTTATATTGTTTAATTTCCAGGGAATTTGTGTATATAAAAAACATAGATTTATTTTTCTCATAAGAACCACCATAATAACAGAGAAGGTACACTATATTTTATAATAATGTGTCATTTCAATGCTGCAGGGAGTCCTTGAACACATGCTGCCCATATGCCCAATGAATTCGCCCTGTGCAAATCCTCCTAAATGACTAACTGACTAAATAAATTCTTTCAAGACACATCCCATCATAATGCTGATCAGCTATGGTTCATTTATTGTTATATAATTGCAAAGAATGTTTATCCTTTCTTGCCCTTTTATGCTACACAAGCTGTTGTAATGTTCTGGGTCACAGATAGGATGAAACTATGACTAAGTTCTTTGGTGAATATTCTATAATTTGATGCTTTGCAAAAATCCAACCAGATAAAATAACTTCTCTTCTTTTGTAAATCATAATGCTAACATTGGGGAAGGAAATGCAACCCACTCCAGTATTCTCACCAGGAAAATTCTATGGACAGAGGAATCTAGTAGGCTACAGTCCATGGGGTTGCAAAGAGTCGACCATGAATAAGACATTGAGCACAATGCTAATATACTAAAACCATAAAAAGTGATTTCAGTTTATGTCATATATGATTTCTTCCCTTTGCTTCTTTATATAGCTGTACTTAAAATTCCATTGTATTAAAGAGAGAAAGTCCTTTAGAAATTTCAAACATATCTTTGTTTAAGAACTGGACAAGTTGAGGATTTAGATAATGTGAATAGATTGTTTAAGGTTGCATAGATGATAAAAATATTAAAAGTGAATGCCTCATCCTCAATTATTAATACAACTTGTTCAGATACTTCATCTGATAAAAGTGTTACTGTAAATTTCAAAATGAAAGATGTATTTCTGGCTGCTTAAAATTGTGGAGACAAAGACTTTGTAAATTAAGCTTGGTAAAGCTGCCAGTTGCTTTTATATATATATATATATATATATAGATAGATAGATAGATAGATAGATAGATAGATATAGATAGATAGATAGATAGATACAATTTTGTTTAATTGAAAGCTATTCTATTGTTTCTTTTGAGTGATTGCTATCAACTATATAGATATGATAAATGTCTTCAGTGCTTAGTACTCAATTGCTCAATGTGTCTGACTCTTTGCAATTCTATGGAATAATTTCTTAGAGGTAAACACATTTTAGTCCTCATCCAAATACAGGACCATATGTGGTATGTTCTCATAAAGTGAAAGAAATGGTAACCTGAGTCCACCAGTACCAATGTCTAATACGACTCAACACAGAAGAGTGCAAGTAAGACATGATTTTCTTTATTCTTCAATCCATGCTAAGCTTGTGCTATATAAAAACCTTTCAGTTCCTTAAAAATGTTGGCAAATTCTAAATTATAAAATTAAAATTACATTTTTTTCATCGCATTATTTTTTTTCTTATTTTCCATGCAATGGAAAGAAATTATCTCCAGGAAGTTAAAGTGAGGCAAGTATGTTTTCATTTTTACTCTTTCTCTGACTCTAGCCCTTTGAAGTGGATATAAGTGATATATTTTTGATTCAAAAGTGCCTCCTGTTTCCTTTATTCAAGGTTTTCCTATTCTCCTGACAAGAGTGAAAGATAAAAAAGAGGTAAAAATCAGGGAAAACCTTTATTAAATACACTTTCCATGGTTGTAGAAATTTTTGTTGGTTATTCCTGATTGTCTGGCTTACCTTGGCCACCTATTCACTCTGGCATGCAGACATATATACCTGTTGCTTCACAGGTGAGATACATATATTTGTTATTAAGGAACACTGTAAGTATAATGATAGTAGCACAATTATCTAACGTTGGACATTTGTCACCACAAAAGGACTTATCCTCTACCTCAGCTTCTACCACAAAAAACTTTCCCTAGAATCTCTTGCTGCTAGTATCCACTTTCCCAGTGGGTCCAGGTCTTGAAATTCCAATATGACTCAAAATCAGACATCTTGCAATGGGGAAGACCTATCTTCAGCATGCCAGTTTGTAAGATTCCTGGGCACTTTGCCATTAGGAAACCCCACCACTAACACCATCTACCACTACAATAAGTCTAGTTATCTTCCCTGTTATTCATGTAGACTTGAGCCATTAAGCATTAAGGCCAATGCTTAACCAAAATTTGGTAGGTAAATATCAGTCTTTTTTTTTAAATTATATTACAAGTGATCATCTTAAAGCTCTCAGTTAGCTGTCATTGGCAGGGAGTAGGGGGAGGAAAGGAATTCTTTAACACAAACTTTCTGATGAGTCTCTTCTTTCCTTTATTCACACTTTTGTGTAGTAAATCAATTTCAGTAGCTCTCTATGTTTTGATTCATAGACATTATATATTCATGCGTGCATGCATGCTAAGTCACTCCAGTTGTATTCAGCTCTGGGACTCAATGGACTGTAGCCTGCCAGGCTCCTCTGTCCATGGGGATTCTCCAAGCAAGAATACTGGAGTGAGTTGTCATGCCCTTCTCCAAGGGATCTTCCCTACCCAGGGAATGAACCCATCTCTCCTGTGATTCCTGCATTGCAGGAAGATTCTTTACCAATGAGCCACCTGGGAAACTTTATATATTCATACTTCTTGTCATTTAAGTTGCTAGTATATTTTATTCTAGTATATTGGAGACTAAAGAGAAATATTAAATGTGTATTACTAAAATTATTATTTTTATTTCAATGTGATTCATAGTATTCTACTCCCTCTCAATATCAGACTAAAAAATGTTTAATTATGTTTACTCATCAATTTTGCACAAATTAATTAATTGGTTCATTTATTTTGAAGAATAAATATTAATAACTAATTTATATTATTTTATCATAATTTAAGGCTAAAATTATGATTTTGCATTTTTTATAGCTCTTGTTGGGTCTTTTATTCCAATGTTAATTATTATCAAAACATCCTTATTTAAGTCATTGTTTTCACTAAATAGGGGTTTCCCTTGTGGCTCAGCTAGTAAAGAATCCACCTGCAATGCAGGAGACCTGGTTTCACCCTGGTTTGGGTAGATCCCCTGGAGAAGGGACAAGATATCTACTCCAGCATTCTGGCCTGGAGAATTCCATGGACTGTATAGTCCATAGGGTCGCGAAGAGTAGGACATGACTGAGTGAATTGCAATGCTCATTCACTAAATAAAATTTTAATGACTAAAATTGCTTTTCTACTTTAAACCAAAACACAGAGCTAATGTTTCTGAACCATTTGAAATATTATTTTTATGTTATTACTAACTTTTCCATTATGATTTTACTTCAAGTATTTTTTCACATATTCAGAATGTGATAGTTAGCATACAGTTCAGTTCAGTTCAATTCAGTTGCTCAGTTGTATCCGACTCTTTGTGACCCCATGAATCATAGCACACCAGGCCTCCCTGTCCATAACCAACTCCCAGAGTTCACTCAGACTCACGTCCATCATGTCCGTGATGCCATCCAGCCATCTCATCCTCTGTCGTCCCCTTCTCCTCGTGCACCAATCCCTCCCAGCATCAGAGTCCTTTCCAATGAGTAAACTCTTCTCATGAGGTGGCCAAAGTACTGGAGTTTCAGCTTTAGCATCATTCTCTCCAAAGAAATCCCAGGGCTGATCTTCAGAATGGACAGGTTGGATCTCCTTGCAGTCCAAGGGACTGTCAAGACTCTTCTCCAACACCACAGTTCAAAAACATCAATTCTTCGGTGCTCAGCTTTCTTCACAGTCCAATTCTCACATCCATACATGACTACTGGGAAAACAATAGCCTTGACTAGACGGATCTTTGTTGGCAAAGTAATGTCTCTGATTTTCAATATGCTGTCTAGGTTGGTCATAACTTTTCTTCCAAGGAGTAAGAGTCTGTTAATTTCATGGCTGCAGTCACCATCTGCAGTGATTTTTGGGCAAAAAAATAAATAAATGTAGTCTGACACTGTTTCCACTGTTTCCCCATCTATTTCCCATGAAGTGATGGGACCAGATGCCATGATCTTAGTTTTCTGAATGTTGAGCTTTAAGCCAACTTTTTCACTCTCCACTATCACTTTCATCAATAGGCTTTTTAGTTCCTCCTCACTTTCTTCCATAAGGGTGGTGTCATCTGCATATCTGAGGTTATTGATATTTATCCCAGCAATCTTGATTCCAGCTTGTGCTTCTTCCAGCCCAGCGTTTCTCATGATGTACTCTGCATATAAGTTAAATAAGCAGGGTGACAATATACAGCCTTGACGTAGTCCTTTTCCTATTTGGAACCAGTCTGTTGTTCCATGTCCAGTTCTAACTGTTGCTTCCTAACCTGCACCCTTCTAATTACACATGCATTTTCTTCGTTCATAACTTATCGTGTTTCTTCTCTGCTTATTATCCCTTGTGATCTTTTTGTCTTTTTAAGTTTATTTTATGCAGTTTTTCCTGTAAACTTCTCATAGAGGTGGTAAATAGATAATTCAGTCACAGAATCTTGGCATGCCAAATAATTATTTTCTGTAAATTAATATATAAAATATATATTTCCTAGGATTTTTGCTTTATAGACATTTTCTGCACACATTTTATAAAGCTTTTCCTAATATTAATAATTCTCCTCTGTTTCAGTTGAAAATTATATTAACTGTTTTTCTTTGTTTTGTAAACTGTTTTCTCTGATGCATAGTGGGAAAAAAACACCCTCCTCTTTGAGGTCAAATATATTCATTTTAATTTTGTGTTCCATTCATTAGCCTGACTTGACACTCATTACGCTATTTCAATATGTAGTTCCAAGTGATTGTTCAGCCAAAGAATGTTTATATCTATTTTTTGTTTGCTAATTGTATCTCCTCCATCTGTTCCTGCCTGTCCTTCAGGTACTCATATTATTCAGGTGTTAGAAATTAAAAAATATATCACCATTATATTTATTTTTAAAATTTACTTGTTATATTATTTGTATTCAAAGATAGTAATATCCTTTCACATGGGTTTTGAATGATACAGCTTTTAGCATTATACTTTCAATCTGTCAGCTTATTTAATGACTTTTTAAAAATAGTTATATTTTAACGCCCTACAATATAAATACTTTTCCAGATGATAAAACATATGCATTATGCTCAAAAGTTAAATTATATTAAAAAAAAAAAAACATGCCCTCATATTATCCACACCAAAACCTTCACATTTGGTATCAACTTGCTTGCTTTTTTGTTTGTTTGTTCCCTTAGAGAAGGGTCACCAATCTTTTTGGTGCCCAGACCATTTCTCAATGGACTGAGCAGGGGTGAGGGAAATGGTTTCAGGACAACTAAATTGCATTGCATCTATCATGCACTTTATTTCTAATCTAAAGTTGCCACTGATCTGACAGGTGATACCAGTAAAGAGCAATATTGCATAGGTACCTGGAATGTCAGGTCCATGAATCAAGGCAAATTGGAAGTGGTCAAACAAAAGATGGCAAGAGTGAACGTCAACATTCTAGGAATTAGCAAACTAAAATGGACTGGCATGGGTGAATTTATCGCAGATGACCTTTATATGTACTACCGCGGACAGGAATCCCTCAGAAGAAACGGAGTACCCATGATGGTCAACAAAAGAGTCCGAAATGCAGTACTTGGATGCAATCTCAAAAACAGAATGATCTCTGTTCGTTTCCAAGGCAAATCATTCATTATCACAGTAATCCAAGTCTAAGCCCCTACCAATAATGCTGAAGAAGCTGAAGTTGAATGGTTCTATGAAGATCTACAAGATCTTTTAGAACTAAAGCTCAAAAAAAAAAAAAAATGTCCTTTTCATTATAGGGGACTGGAATGCAAAAGTACGAAGTCAAGAAACACCTGAAGTAACAGGCAAATTTGGCCTTGGAATGCGGAATGAAGCAGGGCAAAGACTAATAGTGCCAAGAAAATGCACTGGTCGTGGCAAACACTCTCTTCCAACAACACAAGAGAAGACTCTACACATGGACATCACCAGATGGTCAACACTGAAATCAGATTGATTATATTCTTTGCAGCCAAAGATGGAGAAGCTCTATACAGTCAACAAAAACAAGACCAGGAGCTAACTCTAGCTCAGATCATGAACTCCTTATTGCCAAATTCAGACTTAAATTGAAGAAAGTAGGAAAAACCACGAGACCATTCAGGTATGATCTAAATCAAATCCCTTATGTGTATACAGTGGAAGTGAGATAAAGATTTAAGGGACTAGATCTGATAGATAGAGAATGATGAACTATGGAATGAACTATGGAATGAAGTTCGCGACATTGTACAGGACACAGGGATCAAGACCATCCCCATGGAAAAGAAATGCAGAAAAGCAAAATGGCTATCTGGGGAGGCCTTAAAATAGCTGTGAAAAGAGAAGCAAAAAGCAAAGGAGAAAAGGAAAGATATAAGCATCTGAATGCAGAGTTCAAAAGAATAGCAAGGAGGGATAAGAAAGCCTTCTTCAGCAATCAGTGCAAAGAAATAGAGGAAAACAACAGATTGGGAAAGACTAGAGATCTCTTCAAGAAAATTAGAGATACCAAGGGAACATTTCATGCGAAGATGGCCTCGATAAAGAACAGAAATGGTATGGACCTAACAGAAGCAGAAGATATTAAGAAGAGGTCACAAGAATACACAGAAGAACTGTACAAAATGATCTTCAAGACCCAGATAATCATGATGGTGTGATCACTCACCTAGAGACAGACATCCTGGAATGTGAAGTCAAGTGGGCCTTATAAAGCATCACTACGAACAAAGCTAGTGGAGGTGATGGAATTCCAATTGAGCTATTTCAAATCCTGAAAGATGATGTTGTGAAAGTGCTGCACTCAATATGCCAGCAAATTTGGAAAACTCAGCTGTGGCCACAGGACTGGAAAAGGTCAGTTTATATTCCAATCCCAAAGAAATAGTCCAATTATATTCCAATTATAAGTATGAAATGATTTCAATATTACAATGTTGTAAATTGTAAATTTATTGTAAATAAATTCCATTATATTCCAATGCCAAAGAATACTCAAAGTACTGCACAATTGCACTCATCTCACACGCTAGTAAAGTAATGGTCAAAATTCTCCAAGCCA
Organism: Oryx dammah; assembly: GCF_014754425.2. Classification (NCBI taxonomy): domain Eukaryota; kingdom Metazoa; phylum Chordata; class Mammalia; order Artiodactyla; family Bovidae; genus Oryx; species Oryx dammah. The sequence goes on from NW_024070208.1 coordinate 42,661,591, forward strand.
GGTTTCAGAAATAAGTGAACCATGAACTTTCAGATACCAAGCTGGTTTTAGAAAAGGCAGAGGAACCAGAGATCAAATTGCCAACATCCGCTGGATTATGGAAAAAGCAAGAGAGTTCCAGAAAAACATCTATTTCTGCTTTATTGACTGTGGCAAAACCTTTGACTGTGTGGATCACAAGAAACTGTGGAAAATTCTGAAAGAGATGGGAATATCAGACCATGTAAACTGCCTCTTGAGAAATTTGTATTCAGGTCAGGAAACAACAGTTAGAACTGGACATGGAACAACAGATTGGTTCCAAATAGGAAAAGGACTACGTTAAGGCTGTATATTGTCACCCTGCTTATTTAACTTATATCCAGAGTTCATCATGAGAAACGCTGGGCTGGAGGAAGCATAAGTTGGAATCAAGATTGCTGGGAGAAATATCAATAACTCAAATATGCAGATTATAGCACCCTTACGGCAGAAAGTGAAGAGGAACTAAAAAGCCTCTTGATGAAAGTGAAAGAGGAGAGTGAAAAAATTGGCTTAAAGCTCAACATTCAGAAAACGAAGATCATGGCATCTGGTCTCATTACTTCATGGGAAATGAATGGGGAAAGAGTGGAAACAGTGGCTGAGTTTATTTATTTATTTTTTTGCTCCAAAATCACTACAGATGGTGATTGCAGCCATGAAATTTAAAGTCACTTACTCCTTGGAAGAAAAGTTTTGACCAACCTAGGTAGCATATTGAAAAGCAGAGACAATACTTTGCCAATAAAGGTCCGTCTAGTCAAGGCTATGGTTTTTCCAGTGGTCATGTATGGATGTGAGAGTTGGACTGTGAAGAAAGCCGAGTGCTGAAGAATTGATGCTTTTGAACTGAACTGTGGTATTGGAGAAGACTCTTGGGAGTCCCTTGGACTGCAAGGAGATCCAACCAGTCCGTTCTGAAGATCAGCCCTGGGGTTTCTTTGGAAGGTATGATGCTAAAGCTGAAACTCCAGTACTTTGGTCCTCTTATGCAAAGAGTTGACTTATTGGAAAAGATTCTGGTGCTGGGAGTGTTTGGGGGCAGGAGGAAAAGGGGACGACAGAGGATGAGATGGCTGGATGGCATCACTGACTTGATGGACGTGAGTCTGAGTGAGCTCCAGAAGTTGATTATGGACAGGGAGGCCTGGCGTGCTGCGATTCATGAGGTTGCAGAGTCTGACACAACTGAGTGACTGAACTAGACTGAACTGAACTGAACCATTCTACAGCTCGGAGGTTGGGGACCCCTGCTTTATAGCAACACATATGCATATTTGGCAAAGTTTCTTCAGTCCTCTCTGACTCTTTGCAATCCCATAAACTGTAACCCACCAGGCTCCTCTGTACATGGAATTCTCCCAGCAAGAATACTGAATGAGGCTGCCATCACCTTCTCCAGAGGATCTTCCTGATCCACGGATGGAAGCAACATATCTTCCATCACTTGCATTGGCAGGAAGGTTCTCTACCACTAGTGCAACCTTTCCCAATGTCTCTGATTTAGTTTCTGCATTTTAAACTTTTTACAACATTGTAATATTAAAATCATTCCATACTTATATTTGCTGTTGTTCTTCTTCAGTCATTCAGTAATGTCCAGCTATTTATTACCCCATGGACTGAAGCACACCAGGTTTCCCCATGCTTCACTATTTCCCAGAGTTTGCTGAAACTCATGTTCATTGAGGCGGTGATGCCATCCTATCATCTTATCCTTTGTCATCCCCATCTCCTCCTGACTTCAATCTTTCTCAGCATCAGGGTCTTTTCTAAGGAGTCAGCTCTTCGCATCAAATGGCCAAACTTTTGGAGCTTCAGCTTCAGCATTAGTCTTTCTAATGAATATTCAGGGTTGATTTTCTTTAGGACTACTGATAGGATCTCCTTGTTGTTCAAGGGACTCTGAAGAGTCTCTTTTCCAACACTGCAGGTCGAAGGGCTCAGTTCTGCACTCAGCCTTTTTTACTCTCCAGCTCTCACATCCATACATGACTGCTGGAAAACTCATAACTTTGACTATACAGACATTTGTTGGAAAAGTTATGTCTCTCCTTTTCAATACACTGTCTAGGTTTGTCATAGTTTTTCTTCCAAGGAGCAAACATTTTTTAATTTCATAACTGTCCACAGTGATTTGGGAGCCCAACAAAATAAAGTCTATCACTGTATCCATAGTTTCCCCATTTATTTGCCATGAAATGATTGGACCAGATGCCATGACCTTCATTTCTAAGTGTTGATTTTTCAAGTCAGATTTTTCACTCTCCTTTTTCACATTCATTAAGAAGTGCTTTAATTCCTCTTTCCTTTCTGCAGTTAAGGTGGTGTCATCTGAATATCTGAGGTTATTGATATTTCTCCTAGGAATATTGATTCAAGCTTGTGCTTCATCCAGCCCAGCATTTCACATGATGTACAATGCATATCATTTGAATAATCAGGGTGACAATATACAGCTTTGACATATTCCTTTCCCAATTTGGAACTAGTTTGTTGTTCCATGTCCAGTTCTAACTATTGCTTCTTGTCCTGCATACAGGTTTCTCAGGAGGCAGGTAAGGTGGTCTGTTATTCCAAACTCTTTAAGAATTTCCACAGTATGTTGTCATCCACACAGTCAAAGGCTTTAGCATAGTCAATGAAGTAGAACTAAATGCTTTTATGGAATTTCCTTGCTTTTTCTATGATCCAATGGATATTGACAATTTGATCTCTCATTCTTCTGACTTATCTAAATACATCTGTGATTTCTCAGTTCACATACCATTGAAGCCTAGCTTGAAGGATTTTGAGCATCACCTTAGTAGCATGTGAAGTGAGTGCAATTGTGTGGTAGTTTGAACATTCTTTGGCATTGTCTTTCTTTGGGATGTAAATGAAATCTGACCTTTTCCAGGGCTGTGGCCACTGATGAGTTTTCCAAATTTGCTGGCATAGTGTATGCAGCACTTTAACAGCATCATCTTTTAGGACTTGAAATAGATCAGTTGGAATTCCATCACCTCCACTAGCTTTGTTTGTAATAATGCTTCCTAAGGCCCACTTGACTTCACATTCCAGGATGTCTGGCTCTAAGTGAGTGATCACACCATCATGATTTTCCTAGCTCTTTAAGATCTTTTTTGTATAGTTCTCTTGTGTGTACTTACCACCTCTTCTTAATATCTTCTGCTTCTGTTAGATCCATACCATTTCTGTCCTTAATTCACCATCTTTGCATGAAATGTTCCCTTGATCTCTCCAGTTTTCTTGAAGAGACCTCTAGTCTTTCCCATTCTATTGTTTACCTCTACTTCTTTGCATTGTTCACCTAGGAAGGCTTTCTTATTTCTCCTTGCTCTTCTTTGGAATTCTGCATTCAGATAGGTATTTCTTTTCTAAGGGCTCTAGTAAGTGGAAATTTCTCTGTACTTTTTACAACTGCATATGTATTTTGTGGTTATACAAATATATTTAATGACCCACCTTGATGGACTTTCACATGTTTATGTATGACTGGGTCCCTCTGCTGTCCACCTGAAAATATCATGATACTGTAATTGGCTATATTCCAAGACAAAATAAAACGTTTTTAAAAATGCTCAAAGTGATATACTTGATGCACATTCATGTTGATGTATGGCAAAACCAGTACAATATTGTAAAGCAATTAACCTCCAATTAAAATAAATAAATATATATTTTAAAAAGAAAAAAATTTGCATATGATATTAATCCATATTCTTACTGATAAATGTTTACTGTTATGTAGTATCTCACTGTATAAAGTGCAACTTATTTATTCATTTGAAAAAAAAAAATGTAGCATGTATTTACATAGAATTTAGTCACCAAATTGGGGTTTCTGTATCAAAAGGAAAACTTGCAATTTATCTCCTTAAAACGTTTTTCAATTTGCAGTTCCATCACCAATATAGGCTAACACCTATTTCACTCAGTAATGAAATACGTGTTTATTCTCTCAACAGGGTGTCATTCAGCATTTACTAATTTGAAAAGTTAAGAATGATGCCAGTATGCTTTTAATTAGTATTTATCTCATCATCAGTGTGACTGAACACATTTTCATACATTTAAGGGCTATTTGTTTCTGCGTGAACTTTCAGCTCATTTATTTTGCCAATTAATATTCTTGGATGTTGCAATGTTTCAACTCATTTTCTGAGTTGTACATCTTGAAGGTCTTTGTTTTTATTTTTTGTCTTTCAAAGTTATTTTTATTTTAAAAATCATATTTTTGTCTACATTCCTTTTTATTTTCTTCCAAGACACGTCTCGATGTTATTTCAAATGAAACCTTTTACATTACATTTTAACTTTTTATGAAAATGGAGCTTATTGACTTGCATATTAATTTTTCTTATTATTTCAATTATTCATTGATATTCATAATTTTGATTTTATTATTCTTGTTCCTTTAGGTATACAATTACGTCATCTGCCATCTGTAAATCATGATTTTAGTTCCAAATTATTTTAGTTATAATTCTGTCAAATGAATATTGCTTTTTACCTTTTACTAATGATAGTGGGATTGTTTCCATTATGTTTTATTAGATTAGGTGATTATATTAAATCAATATTGATTTATACACTGTTAACTATTAATTGATATTAATTTTTATTGAGGGGTTTTTTTTTCATAGTTGTGTGCTGAATTTTGAAATTCTTTTCAGCACTGAGCAATTTGTTCATGTCATTATATTTCTTAAATCTATCATAATTTTCATTTAAATTCACAAGTTTCATAATAATGAAGCAGCATTGCATTTTGTGTGGTCTAGGTTTGAGTAACACTACCTGTCCTATGGTCTTTCCTTGTGGCTCAGTTATAAAGAATCCATCTGCCAATGTGAGAGACACAGGAGACACAGGTTCAATCCCTGGGTCAGCAAGATCCCCTAGAGAAGGAAATGGCAGCCTGCTACTGTGTTCTTGCCTGAGAAATCCCATGGACAGAGGAGACTGGTGGGCTACAGTCCATGGGGCCCCAAAAGAGTTGGATACAACTTAGCTACTAAATCACACTAATGTATCATGTATTGTTAATGTAATCATGGATTGTGTATAATTGTGTGTAATTGTGTAATTGTGATTTTTGAAAATGATTTTTAGATCAGTATTGACAGATTTATAATTTATTTTTATTCTTTAAAAAATATATAAATTATATTTTTAAATTTTATTTATTTTATGACTTCTTATTTTATTTTATTTATTATCTCTTTTTTATTTCTTATTTTATTCTTATTCTTTTTTTTAATTAATTAATTTATTTATTTATTTTTAATTTTTACTTTAAAATTCTGTATTGGTTTTGGCATAGATTGACATGACTCCACCACAGGTGTACATGCGTTCCCAAACATGAACCCCCCTCCCACCTATTTATAATTTCTTTTTTATTCTTTTTATTTCTATTTTTATTTTAAAAATACCCTCTCAGGAGTGGGTATTAACATAATCGTATTTCATGAAAGAAACATTTCTTCTGGTTTAAATATATGGAATTTTAATAGTGTGACATTATCTGCCCTTTAAAAAATAGATTTCACCCTTTAGTGATTCATGGCTTTGAGAAGAACCATTATTTTATAGCTCAACTCATTTTTTTCAATATGTACATCAGTTTGTTGAATTATATATTTCTGGGTAATTTTTGATAAGTATTGTTATTAGATTTTTATATGTATTTTATTTGCATAAATAGAATTGAGAGAAGTAGTGCAAAAGTACAAAGTTATTTAGTTCTTTTGTGAACTGTATGTATTAGTCATTTTTTGTGGTGCATTTTGCCATGTATTAGTCATCATAATGTAACTTTGTGATTTCTCTTTTTGTAATTAGGTTAGATAAAGCTTCATAAACTTTATCAAATATTGTAAAGAACTAACATTAATTGATTTATTTGGATTAGTTATGTATATTCTTTTTTCCATTGCATTAATGTATTATCATTTTTAATTAACATTATTTATTTATTGCTTTGATCTTTTTCATCACCATGTGCTTAATACTTTAATTTTTAGTGACATTTAAAAATCAGATTATGATTAATTTTACTTTGAGTTCAAGTTCATCTCTGTCACATTGGTATTTTTTACTAATATAGTTTAAATGCTTTCTTTCTGGGGAATAATGAAATTAAAATTTTGATATCAATTTCCTTGATTGCTTATTCAGTCATATATTTAAGGACATCTTGTTTGCTTCCAGTGTCTGACAGGCTTGAAGAAAACTGATAAACATACATGTGACTACCTTCTAAATACTACATACTGGTAATAAGTTCTTTTTTTGGGGTAATTTTGATTAAGAAAAATCATATCTGTTTGTAAAGTTATTTTAGGAAAAAATATTAGCAATCACACTGTCTAAAATCATATTTTCTCCTTATATTTTTTACTATAATAAATATTATAATTATAATATTGGAAACTCCAGTTATTAGTAGACTGAATCATACTTCTCTGCTCTCCAAATAAATGCATATGCTTTCATTTTTCTTCCTTCCTTCCTTTCTTTCTCCCTCCTTCTTTCCTCCCTTCCTCTCTCTCTCTTTCTTTCTTCTTTGCTTGATTGTCTTGTTCTCTTGATTTCAGGAGAGTAATTCAAATTTTGTAACAATTTTACTATTTCATATTTATAATTTAATATTTTATTCTTGCTATTCAATTTATAATTTTAATGATTAATTTTATTATCTCTTTTTTCCTTTCACATTTTTTTTTACATTTTCATTGTATATGTTATAGAATCTTCATGAAGTTTATGGATCCTATAATGTTCTTAGTTTCATTTGGATTTCCCACATATTGTTATAATCTGTCTTCTTGAATTATAAATGTTTCCTATGCCCCATGTTGGAATTCATAACATAAATCAACATTCACAGCATAAGGCCAAGTAACAACAAAATAGTATTCTCAATGGGGACACATAATATGCTTTTTAGTTTGATTTCAGTTTTGTCAGTAGCCAAAACTATTTGGATTCTAAATCTGTGTTCTAAGATCTCTTTATTATTATTCACCTAGTTCTAAGAATTTCATAACACTCCAAAGTATCAAGAGCTCTACATATTGGTTTATTGATTATATACATTTAATTTGCTTTCTTCTTATTTATTTTCAAAGAAAATGGCTTACACTAGTCCATCAAAATTCAGTTCTGGCTCAACAATAATAGTATGTTAAACTAATGGAAACCTACAAAGGTAACCACAACATTCCTGGGACACAAAATATAGTTATATAGTTAATTGAAGTTTATTTGAGAGAGAGGGTAGATTATTGTGGAGGGAGACAATCAGTCAAGTTTATTACATCATCTCTATATTGATAACATTCTACTCTATTCTATGTTGGATCAGTCTCCTATTAGGATCACCTCCATCTGTGCAGACTTTCATGAATTCCCTCATGTGCAGACTTTAAAGAAGTGTGGCCAGGTGTCATGTTTTCCTCTCCTGGCACTCCTGAAATTCTATGCAATGTGAAAATAACTCCAGCTTCAGTGACCTTCAAATATAAGGAAATAATACATTTTAAATATAAACTTTTTAAGTGATAAGGATACATATATTTAAATAAACACCAAACTTCCAGGGATTCTCTTTGTGAAAAACACATGAGCAAATCTTGTTGTTGTTGTTTTCTTTTTCAAAGTGAACATGTGCCGATAGAGAGTATGCTTATTTCTCTCTTCATTTATTCTTTTCCTAGAGTTCCACTCTTTTGCAGAATTTTGAAAATGGCCAGAATTACGCTGTTAGTACAACTGCAGGGTACTATTTTTTTTTTCCTTCTTTTGTCAATGAATGTTGCCTTGACTCCTAACATTATCATATGTTAAATTTCTTAATTTCATTTTTGAAAATCCAACAGTTCTTGAGCTCACAAAGGCCTGTTCACATTCTCCTCTACCTGAGACATACATTTCTCCATATCTCAATTAAATCACTATGTTATTTTCACTTTCTTAAAAGTTGCCATCTTGCCTTTATTTTCTCCATTCATTTTTACTACTTACGAGTCATATCTAATCCTCTCTGAATCTGATACAAAGGTCTTTTACCACCGAATCTTTCTTCAATACATCTCATATGTTGAAACAGGTATAACAGAAGAATGGTGTGTATTTCCAATATGCATGTAATACATGTGTGGACCCCTTCTGCTCACTACAGCCACTGTAGCTGCTTCAAGACAGGGAGAAGATGCCAAATCTACACACTAGAATGTGTTAGTCATTAGTTGTCCTGGTGGCTTTAAGTTTGATTTTCAAGATGTTCCATCCATGTCCATACTTTTAGTTATTATTTTAGTGGTTTGTTTTTTCCATGCTCTCTACTAAATATTGGACACAGAATAAATTCTTTGATATAAAAGTTTATATTCAACTTGTAAGTCAAAATTGTGAACATATACAGCTACAACGTAAGACTGATTTCTGATTGGTCTATAAAAGTTCACAGAATGAGGTATATTGAGATCGCAAATCTAGAGATGGTGTCAGGCTAATCATCATTGTTACATTTATTTGTAGCTGTATTCATCCTCCTCTCTAATTTCAGGCACTCCACTCTTACCTAAAACAAATTCTACCACTGAGTTCAACAAATCTCTCAAGAACGTTTCTTTAGGTTTATCATCTGTAGCTATGTGCTATGCTCAATTGTGTTAGAATCTTTGCAACCCCGTGAACTATAGCCCGCCAGGCTCCATTGTCCATGGGATTTCCCAGGGAAGAATACTGAGATGGGCTTGCCTTTTCCTACTTCAGGATAACTTCCTGACTCAGGGATCAAACCTGCATCCCCTTCACTGGCAGGTGAACTTTTTACCACTGAGCCTTTTATCTTATTATTACAGTCCTTTTCTATCATTTTCTACCATAGAACATCATGTCCAACTCTTTGCAACCCCATGGACTTTACAGTCCATGGAATTCTCCAGGCCATAATACTGTAGTGGGTAGCTGTTCCCTTCTCCAGGGGATCTTCCCAACCCAGATCTCTCACAATGCAAGCAGATTCTTTACCAGCTGAGCCATGAAAGAAGCCCACAGAACATCCATTCCCTCCTTATCAAAACACTGTGTTAACCTGGACTTTGTGAATAACCATCCTCCTGATTTGCTTACTTTCTAGATATCTATTTACAATAGTCAGTTATGACCTATATTTCTGTGCTTTTTCCTTTTTTTATGCTCTTGCGTCTGATCATTTTACAAATTCTTCTTAATTAGTGCAGTAACTTCAAAGAGAATTTCTGAATAAACTTATCATTTTGTACCAGAAATCACTTCTGAGTGCTAGACTCTTGAATACAATGATAATACACATAATTTGTAATCCAAAATAAATTTATAGCTGTTCTTTTTCAAAAACATTAATCTTCTGGATTCATGAATTTTTGAAAATGACATAGTACCAATCAGTGGTATACTGGGGCTGGAGCTGGCCTCTATTGGCTCATGTAGTGAACAGAGTGCAATTATTCCCAACTCCACAGTTAGTGAAAATGTGTTGGTGGCTTGAAGTTAACCACAGTTGGTATATTTATAGGATAGAAATTGGCAAAAACACTGAATCAATTTTTTTCTCTCTTCTTTAGAAATGATTGTTTAATATTTATTAGCACATTACTGGATCTATCCAAACCAGAAACAAGAGGAATCACTGCTACTAGTTTTTTTCTTCTGTCCTCATTCATAACCTATCAATTATAATTTCAATTTAGTTACATTTTAGGAAGTATCTTAAATCTATTTGCTTTTTTAAAAAAGCTTCTTCAATACAACTTTAGACCATCTCTACAATCTAAGTCAATGTTGTCAAGCTATCTGTGTGAAAGGCCAGTTCCCATGTTTAACCACAACAGCTACAGTCACTTTAATTCCAATATTTTTATAAAACAATCTGATAGGGATGAAAATGTGCATCCTTATGTTATAAGTGATATTGCAATTGTTAAATATTAAAATATTAGATAAATAAGCAAGTATGGCTATTCACTCTAAAGTTAAGATCCTCTTGGTATCTTGCAGAAATACAGAGTCCATCCTATTTTCTCAAAAGTTTTCCTTTAAATTACAATAATAAATAATATTCAAACATTATTATTTATTAAAGCTTCTATATTGTTACAGTATAAAAATGATAACCTTTAATGTAATACATTAGATTTGTATATCTCATCTTTTTTATTATATTGTTAAATAAACTGTTCAGTTAACATTTTTTATGATTTTTCCTTTTTAGTGGGAGATAATTGCTTTAAAATATTGTGCTTCTTTTTGCCACACATCAACATTAATCAGCAACAAGTTTACATATTTCCCCTCCTTCATAAACACCTCTCACATTTCCCACCCCACCCCACCCCTCTAGGTTTTTAGAGCACTGGGTTGAGCTCCATGTGTCACACAGCAAATTCCCACTTGAAATTGATATACACACACACACACATATACATACATATGTGTGTATATATATATATCTGTAGATATATATATCTACATATCAATATATATATAAACATAAATATATGTATATATATATATAGTTCTTTAGAAGAACTAAAGAGCCTCTTGCTAAAAGTGAAAGAGGAAAGTGAAAAAGTTGGCTTAAAACTCAACATTAGAAAACTAACATCATGGAATCCTGTCCCATCACTTCATGGCAAATAGTTGGGGAAACAATGGAAACAGTGAGAGAATATTTTTTTGGGCTCCAAAATCACTGCAGATGGTGATTGCAGCCATGAAATTAAAGGACACTTGCTTCTTGGAAGTAAAGCTATGACCAACCTAGATGGCATATGAAAAAGCAGAGACATTACTTTGTCAACAAAGGTCCATCTAGTTGAAGCTATGGTTTTTCCCACCATCATGTATGGATGTGAGAGTTGTACTATAAAGAACCTGAGTGCCAAAAAGCTGATGCTTTTGAACTGTGGTGTTGGAGAAGGCTCTTGAGAGTCCCTTGGAATGCAGGGAGATTCAACCAGTCTATTCTAAAGGAAATCAGTCCTGAATATTCATTGGAAAGACTGATGCTGAAGCTGAAACTCCAGTATTTTTGCCACCTGATGTGAAGAGCTGACTCATTTGAAAAGACCTTGATGCTGGGAAAGATTGAAGGCAGGAGGAGAAGGGGACGACAGAGGATGAGATGGTTGGATGGCATCACTGACTCGATGGACATGAATCTGAGTAAGCTCTGGGAGTTAGTGATGGACAGGGAAGCCTGGCGTGCTGCAGTCCATGGGGTCACAAAGAGTCAGACATAACTGAGCCACTGATCTGAACTGATATATATATATACACACATGTGTGTATATATGATATATGTATGTGTATGTGTATATAAGTGTATGTGTATATATGTGCATATATATATATGTGAATATATATGTACATGTATGTATAGCACACTATTTTGAATGGGTCAAATGAAATTTCCTAAATCACAAAATAAAAGTATATCTTAATAAAATCTTAAACTTCAGTGTAACCAATATAGGAAAAAGTGAATATTAGATAGACACAAAGAGATAAATTGTCATAATAATAGTTGAATATTTTAACATTCATGTGAATATATCATTCAGATAAAATATATTACATGATGTATCATTCAAATAAAATATCAACAATTAGGAAATACTAGCCTTAAGTGACACATAATAGTAGGGGGACTTAATAGATATATCTCAAACATTCCATCCAAAAGCAGTGGAATACACATTTTCTTCAAGTGCATATGGAACATTGTCCATGATCGTTTGCTTGCTAGACCATAAAACAATTATCAGTAAATTAAAAGATTGAACACATAAACATCTTTCTGACCACAATTCTACGAAGCTGCAAATACACTATAAGAAAATACACAATAAACACAACATCATTTTTGTGTTTAAAAAACGAAAATATTGTTTAGTGGAGGCTAAACAATATGCCAGTGAAAAACCAATGAGTTAATGATGAAATCAAATTGGAAATTAAAAACTACCTAAAGACAAAATAAAACAGAAACACAAAAGTCCAAAACCTATTGGGCACAGAAAAAGCAGTTTTAAGAGGCAAGTTTATGTAAAACAAACCTACTTCAGGAAACAAGAAAAGTCTCAAATAAACAAGTTGACACTACACCTAAACAGACTAGAAAAAGAACAAATGAAACACAAGTTAGTAGCAGGAAAGAAATCATACAGATCAGAGCAGAAATAAAATAATTAGAGACAAAACAAAACAAAAGAAACAAACAAGAAAACACTAGCAAAGACCAATGAAACCAAAATCTGATTATTTGCAAAGATACACAAAATTGATGTCTTTAGTCAGGATAATCAAAGAAAAGAAAAAAATAAACGGAGAGAGAAGGCCTAAATAAGTAAAATCAGACATGAAAAAATAAGTTACAACCAATTCCACAGAAATATGAAAAATCAAAATTTACTATGAACAGTTATATACCTATAAAGAGGACAACCTAGAAGAAATGAATACATTTCTAAAATTTACAATGTGAATGACATGAAATTATACTTAGAAAGCCCCAAAAACACCACCAAAAATCCTGCTAGAACTTATTAGTGAATTTGGTATAGTTGTAGGGTACAAAATTAACATACAGAAATCCATTACATTTCTATGCGCCAGCAATAATCAGAAAGAAAAATTAAGAAAACCATTCTATTTGTAGTAACACACACACAAAAATAAAATGCATATAAAAAATTTAAATTTAAAGGATGTGTACTTGCAAGATACTGATGAAAGAAACTGAAGAAAGCACAGATGGAAAGCTATTCTGTGTTCATAGATTAGAAAAATTAATACTGTTAAAAGGACCATACTACCTAAAGTAAGCTACAGATTCAATACAAATCCTATTAAAATATTAATAGAATTTGTAACAAAACTATAACAATTTTAAAATTTGTATGGATAGACTCTGAATAACTAAAGTAATCTTGAGGGAAAAGAAGAATGTTGGAGTTATCATGGTTCCTGATTGCAAGTGAAAGTGAAAATGAAGTCTCTCAGTTGTGTCCAACTCTTTGTGACCCCGTGGACTGTAGCCTACCAGGCTTCTCCATCCATGGGATTCTCCAGGCAAGAATACTGGAGTGGGTTACCATTTCCTTCTCCAGGGGATCTTCTCGACCCAGGGATTGAACCCAGGTCTCCGCATTGGAAGCAGACACTTTAACCTCTGAGCCACCAGGGAAGCCCTGATTGCAAACTATACCTCAAAACTGTGGTCATCAAAACTGTGGTACTGGCACAGAAACAGACAAATAGATGAATGGAACAAAACAGAGAAACCTGAAATGTACCCATGCTTATATGGGAAATTATGACAAACAAGGCAAGAATATACAACAGAGAAAGGACAACCTGTTCAAAATGGTGCTGGGGATACCAAACATCTACATGCAAAATAATCAAATTAGATGACTTTCTCATGCAATATAGAAAAAATAACTCAAAATTCATGAAGAAGTTAAATGCAAGACCTGAAACCACAGCAATCTACAAGAAAATATATACACGGTATTCTCTTTGACATTGTTCTTAGCAATATTTTTTTAACATGTCACCTGAGGTAAGGGAAACAAAATAAAAAAATAAAATAAACAAATGGAACTACATCAAAGGTAAAAGCTTTTGCACAATGCAGGAAACCAGCAACAATGTGGAAAGACCACCTACTGAGTGGGAGAGAGTATTTGCCAATGATCTAGCCAATAAAACATTAATATTCAAAATATACAAAGAAATATACAAACAAACATCAATTAAACAAACAACCCAGTCAAAACATGGGGAGAGGACCTAAACAGATAATTTCCAAAGAAAACTTAAGGATGGATGACAGGCATATGAAGGGATACTAAACATCATTAACCATCAGTTCACTTCAGTTCAGTCGCTCAGTCGTGTCCGACTCTCTGCGACCCCATGAATCACAGCACGCCATGCCTCCCTTTCCATCACCAACTCCCTGAGTTCACTCAGACTCGTGTCCATCGCGTCAGTGATGCCATCCAGCCATCTCATCCTCTGTTGTCCCCTTCTTCTCCTGCCCCCAATCCCTCCCAGCATCAAAGTCTTTTCCAGTGAGTCAACTCTTCACATGAGGTGGCCAAAGTACTGGAGTTTCAGCTTCAGCATCATTCCTTCCAAAGAAATTGCACGGTTGATCCCCTTCAGAATGGACTGGTTGGATCTCCTTGCAGTCCAAGGGACTCTCAAGAGTCTTCTCCAACACCACAGTTCAAACAAATTAATTCTTTGGCTCTCTGCCTTCTTCACAGTCCAACTCTCACATCCATACATGACTACTGGAAAAACCATAGCCTTGACTAGACTGACTTGACTGCCTACTAGTCGGCAAAGTAATGTCTCTGCTTTTGAATATAGTATCTAGGTTGGTCATAACTTTTCTTCCAAGGAGTAAGCGTCTTTCAATTTCATGGCTGCAATCACCATCTGCAGTGATTTTGGAGCCCCAAAAAATAAAGTCTGACACTGTTTCCACTATTTCCCCATCTATTTCTCATTAACCATCAGTTCAATTCAATTCAGTCGCTCAGTTGTGTCCAACTCTTTGCGACCCCATGAATCACAGCACGTCAGGCCTCCCTGTCTATCATCAACTCCCGGAGTTCACGCAGACTCACAGCCATCGAGTCAGTGATGCCATCCAGCCATTTCATCTTCTGTCGTTCCCTTTCTCCTCCTGCCCCCAATCCCTCCAAGAATCAGAGTCTTTTCTAATGAGTCAACTCTTTGCATGAGGTGGCCAAAGTGCTGAAGGTTCAGCTTTAGCATCATTCCTTCCAAAGAAATCCCAGGGCTGATCTCCTTCAGAATGGAGTGGTTGGATCTCCGTGCAGTCCAAGGGACTCTCAAGAGTCTTCTCCAACACCACAGTTCAAAAGCATCAATTCTTCGGTGTTCAGCCTTCTTCAGGTCCAACTCTCACATCCATACATGACCACAGGAAAAACCATAGCCTTGACTAGACGGACCTTAGTTGGCAAAGTAATGTTTCTGCTTTTCAATATGCTATCTAGGTTGGTCATAACTTTTCTTCCAAGGAGTAAATGACTTTTAATTTCATGGCTGCAGTCACCATCTGCAGTGATTTTGGAGCCCAAAAAAATAAAGTCTGACACTGTTTCCACTGTTTCCCCATCTATTTCCCATGAAGTGATGGGACCAGATGCCATGATCTTCATTTTCTGAATGTTGAGCTTTAAGCCAACTTTTTCACTCTCCACTTTCACTTTCATCAAGAGGCTTTTTAGTTCCTCTTCACTTTCTGCCATAAGGGTGGTGTCATCTGCATATCTGAGGTTATTGATATTTCTCCCAGCAATCTTGATTCCAGCTTGTGTTTCTTCCTGTCCAGCATTTCTCATGTTGAGCTCTGCATATAAGTTAAATAAGCAGGGTGACAATATACAGCCTTGACGTACTCCTTTTCCTATTTGAAACCATGAGGGAACTTCAAATCAAAATGGCAATGAGATATCACCTCATACCTGTCAGAATGGCCATCAGCAAAAATATAAGAAATAACAAGCATTGGTTTGGATGTGGATAAAATAGAACCCTCATACAGTATAATGTTGGTGAGACTGTAAATTGGTGTGGCCACTATGGAAAATAGTAGGAGATTCCTCAAAACATTAAGTATAGAACTGGTATATGATACAGCAGTACCATTTCTGCATATTTACTTGAATAAAATGAGAACACTGATTTAAAAAACAATTATATTCACTCCTATGTTTATTGCAGTATATATATTTTTTATTGCACTATTATTTACAATATCAAAGATAGGGAAGCATCCTAAGTGTCCATAAGTAGATTACTAGATAAAGAAGATATGATATGATATGATATATATATTTATATATATGTCTGCCATGTGTGACAACACGAATAGAACTAGAGTATATTATGCTAAATGAAATGTGAGAGAATTAAAATTACTGTATTATTTCATTTACATATGAAATCTAAAAAGCAAAAGCAATGAACAAATAACTATGGAGAAGTATCAACAGTCACAGGTAGATGCCAAAAGGATGCCGACATGTGAGGTGACATATAGGTAAGAGACATTGCTAAGTCACTTCAGTCGTGTCTGACTCTGTGTGACCCCATAGACAGAAGCCCACCAGGCTCCCCCATCCCTGGGATTCTCCAGGCAAGAACACTGGAGTGGTTTGCCATTTCCTTCTCCAAGAGCCATTAAGTAGTACTAACTGCCAGTTGCAAAATAAATGTCACAGGTATGAAATACACAGTGTGGGAATATATTCAATAATTATGTCATAACTTTGTATGGTTATATAGGTGATAACTAGACTTATTGTGGTGATCATTTTGAAATGGATAGACATTGAGTCACTATGTTGTGTACCAGAAATTAATACGATATAGTAGCTCAATTATACTTAAAATAAATGGAAAAAGAGGTCAAGTTTGCATTTAACAGAGGTAGACTGGGGGAAGAGAAATTGAATGAAAGTAGTGAAAAGGCACAAATTTCCAGTTATAAGATAAAGTATGCAAAATACAACTTGATAAACATAATTAATGCTGCTGTATTTTATATATTAAGCTAAAAGAGTAATATTGAGTTCTCATCACAAAGAAATATATATTTTTCTTTTATTTCATATTTATAGGAAATGATGGATATTCACTAAACTTGTTGTGATAATAATTTCATAGTGTATCTAAGTCAAATCATTACATTATTACATTCTACACCTTATATTTATAGTTCTGAATCTCAAGGAAATTGAAAGTTGCTCAGTCATGTTCAACTCATTGTAACTCCATGGACTATACATTCCATGCAATTCTCCAGGCCAAAATACTGGAGTGGGTAGCTTTGTCCTTCTTCAGGGGATCTTCTCAACCCAGGGAATGAACGCAGGTCTGCTGCATTGCAGGCAGATTCGTTACCAGCTGAGCCACAAGAGAAGCCCAAGAATACTGGAGTTGGTAGCCTATCCCTTTTCCAGCAGATTTTACCAACCCAGGAATCAAACCAGGGTCTCCTTCATGGCAGGTCTATTCTTTACCAACTGAGCTATCAGGGAAGCCACTGTATTATAATTATATTTCAATAAAATGGGAATTAAAATAAACCTTAATTTCAATCCACATATTTAACAATGAAATGCTTCATACTGTATTCACATGAGAACTATTTGAAATTGTAAGTCTTCAAATTTAAAAATAAGATATTTCTTCAAGTTACACATACACAACAAACTTACTACATCAACCATAAGAAAATTAAAATTAAAAATACTTTGCCAGTTGTTTTTTTTTTTTAAATGAATAGTCTTTTATGTTATAGAGAATTTTGGGAAAGTAATACTTCAGCTACCTTCTTTGATGCAGAAAAACACAGTATTTTAAACAAATATCTTTGATGTAGTCTTCCTATAAGATTTCACAAATATGTGTTTTTTTGAATATCTAGCTAAGCATATATGTATATTTTATCTACCAATCTTTCAATCAACTTTTGGTAAATACGATAAACTGAAGAAGCTTAAATAACAAACCTATAATGTCATGCATTTTCATGAGGTCTTACTGTAAATGTCTAATATACAGATTGCCCTAATAATTATAAATATCCCATGTTTTGAATTGATATGTTTATACTAGCACAATTGTTGGTAATTTTTTCTTATTCTCTTATGTTCCCCTGAAACAGAAAGTAAGTACATTACATTCTGACACAGAATGTAAGTAATTTTATTAATGGTGAACCTTAAATCTCAATATTTCAGTTAAAGCACATCAGAAGGGTGTGTAATATAGCTAGAAGAAAATTCAAAACACAAAGATGGCTATAAAGATAGATTTGGGGGGAAATATTTGAGGCTTCTTTCAAAACATGCACATTTTTAGTTACATAAGATTCATTATTTGGGTGGAAGCATGACTTTTCTTGTGTTTTAACTTGGAAGTTAAACATTGCTGGAAGTGGTATATATGGACTCCCAGATGACAAGAGTTAGATTTTGGTAATTTTGTAATGTATCAACATAGCTAAGCTGGAACTATAATTTTCCAGTATTCCCTCTACTGTTTATATCCAAATTTAAGTGGTTACAAGAGATATTTGTGTGAAAGTGGAAAAAAAAATATCAATAGTCTTTTATGCTTCCTGTTAGAGACAGGATTCAGGATAACTATTTAGCTAATGGAGATTGCCAGTAGATTATCTACTGGATCTTTTGGGGGAAGTAAGGGGAGGAAGAGCAAACACATCTATTTCAAATCCAGCTCCTGCTTTATGTCCTCTGTCAGCTTCTTTGATTACATAGCCATGCTGGTTATGACATCCATGGTGATGGTACATTCAAGGTCCAGGATCACCACATAAACAAAATTGAAGTCTTTATGCTGCTGCTGCTACTAAGTCGCTTCAGTCATGTCTGACTCTGTGCGACCCCATAGATGACAGCCCATCAGGCTCCTCCGACCCTGGGATTCTCTGGCAAGAACACTGGAGGGTTGCCATTTCCTTCTCCAATGCATGAAAGTGAAAAGTGATGTCATGCCTGACTCTTTGTAACCCCATGGACTGCATCCTACCAGGCTCCTCCACCCATGGGATTTTTCAGGCAAGAGTACTGAAGTGGATTGCCATTCTCTGGAAGTCTTTATAATGGGAGCAAATTCTGTGAATGGGAGCAAAGTCTCCACAATGGGAGCAAATCCTGTCTCTTTCCATGAGTCCCACCCAAGCTCATAGGTTCTAATTTACCCTTTATTTCACAGATCACTACCATCTTAATTTCCCAACAGTCTGAGAAATACACAAAAATATGTCTATCAGACACAGTATTTGATGGCATAAAATTTTAATTCAAAGGAAAATCTAATCATTTATCATTGTTTATGTTATGACTTGGTTCAGACTCTTAATACCTTGACTTCCTTCCCTGAAAACTGAGGCTAATTATCTCTAGTTCAAATAATTATTTTGGCAAATAAATAATACAAAATATTCAAAGTTCCTTTGTTATTAAGTACTTACTCAGGGAGCACTCAGATAACATCAAATATCATCTATTAAGCAAAAAAAAAAAAAAAGGATTTTTGCTTAGATTTAAAGAAAGTAAAAATCATCTAGTGATATTTTTGAGCCATTTCTTTATTTGTATGCAGTTCAAATATTTATGTTTTCTAAAACACCTAAACAAGAAATGATACTTTCTTACTTTAAATTAAATTTCTGAGCTCCATTTCAAAAATGTATTTGGAATAAGAAAAATATGAGAATTATATATCCTAATACAAAATAACAAATACATATGCTTATTAATGTAGAGATTATCTCTTTTACATCCATTAATTCATTATAATATAAATATATTTTCATTTATGGAGGCATGGTGTAAGGAAAACCTGGAAATTTCAAAAGAAGATATAACTCTCTGGTAAGGGAAAGTGAAAACTGAAAGTGAAGTTGCTCAGTCATGTCCTACTCTTTGTGACCCCATGGACTGTAGCCTACCAGGTTCTTCTGTCCATGGGATTTTCCAGGCAAGAACACTGGAGTGGGTTGCCATTTCCTTCTCCAAGAGATCTTCCTGATCCAGGAATTGAACCTGGGTCTCCCACATTGTAGGCAGACATTTTACCATCTGAGCCACCAGGAAAATCTACAGTGAAAACAGAGAATGTGTTTTAAATTCTAACTATATTCAGGAATAATAAGAAAAATTCCTTGAAATAATCCATTTACTTAGTGCATTTTCAATTTATAAAATACTTTTATTTTAGTATCTTTTTCAAATATTAGCAATATTGTCAGATGGATACATCCTTCCTATGTTGAACTTTTTAGAGGCCCTACCATTTATTATTGTCAAAGCTGTGAATTGTTTGACCAGGTTGATTATGATAGAACCATGTCAACATCTCTCTGATTATAAATTGTAGAATTTTGGAAATCATAAAATGCTAAACTAAAATTTGTTTTCAAATTGTATATATAAGATGAGTAGGAGGAAATTTCTTTATAACCTACAGTACAAGAAGGGTAGCCTTGAAACTGAATAATACTCACAACCGTTCCTACACAATGAAGGGAAAACAATGAGTACATAGTTTATAGATGATGCAAAAAAAAAAAAAATCTATGTTCTATACAGGCAGATGTTCTCTGATTTACTAGTAAGTTGTTAAATCTTTTATACATTGAGTTTGTGCCAAAAGTTTCATAAAAGATGATGCATGTTTCTGAACTCTCCCACAGTTATATGATTTCAAAATACAAAGTGCAACAAACATTATTTAGATGTGTGGAAATTCTGTCTCTGTTCCTAATTTCACCTAGAAACCAGCATCATTCTTCATAAGACACTAAAGTCTACTGAAGCTCAAGCTGCTTACCTCCTGTTCACCATCTCTCTTTTATTGGGCAAGAAGATTAAGAAAAGAAAATGGAAGGAAAACATGTCAATCAAATTAATATGCTAAGAAGATTACATCAAGCCTAGAATTTGGGCTTTAACACAATAATAAAATGCCAGAGTTCACAGAGACTAAGCAAAAATATATTGCTATACTGTAATGTTAATAGAAATGATGAGAAGTAAATGAGATGGGGATGTCAGTAAATGAAAAGAGAGTGAGCCATAATAATGTCGATACATGATTTGAGAACTGCTTTTTAGAGGTATTTTTTAATAATCAGTTTATACGTGGTAGTTTCCTATATATTCATTTATTTTGAAAGTAAATATTTGTTTCTATTTTGTTTTAAAGATAGTCATCTTAGCAACTGCTATCAAATTTTACCATGTTTCTTTTTCTCTAGAAAAATATGTTGAAATTCTACCAGTTATCCCATAGTGTACACTAAAATAAGGTTGAGGCAGAGCTTCTTTATCATAGTTTTCTGAAATACACAATAAAATATCAAGAGGAATTGCATATATTTTATCATCTTCCTACATGGTTTTGTAAAAGATCATTGTACTTTCATCTCTAGTATATTTTGACAACATTAGAAAATGCTGTATTTTATTATCTGGCTCCAATAAAATATAAAAGTTTGACAAACAGTAAAAATACTGAAATGTAGCTCAAAATATATAGCATGTTTTATTGACATAACATTGCAGTTAAAAAATAGCTTGATCACTTTGAAAAAGAGGTTGGGTTGATCTTAAAATTTTAACATACATTCTCCTTAAAAACCCAGCAACTATACTCCTAGATACTTATTTAAAGTATTCAAAACATATTTTGAATTTTAAAAACATTAATCTAAATGATTTCAAGCCAGATATAAAGGACTGCATGCTGAATGATTGCATTTATATTATATTCAATAAAACAAAAAATAAATCAATGAAAGAATGAAAGATATGAGATAACTAAGAGAGAGCGAATGTGATTTATTCAAAAGCTCAGGAAATATTTGGAGCCAATTGAGATTTTCTATATTGTGGTGGTCATTGTGTAGTTATATACATGCGTCCAAACAGATAGTTCACTTTAAAAGGATGAATTTTATTGACTATATTATGCCTCAATAAATATGAATTCTGCATAATTTATCCTCTAGGAAATAAGCATGTTAAAGTTTTTTTTTTTTTTCCAAATTTCTCTGTTATTGGCTTTGGACAAATTATTTAGCTTTAGAGTCATTTTGTGTCCTGATTCTGAAAATATTTATATTAATAAACTACTTCTTTTGACATAGAAAATAACATAAGCTTATGCAAACATACCTTAGGAACGTAAATTAGAACTCACTAACTTAGTGGATCTCAAATATTTTCATTCTCAATAACCAAATGCAATGCTTGTTAAAACATTGATAGATCCCTTACCCATGTTCCAAGAGACTATGACCTTGCTGGTGTGGGTTAGTCCATTATTTTGCATTTCTAACAATACCCCAGGTGAGTCCAATGCTGCAGGTCCATGGACCATACTTTGAGTTGCATTGCATTAGGTAGTTTGTTATGATTCCTTTAACCTGCAGATTCTTACAGTCCATATAGAGTCTGTATGCCAGTTATGTTAGTCACCAAGTTCTCAATCCTTGTGTTTGTTGAAGAAGAGCCCCAAACAGAATTACATACATTTTTACTTTGAGTATTTTATTTGCTCTTACATTTCAAATGTGAGTGAATTATTTTTAATTCTTTAATTTTAAAGGTCTGTATAGTCAAAGTTATGGTTTTTTTACAGTAGTCGTGTATACACGTGAGAGTTGGACCATAAAGAAGACTGAGTGCCAAATAATTGATGCTTTTGAACTGTGGTGTTGGAGAAGACTCGAGAGTCCCTGGGACTGCAAGGAGATCAAACCAGTCAATTCTAAAGGAAATCAGTCCTGAATATTTATTGGAAGGATCAATGCTGAGGCTGAAGCTCTAATACTTTGGCCACCTGACGTGAAGAACAGACTCATTTCAAAAGACCTTGATGCTGGGAAGGATTGAAGGCAGGAGGAGAAGGAGAGGACAGAGGATGAGATGGTTGGATGGAATCACTGACTCAATGGAAATGAGTGTGAACAAACTACAGTCCATGAAGTCACAAACATGACTGAGCAACGAAAAAACAGCAAGTTTAAAGTACTACAAAGAAAAAATCTTGAAATGTAATGTTGATAGTTCTAAATCATGATTAAGCTATATTCTACTTTTTAGGCTAATAACAGATTAATAACTCATCTAGGAGGATTTCATGAGTGTGAATGAAAAATTAGCTGAAATATACTGATTCTAGGCCTTCACAGGTGACTCAGTGGTAAAGATTCTGACTGCAAATACTAGAGACATGGGTTCAATCCCTGAGTTGGGAAGACCCCTTAGAGTAGAAATGGCCACTCCAGTATTCTTGATTGGAAAATTCCATGGACAGAGGTGCCTGGCAGGCTACAGTCTATGGGGTCAGACATGACTGTGTGACTGATCATAGCACAACATGTACTGATTCTTAATAAAATGAGATGGAACCTGGACCATAATCAGATACGATACCAGGATATAATAATGAGAACAGGTTCACATAGCACTTTGATAACTGAAATTGAAGTGTACAAGTAAGAAGGTAAGTTTCAAAAATATTTTTAAGATCCAACTCCTGTCCACCCTAAAAGCTTTATTACATTAAGCTAGCAGAATCCAAAACAAACAACCAAGAAGATAGAGACAGATAAGAATTTGAGGTAAATATAGAATGAGAAAGAAAAGAAAAGTTTATCTAACACCTAGGACTAAGGATATAAAGCTAAAAAGATACAAAGCTGAAAGCTTTTTATCAACACAACCAATCCTGGAAAAATCAATGGACCCCAGGGAACTATACAGTTCCCTTAGTTTTACTAAAACTAAACTGTGTTTTGTTTGGGTCTATCCTTTCTGATTCCCATACTGGGTACTACAGGGGACTTGTAATTCAAGTGGGGAATCTGGAATTTAAATAGTTTAAAATATTAATAAGCTATTTTGTATCAACAAAGCACAACACTGATAAAATCCTACATACAAACATATATAATCATTCATGAATAAGATAATGTGGAGAAAATCATGCATAATGTTTTTTAAATTATCTAGGAGAGTGAAAAGTATAAGAAAACTTCATGCAAGGCAGTATTTTACTATTGCAAATAGCTCTGGAAGTTATCATCATAATATCTAGATATATTACTATAACAATTCAAGTAGCTCCATCAAGTAATTTTGACCACAGCATACTCAACATCTTTATTCCTTTAATATGATGATAACCCAAATAGAAAAAAAAAAAAGTTTACCCATTAGGACTCTAGATTTGTGTTGAACTACTAGATAAAATATAACTGCATCCAAACAATAGACACTTTTTCTCATAATTCAAAGCCTTAGAAGACATATTTTTAAATGTATGTGAGGTGCACAGAGCACTTTAAAAATAATACAATTTTGTGCCCACTATTTAAAACATATTGCAAGGAGATCCAACCAGTCCATCCTAAAGGAGACCAGTCCTGGGTGTTGATTGGAAGGACTGATGCTGAGGCTGAAACTCCAATACTTTGGCCACCTCGTGTGAAGAGTTGACTCATTGGAAAAGTCCCTGATGCTGGGAGGGATTGGGAGCAGTAGGAGAAGGGGACAAGAGAGGATGAGATGGCTGGATGGCATCACCAACTCGATAGACATGAGTTTGAGTGAACTCCGGGAGTTGGTGATGGACAGGGAGGCCTGGCGTGCTGCGATTCATGGGGTCACAAAGAGTGGGACATGACTGAGTGACTGAACTAAACTGAACTAAATATATATCTTAGGAAATTCCAATACCTAACATCTATGATTCATAGATCTAAATTTAGGAAGCCTGTATATTTGAATAGCTAGGCATCCTACAGATACCTTAGAGTTGCTATTTATAGGTGCACTTTCCCACAGATCTTAAAGTTACATATGGTTAAATTACTTGCAAGGTCATTGGAGTGTAAGGGGAAGTAACTTAAGGCACCAGTATAAGAAGCTACTGAGGGCAAATGTACAATTCTCTATACCTCTTTCCTGTTATAGACTTTGTTCAAAGACCTGTCAAAATAAGATTTGTCTGTCTGAATCCCTGATTCAGAAACATAAACTGATCCTCCCGGTCAGAGGTGGATATGTAGCTGGGGAAGTAAATCGTGTTGTAATGCATCACTAAGGTTGAGGATGCAGGTAGTAACTCCAACATAACTCGCTTATCCCACCTCACATACCAAACAAGACCAAATTCTCATGTGGATACCATTAGTTTACATCACTGTGAAATATACTACTATTCTCTTCCCAAAGAAAAAGAAGCATTAAGACCAGCTAGGATGCTTTTATGACAAAATGAAATTTAAAAAAAAAAAAGTCCTTTGGGGATAATATGCATTAAAGTAGGAAAGAGCAAAAGGAGACAGTTTTGGCATATCTAAGAATATAAGAATAGGTGATTTTTTTCAATGTGATCACTGAAAATGAAATATAATTAAATATCTTACACCACTGGTTAAAAAAAAGAAATGCCAATATCTGATATATAAACTTGACAAAAGTGGCTTTGATAGATTCATTGCTATATTTATGCATATTATCATATACTATATGTAGAGTATTAACATATTTAAATAGAACAAGGCTAGTGGAGGTAATGGAATTCCAGTTGAACTATTTCAAATCTTGGGAGATGATGCTGTGAAAGTGCTACACTTAATATGCCAGCAAATTTGGAAAACTCAGCTGTGGCCACAGGACTGGAAAAGGTCAATTTTCATTCCAATCCCAAAGAAAGGCGATGTCAAAGAATGCTCAAACCACCACACAATTGCCCTCATCTCACACGCTAGTAAAATAATGCTCAAAATTCTCCAAGGCAGGCTTCAGCAATACGTGAACTGTGAATTTCCAGATGTTCAAGCTGGCTTTAGGAAAGGCAGAGGAACCAGAGATCAAATAGCCAACATCTGCTGTATCATAAAAAAAGCAAGAGAGTTCCAGAAAACATATATTTCTGCTTTATTGACCATGCCAAAGCCTTTGACTGTGTGGATAACAATAAACTGTGGAAAATTCTGAAAGAAATGGGAATACCAGACCACCTAACCTGGCTCTTGAGAAACCAATATGAAGATCAGGAGGCAACAGTTAGAACTGGAAATGGAACAACAGACTGGTTCCAAATAGGAAAAGGAGTATGGTTCACCCTGCTTATTTAACTTATATGCAGAGTACATCATGAGAGACACTGGGCTGAAAGAAGCACAAGCTGGAATCAAGATTGCTGGGAGAAATACCAGTAACCTCAGATATGCAGGTGACACCACCCTTATGGCAGAAAGTGAAGAGGAACTAAAAAGCCTCTTGATGTAAGTGAAAGAGGAGAGTGAAAACATTGGCTTAAAGCTCAACATTCAGAAAACGAAGATCATGGCATCCGGTCCCATCACTTGGGGGGCTCCAAAATCACTGCAGATGGTGATTGCAGCCATGAAATTAAAAGACGCTTACTCCTTGGAAGAAAAGTTATAACCAACCTAGATAGCATATTCAAAAGCAGAGACATTACTTTGCCAACAAAGGTCCATCCAATCAAAGCTATGGTTTTTCCAGTAGTCATGTATGGATGTGACCGTTGGACTGTGAAAAAAGCTGAGCGCTGAAGAATTGATGCTTTTGAACTGAGGTGTTGGAGAAGACTCTTGAGAGTCCCATGGAGTGCAAGGAGATCCAACCAGTCCATTCTAAAGGAGTTTAGTCCTGGGTGTTCTTTGGAAGGAATGTTGCTAAAGCTGAAACTCCAATACTTTGGCCACCTCATGAGAAGAGTTGACTCATTGGAAAAGACTCTGATGCTGGAAAGGATTGGGGGCAGGAGGAGAAGGGGATAACAGAGGATGAGATGGCTGGATGTCATCACTGATTCGATGGACATTAGTTTGTGTGAACTCTGGGTGTTGGTGATGGATAGGGTGTCCTGGCGTTCTGCAAATCATGGAGTCACAAAGAGTAGAACATGACTGAGTGACTGAATTGAACTAAAACAGATATAATATATACTGAAAAGTGGCATTAATGAAAATAATTACCTTACTTTGTAGTATAAACTAATCATATTAAAATCCTATTGTATAATTTTCTCTTTTTTTTTCTCTTATTAATTGAATAAGTACAATCATATAGAATGTGTACTTCTATGTCTGACTTTTTAGCACAGCATTTTGTCAGCTTAAGTTATGTTTTTTGTGTAGCTGAAGTTTGATTATAGATTATTTTCACCTATCACATGGTATGCAGTATTCTTTTGTATGTATAATACCACACAATTTTATTCATTCTGTTGTCGATACTTTCATTTAAAATGCTACTATGTACAACAGTACACATTTCTTGTGATGTATGTACACTTGAACTTTTGAAAAGTATGTTAAAAAAAAAAAAAGAAAAAGAAAAGTATGTTTATTAATTTGTAATTTTGGAGCACTGGTTATGCTTGATTAATTTAGTTAATTCAAAAATGGCTGCACTTCCACCAGCAAGGTTTGAGAATCCATAGTCTTTTCATTTTCATCAGGATTCTTTCCTCTCTCTTTCTAGCCCTCTCAAATATTTCTCACTGGAGTTGGAGGCAAGAAGAGATACACAATTGTTTGAATTTTTATTTTCTATTTTTTTATGCAATATGAAAACGCTTTCTTATGTTCCCTGGCTATGTTGATGCTCTTCTTTTGCTGTTTGTAGCAGCTCCTTATCCAATATTATATTATGATGTCTATATTTTTGTTGGTTTGAAGTTCTTAACATGTATTCTGGACTAGAATCCTTATCTGGTTGCGTATGTTACAAAAATATTCTTATACTCCATGGGTGATTTTTCACCTTCTTAATAGTGTCTATTTTTAAAACATTTTTTCTTCACATAAAGACAATTTTTCTAAAAATTTTTCTGTATTCTATGGAAAAACTTTCCCTAATCCAAGGATATTTTTGTTGTTGCTTTTCTGTCCCTAGGTCTTGTCTGACTCTTTGCAACCTAATGCACTGCAGCACACCAGGCTCCTCTGTCCTCCACTAGCTACCAGAGTTTGCTAAAATCATGTCCACAGAGTCAGTAATGCCATCTAACCATCTCCTCCTCTGCTGTTCCCTTCTCCTTTTGTGATGTTTCTGCTTTATAGTATGCTGTCTAGGTATGTCATAGCTTTCCTTCCAAGGAGAAGGGTCTTTTAATTTTATGGCTGCAACCACCACCCACAGTGATTTTGGAGTCCAAGAAAATTAAATCTGTCTCTGCTTCCACTTTTCCTCATCTATTTGCCATGAAGTGATAGTACCTGATGTCTTGATCTTAGATTTTTGAATGTTCAATTTCAAGCCAGCTTTTTCACTCTTCTCTTTCACTCTTATCAAGAGGCTCTTTAGTTCCTCTTCACTTTCTGCTATTGGTATCATCTGCATATATAAGGCTGCTGATATTTCTCCTGGCAGTCTAGATTCCAGCTTGTGATTCATCCAGCCCATCATTTCCTCTGATGCACTCTAAATATAAGCTAAATAAACAGGGTGACAATATACAACCTTGTACTCCTTTCCGAGTTTTGAACCAGTTGTTATTTCATGTCTGGTTCTAACTGTTGCTTTTGAAACCACATACAGATTTCTCAGGAGACACATAAGGTGCTCTGGTGTTCCCATCTGTTTAAGAATTTTCCAGTTTATTCTGATCCACATAGTTAAAGCGTTTCATGTAGTCAATGAAACAGATTTTTTTTTTCTGGAATTCCCCTGTTTTCTTCATGATCCAGTGAATGTTGGCAATTTGATCTCTGGTTTCTGCCTCTTTGAAACCCAGTTTGTACATCTGGAAGTTCTCAGTTCACACACTGCTGAAGTGTAACTTGAAGGATTCTGAGCATAACCTTGCTATCACGTGAAAGGAGTACAATTGCATAGTAGTTTGAAGATTCTTTGGCATTGCCCTTCTTTGGGATTGAAAGGAAAGCTGACCTTTTCCAGTGTTGTGGCCACTGCTGAGCTTTCCAAATTTGCTGACATATTATAATATTATCTTTTAGAATTTTGAATAGATCAGCTGGAATTCTGTCACCTCCACTAGCTTTGTTCATAGTAATGCTTCCTAAGGCATTCTTGACTTTACATTCTAGGATGCGTGGATCTAAATGAGTGACCACACCATCCTGAATCTGGATCATTAAGACCTTTTTGTATAGTTTTTCTGTTTATTCTTTCTGTCTTTTGTTAATCTCTTATACTTTTGTTAGGTCCTTATTGTTTCTGTCTTTTATCATGCCCATCCTTTCATGAAATGTTCCCTTGATATCTCCAATTTTCATGAGATCTCTAGTATTTTCCATTTTATTGTTTTCCTCTATTTCATTGCATTGTTCATGCAAGAGGGTGCTCTTTTCTTTCCTTGCTATTCTCTGGAACTCTGCATTCAGTTGGGTATGTCTTTTCCTTTCTCCCTTGCTTTTTACCTCTCTTTTTCTAATAAGTTATCTTCAGAAAACTACTCTGCCTTCTTGCATTTTTTCCCCCCTTTGGGGTGATATTGGTCACTACCTACTATACAGGGTTATAAATCTCTGTCCATAGTTCTTCAGGCACTCTGTCTAGTAGATCTAATCCTTTAAATCTTTTAATCACCTCTGCTGTATAATCATAAGGGGGTTGATTTAGGTCATACCTGAATGGCCTAGTGGTTTTCCCTACTTTCTTCAATTTAACCCTGAATTTAAGCAGCTCATGATCTGAGCCACAGTCAGCTCTAGGTGCTGTTTTTTACTAACTGTATAGAGCTTTTCCATCTTCAATTGCAAGATATTTAATCAATCTGACTTCCTTACTGGCCATCTGGTGATATCCATGTGAAAAATCTTCTCTTGGGTTGTAGAAAAGAACGTTTGCTATGACCAGTGTGTTCTCTGGACAAAACTCTGTCACCCATTGCCCTGCCTCATTTTGTACTACTAGGCTAAACTTTCCTGTTATTTGGGATATCTCTTGACTCCCTACTTTACATTTTATGATATAAAGCATATCTTTTCTTGGTGTTATTTCCAGAAGTCTTATAAATCTTCATAGAACCAGTGAACTTCGACTTCTTTGTCATCAGTGATTGGGACAGATATTTGGATTACTGTGATACTGAATGGTTGCTGTGGTTACCAAGCAAGATTGTTCTGTTTTTGAGACTGCACCCAAGTACAGCATTTCTGACTCTTTTGTTAACTGTGAGGGCAACTCCGTTTCTTCTAAGGAAATTTTGCTCATAACAGTAGATATAATGGCCATCTGAATTAAATTCAACCAGTGTCATCCAATTTAGTTCACTGATTCCTACGATGACAATGTTCACTCTTTCCATCTCCTGCATCATCACTTTCAGTTTACCTTGATTCATGGATCAAACATTCCAGGTTCCTATACAATATGGTACTTTACGGCCTCAGACTTCGTTTTCACCACCAGAGACATTCACCACTGAGCACTATTTCTGCTTTGTCCCAGTTCAGTTCAGTTACTCAGTCGTGTCCGACTCTTTGCAACCCCATGAATCACAGCACGCCAGGCCTCCCTGTCCATCACCATCTCCAGGAGTTCACTCAGACTCACGTCCATCGAGTCCGTGATGCCATCCAGCCATCTCATCCTCTGTCGTCCCCTTCTCATCCTGCCCCCAATCCCTCCCAGCATCAGAGTCTTTTCCAATGAGTCAACTGTTCACATGAGGTGGCCAAAGGATTGGAGTTTCAGCTTTAGCATCATTCCTTTCAAAGAAATTCCAGGGCTGGTCTCCTTCAGAATGGATTAGTTGAATCTCCTTGCAGTCCAAGGGACTCTCAAGAGTCTTCTCCAACACCACAGTTCAAACGCATCAATTCTTCAGCGCTCAGCCTTCTTCACAGTCCAACTGTCACATCCATACATGACCACAGGGAAAATCATAGCCTTGACTAGATGGACCTTTGTTAGCAAAGTAATGTCTCTGCTTTTGAATATGCTATCTAGCTTGGCTGTAATTTTTCTTCCAAGGAGTAAATGTCTTTTAATTTCATGGCTGCAGTCACCATCTGCAGTGATTTTGGAACCCAAAAAAATAAAGTCTGACACTGTTTCCACTGTTTCCCCATGTACTTCCCATGAAGTGATGGGACCAGATGAGGTTTCATTATATCTAGAGCTAGTAATAATTGTCCTCCACTCTTCCCCAGTATCACACTGGACATCTATTAACCTGACAGGGCTCCTCTTTTGGTATTTTTTATATATATATATATATAATTTATTTATTTATTTATTGCCTTTTCACACTGTCTGTGGGATTCTTTTTTTTTTTTTTTTTTGTGGGATTTTATAAGCAAGAATACTGGAGCAGATTGCCATTTCCTCCTCCAGTAGGCCACACTTTGTTAGAACACTTTACTGTGATCCTACACCGCATGGCCCCTAGCTTCATTGAAATATGCAAGCCCTTCTCCATAACAAGGCTGTGAATCATGAAAAAGCAAAGAAATTTACATTTTATATTATTTTAAATTTCAGTATATTTGTTTTCCATCTTGTTGAATTTTTTTGTGAATGATGTCAAATAACAGTTATGTTTCATTTTATTTCATATGAGCACAGAATGAATGTTGCCTTATTTACTGAGAAATTTATTATCAGCTAATTGGTCCATAGTATCAACTTTGTTCTAAAACAAGTGACTGAGGATTCATGAATCATATTCTGACTTTTCTACTGCATTCCATTTCAATCATACTCCACTCCTTTAATTATTTTAAATATAAAATAAGCCTTAATGTATGATACTCCTCCAGCTCTGTTTTTCTTAAGATTATCTTGAGTAGTTTTGGCCATTTGCTTTTACATAATAATTCTCAAGTTTATAAATCCATTTCTAAAAAAGAATGAAAGAAAGCTAAGAAACCTAACAACATTTTACTAAAATTACATAGAATAGTAGATAAAATACATGGTGTGCTGACATATTTATATTAAATTTTTCAATAAAATAAAATGAAGTAGCTCTCCTTTGTTTTGATCTTTTGTTTCTGTCAATAATATTTCATAGATTTCTACAAAGATGAATTCTTTATTGCAAAAAAAATATTTTCCTTCTGCTAAGTCGCTTCAGTCGTGTCCAACTCTGTACAACCCCATAGACGACAGCCCATCAGGCTCCCCTGTCCCTGGGATTCTTCAGGCAAGAACACTGGAGTGGGTGCCCATTTCCTTTTCCAATGCATGAAAATGAAAAGTGAAAGTGAGGTTGCTCAGTGGTGTCCAACTCTTCGTGACCCCATGGACTGTAGCCTACCAGGCTTTTCCATTCGTGGGATTTTCCAGGCAAGAGTACTGGAGTGGGATGTCATCACCTTCTCTGATTTTCCATGTATATATAAATTTTATTCATATTTTATTGGTTATGTACTTTTATTTATTAATAAAATTATTTATATGCATCAATAAAATAAAATTACTGTTATTTATATCATATTAGTATAAGATTATTATATCTCATTGTTTTATTATATTGGACTTTTAATGTTACTTTCTATAAATTTTGTCATACATATTAATATAATTGATTTTTTAATTAAAAAATATTTCCTTAGTAACCTAGTCACATTCATTTATTAGCTGTGCTATTAGTCTGTAAATTATTTTAAATATTGTATATTCACATGTGAGAAATAACAGTTTTACTTTTTCACTTCAACAATTAAAAATCAGATTTTGGCTTCATTTGAACTTCCATCAAAATGTTGAATAATAACAGTGACAGAAATCCTTATCTGTTTTCACTATCCAGATGAAACTATCAGTAATTTACTATTACATTAAACATAAAACTTTTTGGTGTATGTTCTTTATTATGTGAAGAAACCTTCCTTCTATTTTTATTTCACTGCTCTTTTTCTCAAGGTTGACTGATCTGTATCTTTTGTGTTAATCATAGTCAACTTCTTGTTATTAATGTAACAGATTACATTGTTTGATTTCCAATTTGAAACCAACTTTGTATTTAAATCTATTTGTGATTACATGAGATTATGGCCCTGTAAACTTAATTTCTTGTAATGTCCTTGTTGAATTTTTGTTTGTATGTTTTTTAAACACTTTATTTTCCTAGCAAAATTGAGAAGAACATATGGAGATTTATATGTATATTTTACCCCCACATGTGTGAAGCCTCAGGCTTCCCAGGTGGCCTTAGTGGTAAAGAACCTACTTGAGAGTGCAGGAAGACTTAAGACATATGGGTTCAATCTGAAAGATCTCCTGGAGGAAGCCACGGAAACCCACTCCAGTATTCTTGCCTGGAGAGTCTCATAGATAGTAGAGCCTGGCAAGCTTCAGTCCACAGGGTTGCACAAAGTCAGAAATGACTGAAATGTCTTAGCATGCATGCATGTCTAGCCTCTCCCTTTATCAGCATCAAGTGGCCATAGTGAGTGCTCTTGTTGATGAACCTACACTGACACATTGTAATCATAGTCTACATTACAGCTCACTCTTGGTGATATGTGTTATATAGATTTGGACAAAAATATAATGGTATATATCCATCATTATAACATACAGAGTATTTTACTGACCCAAAAATCCTCTGTAGTGTACCTATTTATCTCATTGCTTCTCTACCACAAATCACTCAATAAATACTGTCACCATAGATTTGCCCTCTCCAGAATATAATAAAATACATAATATATTCTGAATATATGTATTTTAAGATTGATTTTTTTAACTTAATAATATGTGTTTAAAGTTCTCCCATGTATTTTCATGACTTTATAAGTATTTATTTTTAGTGTTTCCACTGTCTGGATCTTCTTTGTTGGCTCAGACAGTAAAGAATCTGCCTGCAATGAGGGAGACCTGGGTTTGATCCCTGAGTCAGGAAGATCCCCTGGAGGAGGGCATGGCAACCCACCCCAATATTCTTGCCTGGAGAATCCTCATGATCTGAGGAGCCTAGGGGGCTATGGTCAATGGGGTTGCAAAGAATTGGATATAACTAAACGACTAAGCACACACTGTCTGGGAGTATGACAATTTATTTATCCATTCACCTTATGAAGAGTATCTTGGTTGCTTTCAAATGCTAAAAACTATGAATAAAGCTAATAAAAACATCTGTGTGCAAGTTTTTGTGTGGATTAAATTATTCAGATATTTTTGGTATTGATAAATACAAAGAAACACATTTATTAGGTTAAATAGTAAGAGTATGTCTAATTTTGTAAGAAACCATTGAATTGTCTCCCAAAGTGACTATAACATTCTGTTGTCCAATCGGCAATGAGACTTGTTATTGTTGCATATCCTCACCAGCCTTTGGTGTTACCAGTGTTCTGGATTCTACTCCTTCCAATAGATATGTACTGGTATCCCATTGTTCTTCTAGTTTTTATTTCCCTGATGACATATGATCTGGAACATCCTTTCATATGATTATTTGCCATCTGTACATCTTATGAGATTTTTGTTAAGATCTTTGGCCCATTTTAATCACATTTGGCAGCAGTCTTATTCTTGAGTTTTATGAGTCTTTTGTGAATTTAGGATAATACATTTTCTAAAAATCAGATGTGTCTTTTGCAAATATTTTCTCCTAGTCTTTGGGTTGTATTCTAATTTTCCTGACATTTCCTCTAGAAGGAAATTGGTTTTAATAAAGTTTTAATATAGTCCAGCTTATTATTATTTTTCTTTTCATTGATATGCCTTTGGTGTTGTATCTAAATGCACATCATCCTACTCGTTTATGTAGGTTTTCTTCTATCTTTTAGTAGTGTTATAGTTTTGCCTCTTACGAGTTAATCTTTTGACAGGTAAAAAGTCTGTGTCTAGATTCATATTTTTGCATGTGGATGTCAGATTTTCCAGCACTATTTGTTGAAGAGACTATTTTGCTCCAGTTTTTTGCATTTGCTTCTTTGTCAAAGGTTAGCTGTCTATATTTATGTGAGCTTATATCTGAGCTCTCTACTCTGTTTTTGCTTAGTTTTAATATTAATTTTTTCACTGAAATAAAATAAATTTTGACCTTATTTTTTGTTATTGATATCACACACACAAATCTATGAAAAAGTCATTTTAAATGTTCCTTAAATGTTTAGAAAAAAATTACATTGTTGAAGTCATCTTTCTTGGAAGATGTTTAACTTTAGATTTTTTGAATGCATGTTACTCTATACAATGTTTCTTTCTGTTGAGTTTTGGAAGTTACACTTTTTCAAATAATTTATTCTTATACTCATTTATTAAATTATTGGTATTAAATTTTTGTACAATCTTATCATGCTCAGTTTATGAAGGACTGGATATATAGTGATGATTATACATTATTCTTGATATACTTATATGTGCATGGACATATATTTACATACATATATATTTGATGAAGGTTTGTGATGGCTTTTCTTTGTTAACTATTACTCTTGCTTAGTAACTGCTATATATATTAGTTGTTTTAAATTAATATTTGAACTTTTATGTTATTATCTCCTCTACAAATTTCTATTTAATCCTTTAATTTTTTAATTGTATCTTTATTGTTTTTCTACCTTTTATATTCCTATGAGTTAAATTTGTTGTTTTTAAAAATCAGATCAACATGATAAATAAACTTTACCTAATTAAAAAATTTACCTATGTATGATGCAGAGAACCCAAAGCTGGTGTTCTATGACAACCTCAAGGGATAGGAAGAAAAGAGATGAGAGGGGGATTCAAGAGGGAGGGGACATATGTATACTTAATGTTGATTAATGTTGATGTATGGCAAATACAATCACAATACTGTAAAGTATTTATCCTCTAATTTAAAAAAAAAGTTAATTAAATAAGCAATTAAAAAAATTACCTAAAATTTGCCTAAATATACCATATGGATTCTTTCACTTTCTATTTGCTTAAGGCAGCATTGTTTGGTTAATCTTCATTTTGCTTTCAGGTTCCATTGTAATTACATCCCCAGAAGTGCAGTTATTTATTGCATATATTGTCAGGTAGAATTACTTAAAGGAAAATGTGGAGAAGATATCTGAGAGACCAGGATTCTTTTACACTCCGTACAGTTCCTTTTAGTCTCTGGCCTTCATCTGTTTGCTCTCATGAATATTACCTTGGTATGAAAGAAAGTGAAAGTGTTAGCCAGTCAGTGGTATCTGACTTTTTGTGACCCCACTGACTGTGGCTTGCTAGGCTCCTCTGTCCATGGAATTCTGGGTAGCCATTTCCCTTCTCCAGGGGATCTTCCCAATGCAGGGATCAAACCTGGGTCTGCTGCATTGCTGGCAGATTCCTTCCCATCTGAGCCACCAGGGAAACTCAACCTTGGTATAGAGAAATCAACTTTCTAAATTTGCCAGGTTCTAGATTATTTGTTTAGTAGCAATTTTAACACATAGTTTCAGGAGACAGGCACTTTCTTATCAATGCCACATTGCTCTCTTTTCTCTTATTTAGATAAGTCTTTTTGGTACAAAACTTTTCACATGGGCAAACTCACTTATACTCAAGACTGAAAGTTTCCCACACACTTCAACATTTAAAGATTACTTGTTCATTTCCCAAATATAAAGTTCTTAGATTCCAATATCAAACAATGTTACCGTTTAAATAATGCTTTGCACATGCTTAGCAAGTGTTGACATCTTTTAAATGTAGTATGCATTAGGTTACTCTCTAATCTCACTACCTCCAATTGAAATTAACAAGCTAGTTAGTATTATTTACAGCTCTTCTCCTTATGGTACTGAGTCTTATAAAATTGAATTTCTTGGTAGCAAAGAACCTGCTAACTCAAGGTAAAACACATTCACTATAAGGCTACAAGATAGATTATGAATTTAGTAAATAAAAATACAATGTGCCTAGCTAAATTGGAAATTCAGTTAAATAATAGCAATAGGAAAGTAGTGTAAGCCCCATGCAATATTCAGAATATACTTATTAAAAATAGAGTTTGAGGTTTACATTAAATTCAAGTTTAACTTTATATCCTATATTTTATCTGGTAATCATATTTAGGTAAGAAATGCAAACACAACAACAACAACAAATTACAAAAAGGAAACAAATTTCATTTTTTTCTTGCTTGTCATTGCTGCTACTGGAAACAATTACTACCACCATTGGTCACTGTTGCTGCAGTTTTGGGAAATATAACTCTATGGGTGAGTTTTAAACTGCCTTTTTGCTTCTGAATTATTTCTTGGAGACTTTAAACTGTTAGTTAGCTACCTTATTTGTTGCTAACCTTAACACCAGCACAAGGAGAATTCTAGGTAAATTTTCAACTTTTTAGTAGAAAACTTAGATCCCATCTTACATGAAAACTTCCAAAATTAGATGGAAGGGAGGAGATTATCTTCTAAAATAGCACATTTGTGTCATTTAGAGGTTCAGAGCAGCATCAAAAATGTTTTTTCCTTATTTTACATTATGGAATGGAAACTACATGTCACTCTATTAATTGCAAAAATGAAACAGGTTTTTTCTTTAAAATTATTAATAGCAGTTTATTTGGACAGTAAAGTTGAGAACCTCTAGAACATCCTTCAGTCTTGGTCAGCAAAGAATTCTAGACAACAGGCTCAAAGAGTCTAATTTAACTAGGAACTTAAAACTAAATGAGTTGGGCTGGGGTGGGATAATCAGAAAGCTGGCATGGGGCCCCCAAGGGAAAGGAAGCCTTGGCAGTGTGGGATTGGGGAGCAGTTCAGCACCCATTATGATATAAATTCTCCAGGTGTCCAGAAATTGGGCATAGAGGGAATCTCTCAACATAATAAAGGTCATATGAAACAAACCCAGAGCAAACATCATTGTTCATGTTGAAAAACTGAAAACATTTCCTCAGAGACCAGAAATAAGACAAAGATGTCCATTCTCACCACTCTTATTCAACATAATTTTGGAAGTTCTAGATACGGGGATCAGAGGAGAAAAAGAAATAAAAGGAATCTAAACTGGGGGAAAAAAAAGTAAAAATGTCACTGTTTGCAGATGGCATGATACTATACATAAAAAATACAAAAGATGCTACCAAAAAACTGCTAGAGCTCATCAGTAAAGTTGATAAAGTTACAGAATACAAAACTAACACACATAAATCTCTTGCATTCTTATATACTAACAATGGAAGATCAGAAAAAGAAATCAAGGAAACAATCCCATTTACCGTCTTATCAAAAAGAATAAAATATGTAGGGATAAATCTATCCAAGGAGGCAAAAGTGCTGTATTAAAAAGAAAAAAAAAAAGGAAAGAAAGTATAAGATACTGATGAAAGAAATAAAAATGACACAAACAGATGGAAAGATATACCATGTTTTGGGATTGGAAGAATATTGTGAAAATGACTCTACCCTCCAAAACAATCTACAGTTTTAATGCAACTCTTCTCAAATTACCAACAGCATTTTTTCACAGAATTAGAACCCAAAAGTTTACATTAATATGGATACACAAAAGATCCCAAATAAAACAATCTTATGAAAAAAGGCAGAGCTGGAGGAATCAGATTCACTGACTTCAGACTATTGACAAAGCTACAGTCATCAAAATATTATAGTACTGGCACAAAAAGAGAAGTAAAGAGCAATGAAATAGAATAGAAAGTTCAAATAAAAACCCATGTGCCCATGGTCACCAAAACTATGACATAGGAGACAAGAATACACAATAGAGGAAAAAGAGTCACTTCAATAACTGGTATTGGGAAAATTGATCACCTAGATGTAAAAGAATGAACTTAGAAGACCCCCTAACACCATACACAAAAAGTAACCTCAAAAAGGATTAAAGCCCTAAATGCAAGTTCAGATACAAAACTCTTAGAGGAAAACATGCAGGACCAATCTATAACATAAATCTCAGCAAGATCATTTTCATTCTACTTCCTAAAGTAATGAGAATACAAACATAAGTAAACAAATGGAACCCAAGAAAAACAGAAAATGTTTCAGACAAAGTGACTGACAAGGGGTTAGTCTCCAAAGTACACAAATAGTTCTCACAGTCAATATAAAATAATAATAATAATAAACCAATCAAAAATAGAGACTTCCCCAAAGATATGCAGATGGTTAAAAAGCAAATGAAAAGATGTTGAGTGTTACTCATTATAAACATGCAAATCACGAATGCAATGAAATATTGCCTCACAGCAGTCAGAATGACTATCATGAAAAATATATACAAACTGCTGGAGAGGTTGTGGAGAAAAGGGACCTCTCCTACACTCTTGGTGGGAACGTAAACTGGTACTGTCACTATAAAAAAAATACGGACATTCCTTAAAAAGTTGAAAAGAGAGCTACCATGTGATCCATCAATCCGACTCCAGGCAAATATCTGTGGAAAATAATAAGTTAAAAATATATATGCACGCCAATATTCATTGCAGCAATATTTACAAGAACCAGGACATGGAAGCGACCTAAATTGTCATCAACATAGGAATGGAAAAAGAAGTTATTGCACCTATATACAATGGGATAATCAGTTCAGTTCAGTTCAGTCGCTCAGTCGTGTCCGACTCTTGGAGACCCCATGAATCGCAGCACGCCAGGCCTCACTGTGCATCACCAACTCCTGGAGTTCAATCAGACTCTTGTCCATTGAGTCAGTGATGCCATCCAGCCATCTCATCCTCTGTCATCCTCTTCTCCTCCTGCCCCCAATCCCTCCCAGCATCACAGTCTTTTCCAATGAGTCAACTCTGCTTGAGGTGGCCAAAGAACTGGAGTTTCAGCTTTAGCATCATTCCTTCCAAAGAAATCCCAGGGCTGATCTCCTTCAGAATGGACTTGTTTGATCTCCTTGCAATTCAAGGGACTCTCAAGAGTCTTCTCCAACACGACAGTTCAAAAGCATCAATTCTTCAGAGCTCAGCCTTCTTCACAGTCCAACTCTCACATCCATACATGACCACAGGAAAAACCATAGCCTTGACTAGATGGACCTTTGTTGGCATAGTAATGTTTCTGATTGTGAATATGCTATCTAGGTTGGTCATAACTTTTCTTCTAAAGAGTAGGCATCTTTTAATTTCATGGCTGGAATCACCATCTGCAGTGATTTTGGAGCCCAAAAAAATAAAGTCTGAAACTGTTTCCACTGTTTCCCCATCTATTTCCCATGAAGTGATGGGACCGGATGCCATGATCTTTGTTTTCTGAATATTGAGCTTTAGGCCAACTTTTTCACTCTCCTCTTTCACTTTCATCAAGAGGCTTTTTAGTTCCTCTTCACTTTCTGCCATAAGGGTGGTGTCATCTGCATATCTGAGGTTATTGATGTTTCTCCCGGCAATCTTGATTCCAGCTTATGTTTCTTCCAGTCCAGCATTTCTCATGATGTACTCTGCATAGAAGTTAAATAAACAGGGTGACGATATACAGCCTTGACGTACTCCTTTTCCTATTCGGAACCAGTCGGTTGTTCCATGTCCAGTTCTAACTGCTGCTTCCTGACCTGCATACAGATTTCTCAAGAGGAAGGTCAGGTGGTCTGGTATTCCCATTTCTTTCAGAATTTTCCACAGTTTATTATGAGCCACACAGTCAAAGGCTTTGGCATAATCAATAAAGCAGAAATATATGTTTTTCTGGAACTCTCTTGCTTTTTCGATGATCAAGCAGATGTTGGCAACTTGATCTCTGGTTCCTCTGCCTTTTCTAAAATCAGCTTGAACATCAGGAATTTCACGGTTCATGTATTGCTGAAGCCTGGCTTGGAGAATTTTGAGCATTACTTTACTAGCATGTGAGATGAGTGCAATTGTGTGGTAGTTTGAGCATTCTTTGGCATTGCCTTTCTTTGGAATTGGAATGAAAACTGACCTTTTCCAGTCCTGTGACCACTGCTGAGTTTTCCAAACTTGCTGGCATATTGAGTGCAGCACTTTCACAGCATCATCTTCAGGATTTGAAACAGCTCAACTAAAATGCCATCACCTCCACTAGCTTTTTTCATAGCGATGCTTTCTAAGGCCCACTTGACTTCACATTTCAAGATGTCTGGCTCTAGATGAGTGATCACACCATCATGATTATCTGGGTCGTGGAGACCATTTTTGTACAGTTCTTCTGTGTGTTCTTGCCACCTCTTCTTAATATCTTCTGCTTCTGTTAGGTCCATACCATTTCTGTCCTTTATTGAGCCCATCTTTGTATGAAATATTCCCTTGGTATCTCTAATTTTCTTGAAAAGATCTCCAGTCTTTCCCATTCTGTTCTTTTACTCTATTTCTTTTCATTGATTGCTGAAGAAGGCTTTATCTCTTCTTGCTATTCTCTGAAACTCTGAATTAAAATGCCTATATCTTTCCTTTTCTCCTTTGCTTTTCACCACTCTTCTTTTCACAGCTATTTGTAAGGCCTCCCCAAATAGCCATTTTGCTTTTTTGCATTTCTTTTCCATGGGGATGGCCTTGATCCCTGTCTCCTGTACAATGTCATGAACCTCATTCCATAGTTCATCAGGCACTCTATCTATCAGATCTAGGCCTATAAATCTATTTCTCACTTCCACTGTATAATCATAAGGGATTTGATTTAGGTCATACCTGAATGGTCTAGTGGTTTTCCCTACTTTCTTCAATTTGAGTCTGAATTTGGTAATAAGGAGTTCATGATCTGAGCCACAGTCAGCTCCTGGTCTTGTTTTTGTTGACTGTATAGAGCTTCTCCATCTTTGGCTGCAAAGAATATAATCAATCTGATTTCGGTGTTGACCATCTGGTGATGTCCATGTGTAGAGTCTTCTCTTGTGTTGTTGGAAAAGGGTGTTTGCTATGACCAGTGCATTTTCTTGGCAATACTCTATTAGTCTTTGCCCTGCTTCATTCTGCATTTCAAAGCCAAATTTGCCTGTTACTCCAGGTGTTTCTTGACTTCCTACTTTTGCATTCCAGTCCCCTATAATTAAAAGGACATCTTTTTGGGGTGTTAGTTCTAAAAGGTCTTGGAGGTCTTCATAAAACCATTCAACTTCAGCTTCTTCAGCGTTACTGTTTGGGGTATAGACTTGGATAACTGTGATATTGAAGAGTTTGCCTTCAAAATGAACAGAGATCTTTCTGTCGTTTTTGAGATTGCATCAAGTACTGCATTTCAGACTCTTTTGTTGACCATGATGGCTACTCCATTTCTCCTGAGGGATTCCTGCCCGCAGTAGTAAATATAATGGTCATCTCAGTTAAATTCACCCATTCCAGTCGATTTTAGTTCGCTGATTCCTAGAATGTCGATATTCACTCTTGCCATCTCTTGTTTGACCACTTCCAATTTGCCTTGATTCATGGACTTCACATTCCAGATTCTTATGCAGTATTGCTCCTTACAGCATTGGACCTTGCTTCTATCACCAGTCACATCCACAGTTGGATATTGTTTTTGCTTTGGCTCCATCCCTTCATTCTTTCTGGAGTTATTTCTCCACTGATCTCCAGTAGCATATTGGGCACCTACTGTCCTGGGGAGTTCCTCTTTTAGTATCCTATCATTTTGCGTTTTCATACTGCTCATGGGGTTCTCAAGCAAGAATACTGAAGTAGTTTGCCATTCCCTTCTCCAGTGGACCGCATTCTGCCAGATCCCTCCACCATGACCCACCCATCTTGGGTTGCCCTATGGGCATGGCTTGGTTTCATTGAGTTAGACAAGGCTGTGGTCATAGTGTGATTAGATTGACTAGTTTCCTGAGGGTATGGTTTCAGTGTGTCTGCCCTCTGATGCCCTCTTGCAACACCTACCATCTTCCTTGTGTTTCTCGTACCTTAGGTGTGGAGTATCTCTTCATGGCTGCTCCAGCAAAGCACAGCCACTTCTTCTTACCTTGGATGATGGGTACCTCCTTACCGCCACCCTTTCTGACCTTCATCGTGGGATAGCTCCTCTGGGCCCTCCTGCACCTGTGCAGCCACTATTCCTTGGGTTGCTCATCCCAGCCGCCACTCCTGGCCTCAGGGGCTGCCCCTGGCCTGCAGCGAGGGGTGGCTCCTCCAGGCTGCTCCCACCCCGGCCTTGCATGTGGGGTGGCTCCTCAGGGCCACCGCCCCTGGCCTTGGGTGTGAGGTGGCTTCTCCTTGCTGCTGCTGACCTTGGACATGGTGTAGCTCCTCTCAGCCGCCACCCCTGACCTCGGACGCGGGGTGTCTCCTCCCAGCTGCTGCTGACCTTGGATGCGGGGTGTCTCCTCCCAGCCTTTGAAACATGGGGGCAGGGGATTAGGGAGGAAGGCTTGGTAGAGGAAAGGGGAGTTCCAGAAGTAACTGTCCCAAAGAGTCCTGAGACCACAGGATACCCTCTAGCTGGCAGTGCATGCCCCTTTGGTCTGGGGGAGAGCCAAGAAAGAGGTGAGATTGAAGGCGAAGTCCCGCCCTTCCCCCAATATATACCAGAGCACTTGTCCACCAAGAGGAGCATCTGTGCCAAATCAGGTTCAGGGCTCATAGGGCCTAGGACTCCCTCCTCTCTGTCTCACCAGGTTGAGGCTCAGGGTGAAGATGGGTGCACTGCAGGCACAGAGAAGGGGCTGGGACCATTAAAAATGAGTGAAATAATGCCATTTGCAGCAGCATGAATAGACCTAGAAATATGCATACTGAGTGAAGTAAGTAAAAACTAATACCATACAATATCTTTTATATGTGAAATCTAAAAAGGGGTATAAATAATCTTATCCACAAAATATTAATAGAAATAGAATTAAACAGATGTAGAAAATAAACTTAGAGTTGTTGTTCAGTCGCTCAGTCATGCAGAACTCCTTGGGACCCCATCAACTGCAGCATGCCAGGCGTCCCTGTCCTTCACCATTTACCAGAGTTTGTCCAAACTCATGTCCATTGAGTTGGTGGTGCCATTCAACTTTCTCACTCTCTGTCACCCCCTTCGCCTTTGATTTCAGTCTTTGCCAGCATCAGGGTCTTTCCTAGTGAGTCAGCTCTTCATATCAGGTGGCTAAAATATTGACGCTCCAGCTTCAACATTAGTCCTTCCAATGGATATTCAGGGTTGATTTTATTTAGGATTGACTGGTTTGATCTCCTAGCTGTCTAAGGGACTCTCAGGAGTCTCCTCCAACACCGCGATTTGAAAGCATGAATTCTTCAGTGTTCAACTGTCTTTATGGTCCAAATCTCATATTCATACATGATTACTGGAAAAATCTTACCTTTGACTATTCAGACCTTTTTGAGCAAAGCAAAGTCTCTGCTTTTAACACATTGCCAAGGTTTATCATAGCTATTCTTCCAAGGATCAAGGGTCTTTTAATTTCATGGCTCCAGTCACCATCCACATTGGCTTTGGAGCCAAAGAAAATAAAATCTTACTCTTTTTATTTTCTCCTTATGTATTTGTCATGAAGTGATGGGACTGGATGCCATGATCTTAGCTTTTGAATGTTGATCAGTTCAGTTCAGTTCAGTCACTCAGTCAGTCCAACTCTTTGCGACCCGATGAATTGCAGCACACCAGGCCTCCCTGTCCATCACCAACTCCCGGAGTTCACTCAAACTCACATCCATCCAGTCGGTGATGCCATCCAGCCATCTCATCCTCTGTTATCCCCTTCACCTTCTGCCCCCAATCCCTTCCAGCATCAGAGTCTTTTCCAATGAGTCAACTCTTTGCATGAGGTGGCCAAAGTACTGGAGTTTCAGCTTTAGCATCATTCCTTCCAAAGAAATCCCAGGGCTGATCTCCTTCAGAATGGAATGGTTGGAATCTTTGCAGTCCAAGGGACTCTCAAGAGTCTTCGCCAACACTGCAGTTCAAAAGCATCAATTCTTCAGTGCTCATCTTTCTTCACAGTGCAACTCTCACATCCATACATGACCACTGGAAAAACCATAGCCTTGACTAGACAGACCTTAGTCAGCAAAGTAATGTCTCTGATTGTGAATATGCTATCT
Organism: Oryx dammah; assembly: GCF_014754425.2. Classification (NCBI taxonomy): domain Eukaryota; kingdom Metazoa; phylum Chordata; class Mammalia; order Artiodactyla; family Bovidae; genus Oryx; species Oryx dammah. Next base: position 42,706,144 of record NW_024070208.1, read on the forward strand.
AGGTTGGTCATAACTTTTCTTCCAAGGAGTAAGAGTCTTTTAATTTCATGGCTGCAATCACCATCTGCAGTGATTTTGGAGAAAGTCTGACACTGTTTCCACTGTTTCCCCATCTATTTCCCATGAAGTGATGGGAATGGATGCCATGATCTTCATTTTCTGAATATTGAGCTTTAAGCCAACTTTTCACTCTCCTCTTTGACTTTCATCAAGAAGCTTTTTAGCTCCTCTTCACTTTCTGCCATAAGGGTGGTGTCATCTGCATGTCTGAGGTTATCGATATTTCTCCCTGAAATCTTGATTCCAGCTTGTGCTTCTTCCAGCCAGCGTTTCTCATGATGTCCTCTGCATATAAGTTAAATAAGCAGGGTGACAATATACAGACTTAACGTACTCCTTGTCCTATCTGGAACCAGTCTGTTGTTCCATGTCCAGCTCTAACTGTTGCTTCCTGACCTGCATATAGGTTTCTCAGGAGGCAGGTCAGGTGGTCTGTTATTCCCATCTCTCTCAGAATTTTCCACAGTTTCTTGTGATCCACACAGTCAAAGGCTTTGGCATAGTCAATAAAGCAGAAATAGATCTTTCTCAGGAGCTCTCTTGTTTTTTTGATGGTCCAGCACTACATAAAATTTTCGAAGGATATGTGATGTATTGACAGATGAGTTTTCAAGAATATTCACATTTATTTCAAGTATATTCACATTTATTTCAATTGAACATAACTCATGTACCAAAAGTAATTATACTTGCTCTTCTATAAAGGAATACAAACAAATTTCAACATATTAAAATTAATGACAGTATGATATCTGACCAAATTGACCCTAGGCTGATCTAGAAAATGTTTCAACGTTTCAGAGCACTGAAATCATGTGGAATATTTTGACAAGTAATTTCAAAAAGGAAAGTAAGAGCTAATATTTCAGTCATTTGGCTAAATCAGTATGGGGGAATGCTTTGTCATGATGGAAATATTCTTAAACTAGATGTGCATTATGTAAATAAACTCAATTCTTACAGCTATAAGGATATTTTCAAAGGTCAATTAAATGCTCAGTTTCCTGAACATGGCTTTATCCTAAGTTCATTAAGTACTGGAAATTAAATTTACCTACTAAGTGATTTTATATATGTGAGTCTAGTGTGAACAAGGTACTTCATTGATAAATAAAATGTATTATTAAATGTAGAAATATTAATGACATAAGCAAGTAGAGTATTTCCAGTAGTTTTATATGTCTTAATATAATGGATGTTATCAATCAATTAAATTTAAAAAATGCAATTATTTGAATCTATTTAGTTAAAGCTAGAAATAATTACTGTCTTTTTAACTTTCTTATCATGGATTGTTTTTTAAACAATGATAGGAGAGAAAAGTCATTAAGATCATTTAAGAATATGATTTATTCAGAATGAAGCAACATGAGAATGATTCTTAGGGGGCATTCTACTTCAGGAAAGAAAAGTAAAGGTTTAGAAAAAGAGGTCTGAAAATGTTCAAATTTTGATAATAGGTAGTAAAAAGATGGGAATACCAGACAACCTGACCTGCCTCTTGAGAAACCTATATGCAGCTCAGGAAACAACAGTTAGAACTGAACATAGAACAACAGACTGGTTCCAAATTGGGAAACGAGTATGTCAAGGCTGTATATTGTCACCCTGGTTCATCATGAGAAACGCTGGGCTGAGGTGCCATCAGATATACAGATGACACCACCCTTATGGAAGATAGTGAAGAGGAACTAAAGAGCCTCTTGATGAAAGTGAAAGAGGAGAGTGAAAAAGTTGGCTTAAAGCTCAACGTTTAGAAAACTGATCACATCTGGTCCCATCACTTCATGTTAAATAGATGGAGAAACAGTGGAAACAGTGGCTGATTTTATTTTGGGGGGCTCCAAAATCACTGTAGATGGTGATTGCAGCCTTGAAATTAAAAGACGCTTGCTCCATGGAAGGAAGGTTATGACCAACCTAGAGAGCAAATTAAAAAGCAGAGACATTACTTCATCAACAAATCTCTGTCTAGTCAAGGCTATGGTTTTTCCAGTGGTCATGTATGGATGGGAGAGTTGGACCATAAGAAAACTGAGTGCTGAAGAATTGATGCTTTTGAACTGTGGTGTTGGAGAAGACTCTTGAGAGTCCCTTGAACTGCAAGGAGATCCAACCAGTCCATCTTAAAGAAATCAGTTCTGGATGTTCGTTGTAAGGACTGATGTTGAAGCTGAAAGTTAAATATTTTGGCCACCTGATGTGAAGAGATGATTCATTTGAAAGACCCTGATATTGGGAAAGATTGAAGGCAGTAGGAGAAGGGGATGACAGAGGATGAGATAGTTGGATGGCATCACTGACTCGATGGACATGACTCTGGTTAAACTCTGAGGGTTGGTGATGGACAGGGAGGCCTGGCATGCTGTGATTCATGGGATTGCAAAGAGTGCAATGACTGACTGACTGAACTGAACTGAGTTGAAAAAAAGTTTCAGAAAAAAAGACATTATTCTTGTAGATTAGCTATCTCTAGATACTCAGATAGTAATATGGGTGTCGCACAAAAAATAGCACAAAACAGCAGGGTTAATTCTATTTAAGAGCAAGTGTGGCAATTTTTCAATTCTCTAGGGACTCTTGCAAGGAACAAAAATATAACAAAACATCAACAATTTTAACAATTATTTTCAATTTGACTTTTTTTAAAATTTTTATTCATCCACACATTTATTCCTATGTATTTAGTTAGTTGCATAGTATATAATATGGAGAAGGAAACGGCAACCCACTCCAGTATTTTTGCCTGGAGAATCCTAGGGACAGAGAAGCCTTGTGGGCTGCCGTCTATGGGGTTGCACAGAGTTGGACACGACTGAAGTGACTTAGCAGAAGCAGCATAGTGTATAATTCATTCATTTGCCTATATAATTATTTATTTACTCTTATTTAAAAAATATATAATCAGGATAGTATTAAATGGCTAAGACTAAGTCTCTGAAAGGTAAGAACTTTCATTTAAACACACACACATGGTGACATTATCATACACAAAATGACTGAAATAATTTGTCAATATCATCTATATCCACTTTTAATCACACTTTCTATTATATTAAAGAAGTCTTAATTACAACAGAAGTCTACATATTAAAATTAAATGATATATGTATGTTAAATCTTATGCATTTTCTAAGAATCCTTCTTCTTTTATATTCCAAAGCCATTGATTTGTTGAAGAATCAGGACACTGATATTGTAAAAGCCCACACTTTATTAATAATAAACAAATTAAAAAGTAAAATATTTTGCTGAAAGATATTATGCATCCGTTATGTAACATATCTTTGATGGTATGTCACAGAGCTTTAAAATATTAAAGTTATAACACAGGAGCCATTTGATTTTAATACAGAATATTTTACAAAATAACAATTCTGCACTACTGACCTCTGGGCCATATCAAAGGACACAAAGAAGTTCTCACATAAAACTAAGGAACTGAGATTCAACAAACTATTTACAATTATTGTCAATATCCAACCAAATAAGAAATAATTGTTGACGTTGCCAACATTAAAAGAAATACATGAATTAGTAAGGGAAATATATTACTATTATTAACAAAGAAAGGGTTGTTAGTTGCTTTACTGTACAAATTCTGTTTAATATTCAACATAAAAGTCAGATTAACAAAAGTATGATAATCAGAAGATTTCACATAACATTGCAAGTAATATTTAGAAGATCTATAGAATTTTAATTACAGCAATCTAAAATGTCTGCTTCAAGCTAAATATTTATATCAGTTAGGAGTCCTTCAAGAGTTCTGAAAATATTGAACTTTTGCTAGTATAAAGAAGTAGAGATATTTTAAGATGACTTGTGTACCTGCTTAGCTTCAGCTATGTCCAACTATTTGTGTCCCCATGAACTGTAACCGGCCATGCTCCTCTGCAATGGGAAAAGAATACTGAAATGGTTCACCATGCCCTCCTCCAGGGAATCTTCCCGACCCAGGGATTGAACCTGCATCTCTTATGTCTCCTGCGTTGGCAGGTGGGTTCTTTACCACTAGCATCAACTGGAAAGTCCCAATAAGATACCTTAGTACCTAACTATTTTATGAAACTTAAGTAGATAAACCATTTATTTTATTACCCACATCAATATGTAGGTAAACTGTCTTGAGCTGCATTAGGCATTACTGACAAAATGGAGGTATGACCCCCAACTCCCTCTCCTTGTCCTGCAGGCACAGCCCCAGGATGAAGGAGTTAGGCCTGTGATTCTGACTTGTTCTTTCCTTTCTTTGGTTGAGTTGGCTGGAAAGAATGTTAAGGTGCTTGAGAGAAGCATGTGAAAGCACAAAGCCTTCTACAGTTGTGCCCAGAAAATAATCTATAAAGTAACCATTGACATTTGTTCAAGGATCTTTATAAAGAATGTCCCAGGATGAGCATGTAGGCCACAGCTTGAGGCCATGAGAAGGATTGTTATCTAAGACCTGTTTGTGAGGGAAATATTTATGGCAAAAGAAGATTGCTGAGTTTAGGGTTTAGGAATAATTAAGAATAGCTAAGGCGGCTGTGACTGGTGCACTAAGTGTAGGCGGCTGTGACCTGCACACTAAGCACAGCTGAGAGGAGTTACCCCATGTCTGAGGTCAGGGGCAGAAGCCGGGAGGACCTCATGCCCAAAGGGCGGCAGTCAAGAGGACTTACACTACGTCCGAGGTCAGAGACAGCGGCAGAAAAAAACAAGATGCCCCAGCGCAGGAACTGCCAAGAGGAGCTACTCCGCATCCAAGGTCGGGGTGGTGGCCGAGAGGAGCCTCCCCCAGCCCAAGGCCAGGGGCGGGCTGGGAGAAGCAACCCCACATCGAAGGAGCTGTGACTGTGTGGGCGCAGGAGGGCCTAGAGGAGCCATTCTATGTTGAAGGTCAGAAAGGGTGGTGGTGAGGAGATACCCCTCATCCAAGGTAAGGAGCAGTGGCTATGCTTTGCTGGAGCAGCCTTGAAGAGATACCCCACATCCAATGTAAGAGAAACTAAAGTAAGATGGTAGATGTTGCAAGAGGGCATCAGAGGGCAGACACACTGAAACCATACTCACAGAAAACTAGTCAATCTAATCACACTAGGACTGCAGCCTTGTCCAACTCAACGAAACTAAGCCATGTCTGCAGAGCACCCCAAGACAGGTGGGTCATGGTCGAGAAGTCTGACAGAATGTGGTCCACTGGAGAAGGGAATGGAAAACCACTTCAGTATTCTTGCCTTGAGAACTCCATGAACAGTATGAAAAGGCAAAATCATAGGATACTGAAAGAGGAACTCCAAGGCTGCTCAGTGCCCAACACACAACTGGAGATCAGTGGAGAAATAACTCCAGAAAGAATGAAAGGATGGAGCCAAAGCAAAAACAATACCCAGCTGTGGATGTGACTGGTGATAGAAGAAAGGCCCGATGCTATAAAGAGCAATATTGCATAGGAACATGGAATGTCAGGTCCATGAATCAAGGCAAATTGGAAGTGGTCAAACAAGAGATAGCATGAGTGAACGTTGAAATTCTAGGATCAGCAAGCTAAAATGGACTGGAATGGGTGAATTTAACGTAGATGTACATTATATCTACTACTGCGGGTAGGAATCCCTTAGAAGAAATGGAGTAGCCATCACGGTCAACAAAAGAGTCTGAAATGCAGTACTTGGATGCAATCTCAAAAACGACAGAATGATCTCTGTTTGTCTCCAAGGCAAACTATTCAATATCACGGTAATCCAAGTCTATGCCCCAACCAGTAACACTGAAGAAGCTGAAGTTGAACAGTTCTATGAAGACCGATAGGACCTTTTAGAACTAACACCCAAAAAAGATGTCCTTTTCGTTATAGGGGACTGGAATGCAAAAGTAGGAACTCAAGAAACACCTGGAGTAATAGACAAATGTGGACTTGGAATGCAGAATGAAGCAAGCAAAGTCTAATAAAGATTTGCCAAGAAAATGCATTGGTATAGCAAACACCCTCTTCCAACAACACAAGAGAAGACTCTACACATGGATATCACCAAATGGTCAACACAAAAATCAGATTGATTATATTATTTGGAGCCAAAGATGGAGAAGCTCTATACAGTCACCAAAAACAAGACCAGGAGTTGACTGTGGCTCAGATCATGAACTCCTTATTACCAAATTCAGACTTAAATTGAAGAAAGTAGGGAAAACCACTAGACCATTCAGATATGACCTAAATCAAATCCCTTATGATTATACAGTGGAAGTGAGAAATAGATTTAAGGGCCTAGATCTGATAGATAGGGTGCTTGATGAACTATGGAATGAGGTTCATGACATTGTACAGGAGACAGGGATCAAGAACATCCTCATGGAAAAGAAATGCAAAAAAGCAAAATGGCTGTCTGGGGAGGCCTCACAAATAGCTGTGAAAAGAAGAGAAATGAAAAGCAAAGAAGAAAAGGATAATTATAAAACTGAATGCAGAGTTCCAAAGAATAACAAGACAAGATAAGAAAGCCTTCTTCAGTGATCAATGCAGAGAAATAGAGGAAAAGAACAGAATCTGACAGACTAGAGATCTCTTCAAGAAAATTAGAGAGACCAAGGGAATATTTCATGCCAAGATGCGCTCGATAAAGGACAGATATGGTATGGACTTAACAGAAGCAGAAGATATTAAGAAGAGGTGGCAAGAATACACAGAAGAGGAGAAGGAAATGGCAACCCACTCCAGTACTCTTGCCTGGAAAATCCCATGGACGGAGGAGCTTGGTGCAGGCTACTGTCCATGGGGTCGTAAAGAGAGCACGACTGAGTGACTTCAAAAAAAAAAAAAAAAAAATACACCGAAGAACTGTAAAAAAAAAAGGATCTTCATGACCAAGATAATCACAATGCTGTGATCACTCACCTACAGCCAGACATCCTTGAAAGTGAAGTCAAGTGGGCCTTAGAAAGCATCACTATGAACAAAGCTAGTGGAGGTGATGGAATTCCAGTTGAGCTATTTCAAATGCTGGAAGATGATGCTGTGAAAGTGCTGCACTCAATATGCTAGCACATTTGGAAAACTCAGCAGTGGTCACAGGACTGGAAAAGGTCAGTTTTCATTCCAATACCAAAGAAAAGCAATACCAAAGAATGCTCAAACTACCGCACAATTGCAATCATCTCACATGCTAGTAAAGTAATGCTTAAAATTCTCCAGGCCAGGCTTCAGCAATAAGTCAACCGTGAACTTCCAGATGTTCAAGCTGGTTTTAGAAAAGGCAGAGGAACCAGAGATCAAATGACCAACATCTGCTGGATCATCAAAAAAGCAAGAGGGTTCCAGAAAAAACATCTATTTCTGCTTTATTGCCTATGCCAAAGCCTTTGACTGTGTGGATCACAATAAACTGTGGAAGATCTGAGAGAGATGGGAATACCAGACCACCTAACCTGCCTTTTGAGAAATCTATGCAAGTCAGAAAGCAAGAGTTATAGCTGGACATGGAACAATAGACTGGTTCCAAATAAGAAAAGGAGTACGTCAAGGCTGTATATTGTCACCCTGCTTATTTAACTTATATGCAGAGTACATCATGAGAAACGCTGGACTGGAAGAAACACAAGATGCAATCAAGATTGCTGGGAGGAATATCAATAACCTCAGATATGCAGATGACACCACCCTTATGGCAGAACGTGAAGAGGAGCTAAAAAGCCTCCTGATGAAAGTGAAAGAGGAGAGTGAAAAAGCTGGCTTAAAGCTCAACATTCAGAAAATGAAGATCATGGAATCCGGTCCCATCACTTCATGGGAAATAGATGGGGAAACAGTGGAAACAGTGTCAGACTTTATTTTTTGGGGCTCCAAAATCACTGCAGATGGTGACTGCAGCCATGAAATTAGAAGACGCTTACTCCTTGGAGGAAAAATTATGACCAACCTATATAGCATATTGAAAAGCAGAAACATTACTTTGCCAACAAGGCTATGGTTTTTCCTGTGGCCATGTATGGATGTGAGAGTTGGACTGTGAAGAAAGCTGAGCACTGAAGAATTGGTGCTTTTGAACTGTGGTGTTGGAGAAAACTCTTGAGAGTCCGTTGGACTACAAGGAGATCCAACCAGTTCATTCTGAAGGAAATCAGCCTTGGAATTTCTTTGGAATGAATGATGCTAAAACTGACAGTCCAGTACTTTGGCTACCTCATGCGAAGTGTTGACTCATTGGAAAAGACTCTGATGCTGGGAGGGATTGAGGACAGGAGGAGAAGGGGACGACAGAGGATGAAATGGCTGGATGGAATCACTGACTTGATGGACGTCAATCTGAGTGAACTCCAGGAGTTGGTGATGGACAGGGAGGCCTGGCTTGCTGCGATTCATGGGGCCGCAAAGAGTTGGATATGACTGAGGACTGAACTGAAATGAAGAATTACTAGAAGCCTTTTTAGGAGATAGTGATCTTAAGATGATAGGGGCAAACAGGATTTAGAAACATAAGAAATAATCTGAGGAATATAGCAGAAGTTACAATGTAATCACAAGTTAAGTACAGTAATTCTGGGTGGGGGAAACTAAAAACCTCTGACCTAATGCTTTTGTCAAAGTATCAAAGAGAACCTGAAGCTTGACATAAACATGTAGTTCTGTACTATGAGTCAGAGACTACATCATTGTCCGCCAATACCGCTCACCCTTTCAGGCTGATTCCCTGGCTGCTGGTTCTGGACTCTGGCAAGTGGCACCAGAACAGGGGACATCTGAAGGGTAAGTAACTTCATGACTGCAACGGGGAGCGGTTAGGATTGTATCTGTGGGTGGCTGACACCCCTCTGCAGTTTAGGAAGGGTGAGGAGGGTACAGAAGGAATAACAATATTCTCTAGGAAAATGGATCTCTCTGCATCCAAGAGTAGACAAATGTTTATTTAAATATTACTTCACATGTTAGCCCGTAGAGGCATTAAAGTAAGCACAGGAATACTGTCTAAATTTCTAATTTTTGTTCAAGAGCAATGCCCATGGTTTCCTGAGGAGGGTACCATAAATCTAGAAACCTGGACTAAGGTTGGAGATCAGTTACATTTGTTTTATACTTTGCATGGGCCAGAAAAGTTTCCTGGAGATGCTTTTCCTCTGTGGAATATGATTAGAGACGTCCTGGACCGTCGGAATGAGGCTATTAGACAGCCTATGGAAGGAAGAGGCTACAGCGGTGGATAGTGGGTCTCTGCCTTCTGCGCAGATCATGTTTTCTGTCATTGACAAAAAAAGGAGGGAGACTCCGCTCTACCTCCGGAGGAGAGGGAAGATTTGCAGAATGCTGCGGCCAGGCGCCCTAGCGAGGCTCCTCTTCCTCTATGCAAACCTTTAAAAATTTATCCATCACTTTCTGATTTAAGGCGATTGCCGCTGCCTCTGTTTGCACCTCTCAGGGCCCAGGAGTTCCCCACTTTGCCCCCAAAGCCTCCCAGAGCATTTCTTGAGGCTGAGGAAGATAAAGAGTTTTCTGAAACAAAGGAGCTTTTGAATCAGATGCATGCACAATATACAGAGATATGCTCCTTGGAGAAAACCCCCTCAGGGGGACCTCACCCAGGCTTAAAATAAATAAATAAATAAATAATCCTAATGAAAACGATTCTACAAATAAAAAGTGTTTCTCTTGTGGCCAAATGGGGCATTTTGCCAGCAATGTCCTGCCAAGCAGGGACAACAAGCCATACCAATACAGACTAAAACCAACCCTCCAAAACTATCTTGAAAGTGGAGAGAAGAGAGTGAAAAAGTTGGCTTAAATTTCAACATTCAGAAAACGAAGATCATGGCATCCAATCCCATCACTTCATGGGAAATAGATGGGGAAACAGTGTCAGACTTTATTTTGGGGGGGCTCCAAAATCACTGCAGATGGTGACTGCAGCCATGAAATTAAAAGATGCTTACTTCTTGGAAGCAAAGTTATGACCAACCTAGATAGCATATTCAAAAGCAGAGACATTATTTTGCCAATTAATGTCCATCTAGTCAAGGCTATGGTTTTTCCTGTGGTCATGTATGGATGTGAGAGTTGCACTGTGAAGAAGGCAGAGCACCAAAGAATTGATGCTTTTGAACTGTGGTGTTGGAGAAGACTCTTGAGAGTCCCTTGGACTGTAAGGAGATCCAATCAGTCCATTCTGAAGGAGAACAGCCCTGGGATTTCTTTGGAAGGAATGATGCTAAAGCTGAAACTCTAGTACTTTGGCCACCTCATGTGAAGAGTTGACTCATTGGAAAAGACTCTGATGCTGGGAGGGATTGAGAGCAGGAGGAGAAGGGGATGACAGAGGATGAGATGGCTGGATGGCATCACTGAATCGATGGAAATGAATCTGAGTGAACTCAGGGATTTGGTGATGGACAAGGAGGCTTGGCGTGCTGCAATTCATGGAGTCTCAAAAAGTCAGACACGACTGAGAGACTGAACTGAACTGAAAGACACTTTGCCCCTGATGCCAAAAGGGGTATCATTGTGCAAAAGACTGTAGATCTAAATTCCATAAGGATGGGACTATGCTCAGCCCTCAAGTACAAGGAAGTAATTTTTCCCAGTTTTGGGGAAACTGGCATCAGAGGCAGCCCCGGCCCCAGACAAAAAGGGGCAGTCGTGTTGAATTCCTTTATTCCCTTTGTTCCATCTGAGAACTCCTCAGAGCAACCCTAGATAGCGCAGGACTCGACCTCAGTTCCACCACCACAACAATATTCAGTTCAGTTCAGTCGCTCAGTCGTGTCCGACTCTTTGTGACCCCATGAATCGCAGCACCCCAGGCCTCCCTGTGCATCACCAACTCCCAGAGTTCACTCAGACTCACGTCCATTGAGTCCGTGATGCCATTCAGCCATCTGATCCTTGGTCATCCCCTTCTCCTCCTGCCCCCAATCTCTCCCAGCATCAGAGTGTTTTAATATGAGTCAACTCTTCGCATGAGGTGGCCAAAGTACTGGAGTGTCAGCTTTAGCATCATTCCTTCCAAAGGAATCCCAGGGTTGATCTCCTTCAGAATGGACTGGTTGGATCTCCTTGCAGTCCAAGGGACTCTCAAGAGTCTTCTCCAACACCACAGTTCAAACGCATCAATTTTTCGGCACTCAGCCTTCTTCACAGTCCAACTCTCACATCCATACATGACCACAGGAAAAACCATAGCCTTGACTAGATGGACCATAGTCGTCAAAGTAATGTCTCTGCTTTTGAGTATACTATCTAGGTTGGTCATAACTTTTCCTCCAAGGAGTAAGCGTCTTTTAATTTCATGGCTGCAGTCACCATGTGCAGTGATTTTGGAGCCCAAAAAAATAAAGTCTGACACTGTTTCTACTGTTTCCCCATCTATTTCCCATGAAGTGATGGGACCAGATGCCATGATCTTCGTTTTCGGAATGTTGAGCTTTAAGCCAACTTTTTACTCTCCTCTTTCACTTTCATCAAGAGGCTTTTTAGCTCCTCTTCACTTTCTGCCATAAGGGTGGTGTGATCGGCATATCTGAGGTTATTGATATTTCTCCAGGCAACCCCTGACATATAGGTTACTCTGATTCCAACAGGAGTGGCTCACCCCCTGCCTGAGGGCATTGTAGGGCTTGTGCTAGGGCGTATCTCTCTTTTCCTTCAAGGAATTTTGGTGGTGCCTGGTGTAGTAGATTTTGATTATATTGGGGAAATTAAAGTTTTGATCTAGTCACCTGCCAAAACTGTGCAAATTAATAAAGATCAAAGAATAGCACAGGTTTTGCCTTATGTTATTATCAGAAAGGAAAAATCTTGACTTCTCAAGCTAGGGGCCCCAGAGGATTTGGATCTAGTGACCTAGCCTTTTTGGTGCAGGAAATTATGGCTTCTAGGACTTTGAAAGTTCTTTTAATTCAAGGAAATAGAATGCAAGGGCTGTTGGATACTGGAGCAGATGTCTCTTGCATTCCTAGAAAAAATTGGCCCTCGTCCTGGCCAACACGTTTGATCAATGCTGGCTTGGTGGGAATAGGGTCAGTGCCCTTGGTTGCTAAGAGCTCACAAATGTTGACATGGTCAGATGAGAAGGTGGCACAAGGCACCTTTTGTTCATATGTGATTCCTTGAATACCTTTGTATTTATGGGGGAGAAATATATTATCTCAGATGGGAATGCTTTTATACAGCCCAGATGAAGGGTTACTAACCAAATGCTGCAAATGAGGTATAATCCTGACAAGGGGATTGGTAGAGATCAGCAGGGAATTGTTTCTCCATTAGAAATGGTTCCTAACAAGAATAGAGAAGGTTTAGGATATTCAGATTTATCCTAGAGGCTGTTGCTCTTGCTGAGGACCCTATTACCTAGAAATCTGATGATCTGGTATGGGTGGAGCAATGGCCCTTAAAAGCTGAAATGCTGCAGGCAGCTGAGGATTTAGTTATGGAACAACTGGCAGCCAGCCATATAGAGCAGTCTAATAGCCCCTGGAATACTCCTATTTTTGTCATTAAGAAGAAATCATGAAAATGGAGATTGTTACAATATTTGAGAACTATAAATGCAACTATGTAAGAGATGGGGCCCCTTCAGCCAGATCTCCCTTCCCCAGTAGCTGTGCCCTTTCAATATAGTGTGATAGTTATAGATCTACAGGATTTTTTCTTTACCATCTTCCTGGCTGTTCAGCATTGTAAAGGTTTGCTTTCAGTCTCCCTTCAGCTAATTTTAAACAGCCCTGTAAAAACAAACTGGAAAATTCTGAAAGAGATGGGAAAACCAGACTACATAATTTGCCCCTTGAGAAACCTATATGCGGGCCAGGAAGCAAAAGTTAGAACTGGACATGGAACAACAGACTGGTTCCCGATAGGACAAAGAGTACGTCAAGGCTGTATACTGTCACCCTGCTCATTTAACTTATATGCAGAGTACACCATGAGAAATGCTTGGCTGGAAGAAGCACAAGCTGGAATCAAGATTTCAGGGAGAAATATCAATAACCTCAGGTATGCAGATGACACCACTCTTATGTAGAAAGTGAAGAAGAAGTAAAAAGCCTTTTGATGAAAGTTAAAGAAGAGAGTGAAAAAGTTGGCTTAAAGCTCAACATTCAGAAAACGAAGATCATAGCATCTGGTCCCATTATTTCATGGGAAATGGATTTGGGAAGAGTGGAAATGATGGCTGACTCTATTTGGAGGGGCTCCAAAATCACTGAAGATGGTGATTGCAGCCATGAATTTAAAAGACACTTACTCCTTGGAAGGAAAGTTATGAGCAACCTACATAGCATATTCAAAAGCAGAGACATTACTTTGCTGACTAAAGTCCATCTAGTCAAGGCTATGCTTTTTCCTGTGGTCATGTATGGATATGAGAGTTGGACTGTGACAAAAGCTGAGCACTGAAGAATTGATGCTTTTGAACTGTGGTTTTGGAGAAGACTCTTGAGAGTCCCTTGAACTGCAAGGAGATCCAACCAGTCCATTCTGAAGGAGATCAACCCTGGGATTTCCTTGGAAGGAATGATGCTAAAGCTGACAGTCCAGTACTTTGGCCACCTCATGCGAAATGTTGACTCATTGGAAAAGATTCTGATGCTGGGAGGGATTGGGGGCAGGAGGAAAAGGGGATGACAAAGGATGAGATGGCTGGATGGCATCACGGACTCAATGGACGCGAGCCTGAGTGAACTCTGGGAGTTGGTGATGCACAGGGAGGCCTGGCGTGCTGAGATTCATGGGGTCGCAAAGAATCGGACAGGAATGAGTGACTGAACTGAACTGAACTGAATCAGTCAGTTAGCATTAAGATTACTAGAGGATGGGATTTAATTATTGTTGCTATGGAGCATACACCTACAGGGTGCTTGTAGCAAGAAGGCCCATTGAAATGGCTCCATCTGCCAGTGACTCCAAGAAAAATAGTTTTTTCTTATCCCAGCTTGTTGGCACAATTAATTGTAAAAGGTAGAAAAAGAAGCATGGAACTTTTTGGAAAGGAAGTAGCAAATATAGTGATTCATTTAATAATGATCAACTACAATTTCTTTTATAAAATAGTGATGATTGACAAGTTTCCCTGATAGATTTCAGGGGCCAAATTTTGTTTCATTTGCCTTCAAGCCCCCTTTTGCATTTTTTGAAAACACATTCTGTGATTTTTCCAAGGAAGTTTTCTATTCAACTTTTGGAAGGGGCAATCTTAGTTTTCACAGATGGTTCCACTAATGGTAAAGCAGCCACGATTATTAATGGAAAATCTCATGTTCAGGTAAACGAAGAGACATTGGCCCAGAGAGCTGAGTTAGGAGTGGTTAATTGACCTTTTCAACATTTGAGAGACCGTACTTTCAATCTTTTGACTGACTCCCGATATATTGTAGGGTTGTTTCCTCATATTGAGACTGCTAGTATTATGGAAAATAAGACTACCATCTTTTCTTCATTATCTGATTTACAGAAGGAGATTAAACATAGAGATAAGAAATCTTTTGTGGGACATATTAGAGCCCATTCTGGCTTGCCCGGCCCTTTATATGAAGGAAATTCTTTGGCAGATGCATACAGTTCAGTTCAGTTTAGTATAGTTCAGTCGCTCAGTCGTGTCCGACTCTTTGTGACCCCATGAATTGCAGCACACCAGGCCTCCCTGTCCATCACCAACTCCCAGAGTCCACTGAGACTCACATCCATCGAGTCAGTGATGCCATCCAGCCATCTCATCCTCTGTCGTCCCTTTCTCCTCCTGCCCCCAATCCCTCCCAGCATCAGAGTCTTTTCCAATGAGTCAACACTTCGCATGAGGTGGCCTAAGTACTGGAGTTTTAGCTTTAGCATCATTCCTTCCAAAGAACACACAGGGCTGATCTCCTGCAGAATGGACTGGTTGGATCTCCTTGCAGTCCATCGGACTCTCAGTTCAAAAGCATCAATTCTTTGGTGCTCGGTTTTCTTCATAGTTCAAATCTCACATCCATACATGACCACTGGAAAAACCATAGACTTGACTAGACGGACCTTTGTTGGCAAAGTAATGTCTCTGCTTTTCAATATGCTATCTATGTTGGTCATAACTTTCCTTCCAAGGAGTAAGCGTATTTTAATTTCATGGCTGTAATCACCATCTTATGTGATTTTAGAACCCCCCAAAATAAAGTCTGACACTGTTTCCACTGTTTCCCCACTTATTTCACACGAAGTAATGGGACCAGATGCCATGATCTTAGTTTTCTGAATGTTGAGCTTTAGGCCAACTTTTTCACTCTCCTCTTTCACTTTCATCAAGAGGCATTTTAGTTCCTCTTCGCTTTCTACCATAAGAGTGGTGTCATAGCATATCTGAGGTTATTGGTATTTCTCCCAGCAAGCTTGATTCCAGCTTATGCTTCTTCCAGCCCAACATTTCTCATGATGTACTCTGCATAGAAGTTAAACAAGCAGTGTGACAATATACAGCCTTGACGTACTCCTTTTCCTATTTGGAACTAGTCTTTTGTTTCTTGTCCAGATCTAACAGTTGCTTCCTGACCTTCATATAGGTTTCTAAAGAGGCAGGTCAGGTGGTCTGGTATTCCCGTCTCTTTCAGAATTTTCCACAGTTTATTGTGATCCACACAGTCAAAGGCTTTGACATAGTCAATAAAGCAGAAATAGATGTTTTTCTGGAACTCTCTTGCTTTTTCGATGATCAAGCAGATGTTGGTAATTTGATCTCTGGTTCCTCTGCCTTTTTTAAAACCAGTTTGAACATCTGGAAGTTCATGGTTCACGTATTGCTGAAGCCTGGCTTGAAGAATTTTGAGCATTTCTTTACTAGTGTGTGAGATGAATGCAATTGTGCAGTAGTTTGAGCAGTCTTTGGCATTGCCTTTCTTTGGGATTGGAATGAAAACTGACCTTTTCCAGTCCTGTGGCCACTGCTGAGTTTTCCAAATTTGCTGGCATATTGAGTGCAGCACTTTCACATTATCATCTTCCAGCATTTGGAATAGCTCAACTGGAATTCCATCACCTCCACTAGCTTTGTTCATGATGCCCACTTGACTTCACGTTCCAGGATGTCTGGCTCTAGGTGAGTGATCACAGCATCGTGATTATCTTGGTCATGAAGATCTTTTTTGTACAGTTCTTCTGTGTATTCTTGCCACCTCTTCTTAATATCTTCTGCTTCTGTTAGGTCCATCCCATTTCTGTTATTGAGAGCATCTTGGTATGAAATGTTCCCGTGGTATCTCTAATTTTCTTGAGGAGATCTCTAGTCTTTCCCATTTTGTTGTTTTCCTCTATTTCTTTACATTGATCGCTGAGGAAGGCTTTCTTATCTCTTCTGCTAGTCTTTGGAACTCTGCATTCAGATGCTTATAATTATCCTTTTCTCCTTTGCTTTTCCCTTCTCTTCTTTTCACAGCTATTTGTAAGGCATCCTCTGACAACCATTTTGCTTTTTTGTAATTGTTTTCCTTGTGTATGGTCTTGATCCCTTTCTCCTGTACAATGTCAGGAACCTCAGCTCATACTTCTTCAGGTACTCTATCTATCAGATCTAGTCCCTTAAATCTATTTCTCACTTCCACTGTATAATCATAAGGGATTTGATTTAGGTTATACCTGACTGGTCTAGTGGTTTTCCCTTCTTTCTTCAATTTAACTCTGAATTTGGAAATAAGGAGCTGATGATCTGAGCCACAGTCAGCTCCTGGTCTTTTTTTGGTAACTGTATACAGCTTCTCCATCCTTGGCTGCAAAGAATATAATCAATCTGATTTCAGTGTTGACCATTTGGTGATGTCCATGGGTAGAGTCTTCTCTTTGTGTTGTTGGAAGAGGGTGTTTGCTATGACCAATATGTTCTCTTAAAAAAACTCTATTAGCCTCTGCCCTGCTTCATTCCATACTCCAAGGCCAAATTTGCCTGTTACTCCAGGTGTTTCTTGACTTCCTACTTTTGCATTCCAGTCCCCTATAATGAAAAGGACATCTATTTGGGGTGTTAGTTCTAAAAGGCCTTGTAGGTCTTCATAGAACTGTTCAACTTCAGCTTCTTCAGCATTACTGGTTGGTGAATAGACTTGGATTACTGTAATATTGAATGGTTTGCCTTGGAGACAAACAGAGATCATGCTGTCGTTTTTGAGATTGCATGCAAGTACTGCATTTCAGACTCTTCTGTTGACCATGATGGCTACTCCATTTCTTCTTAGGGATTCCTGCCCACAGTAGTAGATATAATGGTCATCTGAGTTAAATTCGCCCATTCCAGATGCATTTAGTTAATGCAGATGCATTAACTAACATAATTGCTTTAAACTTACATGAAAAGGCCAACAATTCTGACAAAATTCGCCATCAAAATGAAGCTGGTTTAAGGTATGAATTTCATATCCCTAGGGAGGCAGCTAGACAAATAGTTGGTGCTGCTGCTGCTGCTGCTAAGTCGCTTCAGTTGTGTCTGACTCTTTGCGACCCCATAGATGGCAGCCCACCAGGCTCCCCTGTCCCTGGGATTCTCCAGGCAAGAAACTGGAGTGGGTTGCCATTTCCTTCTCTAATGCATGAAAGTGAAAAGTGAAAGTGAAAGTGAAGTCGTGCCTGACTCTTCACAACCCCCTTGATTGCAGCCTACCAGGCTCCTCCGTCCATGGGATTTTCCAGGCAAGAGTACTGGAGTGGGTTGCCATTGCCTTCTCCGAGACTATAGTTAAGTTATATCAAATTGCCCAACATCTAATCCATCTCCACCATTAGGAGTAAATCCCCGAGGCCTTAGGCTTAATGCTTTCTGGCAAATTGACATAACTCCTAACCTGGCCTTTGGAAACTGTCCTTTGTGCATGTTACTGTGGATACCTTTTCTCGTGTTATTATAACCTCTGCTAGATCAGGTGAAGCAGCAAAAGATGTAATTCAGCACTTGTTTCAGTGCTTTTCCAAAATAGAACTCCCTGAACAGTTAAAAACAGAAAATGTCCCAGCTTATACCTCTGCTGCTTTTAAGAGATTTTGTCAAAACTTTTCTCTAAATTAAGGCAAGGTAAATTTAAGTATTCCTCTCCACATCATGTTCTACACCATGCTTTATTTGTAATTAATCATTTAAACATGGACACACAGGGGCAGACTGCAATGATGAGACACTGCATTCCTGAAGAGGCTATGACTCGGCCCCTGGTCAAGTGGAAGGACCTCCTTACTGGAGAATGGAAAGGGCTAGATGTGCTGTTAACTTGTGGAAGTGGGTATGCTTATGTGTTTTCACAGGATTCCACTTCTTCTCTTTGGATTCCTGACAGACTGGTTCGACGTGTCCAGTCCCATGAAATATCCAAGATCACGAAGACCTCTGAGGTCACTGAGATCCCTGGAGTCCTGGAGTCTGAGACCAAGGGAAGATGGGGAGATCAGAAGCTCATCGAGTCTGGACCTGAGGGAGCCAAGGAGAAGCCGAAGGGCAAGTGACCCTTCACCTGATGCTTCACTGCTAGTACCTCACTTCAGGCACTTCACTCACTTCAGGGTGCTTCAGGAGAGATATGCTGATCAAGCCCAACTGTATTCTGTTCCATCTCATCACCATCATCGTGCTCAAGCAACTACCTCCAGCACTGTGCCAACTTGGGGCCAGCTGAAATGTCTTGCTCAGCAGGCTGAAGAATTAATAGAAAGGGGGAGACCTGAATTCACTCCTATGGTAATGTTTGTGGCTATGCTTGCTGTGTTGGCTTGTCAGCCAAGGCCCTCCAGCACAGAAAAAGTTCATTGGGCCTATTTGCCTAATCCACCTTCTTTTCAGTCTGTTCATTGGATGAATGAGCCCATTTTTGTTTTTGTTAATGACACTCATCTTTTGGGTGGGGCTTCCATCTATCCTAATAATGCTAAAACAGTGATCAGTGCTCCCTTCAACTTTTCAGGCATGTCTGTTTATCCACCTATTTGCTTTGCCATACCTTCCTCCTTACAAGGATCAGCTCTGGTTTTGAATGGATGTGTTAGCAGTTCCTTGAAAGGAATGCTTACTGATTCTCTGAGAAGTGATGGCAAGAGAGACTTTTGATCCTTACAGCTGCTGATGTGGGGGGCACAAGAAAAAATATATGATGCCATAAAACAGGCAGCCCCTCATTTAAAGGTCTTTCCAAGCTGTCCACTCCCCCCTCTGGATTCTGTTGAACAAGGACTACAGGCCTGGGAAAGCATAAGCAGAATTTCTGGCTTTCCTCATTGGAAAGAATGCATGTATGCCACAAAGTTATCTATTCCCATTGTTGCCACCAGACATTTTCTGACTGATTGGGGGTGCCCCTTTTGGATCAATGATTGAACTTTGTTTTGAAGAACCTTATAGATCCATACTGAATGATTCATTCATCCCTTATCCTTTAGCAATTACTAGGTGGCATGTTAATGGATGGGATCCACCTTTAGTGAGTTTAGATGGAATAGGCCCCATGCAGCCTGAATTATGGAGAGCATTGGCTGCTATGGCACCTGTGACTTTACATAGACCTTTAAATGAACAAAGATATATTGTATGGGCCTGCATACATTCTCCCTATGCCTTTTTGTTGGCCAGAAACTGGAATGATTTGTGAGTTTTTAAGGGAGAAACTGTTTATAATGTCGAATGTATGAATGGTTTTATATCAAATTTTGTTGATGGGTATGATTATAGTAATTATAAGGCTGTGATGGGATGCCTTGTAACCAGCGCGGGTGGCTGTGACCCAGCGCACTAAGCGCGGGCAGCTGCGATCCGGTGCACTAAGCGAGCCCGATTGGAGCTACCCCGCGTCTGAGGCCAGGGGCGGAGGTTGAGAGGACCTACCCCATGTCCAAGGCCAGGGACAGAGGCCAAGAGGAGCTACCCCATGTCCGAGGTCAAGGGTGGCCGGGAGAAGCCACCTTATGCCCGAGGCCAGGGGCAGTGGCCCTGAAGAGCCAATCCACAACTGAGGCCAGGGGCGGCGGCCCGGATGAGCAACCCAAGGAGCGGTGGCTGCACGGGTGCAGGAGGGCCTAAAGGAGCTATCCCATGTTGGAGATCAGGAAGGGTGGTGGTAAGGAGATATCCCTTGTCCAAGGTAAGGAGCAACGACTGTGCTTTGGTGGTACAACCATGAAGAGATACCCCACACGCAAGGTAAGAGAAACCCAAATAAGATGGGAGGTGTTGCAATAGGGCATCAGAGGGCAGACACACTGAAACCATACTCACAGAAAACTAGTCAATCTAATCACACTAGGACCACAGCTTTATCTAGCTCAATGAAACCAAGCCTTGTCCACGTGGCAACCCAAGATGGGCGGGTCATGGTGGAGAGGTCTGACAGAATGTGGTCCACTGGACAAGGGAATGGAAAACCACTTCAGTATTCTTGCCTTGAGAACCCCATGAACAGTATGAAAAGGCAAAATCATAGGATACTGAAAGAAGAACTCCTCAGGTCAGTAGGTGCCCAATATGCTACTGGAGATCAATGGAGAAATAACTCCAGAAAGAATGAAGGGATGGAACCAAAGCAAAAACAATACCCAGCTGTGGATGTGACTGGTGATAGAAGCAAAGTCAAATGCTGTAAAGAGCAATATTGCATAGGAACCTGGAATGTCAGGTCCATGAATCAAGGCAAATTGGAAGTGGTCAAACAAGAGATGGCAAGAGTTACGTCGACATTGTAGGAATCAGCGAACTAAAATGGACTGGAGTGGGTGAATTTAACTCAGATGACCATTATATCTACTACTGTGGGTAGGAATCCCTTAGAAGAAATGGAGTAGCCATCATGGTCAACAAAAGAGTCTGAAATGCAGTACTTGGATGCAATCTCAAAAACGACAGGATGATCTCTGTTTGTCTCCAAGGCAAACCATTCAATATCACAGTTATCGAAGTCTATGCCCCAACCAGTAACACTGAATAACCTGAAGTTGAATGGTTTTATGAAGACCTACAAGACCTTTTAGAACTAAAACCCAAAAAAGATGTCCTTTTCATTATAGGGGACTGCAATGCAAAAGTAGATAGTCAAAAATCACCTGGAGTAACAGGCACATTTGGCCTTGGAATGCAGAATGAAGCAGGGCAAAGACTAATAGAGTTTTGCCAAGAAAATGCACTGGTCATAGCAAACATCCTCTTCCAACAATACAACAGAAGATTCTACACGTGGACATCACTAGATGGTCAACACCGAAATCAGATTGATTATATTCTTTGCAGCCAAAGATGGAGAAGATCTATACAGTCGACAAAAACAAGACCAGGAGCTGACTGTGGCTCAGATCATGAACTCCTTATTACCAAATTCAGACTTAAATTGAAGAAAGTAGGGAAAACCGCTAGTCCATTCAGGTATAACCTAAATCAAATCCCTTATGATTATACAGTGGAAGTGAGAAATAGATTTAAGGGCCTAGATCTAATAGATAGAGTGCCTGATGAACTATGGAATGAGGTTCGTGACATTGTACAGGAGACTGGGTAAGACCATCCCCATGGAAAAGAGTTAGACAAGTCTATGGTCCTAGAGTGTTTGGATTGACTAGTTTTCTGTGAGTATGGTTTCAGTGTGTCTGCCCTCTGATGCCCTCTTGCAACACCTCCCATCTTACTTGGGCTTCTCTTACCTTGGGCATGGGGTATCTCTTCATGGCTATTCCAGCAAAGCGCAGCCACTGCTTCTTACCTTGGATGAGTGGTATCTCCTCACCGCTGCCCTTCCTGTCCTTCAAGGTAGGATGGCTCCTCTAGGCCCTCCTGTGCCCTTGCAGCCACCACTCCTTGGATGTGGAGTTGCTCTTCCCACCCGCTGACCTGGCCTCAGGTGGGGGGTTGCTCCTCCCGGCTACTGCCCCTGGCCTCGGATGCAGGGGTGACCCTTCTCAGGCACCACCCCTGATCTCAGATGCAGGGTAGCTCCTCTCAGCCGTCTCCCCAGCCTCGGACGCGGGGTAGCTCCTCCTGGCCGCCGCCTCTGACCTTGGACGTGGAGTAGGTAGGGGAAACTAAAAATGTCAAACCTCTGACCTAATGCTTTTGTGAAAGTATAAAAGAGAACCTGAAGCTTGAAATAAACATGTAGTTCCCTACTATGACAGCTTCCCTGGTAGCTCAGTGGTTAAAGCGTCTGCCTGCAATGCCGGACACCCAGGTTCCATCTCTGGGTTGGGAAGATCCCCTGGAGAAGGCAATGGCGACCCACGCCGGTATTCTTGCCTGGAGAATCCCATGGATGGAGGAGCCTGGTGGGCTACAGTCTACGGGGTCACAAAGAGTCAGACGTGACTGAGCGACTTCACTTCACTTCACCTCCCTACTATGAGTCAGAGACTAAATCATTGTCCACCGACATCGCTCACCCCTTCAGACTGATTCCCTGGCTGCTGGAGCTGGACTCCAACGGTAAACTATCATTCTCTAAATTTTGATAAGATGATCATATGATTTGTTGCCTAGTGACTGTGTAAGGGGAGATTCCCTTATATTTAAGAAAAAAAAAATATATATATAATTTATTCTCATTCTTTTAAATTAAGCTGAAGTTTCACTTTTTTTTTTTCATTTTCAAAGAAGTTTCATTCTTTTTATTTATTTATTTATTTTTAATTTGCTTACTTGGCTGTGCCAGATCTTAGTTGTGACCCATGGGATTTTTGTTGTGGCATGCATGTTCTTAGTTGCAGGAATGTGGAATCTACTTCCTGGAAAGGGCTCCATGCATAGGGATTATGGAGTCTTAGCCACTGGACCACTGGGTAAATCTCAAGCTTCACTGCCTTAAATGAACTATTTTAACATATACAGGTCAGTCCTTTTTTAATACATCAAAATTGTGTGTGACTACCATCTTTATCTAATGCCCAAACAATTCTATCACCTCAAAAAGAAACACTGTACTCATTAACACTTGATCATCAGTCACTTCCTCCGGGACCAGAGGTAGCCTTTTGAACTTGTGGAAATAGTATACATTCTTATAGAAATTATTTCCTAACATTATATGTTAAAATGGAAAATAAGAATTTTGCAAGCTGTGTGAAAGATGTCACATAACTATATACATCATGATGTGTAGCAAGGTGACAAAATTAAGAATCTTGCTTCAGTTTTATAATAACACACCATTAGGTGAAAATGTTTTAGGTAAGCATCCACATTAACATATTTGTTCCTAAATTATTAATTTAAAAGTATGTGTATACAAATTTAAATGATGCACTAATTATAAATAGGCTATAATTTACCAATTGTTTTCATTAATATGTTCTTATTTGTTGAGAATAATCATTTGTGGTATTGTAGTACTTACAATTTTTATATCAAAAATTCTATTCAGGGATGTATCCAAGGACATATGGTTAGGGGATGGTAAAACAGGAACTAAATGCCAAATGAAAAAGTGAAAAAAAGGTTAGTTGCTCAATCGTGTCTAACTCTTTGTGACCCCATGGATGGTAGCCTGCCAGGCTCTTTTGTTCATGGAATTCTCCAGGCAAGAATACTGAACTGGGTAACCATTCCCTTCTGCAAGCCATCTTTCTAAACCAGGAATCAATATGGATCTCCTGTATTGCAGGCCGATTCTTTGCTGTCCAAAACACCAAGGAAACCCTCCTTAAATTTAGGGATTTTTGCTCTACAGTATATCATGTGTTTTTATGTGTATATTGTAATAGATACTTGTATGTGTGTTAAAATTCACATGAAATTTCTGAAAAAAAAATTGAAAAGAGTTAATTCTTTGAAGCTATAAAATTGGTAGAATTTAATCATTAAAGATATAATTCAATTTAAAAAAAGAAAGAAAAAACAGGTATTAGAGAAATGATCATAGATGGTCACAGTCCAAAAGTAAGGGGAACATTATATGTACGTGGGCACTGGAGTAGAATAAGCCAGGGAACTGAAAACAACTTTAGGAATCAGCAGAGTCATCTATACTTGTCACAATCAATTCCTCCGATTATTTTCATCTCTAAACTTTGTCTCATTCATATTTCACATTAATACCATTGAAATAACAACTCCAAAGATCACAAATGATCTCCATGTTGCTAAATCCAACAATTAGTTTTACCATTCATGTCCTTATCTTGATTTAACTATTAGCAATATTTGAATATAATGTCCATAAGGGACTTTTTAGAAAACTTAATAATATAATGAAACTTACATTCTTGATTCCTTGCAATGCTTTCGCATTTTACTGAGAGTAATAACCAAAACTCTGTAAGACCTTATATAGTTCAGTCCTTGTTCTCCATTCTGGTCTCATTTCCTAATACTTTCTTACCTTGTTTGCTCAATTCCAGACACAGTGAATTCTGTATTTCCTTGAATGGAGTAGTCATCTTCTATAAAACACGTTAACCTTGATGATCCTTTGTCTGGAACACACATCTTGCATAACTGTAGGGCTAATCTCTCACTTCCTTCAGTCTTTGCTAGGTTTTAATATTTTCTATAGGACCTTCCCCAGGCACTGAATTTAAAAGAACATGCTGTTTCTTAATCATTAATATTATTTGTTACCTTTTGCAGATGAGTTTTTCTTCATGGTACTTGCCATCACCTAATATTTGCTGCATCTTATTCACATGTGTATTGACTATATCTCTCTGCTAGAATATGATCTTCATGAAAACAAGGGTAAATCATTAATATTCAGTGCTGTATCCTTAGAACCTGTAACTATTTTGACATATAACACTCATCAATTTTTCTTAATTAAATAATGAATATACTGAGCCTGTGAATGAGGAATGAAGAAAGAAAGAAAATAGCCTAAAAGTCACCTGCTACAACATAAACTTGTCTAGAATTGATCCATTGTTCAACAGGATTTTTTAATATCTACTTTTGAATTAATTACATAAAAATAGAACTAAAAAACAGTGATTTTTTTACATGATAGTAGCTCATAATAAACGTTTTTTAAACAATGACAATGGCAATAGAAAATTATTAGCTTTACTAATGAAAATATGTAAAACTATTTTGGATGATTTAGCTGATTTCTTAAAGTCTTACAATTTCATAGACATCATGCAGCATGATGTTAAATTAAGAGTAATAACACTTCCACTACACCCAAATCACAGTAATACTAATCACAGTTATAAAAGTTTGAACAATGGCATAAATACATGATTATGGCATTGTCTTCCATCCAAGTTATCTCCTCACACAAAGCTTTAAGAATATAGACAACTTAAGTTTAAGAGAATTTACATTTTCATTACTCCTATGAAGTAATTTTCAATAATTGGCTTATATAATCAAAATTTTTTTGAGTTTATCTTCAGTGTATACTTTTCTATGGATGAAATCTTCCTGAGGGTTATATTAGCTGGGTGGTCATTTTCGTTGTAGGGTAAACTTTCATTTCTTTATAGAATATCTGTATATTCTTGAACTCTTCTAGGTGTTATATAAATAGTGATATGCAAAATAATTATGCTTATATTTTTTGACAGTCTAAATTTTACAAAGTACTAGAGAAAATAAGTTAATGAAAAATAAATATACAATACTTAATTAAGCAAAATACCATATAATTATAAAAAATATGCTGTGATCATTTATGATTGGTAATTTAAGGTCTTTCTATGAAACTCACATATAAGCTAAGAAATAAAGGATAAGCCTAATTACGAAGATAACACATGAAGTGTGTGGAATGCAGGCACACAATGCTAAATGTTTGAAAACAGACCAACAACAATGATATTAATATTTTTGGAAAAAATAAAGATAGTTAAAGATAGATAGATAAAGAATAAATATAGTTCTTCTGTGGCAAGAATACAATCAGAAACTATACAAAAATGGTTTCAGTGACCCAAATAACCACTTGTGTGATCACTCACCTCAAGCTAGACATCCTGGAATGTGAAGTCAAGTGGGCCTTGAGAGGCTGAGCTATTTCAAATCCTAAAAGATGATGCTGTGAAAGTGCTGCACTCAATATACCAGTACATTTGGAAAACTCAGCTGTGGCCACAGGACTGGAAAAGGTCAGTTTTCATTCCAATCCCAAAGAAAGTCAATGCCAAAAAATATTCAAATTACTGCACAATTGCATGCATCTCACACACTAGAAAAGTAGTGTTCAAAAATTCTCCAAGCTAGGCTTCAACAGTTCCTGAAC
Source organism: Oryx dammah (assembly GCF_014754425.2). Taxonomy (NCBI): domain Eukaryota; kingdom Metazoa; phylum Chordata; class Mammalia; order Artiodactyla; family Bovidae; genus Oryx; species Oryx dammah. The sequence goes on from NW_024070208.1 coordinate 42,732,310, forward strand.
CAAGAACTTCCAGTTGTTTAAGCTGGATTTAGGAAAGGCAGAGGAACCAGAGATCAAATTGCCAACATTTACTGTATGTATCATAGAAAAAGCAAAGAATTCAAGTAAAGCATCTACTTCTTTGACTACGTTAAAGCCTTTGGCTATGTGGATCACAACAGACTGAGGAAAATTCTGAAAGAGATGGGAATGCCAGACCACCTTACCACCTTACCTGTCTCCTGAGAAACTTGTATGCAGGTCAAGAAGCAACAGTCAGAACTGAATGGGAAACAACCGACTAGTTCAAAGTTGAGAAAGGACTATGTCAAGGCTGTATATTGTCACCCTGCTTATTTATCTTCTATGCAGAGTACTTCATGCAAAATGCTGGGCTGAGTGAATCACAAGCTGGAACCAAGACTGCCAGGAGAAATACCAACAACCTCAGATATGCAGATGATACCACTCTAATGACAGAAAACAAAGAACTAATGAGCTTATTGATGAGGGTGAAAGAGAATGAAACATCTGGCTTACAATTCAACATTGAAAAACCTAAGATCATGGCATCTGGTCCCATCACTTCATGGCAAATAGATTATGAAAAAGAGACATTTTTTTTTTCTTGATCTCAGAAATCACTGTGGAAGTTGACTGCAGCCACAAAATTAAAAGATGCTTGCACTTTGGAAGAAAAGCTATTAGAAATCTAGACAGTGTTATTAAATAGTAGAGACATAACTTTGACAAAGTTCTGTCTAGTCAAAGCTATATATTTTCCAGTAGTTATATACAGACATGAGAGGTGGTCCATCAAGAAGAAAGAAGACTGAGCATTAAAGAATTGCTGCTTTTGAATTGTGCTGCTGGAGAAGCCTCTTGAGAGTTCCTTGGACTGCAGGGAGATCAAACCAATCAAACCTAAAAGAAATCAACCCTGAATATTCATTGGAAGAATTGATGCCAAAGCTGAAGGTCCAATATTTCAGGAAACTTATGTGAAGGGCTGATTCACTGAAAAGGACCCTGATCCCGGGAAAGATGGAGGAGATGGGGGTGACAGAAAATATGACTGGATGGCATCAATGACTAAATGGACATGAGTCTGAGCAAACTCAGTGAGATAGTGAAGAACAGGTAAGGTTGGCTTTAGTCCATGGGTTTGCAAAGAATCAGAAATGACTTATGAAATGAACAACAACAACTTAAATTTAATTTTTTAAAGCAGAATTTTTCTTTTTAGGCATTTTATTTATGGTTTTGGGTTGACTATAGAGACAAAAATCAAAGGAGTAAAAATGAGATAGCATACCAAGAGGAAGCAGAAAAGTTAAGCTGTTGCAGAAGAATATATATATATATATATATATATATATATATATATATATATGCAATGACACTTATGTAGTGAGGGTAGGGAATGCCAGTGGCACAAAGCAGACTGAGAAGTCATCAAACTCACATGAAAATATAGAAATTATTCTCATGTACATTCGTATATTCACTGAAATTATTTTCTTACTATGTCACCACCACCACTCTAACAGATTTTAAGTAACCAAACCCATGCTAATTGACGATGGGAACTTGAACAAAATTGAAAGCCATGAATACCATTGATAAGATTCAGTTCAGTTCAGTTCAGTTCAGTTCAGTCACTCAGTCATGTCTGACTCTTTGCGACCCCATGAATCGTAGCACACCAGGCCTCCCTGTCCATCACCATCTCCTGGAGTTCACTCAAACTCCATCGAGTCGGTGATGCCATCCAGCCATCTCATCCTCTGTCATCTCTTTTTCCTCCTGCCCCCAAACCCTCCCAGCATCAGATTACAAGATTGTAATTGCAGTAATGTTAAATGTCTTGCAAATTTTAAATCGAGATGTACTGAAATGAAAATAATAAAATTCTTACAAAATATTTTAGCCTTTCTAGAAATGTTCCTGAAATATGTTCTTATGGAATATATGCAGTATAACATGGCAGACATGGAGAAGATTATTATGAAGTCATTAAAATAATAGTCCCAAGAAAAACAGTCAAAATATATTCACTCATTTGTATTCTTTTTAAGCAAGTATGAATAACTGACTTTTAAATATCAATACCAACATAAATATAGAAGACAGTTTGTTCAAGAAAATGAAATCATCCATTGTCTATAGTATTCAGTTCAGTTCAGTCGCTCAGTCTTGCCCGACTCTTTGCGACCCCCATGGACTGAAGCACCCCAGGCCTCCCTGTCAATTGTCAACTCCTGGAGTTTACTCAAACTCATGTCCATTGAATCAGTGGTGCCATCCAACCATCTCACCCTCTGTTGTTCCCTTCTCTTCCTGCCCTTAATCTTTCCCAGCATCAGGGTCTTTTCAAATGAGTCAGTTCTTTGCATCAGCTGGCCAGTACTATAGTTTCAGCTTCAGCATAAGTCCTCCCAATGAATATTCAGGACTGATTTTCTTTAGGATGGACTGCTTGGATCTCCTTGCCATCCAAGGGACTCTCAAGAGTCTTCTCCAACACCACAGTTCAAAAGCAATAAGTTTTTGGTGCTCAGCTTACTTTTGAGTCCAACTCTCACATATATACATACCTGACTACTGGGAAAATCATTGTCTTGACTAGACGGACATTTGTTGGCAAAGTAATGTCTGTGTTTTTTAATATACTGTCAAAGTTGGTTATAACTTTTCTTCCAAGCTAATTTCATAGCTGTAGTCACCATCTGAATTGATCTTGGAGCCCCCCAAAATAAAATCTGTCACTGTTTCCACTGTTTCCCCATCTATTTTCCATGAAGTGATGTAACCAGATGCCAGTGTTTTAAGCCAATGTTTTGACTGTCCTCTTTCACTTTCATCAAAAGGCTTTTTAGTTCTTCCTTTCTGCCATAAGGGTGGTGTCATCTGCATATCTGAGGTTATTGATATTTCTACCAGCAATCTTGATTTCATCTTGTGCTTCATCCAGCCTAGTGTTTCACATGATGTACTCTGCATATAAGGTAAATATGCAGGGTGACAATATACAGGCTTGACATACTCCTTTCCCAATTTGGAACCAATCTGTTGTTCCATGCCCAGTTTTAACTGTTGCTTCCTGACCTGCATACAAGTTTCTCAAGAGGCAGGTCAGGTGGTCTGGTATTCCCACATCTTTAAGCATTTTCCAGAGTTTGTTGTTGTCCACAAAATCAAAAGCTTTGGCATAGTCAGTAAAGCAGAAGTAATTTTTTTTTTTTTTTCTGGAACTCTCTTGCTTTTTTGATGATCTAATGGATGTTGGCAATTTTATCTCTGTTGCCTCTGCCTTTTCTAAATCCAGCTTGAACATCAGGAAATTCACAGTTCACATACTGTTGAAGCCTGGCTGGGAGAATTTTGAGCATTACTTTCCTAGTAAGAGAGATGAGTGCAATTGTGCAGTAGTTTGAGCATTCTTTGGCATTGCCCTTCTTTGGGATTGGAATGAAAACTGACCTTCTCCAGTCCTGTGGCCACAACTGAGTTTTCCAAATTTGTTGGTATATGGAGTGCAGCACTTCACAGCATCATCTTCCAGCATCTGAAATAGCTCAACTGGAATTCCATCATCTCTGCTAGCTTTGTTTGTAGTGATGCTTCCGAAGGCCCACTTGACTTCACATTCCAGAATGTTTGGCTCTGGTTAGTGATCATGCTATCATGATTATCTGGGTCATGAAGACCTTTTTTGTGTAGTTCTTCTGTGTATTCTTGCCACCACTTTTTAATATCTTCTGCTTCTGTACTTTATTGTGCTCATCTTTGCATGAAAAGTTCCCTTGGTATCTGTAATTTTCTTGAAGAGATCGCTAGTCTTTCTCATTCTATTGTTTTCCTCTATTTCTTTGCATTGATCACTGAGGAAGGCTTTCTTATCTCTCCTTGCTATTCTTTGGAACTGTTCATTCAAATGAGCATATCTTTCTTTTTCTCCCTTGCTTTCACTTGTCTTTTATTCATAGCTATTTGTAAGGCCTCCTCAGACAATCATTTTGCCTTTTTGCATTTCTTTTTCTTGGGAATGGTCTTGATCCCTGCCTCCTGTACAATTTCACAAACCTCCAGCATTACCAAAAAGGAAATGATAAATTTAGTGGCACCGAACTTTTGGAACGGCTGAGGACAGGGTCCATGCTCAGCTTTAATGATATAAAAACAATGCAGAACTGAGCCAATAAGGAAATAAATTCTTCTAAAGATGCAAATAGAACTAAGAATTCCAAATACTCACCTTCTTGCTCTCCTCTGCCTGACTTGATATTATGATATGTTTATCATGAAGCTGGAATAAGGTTTAAATTCCACTGCGGCTAGTACTTCACCTCAACAACATGTGGGTTGAAAAGTAAACAATGGATTCATGTTCCTGAAACATTTGGATATATCTTTCTTAGTATAAATATGTTTATATACTTATTAAATTGATTTAGTTATTAAAAGGTCTATTAAAGTAAACTCCAGTCAATCATGGGCATATCAACATTTTTATATGTTGCTGGATTTTATTTAATGAATGATTTTATGACATTTGGGGTCTATGTTCATAAAGGTTATTTGTGTGTTTATGTGTGCCTCTGTGTGTGTGTATTTTTTGTAAAGTCATTATCACATTTTTGTATTTGATAAGTTGATAAGACTGCTTTTCTTTAGTAAATAAAACAACCACTTCTGTTTCTGAAAGTATATGTGTATGTTACAGTGGTGCTCTTTATTATTAAAACATTCAAGAGTTTTTCCAGTAAAATAATCCGTGCCTCAGGATTTATTTGGAGAAAAAAAAATTAATAAAAATTCACTTTATAATTATAAAGAATGCTGTTTGGATTTTTATTTCTTCTTTCTCTTTGGGCAATGTGAATTTTTTTAATATAAATTTATTTATTTAATTGGAGGTTAATTACTTTACAATATTGTATTAGTTTTGCCATATATTATAATAGTTTCCATTCAACTTGTATTTTTTCATGTAAAGTTTATGTTGTTAGGAGCCAGAGTGTTCATTTGTCATTTTTCTATGTTTTCTGAATTAGTATTCCTTGTGATTGGTCTATCAATTTTATTAATATTTTGAGGGAAAAAACTTTTGACTTTAACTTTTTGAAACATTTGACCTTGTCTGTATGATTTTTTTTTCTCTTATAATTCCCTTCTTTTCACTTTCTGTGGCTTTAATTTGCTCTTTTATTCTCCTACTATATTAATTTTGGGGCTTAGAAAAATGATGTTATACTGTTCTTATTTATAAGCATTTAAAGCCATAAATTTCCATCTAAGCACTGTGTTATCTTCATTCCCACACATGTTGTGAATTTATTAATATTCATTTTGAAATATATTTCAAGTTCTTTGACTTATGGGTGCTTAGAAGCATCATGTTTAATTTTCAAATATTTGATAATCTTCTAGATATATGTTTTTTGTTGATTATACTTCAATGTAATTGTAATAAGAGGACACATTCAGTCTATTTCAGCCCTCTGAAATTTATTATGGCTGTTTTATGGCTCAGAATTTGTGTTTTACCTTGGTAAACATACGTTGTACACTTTAAATACTGGGTATTCTTGTGTTGTTGGGTGTGTTTAATAGATATTAACTATTGGAGTTGATTGATAGTATTGTCCAAATATTTAGCATCTTTAATGATTTCCTGTCTGTGATTTTCTCAGTTACTGAAAGAGTTTTAAACACTGACTGGGTTTATATGGACTATCACTATGCTCTTCTTTCAAAGTTTTCTAAATTTAACATAATTTGTGATAAAATATGTAAAATAGCAAAACTACTTTAAAAATAAATAAAACCTTGCATAATTATGACTGATTCACATTGTTGTATGGTAGAAACCAACACAACATTGTAAAAAATAAATTGAAAAACAAATGAACAAAACCAGCAGCATATAGCAAAGAAAGACAAAGCTGAAAAAGAAAAGTAAAGCACTGGAATCATGGTATCTAGAAGATCAGCAAATCTTTAGCAGGAGACCTCCAACAGATAATTTGAGGATGACTTCTTAGAGAATTTTGCAAAAGCCTCTGTGATAACAGTGATAATAGATTGTGTAATGATGGAAACGTTCTTTATGTCAGCAAATATTGCAATCATCAACTGCATGTTAGTACAACTCAGAAACTGAATTTTTAATTGTACTTAATCTGACTAACTGATATTTAAACATAGCCATGAGTGGCTAATGGTTATCTTATTTGACAGTAGAGCTGTATAATTTTCATTAACATTCTATTTTTTTTTTCATTTTGTAGTTCATTTTATTTATTTTTTATGTTTTTAGTATAAATTTATTTATTTTCATTGAAGGTTAATTACTTTACAATATTGTATTTGTTTTGCCATACATCAACATTTAAAAGAATAGAGTATTGTAAAGTAAAATAAAGTAAAATTTAAAATAAAAAAACGCTGCACAAAATAATAGAGGCAACTTGGATATTTTGTTTCTTAGCTATTCCTTTGGATTTAAATAATAATAAACAGGTGGTCAGAGAAATACAACTTCAGTCATTATTATTTCTAAATTTTAGTTATTCTACATAGATTAGCCAAAATAAAAACATACAAGTTGTTTTTACTTCAAAATATATTATCATTTATATAACTATTACAACAATGAGAAACATTTTTTTAATACCTAAAGTCTCAAATAGATTGAAATCTAATTTTATAGTAATTAAAAAGTAAAACCTATGTAATTGATTTGAATAATTTAATATGTAATTTTCAAAGGAAAGTGTCCATATGGGTGAAACTTTGAGCTCCCATTACTAATACACCATCTTGTACATCATTAATTGAAACATTAAATTTCCATTAACCTGATTAGAGTTTGGAAGAACATGAGTATCGCATTTTAATAAGTTTTTATCAGTGAATATATTAAAAATGTTTTTATATCTAAAATTGGTTAGAATAATAGAATTTTAGATTGTTGAATTACATACTTTCTAAATAATTTTTCATATTTAACTTAGTTTTGTGAATTTCAACACCTTAATACTTTAAAGTGCTATTCTTTATTTGAAAAGGAGTATTTAACAATGTGGACAGAGCTCTTGTCAGTTATTATTTATACAAAAAAGATTTCTATAAATTAGTAGACTGCAAACTCACAGGCCTTCACTACATGAGCCACTTGTAAACTCTGCATAGAATTTTGTGTTAGAAATTTGATATTCCATTTCTTAGATAAGATACACAGATACCGTAATCTCCATGTCCAGAAAACCCTAGGATAGAAATTGAGAAATAAATGGTTAATATCCCAGTTTTCTTAAGAACTTTAAAAAAATGTCTAAAATATCCACTTCCAGTTTTCATCATCAGGTTCAAAAATAGGCATTCAGTGTATTTAATTTAAAGCAATGAGTAAATTACTTTTGATTACAGAGTTTATTCACTAAGAGATAAAGATTTAAATAAAAAGGTTTGATATGATCTTTTCCCTTACACTTCTCCTTTTCCCCATCTTGCTGTTTCTTATCCTTTTTTTCTTCTGGTAAAACTTTCAGGCTACCACAAAAACACTCTGACACTTGTTAGAAAGAATACTGTCAAGGTGAAATTGATTTGTCATTTCTTCTTAGAAGATAATCAATAGCTTAGGAGAATTCCACACTTGTAGTTCTATAGAAAAATCAATTTCAGATATAAACACCCTGAAGATTATAAATATATTGCCATCTCAAATGAAACACTATCATTACAAAATTTAGCTTTAAAAATTCAAGTACGTTAAATGTTCCAGTGATTTTGCAAATAATATACTCTTTTAGTGTTGAAAATTTTAAGGTTGAATATCTTTTCATGTCTTTAAGGATTTTCATATACACATTTATGTCTATATGCATATGCATTTATTTTATGCAGAGAAAGAAATCCATAGCTCTATTCATAGTGAACAATTTTCTTTTAAGTATACTAACTGGATGAGTAGATTAGTAAGGAGGAAAATAAAAGAGGAACACAGATCATGCTGAAGATTTTTTTTTTTTTTTAGAGTCGAGAATAAAATGTTTATAATTAAAACAAATATCTGGAGTTTATCTGTTAAATTCAAATGAATTCAGCTAAATGAGTGAAACGTTTATTTTGAAAATGCACTGTGGCAGTTGGAGTTCACTGTTATGTATTTTCAATTGAAGAAGGTAGGTGTACACTGGTCATTATGACTTTCATCTCAGAAGCATTTTAGTCTAATGTTTCTAAAGCCTAGGAAATATTGCACATTTTGAGCCTTTCAACTATTGTACTGTGGAAAGCAGGTCACTCACAACAGCATTTTTAATTTGACAGGGGATTGCAAAAAACATTTGGTGCTCTTTAACTGTTGTCACAGCCATCTATTACATTAAGAACAAGTTGATTTTAATATTAGTCAAATTAAAAAGCATTGTATCATGCTAACCTTGGGCATTCATTTACATAATTGGCTCTCTGCTTGCTGTGTATTATGTGACACCCTCATTTGATTACTGTTCATTTTTCTGAAACTGTGAAGCAGCATCTAATATAAACTGCATATTAATATTTAATTTTCATCAAGCCTTATTTTATGTAGTCAAGTTGCAGCAAATTCTACCTTTTCGTTATTAAGCTTGTTGTAAGTCCCACTCTTTCAGAGCTTTTAAGGAGACAAAATTCAAGACATTGTTCCATAATAAAACAATAAAACTGCACTCCACAGGTTTAGTTTATGTAGGTAAAACATTTTCTTACTGGAAGTGGCCTTCGGGAAATTTCTAAACCTTGGATAGGAAAAAATGCAATGTTTATTGGTCCCTGTATTAGGTAACTTAACCAAGAAGTAAAATAAAATCTTAGAGCCATACAAAAACGTTTTTAATATTTTTTCTTAGATGCACAGGTTATCTGTGGCTCTGTTGGGCTCAGTGCTAGGTTATGGGTCAGATGTAAGTCTGCTCTACTTGTCTCTCACGCTAGGATTCAGACTGATAAAGTTAATGCTTTGGCATGTTCTTCTCACGGAGGGTAGTCATGTAAGAGTATAAGCCAAACTTCTCAACAACATTTAAAGTATCTACTCAAAATTTAATTATTATTGCCACTCACATACATTAATACAAAAGGTAATGGTCAAGATCAGACATCAATGGTCCAATAAAATATACAATGTTCATTAAGTGGAGAAGATATGGTGAATAGTTACTAAAAATGATATAACCTATCCCAGTCCTTCAAGGAAAGAGTCAAATTTACAAAGTAGTTTATGCATAGAGAGTTACTAGATTCTCCTATCAATTCTGCTGGGCAGATTTCTTATTTCTACCTTGTGGATTATGGAAGTAAATCACACCAATATTAAGAGAGGGCATGCATAAGATTGAGCTGTTTTCTGAGCCAAGACTACAATGGAGAGTTATTTAATCCAAAAGCCCTTTAGGAATATATCTCATGCTGACTTTCTCCCCTCTACTCATTACATCTTCATCTCTCATTTTGTAGATAAACTCTGCTAGAAAAAGAATCTTTTTTTTTTTTTTTTTTTCCGGGAAGGGGAAGTGTGTCTTGTTCTTTTGTTCCTGAGAACTAACACACTTCTTTCTCCATAGAGGAAATTCATGTTTGTAAATATTTCTAGTTTTCTGTAATTATGGTTTGTCTGCCCTCTGATGCCTGTCACAACAGCTACCATCTTACTTGGGTTTCTCTTACCTTGGACATGGGGTATCTCTTCATGGCTGCTCCAGCAAACTGCAGCCACTCCTCCTTATCTTGGACAAGGGATATCTCCTCAGAACCGCCCCTTCTGAACATTGTGTAGCTCCTTTTTGCCCTCCTCACCCGTGCCATGAGCCATTCGTGTGCGGCTACCCAAGATGGGAGGGTCATGGTGGAGAGGTCTGAAAGAATGTGGAGAAGGGAATGGAAAACCACTTCAGTATTCTTGCCTTGAGAACCCCAAGAATAGTATGAAAAGGCAAAATGATAGGATACTGAAAGAGGAACTCTCCAGGTCGGTAGGTGCCCAACACACAACTGGAGATCAGTGAAGAAATGACTCCAGAAAGAATGAAGGGATGGAGCCAAAGCAAAAACAATACCCAGTTGTGGATGTGACTGGTGACAGAAGCAAGGTCCAATGCTGAAAGAAGCAATATGGCATAGGAACCTGGAATGTTAGGTCCATGTATCAAGGCAAATTGGAAGTGGCCAAACAGGAGATGGCAAGAGTAAATGTCGACATTCTAGGAATCAGCAAGCTAAAATCGACTTGAATGGGTGAATTTAACTCAGATGACCATTATTTCTACTATTGTGGGCAGGAATCCCTTAGAAGAAATGGAGCAGTCATCACGGTCAACAAAAGAGTCTGAAATGCAGTACTTGGATGCAATTTCGAAAATGACAGAATGATCTCTGTTCATTTTTAAGGCAAATCATTCAATATCACAGTAATCTAAGTCTATGCCCCAACGAGTAACGCTGAAGAAGCTGAAGTTGAACGGTTCTATAAAGACATACAAGACCTTTTAGAACTAACACCCAAAAAAGATGTCCTTTTCATTATAGGGGACTGGAATTAAAAAGTAGGAAGTCAAGAAACACCTGGGGTAACAGGAAAATTTGGCCTTGGAATACAGAATGAAGCAGGGCAAATGCTAATAGAGTTTTGCCAAGAAAACGCACTGGTCATAGCAAACACGCTCTCAACAACACAAAAGACTCTACACATGGACATCACCAGATGGGCAACAATGAAATCAAATTGATTATATTCTTTACAGCCAAAGATGGAGAAACTCTATACAGTCAGCAAAAGCAAGACTGGGAACTGATTGTGGCTCAGATCATGAATGCCTTATTGCCAAATTCAGACTTAAATTGAAGGAAGCAAGGAAAGCCACTAGACCATTCACGTATGACCTAAATCAAATTCCTTATGATTATACAGTGGAAGTGAGAAATAGATTTAAGGGAGTAGATCTGATAGGCAGAGTGTGTGATGAACTATGGAATGAGGTTCGTGACATTGTACAGGAGACAGGGATCAAGGCCATCCCCATGGAAAAGAAATACAAAAAAGTAAAATGACTGTTTGGGGAGCACTTACAAATAGCTGTGGAAAGAAGAGAAGGGAAAAGCAAAGGAGAAAAGGAAAGCATCTGAATGCAGAGTTCCAGAGAATAGCAAGGAGAGATAAGAAAGCCTTCCTCAGCGATCAATGCAAAGAAATAGAGGAAAACAACAGAATTGGAAAGAGTAGAGATCTCTTCAAGAAAGTTAGAGATACCAAGGGAACATTTCATTCAATGATGGGCTCGATAAAGGACATAAATGGTATGGACCTAACAGAAGCAGAAGATATTAAGAAGAAGTGGCAAGAATACACAGAAGAACTGTACAAAAAAAGATCTTCATGACCAAGTTAATAACGATGGTGTGATCACTCACCTAGAGCCAGACATCCTGGAATGTGAAGTCAAGTGGGCCTTAGAAAGCATCACTATGAACAAAGCTAGTGGAGGTGATGGAATTCCAGTTGAGCTAATTCAAATCCTGAAAGATGATGCTGTGAAAGTGCTGCACTCAATATGCCAGCAAATTTGGAAAACTCAGCCGTGGCTCCAGGACTAGAAAAGTTCAGTTTTCATTCCAGTCTCAAAGAAAGGCAATGCCAAAGAATGTGCAAACTACTTGGACAATTGCACTCATCTCACACAGTAGTAAAGTAACTCCCAAAATTCTCCAAGCCAGGCTTCAGCAATATGTGAATCATTTACTTCCTGATGCTCAAGCTGGTTTGAGAAAAGGCAGAGGAACCAGAGATCAAATTGCCAACATCTTCTGGATCATAAAAAAAAAAAAGAGAGTTCCAAAAAAACCATCTATTTCTGCTTTATTGACTATGCCAAAGCCTTTGACTGCATGCATCACAATAAACTGTGGAAAATTCTGAAAGAGATGGGATTACCAGACTACCTGACCTGTCTATTGAAAAACCTATATGTCGGTCAGGAAGCAACAGTAATAAATGGACATGGAACAACAGACTGGTTCCAGATTGGACAAAGAGTTCTTCAAGGCTGTATATTGTCACCCTGTTTATTTAACTTATATGCAAAGCACATCATAAGAAACTCTAGCCTGGAGGAAGCACAAGCTTGAATCAAGATTTTGGGGAGAAATATAAATAACCTCAGATATGCAGATGACACCATCCTTATGGCAGAAAGTGAAGAGTAACTGAAGAGCCTCTTGATGAAAGTGAAAGAGGAAAGTAAAAAAGTTGGCTTAAAGCTCAACATTTAGAAAACTAAGACCATGGCATCTGGTCCCATCACTTCATGGGAAATAGATAAACAGTGGAAACAATGTCAGACTTTATTTTTTGGTGCTCCAAAATCACTGCAGATGTTGATTGCAGCCATGAAATTAAAAGACGCTTACTCCTTGGAAGAAAAGTTATGACCAACCTAGATAGCATATTGAAACGCAGAGACATTACTTTGCCAACAAAGGTCTATCTCTTCAAGGCTATGATTTTTCCAGTGTCATGTATGGATGTGAGAATTGGACTGTGAAGGAAGCTGAGAACCGAAGAATTGATGTTTTCGAACTGTGGTGTTGGAGAAGACTCTTGAGAGTCCCTTGGACTGCAAGGAGATCCAACCAGTCCATTCTAAAGGAGATCAGCCCTTGGTGTTCTTTGGAAGGAATGATGCTAAAGCTGAAACTCTAATATTTTGGCCACCTCATCTGAAAAGTTGACTCATTGGAAAAGACCTTGATGCTGGGAAGGACTAGGGGCAGGAAGAGAAGTGGACGACAGACGATGAGATGGCTGGATGTCATCACCGACTCGATGGAAGTGAGTTTGGGTGATTTTTGAGAGTTGGTGATGATCAGAGAGGCCTGGCATGCTGCAATTCATGGGGTAGTAAAGAGTCAGACATGACTGAATTACTGAACTTAATTGAAATATTTCTAAAGTAGCATTTTATTAATTTAGGTCCAAGAGCCCTCAAAGAAATAAGCATAACTAGTTGGGATATAGACTTAAAAAGAGAAAGCAAGAAAACATATGTAAAAGAGATGTGGAATAAAAAGAGGATCTCCTACCATATTCAAATGTCAAAATTGTCTATAAATCTATTTATGTCAAACACCAGGTACCAAGATAAGCTGCAAAGGATTATAATGCTTTAAATGTGTTTGACTTACACCAAGATAAAGTCATTTCTCTTGAGAAATGTCTGATTAGCTATAGGTAGATAGGAAGCTCAAGATACGAGAATCTCTAATTCTACAAAGCTCCTGGAGAAAAAAAAAAGCTTCAGTTTTTATGTGCATAAAATTTCCAGTGTCCAACTTAAACTCCACATCTTAAATCCTTGATTATATTAACAAATTATATTTTGCAAAATTTAAAGAACAATAGCATATATGCAGTTGAGTTCAAGTATAAATGTAACACCATCATGTTAGTATTTGCCTTTTCATATATTGGCCTTCCCTTGTGGCTAAGCTAGTAAAGAATCTGCCTGCAATGTGGGAGACCTGTGTTCAGTCCCTCGGTTGGGACGATCCCCTGGAGAAAGGAAAGGTTACCCACTCCCGTATTCTTGCCTAGATAATTACATAGACTGTATAGTCCATGAGGTTGCTAAAAGTTGGACACGACTGAATGACTTTCATTTCACTTTCACATATTATCACCACACACACACACAAAAAAAAACTTTCTTTTCATTCTCACAATATGTCTCCTCTGCAATCCATGGAAGAAAAGATGATGCAGCAGTTCTAAATAATTATAAATAAATTCAACATGAAAGAGTTGTAAAAATAGTTTTGATTAACCTGGATTAAAAATTGTTTTTAATGGGTCACTATACCTATGGATATAAATTGTTAGTAATTTTCTTCATTGTTTTTTTTTTTTCTGTGTTTTAAATGATGTACTGGGATTTATCACAAAGTATAATGTTTAAATGTTCTGTTCTGTAATATGATTAACAAAAATTGATTCTGGAAGATAAAGCAAGAAAGGTTTAAAATGTTAACCTCAGAATTACGGAGAGCACTAGAGGATTTGATTTGGGCTGAAGCTTCCACAACTGCTCTGGAAAAAAAAAAAAAGTAAAAATCTCTGGTCTGAAAACTGTTGCTGATACCAAGAATTTTAGGTGATGCTACCTGCAGCCTCTTACATCTCTGCTGTCAAAATCCCACCTGTAGGTCACCACTGTTGCCACTGGAACAACCCTAATCATCTCGTCTTTATTTTTTACAATACAACTTCAATAAAGAAACTGGAACATATGTTCCTAGATCCAGAGAAACAGAGCTAGTGGACACCACCATTTCTAGCTTCTCTGGGTAGTGGTGACCAAGCTGCATTCTAAGATTTAGAGTTAAATTTATTGAAGTATATTTAATTTACAATATTGTTTTAGTTTTAGGTGTAAGGCATAATGGTTCAATTATACATATGCATATATTAAATCTTTTTTTAGATTCTTTTTCCATATAAGTTATTACAAAATATTGATTAGAGCTCCTTGTACTATATAGTAAGTCTTTGTTGGTTATCTATTTTGTATATAGTAGTTGTGTATGTTAATCCAAAGATGCTAATTTATCCCTCTGCCCCAACATTTCTCCTTTGATAACCATAAATTTGTTTTCAAAATTTGTGAGTCTGTTTCTGTTTGGTAAATGAGTTCATTTACATCATTCTTCCACAAAAATTTCCACAAAATTAGACTCCATATATGAGTGATACCAGGTTATATGTCTTTGTCTGACTTACTTTACTCGTTTTGATAAACTCTAGGTCAATCCATGCTTCTATAAATGTTATTATTTTATTCATTTTATAGCTATGCAATATTTCATTGTATACATGTACCACATCTTCTTTATCCACTCCCCTGTTGATAGACATTTAAGTTGTTTCCATGTTTTGGCTATTATAAATAGCATTGCAATGAACACTGAGGCACATGTATCTTTTAGAATTATGGTTTTCTCTGGATATATGCCCAGGAGTGGGATTGCAAGATCATATGTTAGTTCCATATTTATTTTTTAAGGAACCTCTGTACTGTTCTCCATTGTGGCTATACCAATTTATATTTCTAACAACAGTGTAAGAAACTTCCCTTTCCTCCACATCCTGGTGGCCTTCATTTGTAGATTTTTGTTGCTGGCCATTCTGTCTGGTGTAAGGTGATACCTCATTGTAGTTTTGATAGCATTAAAAAATGATGAATATAGTTAATCATACTGTGTTGAACAGTTAAAAATATTGAGAGTCAACCTTCAAAGCTCTCTTCACAAGAAAAAAAATTATATCATCTGTGAAAATAGAAGTATAATAACTAGACTTATTGTGATCATTTTTGCAACATACATAAATTGTTGTTTTGTTGTTTAGCTGCTCAGTTGTGTCTGACTCTTTTGCAACCCTATGGATTGTAGCTCACCAGGCTCCTCTGTCCATGGGATTTCCCATGCAAGAATATTGGAGTGGGTTGCCATTTCCATCTCCAGGGATCAAATGCACATCTCCTGCACTGGCAGGCAGAGTCTTTATCACTGAGCCACCAGGGAAACCCCAACACATACAACATACTTAACATATACAAATACCTTTTCATTATGTTGTATGTATAAAACTAATATAATGTTATGAGTTAATTATAACTCAGTAAAAAATTAATACTTAATAAAACAAAGTAAGATAGGTGTACCATAATATAATGATGTGCTACTGCTAAGTCACTTCAGTTGTGTCCGACTCTGTGCGACCCCAGAGACAGAAGCCCACCAGGCTCCCCCTTCCCTGGAATTCTCCAGGCAAGAACACTGGAGTGGGTTGCCATTTCCTTCTGCGATGCATGAAAGTGAAAACTGAAAATGAAGTCATTCAGTTGTATCCAACTCTTAGCGACCCCATGGACTGCAGCCTACCAGGCTTCTCTGTCCATGGGATTTTTCAGTCAAGAGTACTGGAGTGAGGTGTCATCACCTTCTCCAAATATAATGGTCAAATAGTAACAAAAATGGATTATAGTAGAGTAAATAAAGTTATTCCACATTGACCTGTCATTTTTTAAAGAAAATTATCACTTGCATGAATTAAAAGATCAAACACAAGTTCATTCACCTTATTTTAACGCAAATATTATTTTCCAGTGTATGTGACTGTTACCTATTAATTCAGTTTCTTGGCATGTAAAATACTTAGAATAGGAATATTAATAACACCTTTGGCATGCAAGCAACTTGGTATAGGAATATGAATAACACCTATAAAATATCCTTTACTTGATACAATTGAATCTGTTGCATATTAACATTCTAGGTTGTTTGTGCATATGTGCAGAAAAGTGTTTTATAGTCTTTTGAAAAAAATAGCATGCTTGTGGCTACACTGATATTTTCACTTATATTTAAAAGTAATGAAGACCAAAGCATCTCCATTTTTCATTCTGAGGGGCATTGCTCTGTAGAGATTAGCTCACAAAATTAGAAGAAACCTTTGGAGAGGTGAGTATCCAGCTCGCTGTGCATCTGGCAGGATCTGTGAATTCTAGTAGGGATCCCCAGTTAGTTCACAAATATAAATGTGTTCTTAGCAGATAGAAAGAAGAGTAAGGAAAGATTCCTTTCCTACTCTGAACATTCTTTGAGGTGACTGGAATGGGGATAATTATCTAAAACATTTTAAGTACCCTCGTTGAATTCCTGTCCTGACCCTGAGGGATCAAATGACCAATAAGCCACAGGCTCCCACCCCAATTTTTTCCAGGAGGCAGAGCGATGCTAGAAGGGAAGAGAGTGAAAAGCCCTTCTGTCTTCTCAGAGCCACAAGAAGGAGGAACTGGTTACACTGGTTTCATAGGTTAAATGTATAAAAAGCCATACATTCTTCTATCTTCTCATTTCCAATGTTTCTGTTGTGTGAATGAATAAAGTCAGAAGGTTTTCAGGGAGGAGAAACTGTCCTCAAGCAGGATACATTGTTGCTATACAATCCCTAGTACAGAGTTTAAACTGAGTTGCTTGTTGTGTAATCATCAGTTCTGGGCTTAAGGGGAAAAAAAAAAAAAAAAAAACACTTTATATGACTAAGACTAAAGAATGTAGAGAAAAGAAAAAAAGTTTGTCCTTTTCTTCACCTTGACAATCCCAGATCCTTCTCTCCTCAGGGATCCAAGACCCCTCTCTCCTCGGGGAACCCCGGACTTCTTATCAACCTGCCTGGGAATTGACTGTCTCAGTTGGAGAACTCAGGTTTATTAAGCCAGTGGGCTCAGAGGAGTTAACACTTCAAACTCTGAGTCCCAAACAAAGGGGTTACAAAGCTTTTATAGACAGTGCATGACATCAGGCTGTAGTGGTCGATGCTAACAGTTAATAGGCTGGTTAATTTAAATTAGGGGTTTTGCTTGCAGGAACAGTGGTTACGACAGGGTCAGGGAATGCCTGACCTTTATACAGACAAACATGATTAAGCATGATTACAGAGACTGGGCAATTGAAAAAGCAGGACAAGGGTGAGTGAGATAACCTTCAGTTCTAGCATTGTTGTAAGTCTCCATTTTCTTGATGCACGTACATGACTTACATGACTTTGTAAGGAGCAGGCTGAGTTACAGATGCAGAACAAGCAGGAAGTTATTGTAAATTTTTAACTTTTCTTCTTAACCTCCAATTAATATTCAGGGTTGATTTCCTTTAGGATTGACTGATCTGATCTCCTTGCAGTCCAATGGGCTCTCAAGAGTCTTCTCCAGCACCACAGTTTGAAATCATCACTTCTTCACCGCTCAGCCTTCTTTATGGTCCAACTCTCACATTTGTACAAGACTACTGGAAAACCATAGCTTTGACTATATGGACCTTTGTTGGCAAAGTAATATCTCTGCTTTTTAATACACTGTCTAGGTTTGTGATAGCTTTGCTTCCAAGGAGGAAGCATTTTTATATTCCCCTTTGCCTTTCTTGCTTTACATTCCTCAAAGACGTCCATGCTTCCCAACTGGCTGGAACTCAAGCTTTAGTTTACTCTCACACAACCCAACCCCCCTGAATTTCCAGCTTTTTTCTATTAGTAACATCACCCACTGTGACCCAGTAATCACAAAGTCTTTTTAGTCTCAGTAAGTGAAGGATACTTCTTTTTGGATGAACATGAGATATGTCTATCAATATACCAAACTTTTTTTTTTTTTTTTCCGTTCCTTAGTGACAGAACATATCTTGTCAAATGAGTGTTTTTTTCTTTTTTTCAAATGAGTGTTGATCGTGAAACAATCTGATAAAAAGTCCCAGCTAGTCTGATGCTGCTATTACTACACAAAATAGCAGGGACATTTTTGGGACATTTCTAGGAACTTCGGGAAACTCTCTGGACCTTTTATGCCATGTAATGTTCTGGGCTTTTCATTCACAATTTCTTTGGCATCAGTGAAATAAAAAATCAACACATTTACACTTCTGGTAAAAGATAGACACGTTTGTTTTAAACTTCAATTTATTTGCTATGTTTCTGAAATTTAGCATATTGCAGGAATGAATCAAAAATTTAACTTATTGAATTGATCCAAATGATTTAATTTTATTTGTGTTAGGAGAGAAGGAAAAACTCAAAAAAGAAAAAAAAAAGAAAGAAAGAATTACTAGGATAAAATTATCTACTTGGAATAAAAATTATAAATTTATTAGTTTTGTGAATAGAAAGTAAATTGTCTTTCCATGTGAAAACTATAGATTATTTAAATTAATCAAATATCTTGATTTTATACTGGAGTATCTTATTGGCATGGAGAAGGAAATGGCAACCCACTCCAGTGTTCTTGCCTGGAGAATCCCAAGGACGGGGGAGCCTGGTGGGCTGCCGTCTATGGGGTCCAACAGAATCGGATATGACTGAGGCAACTTAGCAGCAGCAGCATCTTGTTGGCATGATTAGTTGCCTATCAAACATCGATTCCCCCCTCTTCTTTAATAATAACCTTGATTTTATTCAAGGCAACAATAGCCCCAAGTAAAATGTGCTCTCTTCTTCTCCTTTAAAGACAGATGTCACCAATATGAAGAATTCTGGAAAGAAAATATAAAATAATTTGATCAGATAAAAATATGAAAATATAAAAGAATTTGAGTTGTAAAGAAAATTTCTTTAAACAATACTGACCATTTTAAATCATGAAGTGACCCCAAAGATAGAAGCCATTCTAAGAAAGGTTGATATCAAATAAAAGATTGGATTGCTATGATGTGACTACTGAAAGTCTCTTCCATAGAGAGAAATAAATGTACTACTTAGTTTAAATTTGTATTTCTAGATAGGGTGGTTAGCAACCAAAAATATTACAAGTTATGAGATATAAACACAGAGAATCATCAATTACATAGATTCACTTATCTTTATTTCATAAATTTTAAAAATATCTCACATGACAGTTTTGTTACTCTAAAACATCATTCATAATGTCTGTATAACATCTTTAGTAATTAGTATTTTATTTTTTAAAAAAAATTTAAAAATTTCAATTAAAACAGAATAGAGTCTCCAATTAAACCAATTCATATATGCTCAATTAATTTACAACAAAGAATACACACATATACAATGGGGGAAGAATAGTGTCTTCAATAAAATGGTTTTAGGAATAAATTGTCTTCACTAACGTATAGTTTTTTTTTTTTTTTAACTCACTTCACTAGTTATCATTTTATACACTTTAGATAACATTTTATACACTGCTTTTTCAGAAAGCAGGATTGTATGGACTAAAACAATAGTCTCTTGCTTTCCAGTTTTCAGCTACATTTCTGTCAGTGCAATTCCCTTCATGCTGAAATCCCCATCCAGTTCAAGCTTTCCCCCTCCTACCTTGGAGGGTAGGAGTCAAGATGTTATTAGCTTTTTATTTCCCTACATCCTACTTATGCCTTTAAACTCAACTGGAATTACCTTAATTTAAGTGTGCAATCTGCTGTTGGGAACTCAGACAAGATGTTCAAGTTTTAATGCAATAGCTGCATATTCAAAAACCTACTGTAGACAAGCAATTGAGCATGTAATAAGTTTGATAAAACATTGCTAATATTTTTACTTAGAATAGCATCTGCCTTATCAAGATGCCTGCAATGTCTTCAGGTGATACACTTCCCACATGTGACTCATAGTCTAAAGGAATGGTTCTTTTGTATTTCAAATTGTAGTTACAAACACAACAGGAATTCTTCCCCTATATTCTGATAGGATTTTGCATTTTGCATCTTACTATATTTTATAGAAGCATGTGCTCTATTCCTACATCTCTCCAAAGACTATGAGCACTTGGAGAGACAATGGTATTACTTATCTCTGTACACATTGTATATTTCTTGAGTAAATGTGGACTTATTTATAGAATATTTGGGTTATGAATTTAAATCTTCTTTCAGTATTATTTCTGAAAGCTTATAGTCATCTCAAGTGAGCAGCTAAGTTACCCATGTTAGTCTGATTCATCAGAGTAAACTTGTGTGATGTTGTAAAAGCTTATTCTATGTTACACAAAAACATCTAGATAGTGTGGACGCCATTATGATTTTCAAAGGAATGTAATGCTAAAATGGTTAATAAAAGCATTATTGAAAAATGCTAAAGACCATTTAGAAATTATAAACTAAAGATAAAATATAATAGATTTAAAGTCTTTTTACAATATGTTTTATCCATTAAAAGTGGCATTAGAAAAATTTACATGGGTCTTGTGACTTTTATCTATTGGTAGAAATCCATGATAATGATTAGAAATAAAATGAGCATATAACTCTACAAAACACAATAATTTCCCCTAGCAAATTATTTGGTCTTACTTTCCTATAAATGCCCTCATATCAAGATACCAACAGACAGTCATGAAAACTAAGTAGTCAGAAAAAAAGAGAAAAGAAGCCTATTAAAAACAGCATAAAAATAATGCAACCAGGAAACCATCTTATCAGCAACTAGCATATGTGTGCCCAGGGACGCTGTTTCTTTCACCTGATACAACAATCTCATCTCATCAGTCATGAACACAAAACTCAATTCTTACAGTAGACAGTCTTTGCTTGTCTGAGTCTTAGATTATGCAGTTATACTAATGCTTTCTTAGCTACATTCCCACTGCATGAATCATAGCACCTGTATATTCAGGCTTAAGGAAATTCTTGCTTTTTAACAATCTTTCACCCAGCTAATATGACACAGATGGTCTTATCCCTGAGCTATGAGAGTTAAAAATAAAATGCATCAGAGCATTAACTAAAATTTTCTACCTCCATTGTTTTCTTAAACAATTGAATACTAAATCACTAAAATGCCAACAAGACTAGATGGCTCATTATATTTTAGCACGCTTTTAGGTCATTATTATAAAGACAGAACTGCTTGAAATTTGAAGTTTTCTGTTCCTGTGGTCAAAACTTTCTAAATACATGGAACATTTAGTTAGACAAATTTAGTTCTAGCATTCGGTTGAATTGTTAACATATTTAGCATATTTTCAAGGATGATCTGCTTTATATTTTAAGTGAAAGGAGTTATGGTCGTTACAGTATGAAATTTAATTTGTTAATTCATGACATGAAAGTATGAAGGAAACAATGCTAGCATTGTATGTATCTATGGTTACAATACTTAAATAATTGTATATAGGTATAAATGAGGGCTTCTCAAGTGTTTCCCTGGTAAAGAATCTGCCTGACAATGCAGGAGATGTGAGTTCAATTCCTAGGTCCAGAAGATCCCCTGGAGAAGGAAATGGCAACCTATTCCAGTATTCCTGCCTGGAAAATTCCATGAACTGAGGAGCCTGGTGGTCTACAGTCTATGGAGGTAGCAAAGAGTCAGACACAACCAAGTAACTGAGCATGCACAATTGCAAATGAATGGTTCAGCTATGGCAACTAGTAGGTAGGAAAAATCAGTAAGGGCTTGTAGAGATGGGCAGATAGTCTAGAAGTAACAGCAATAATCATATTAAAATTTAAAAAAAAGATTATTAAAATTTATAATTTCTCCAAAATTTAAATTTGATTGTTCAAAAACTGAATTCTTTTTTACATTTATTTTCCACTTTTATGCATTTTAAGAAAATCTTAAAATAGCAATGCAAAGAAATAAAGGGAAAGAATAGAATGGCAAAGAGTATAGATCTCTTTAAGAAAGCTGAAGATAATAAGGGAATAGTTTATGAAAAGATAGGCACAATAAATAACTAAAACAGCAAAGACTTAACAGAAGCAGAAGAGATTAAGAAAAAGTGGCAAGAATACATATAAGAACTGTACCAAAAAAAGCTCTTAATGACCCAGATAACCATGATGTTGTGATTACTCACCAAAGGCCAGACATCCTGGAATGTGAAGTCAAGTGGCCCTTAGGAAGCATTACAATGAACAAAGTTAGTGGAGGTGATAAAATTACAGATGAGCTATTTCAAATCCTAAAAGATGATGCTGTTAAAGTGCTGCATTCAATAGGCCAGCAAACTTGGAAAACTCAGTAAAGGCCACAGAACTGGAAAAGGTCAGTTTTTATTCCAATCTCAAAAAAAAGCAATGACAAATAATTTTCAGATTACCATGTGCCTGCACTCATTTCCGGAGAAGGCAATGGCACCCCATTCCAGTACCATTGCCGGGAAAATTCCATGGGTGGAGGAGCCTGGTAAGCTGCAGTCTATGGAGTCGCAAAGAATCGGACACGACTGAGCAACTTCACTTTCACTTTTCACTTTCATGCATTGGAGAAGGAAATGGCAACCCACTCCAGTGTTCTTGCCTGGGAAATCCCAGGGACAGTGGAGCCTGGTGGGCTGCTATCTATGGGGTTGCACAGAGTCAGACACGACCAAAGCAACTTAGCAGCAGCAGCAGCAGCAGCACTCATTTCACATGCCAGCAAAATTATGCTCAAATTCTTCAAGCTAGGCTTCTGCATTACATAAACTGAGAGTCTCAAAGATTTGGAAATGACTTAGTGACTTAACAACAACCACAATTTATTTTTACTGATTTTTTGTTGTTGTTTGTTTCCTTTATTTTCACTATTAACGAGGACACTTTTCTACTTCAAATGCAAAAGTAAAGACAATTCTACATTACTTTATTTACTCATTCATTTATGTGTTTATATCATTCAAATACAGCTATTAAGCTTTACTAATGTAAGACCTAAGATGCAGCTGAAGTGGATATGAGAAAAAACATTTCACATTGAAGAAACAACTTTGATGTTCATTAAATATTGTTCACTTATTCAAGTAGTTATACATTCATGATTTCTTTCAGTAATACCCTGGTTTTTCTCTTACTTCTTTATTCAAAGATTATGGAGCACTCAATATAGAAAATTGTATTGATCACTTCAATTCAAAAATTTAACCACTTAGCCATGTGCACAAATATTTCCAGGAACAGAGGATATAGTGCTGTGATCTGAAATATGTATAGTAGTTAATGGAATAAAAGACTGTATGTCTGTATATATAGAAGTTGAGATATGGGATATGGTTGTTATGGATTCTAGATATTGGTAACAACAAAGACACAGAGGAAGCAATGCATGCTGCATTAACTAAAAAACTGTAGCCATTCCCAAATATGTTTGCAGTTGATTTTTTTTTTTTTTAGTCAGAGTTTATATAATAAAGAGTAGTTGAAAACTTTGAAATCTTGTCCTGAATAAACAGAATGGAGATTACTGGAACCACAATTTCTGAAAAGTAAGGAAAGTTAAAGAATTCAGCCTTAATTTCTGTGTATAATCTCTGCTCATGTGGTAGCTGTACTCTAAATTACATATGTGTGATCCTGATTTTATGAGGGCAAGTTAAGCTTTAAAGAAATAAATTTGGGTCACCACTGGTGACTGAAGAAACTGAATCTATAGTATGAACCTAGCCAGAATGGTTTCCCCTAAAAAATATAATATTTTTAAGAGAATATGGCAGAATTCATAATTTGTAAAATATATTTTATTATTCACAATGTTGAAGAATCAGGAAAATAAGACTAATTCTGAAGAAAAAGGGTCACAGAAGAACAAATGTGAAATAACCCAGAATTTGTAATTATCAGAAAGCAGTTTTAAAGGAGTTGAAACATATATGTTCAAGGGAATAGAGAAAATATTAAGATAATGAATAAAGAAATAAGGATTATTTTGCAAATATTTTTTTCCCATCTTGAGGGTTGTCTTTTTATCTTGTATATGGCTTCTTCTGTTAGGCAAAAGTTTTTAAGTTTAATTAGGTCCCATTTGTTTATTTTTGTTTTTATTTTCATTACTCTAGAAGATGGGTCAAAAACAATCTTATTGTGATCTATAAAAGAGTGATTCCCCCCTCCCCATGGTTTCCTCTAAGAGTTTTATAGTGTCTGGTCTTACATTTAGGTCTTTAATCCATTTTGAATTTATTTTTCTCTGTGGAAGCAGTGGACAAAGGATTAGTCTCCAAAATACACTAATAGCTCATGCAACTTATTATCAAAAAAAAAAAATCCAAATAAAAAATGAATGGAAGAACAAGATAGACATTTCTCCAAAGAAGACATACAAATGGTCAATATGCATATGAAAAGATACTCAACATCATTAATCAGTAAAGAAATGCAAATCAGACTACAATGAAATATCATCTCACACTGGTCAAAATAGGCTTCATCAAGAAATATGGAAACAGTAAATGCTGGAGAGGGTCTGGAGAAGAGGAAACCCTCTTGCACTGTTGGTGGGAATGTAATTTAATACAGTCACAATGAGAACAGTATGGAGGTTCCTTTAAAAACTAAATATAGAACTACTATCAGTTCAGTTCATTTCAGTTGCTCAGTCATGTCCAACACTTTGCGACCCCATGGACTGCAGCACGCCAGGCATCCCTGTCCATTACCAACTCCTGGAGCTTACTCAAACTCATGTCCATTAAGAACTACTATATGATCCAACAATTCCATTACTGGTATAACCATAGTGGTTATCAGGAAACCATACTTCAAAAAGACACAGGTACCCCATTGTTCATTGCAGCATACTTACAATAGCCAAGAAAAGAAAACAACCTAACTGCCTGTCAACAGATGAATAGACAAAGAAGGTATGCTATTTTATATATATATATATATATATATATATATATATATATATATATATATACATATACATATAATGGACTATTACTCATCCATTAAAAGGAATGAATTGGGTCATTTGTAGTGATGTGGATGGACCTAGGGTCTGTCATACGGAGAGAAGTAAGTTGAAAAGAGAGAAACAAATATTTTCTATTAAGACAAATATGAGGAATCTAGGAAAATGGTGTAACTGGACCTAGTTCCAGGGCAGAAATAGAGACACAGAAGTAGAGAATGGACTTGTGGACACAGTGGGGGAAGGGAGGGGAGGGGGGGCAAATTGGGAAATTATTTGACATAAATACACTGCTAAGTCGCTTCAGTCGTGTCCGACTCTGTGCGACCACATAGACGGCAGCCCACCAGGCTCCCCAATCCCTGGGATTCTCCAGGCAAGAACATTGGAGTGGGTTGCCATTTCCTTCTCCTAAAAAGGTAAATACACTACCATGTGTAAAATACATATCTAGTGGGAACTGCTCTGTAGTAGAGGGAGACTAGTTCAGTGCTCTGTGATGACCTAGATGGATGGGATTGTGGGTATAGGAGAGAGGTCTAAGAGGGAAGGGATATATGTGTACATGTAACTGATTCATTTCCTATATAGGTAAAAATTAACACAATATTGTAAAACAATTATACTCCAATAAAAAAAATCATGGAAAATAACATAAGTATTCCCCACAAGAAAAAAAATACTCTTAAATTGAAATGAATTTCCAGAATGTAAAAATGCAGCATATAAAATGAGATAGTCACTAAATAGCCTTATGAACAGAGTATAAATGGCAAAAGAAAGAGACAGCTTAAAACTTGATTGATAAAAATGATCTATCTATCTATCTATCTATCTATCTATCTAAAGAGAAAGATTTTTGAGAAGAAAGTGTCTCAGGAATCTCTTGGCCAGTATCAAAATGTCCCCTGTATGTGTAATTATAATTCCTATGAGAAGAGGAGAGTGATGCAGAAAACAAAAGAAAAAAACAAAATGAAAATATAGCTGTTTGGGGAAAGGCATACATTTACATTTAGGATCTCAGAGAACACAAACTGGAAGAATAAAAACAAACAGGTCACTTAACTACATGTCAGTAAAATCACTAAAAACTAAAGATAAAGTGAGTAACCTAAAAGAAGCCAGAGAAAAATGACACATTGCATATATATTATGGAACTTGACAGAATATTCAGGAATTCGGATGGTCAATTTTCTAAATATACAGAAAAATGAGGCCAGAGGCAGTGAGCAAATACTTTTAAATGATGAAAAAAGTTAATTTGATATTACAAATCAGGCAAACATATACTATAAAAGTAAAAGATAAATCAAGATATTGAGATGAAAGAAAACTTCATATCAGAAGAAAGAAAAAGATTTTTTATTCCACCAATGGAAATGTAATGCAAGGAATGCTAAAGTAAATTTTTGACCTGATATGAAATGCAAACAGGAGGAACAGGTATTAAAGAAACACTGGAAATACTAATAAGGGTGAAATATAAAAGAGTATTTTCCCTTGATTTTCTCTGAAAATATGGTTTTAAAGCAAACATTGTATTATGAGGTTTATAATGTATGTAGATGTTATAACTAAAACATCAAGGCTTTATATATTTTCAAGATTTCCTTGTTTTATGAGAAGCGGTGAAACATTAAGTCTAAGTCAGGCCTCAGATGTTCAGTGTATATATATAATTCTTAGAAACATGAGGTAAAAAACAAAGATTTTTCACTGAATTCCTCACATTCAGACAGCATATCTCATGAAGGTCAAAAATCAACTTAAATAACCACTAAAATTCTAGAAGAACCTAAGAAAGGAAAGCATTAATATGTGATTCCCCTTTTTTGAGATGATGCTGTTGCTATTTAGTCGCTAAGCTGTGTCTAACTCTGTGACCCCATGGGCTGTAGCCCATCAGCTTCCTCTGTCCATGAAATCCCAAACAAAAATACTGGGGTGGGTTGTCATTTCCTTCTCCAGGGGATCTTCCCTACCTAGGGATTGAACCTGAGTCTCTTGCATTCACAGGCAGATTGTTTACCACTGAGCCATCAGAGAAGTTCATTGAGATGATACTATTGGTGTTTTTTCCCCAACATCCCCACTGATATGTAAATATGTGTAAAACACTAGTTAAAGTAAAACATTTTATTAAAAATAGCATTTTTAAAAAAATTAAAAGAAGAAAATATTATAAATAAAAAAATCGCACATGGTGTTTGATGACTTATATCATATTTGATTTTATAGCTATACTACAGCAGATAATTTAGTTTAAATAATTCCACCACCTGCTATTGGACATGTACGTCCATGAAGTCTCCTGATTACTTTTATATTGTTGGCATTTGCTGTTTATTATGGTTTCCCAAGTGGCTCAGTGGGTAAAGAATATGTCTGAAATGCAGAAGGTGCAAGAGATGCGGGTTCAATCCCTGGGTTGAAAGAGTCCCTGGAGGAGGGCATGACAACGCACTCCAGTATTCTTGTCTGAAGAATCCTATGGACATAGAGTCAAAAAGAGTTAGACACAATGGAGCACACATGAATATGGTTCAGTTAATATATTTATCAATGATAAAACTCATTCTATATATTTTCCTTGGATTTGTCTTATCTTTTAACAACATTTGTTTGTTGCTAAATAGACTTAAAAATTCTTATTTTCTCTTAACATTCTCCAAGACACATTGGAAAGTGCTTTATTCTGAAAGAGGTCTGTTATTAAGTGCTTTATTTTTTGTTATTACACCTGGTCTAGTTATTCTCAACAGAGTTCGTCAAGCATCCATCTGACGGTGGATGGTATACTAACAGGGTCTCATTCCAGATGGTTTTACTATGCATTTTTAATACAGAATTTTAATTTTCTGTGCCAGTGCAATCGAACTGTATTTGTAATAGTAAACTATTGATTACAAGAGATCTTTGATGTCTGGATCATAGATCATAATATCAATGTAATTTTCTTCAACAAATTGTTCTGTTATTTCTTTTCCCCATAAGCATCTGCTGCTTTGAAGAGACTGTATTAAGCTTTAGCTTGGATTTTGAGTTCCAGTTTACTGTGTAAAATTACCACTGCTTTGAACAGCTGGCTATCACTTTTACTTTCCCATTTCCCTCACAGTTGAAATGATTTACCACCTGTAGATGTATCCATCTTCTTCTGTGCTCATTTGTTAGGTTAATTAACGTATCTTTTTTTCAAATACAAGTCTTAACAGTTAATTCAAATATAAACAGCTAAAGGGTATGCATTATTTTACTAAAAACAACTGCATTAAGAACTTTGTAAATTGAATGTGTGAATTTTTCAGAAAACCAAACTAGTTCTCCCAACTAACAAATATATTAAAGGCTAGCCATTTTATAGACAATTTGATATTAAAACATATAGGCTATAAATAAACTATGTATGATTTTTGATTAGAAAAACAACTCCTGAATTTCATAATTTCATTTTCCCAAAAATATCTTCCTTATTACTAAGAATAAATTTGAATACAATTTTACATCCAATATACCCTTAAGTGGTGATATTTTCCTGGGATGTTCAGTTTCAACTAAAAATGCTTTTTTATAATTTCCCTTGCCACTTTTTTAAAGCATATTTCTGTTGTTAATAACAGGGTTAGTTTTTTCTTTTAGAATAAGATAGAGACTCTAAAATAGTAGAGCCAAGATCTTGACAAACAAAAATTATTTTATATTTTATTTTCAGTTTCAGTAGATTTCACCTGAGTAATATGGATAGAAAAATCACATATATTTTTTTAAACAAAATAACTTACAGCATTAATTTTGCTTTGGTTAACAAAGAAGTGGAGCAGGTGCTGAGTGAGTTGCCATTTCCTTCTCCAGGGTATCTTGCCCCTGGATGGCAACTCCTATGGGGCATAATGTGTGTGTCATGATATAGTCTTTCAGCCCCAACTCTATCTGGAGCTTTTCCACCACCAACCGGTTTCAAGATGATTCGAAACAAGTCTTGTTCAGGTGTCAGGGCAGCTTCTGACCCAAATCTTATTATAGACCTTTCAGTCTCTTTCACAGGGACTTCTCTGATGCTGAAGAGGATAACTTCTGTGATAAACAAGTGTCAATCACACCTGCACACTTAGAAAAAAGGAGAGTCAGCAGAGCAGGGTCGATTAGGACCATTTGGGAATAGCCACTTGTGGATAACCGCTTCCCACTTTTATCTGTGGCCAGCGTATTTGGGAGGAAGCATTCCAGTTTCTTAATTCTGATTGCAGAAATGGCCTGTAGTACAGATGTTGACCTTTCAGTTTTCCAAAGTCAGTGGTCAACTGTGGAGTTTCCCGTGAAGCTCTCTGGTCAAACCTCTCCCCTAGCATTCCCTGGGACCTTGGTAGAATTTAATTTCAGTTTGTTGAGTGTCTGTTCAAGCTTGTATTGATGGCAAGTAAACAGTACTAAAAGGAAAAGGGAAGTGTAAGTGAGTATAATCCACAGCTTCCTCCATCCCCCAGTATTTGTGCCCTATTTGTTTTTCCAAGGGTATTTTGTTATTCTCCTTCGTTGTTAAGCCTCTGAAAGAGGCATTTAAAACACAAAAATTTCAGATTTGACTTTAAGGAGTACAGACTATGATGAAGCAAAACGAATTACCTGTTTGTACTCATCCTCAGAGAGACCATTGTGGGAAATATTTTCATTTTAAACAACTTTTGACCTATTTTTCTTTCCAAGGTTTACCTTACAGTCAGTGGCAAAATCTTAACACTCTACATGGACTCTAGTCTCATTGCTAACAGACGCATGAATGCACTTAATTTGGAATTATAAATAGAAATAGAATGTTAAATAGAAATTTAACAAGTGCCTTAAAAACTGCCTTGAAGCTTATATTTCTCCTTAAGTATGTAACTAAGGTTCTTAAATGTTTTATACACAAAGTCAGAAAATGAACTCCAGATCATCAAAAGGAGTCAATGAGCATGTTGACCCATCATCCTTAGCAGTGGTCACCTTGAGAAGGCTTCTTGGATTGATTTTCCTTATTTCCTTCATCCATTCATCTGGCTTCCAATATCTACACGTGGGGATCATTTTCAAAATCAATCATGGGCGCCAAGTTTTGTTTTGTTTTTTTTTTTCTAGTTGTACTTTCAAGGAGACCAGTTTAGTACACAATTAAAATCATCAATGCATGTTTCTTTTATGCTTTAGTTTAATTTTTTGATGTTTGACAAATCCAATTCTCTTTCTAAGAAAATATCACATGATTGTGTATTACATAACAAGATGAAATAATGAAAACTCTATACCTTCTAAAAATAGGACATTGGAGGGGCATATATTTTGGGTATTCAGTTCTATTGGTAGTCTAAAACTAAAACTGAAAATTTCTCATGAATGTAAAGATATAATCAAATCTCAAATATTGTAAAACTAAGGACAGGGCAACTTGGAAGTACTGTTATCTCGTAAAAAATATATTGAGTAACTTGAAAAACAAACACTGAAAATTTCCTTTTTTTTTTCCTACTGTCTACAGATAAATATCAACTCACACATAAAATAAATTTTCCTTTCAATTACTGAATAATATTATAGGTTGACAGGATTGTATAATCATATGTTCCTGTCAGTAAAGGTGAATTATGTATGAGGTATGGAGCTGCTTTTATTCAGCACAATTTGAAGCAGTATCATTGCTTATCTGAGCTCTAGGGGAAAACAGTAAGAACAGGGAGAATAGAACTTTGAAATACACAGATCTCTAACATATTCACACACAATGCTTAACACATATATTCATCTCCATTTCTTTGTTATATTGTCAACTTTATAAACATTTCTGTTTTTAAATCAGTCTGAATGAGTATATGGGTGATAAAATTATGCAATCCATTCTCCTGAGGCAGAAATCTTGATTCAAGTTGCTCTGTGTCTCCTTTCAGCTTTTTGTTGATGTGCAAATAGAAGAAAAAATAGAGAGCTCTATATTCGTCTTCAGATACCTCCTGTTCTTAAAGTTTTGAATACAGAATTATTCTTTGGAAAGGATGAGGTAAAGAGAGGTATAAAATTTGAGGGGGGAGTTTTAAAATAGTTAGTGGTTTTACAACATTGGAATCAATAGGTTCAAGACATCATTTCAGGTAAAATGTGAATATAAAGGTGAAGAAACTAGAAACACTAAATCTGGCAGAGATAAAAATCCATTTAAAACTCAATAATAGGAATTCCAATAGGCAATTTATGGAAAATAATTTAAATATTTATGGAACTAAATATTAACATGATATAGATATATTTATCTGCTATTTTCTTTTTTTTTTTTTTATAAATAAGCAATATAAAAGCTTATTCCCTAGTGGTTCAGATGGCAAAAAATCTGCCCACAATGCAGGAGAACCCTGCAATGTGTGAGACCCAGGTTTGATCCCTTGGTAGGGAAGATCTCCTGGAGAAGGAAATGGCAACCCACTCCAATATTCTTGCCTGGAGAATCCAATCGACAGCAGAGCCTGGTGGGCTACAGTCCATAAAAGCTCAAAATATCTATAATAATTACCTTTTTGAGTAAGATACTCAAAAGATTAAATAATTGTTTAATTTCATATAGTTATTGACAAAGATAAGAGTACTATACATATATGTTTTGAACATATTAGGACAATATGAAATAATCACATCATACATAGCAATAATGCAATAAAATTCATGGTTAATTTCTATATTGTTGGGAGAGTGTTTAATTTCCTTGGTTCTGTCTTGCCACAGCAAAAATTTGAAGCAACGGCCAGACCAGTATCACAACTCTGTGTTACAGCTCAGTTTTATTTGGCAAGCAAAGGAAAAGACATCCTCTAGAGGCGTGAGGGCAGATCAATCCAAAAGACTCGAAGAAAAGAGAAGCCCCAGGTTCAATTTTGGCTCCTCTTTTTATGTTTTTCCTCCTCCCCTGAGCTTGCCCTATGTAAATTGGAATAGCTGGGAGGGCTGTTTGTTTTAACTGAGGTCCTCACTCCGGTCCTTGGACTTCCTTTTTTTTATTTTTGTGGGCTTTTCCCTTCTCTGTCTTTTAGCCACCACCATTTTGGACTCCTTTTTCCTATTCTAACTACCTAACATATATAAAAACAAACAACAGTAATAGTAATAATCTACCAACTAGTAAATTCAATTACAACAGTAATAATTTGCATAAAAATAAAATAGACAATTAAAAATATGTTTGTAGGCCCAGATGTCTTAAGTTCAAGATATTAAGGACAGGCCCTGTAGTCATCACTGTATATACTGTAATTGGAGTGAATTTCCATTAGGACTAAATTTCCAAAAGCTTCTGCTTGTATCAAATTCTGTTATCCAATACCAGATTTCTAATAAATTATACCTTAAGGAATTTACATAATTATTTTTATATAAATCAAATCATGTTGAATAAATTAATTGTAGAAAGTACTTATTCCATTCATATACATTTCTGCTTGTATTATTCATGTGCTATACTGATTATATGAAGTCACTGAAGAGAGTTGGAAAGTGATAGAGGAAAACTAGGATTATTTTCAAAGTTCTGTCTTAGGACACTAGGAGGAATAATTTTTATTCATTGTTCAATTGCTAAGTCATGTATGACTTTTTGCAAGCCCATGAAATGCAGACAACCTTCTCTGTCCTTCACTATATCCCAGAGTTTGATCAAACTCATGTACATTGAGTCATTGATGACATCCTACCATTGCATCCTCTGTCACTCCCTTTTCTTCCTGTCCTCAATCTTTCCCAGCATCAGGGTTTTTTCCAATGCGTTGGCCCTTTACATCAGGTGGCCAAAGTATTGGAGCTTCAGCTTCAGAATCAATCCATTCAATGAACACTTAGGACTCATTTCCTTTAGAACTGAATGGTTTGAGCTCCTTGCTCTTAAGGGACTCTTGGGAGTCTTTTCCAGCCTCATAGTTAAAAGCATTAATTCTTGGGCACTCAGCCTTACTTATGGTCCAACTCTCACATTCATATATGACTATTGGAAAAACCACAGCTTTGACTGTATGGACCTTTGTCAGCAAAGTGATGTCTCTGCCTTTAATATGCTGTCTAGGTTTCTCATAGCCTTTCTTCCAAGAGGCAAGCATCTTTTAATTTCATGGCTGCAGTCACCATCTGCAGTGATTTTGGACCTCAAGAAAATTAAATCTGTCATTGTTTCCAATGTTCCACCATCTATTTGCCATGAAGTGATGGGACTGGATGCGATTATCTTTGTTGTTTGAATGTTGAGTTTTAAGTCAGCTTTTTCACTCTCTTCTTTCATTTTCATCAGGAGGCTCTTTAGTTCCTCTTTGTTTTCAGCCATTACAGTGGTATCATCCACACATCTGAAGTTGTTGATATTTCTCTGGGCACTCTTGATTCCAGCTTGTGGTTCATTCAGTGTGGCATTTTGCATGATGTACTATGCATATAAGTTAAATAAGCAGAGTGACAACACACAGCCTTAATGTACTCCTTGCCTCATTTTGAACTGGTCTGTTGTTCCATTGTCTGGTTGTAACTGTTGCTTCTTGATCTGCATACAGGATTCTTTGGAGGAAAGAAAAGGTGGTCTGGTAAGAGGAATAATAATTTTGCTAAAACTAGGAGAGAACAAAGAAGGAAAGGAAACATCATTTTATACTATATTTTCATAAGATCCAGCTCAAATATTTGGTCAATCACCCAATCATCTATGTATCATCTATTCATCTCTTTTTCCAGCTATTTAAGCCCACTGGGCATTCAGCATCTATATGCTGTTTCCGACGATGGATTTAGTTTTATGTATCAATTCAGTTCAATTCAGTCGCTTGATCATGTCCAACTCACTGCGACCCCATGAATCGCAGCACACCAGGCCTCCCTGTCCATCACCAGCTCCTGGAGTTTATTCAAACTCATGTCCATTGAGTCACTGATGCCATCCAGCCATTTCATCCTCTGTCGTCCCCTTCTCTTCCTGCCCCCAATCCCTCCCAGCATCAGGGTCTTTTCCAATGAGTCAACTCTTCACATAAGGTGGCCAAAGTATTGGAGTTTCAGCTTTAGTATCAGTCCTTCCAATGAACACCCAGGACTGATCTCCTTCAGAATGGACTGGTTGGATTTCTTTGCAGTCCAAGGGACTTTCAAGAGTCTTCCCAACCCCACAGTTCAAAAGCATCCTTGATATTTACATTTTACAATATCAAGATTTTTTTTATCAATCATTGTATGGTTATTTTCAGTTCAGTTCAGTTCATTCACTCAGTCATATCTGACTCTTTGTGACCCCATGAATTGCAGCACGCCAGGCCTCCCTGTCCATCACCATTACCTGGAGTTCACTCAGACTCACGTCCATTGAGTTGGTGATGCCATCCAGCCACCTCATCCTCTGTCGTCCCCTTTTCCTCCTGCCCCCAAACCCTCTCAGCATCAGAGTCTTTTCCAATGAGTCAACTCTTCGCATGAGGTGGCCAAAATACTGGAGTTTCAGCTTTAGCATCATTTCTTCCAAAGAATACCCGACTGATCTCCTTCAGAATGGACTGGTTGGATCTCCTTGCAGTCCAAGGGACTCTCAAGAGTCTTCTCCAACACCACAGTTCAAAAGCATCAATTCTTCAGTGCTAAGCTTTCTTCACAGTTCAACTCTCACATCCATACATGACCACTGGAAAAACCATACAATTTAAAATGAGCCACTGTGATATTTCAAGCATTCCTTTTACATTTCCATGTAATTTTACTCATATACACATATTGTCCTAACATAAGGAATCCAAAAGTTTCAGGACTGCTGGAAGGCCTCCTCAAGTAAGCAGAAGTAATAAATTTCATTTTAGCTGAATTATAAAATCTCAGGGTTTTATTTTTTTGGAAGTAGTCTATGTTGAATACTACTAATACTCTATATAAAGCAAACTGTTTATTTTCTTCAAGATGATTCATTTTATATAGTTTATAGAAAATTGTGTTCCTTTTATTTATCACAAACCTATTTATAAATTTTGAATAAAATTAAATCATATCAGTTCAGTTTAGTTCAGTTCAGTCACTCAGTCGTGTCCAACTTTTTGCGATCATATGAACCACAGCACGCCAGGCCTCCCTGTCCATCACCAACTCCCGGAGTCGACCCAAATGCATGTCCATTGAGTCCATGATGCCATCCAACCATCTCATCCTCTGTTGGCCCCTTCTCCTCCTCCCCTCAGTCTTTCCCAGCATCAGGGTCTTTTCAAATGAGTCTGCTCTCTGCATCAGGTGGCCAAAGTATTGGAGTTTCAGCTTCAACATCAGTCCTTCCAATGAACACCCAGGACTGATCTCCTTTAGGATGGACTGGTTGGATCTCCTTGCAGTCCAAGGCACTCTCAAGAGTCTTCTCCAACACCAGAGTTCAAAAGCATCGATTCTTCAGTGCTCAGATTTCTTCACTGTCCAACTCTCACATCCATACATCTAAGGATACTTGTATCATAAAGTAAATAGCCTGCATTATACATGGAATCTTTAGAAAGTTTAGAAAACTAAGGTTGGTATGATTTGCTGATAAAGTTAAAGAAGATGCTTTTCCAACCTCAAGTTTTTTGACTTTAGCATAATGGCTATATATTTGTGCATACATTCTGGTGAGTTATTCACTTTGAGCCAATTTTTATTTATTCTATGGTTATATATATATATTTTTGCTCTTTTGTACAAAGAGCTTTGTAATGGGAGGAAAAACAAAGCTACACTATCAGGACAAATGAATTAAAATTTCAAATCAACTTGACATTTCCTCCACTTGTAACCCCCTCTTGGATATTGACTTTTGCATATACCAATTATAGTGGATTCAATTCATTTTACAGGAATACAAATAAGACCTTGGAATACCTTTAATGAACTTTTACTTTCCTTTAGGGATTCTTGTTAATGAGTCTTCTTGTTCAAATATTAAACCTTAACACATCTCTTTCCTTTATGTAAGGAAGCAAGCAAAGGTGGTTACATCATTTAGTACACCCACTCAGGACTCTGATTTAGAAGAGAGAAAAGATGGAGAAACTATAGGTATTGATAGCACTGAGTATTCAGTGCCTAAGGGTTTCAGTAATTGCAAGGTTGACTTTCTGTTGTAAAATGAATGGTGACATTAGATATAAAAGTAAAATCAAGGAACTTAAAATGTTAATAATCTATTTCTAGGCCTTACTGATATTACTAATTTTAATTTTCAAATGGATTTTTAAAAAATACTTTAGGAGGAGTAAGGGATCTTACAAAATACAAAATATTTTGCAGACAATTTGGGATGGGATAATATTTTTAGTGACTTTCATACCTACTCTTTGTGCAACTTGGGCTACAAGATACTTTTTATAAACAATAATACTTGTGGGAGTGATTAAATTAGATGTTATATATTGACTGTCTATCAGCATTGCAAGTAGAACATAAAATAATGTCAATTAACAGTAGGTAACTGCTGCTTTGACAATATTTATATTTCCTTATGTATCAGATTAATTCATGGGTAATATACTCTCATTTAATAGTTCCTGTTATTTCTGGAATAAAGTCTTTCGTTCAGTTCAGTTCAGTCGCTCAGTCGTGTCTGACTCTTTGTGACCCCATGAACCGCAGCACGCCAGGCCTCCCTGTCTATCATCAAC
The DNA here is from genome assembly GCF_014754425.2 of Oryx dammah. NCBI lineage: Eukaryota > Metazoa > Chordata > Mammalia > Artiodactyla > Bovidae > Oryx > Oryx dammah. The sequence goes on from NW_024070208.1 coordinate 42,769,157, forward strand.
TCCCGGAGTCTACCCAAATGCATGTCCATTGAGTCCGTGATGCCATCCAACCATCTCATCATCTCTCTTCCCCTTCTCCTCCTGCCCTCAATCTTTCCCAGCATCAGGGTCTTTTCAAATGAGTCAGCTCTCCACATCAGGTGGCCAAAGTATTGGAGTTTCAGCTTCAACATCGGTCCTTCCAATGAACACCCAAGACTGATCTCCTTCAGGATGAACTGGTTGGATCTCCTTGCAGTCCAAGGGACTCTCAAGAGTCTTCTCCAATACCACAGTTCAAAATCATAAATTCTTCGGTGCTCAGCTTTCTTTATAGAGTCTTTAATAGTGCATTTTTTAACATTAGTATAATTTTTGTTGTTGTTTATTTTTTCTAATGTCTATTTTAGCACCCCAGTTTCTCCATGGGCCCAAATATAAAAGTTTCTGCCTATCCTTAATGCCTACTAAGTTATTTTCTCTTCATGATGTCTCTCCTTATATTTTTAATGAATTGGTCATCATTTTTTTGGTTACTACTTTTGTATGTACAACAAAAATAAACATGTTACTTTTCAGGGGTTTCTCTGCAAGCTCATGTTTCTTATGGACTGTGAGCCTATGAAATATTGTATGAAAAGTATTCAGTAAGCTTTGACATAATGGCTGTGATATCACTTCCCTAACTTTCTCAATAATTTGTGCTTAATGTTCTGTGTTTGAATCTGCCTGCTTGTTTTTGGTTTAGCAGAGACAAATACCTTATAAATATGCATTACATTCTACTGCCACAATTGTATATTTTGAACTCTCTAATAACAATCCATCTATATATTCTATTTTCAGATAAAATTTAACATGAAAATTATTTAATAAAATTTTATGTATTTTACATCTTCTGTGTACTGCTTGTAGAATGTAACTGGACACACATATTATTCAACCTCAGGTATTTGCTGTTCAGCTGTCCAGATCATTCAACAAATTTCTCTATTTTAGGCTTTATTTGAATTCTTAGAATTCAAGTACATATTAACCACATGAAGGAAATTTGCTTCACGTTGCTTTCTACAGGTCCACAAGAAAAATTAGGCCCTCTGAAAATTAACTTGATAAGTTGAGAATCATTTAAGAGAATAACTATAAAATTTGAGTTGAATCTTGTCTTCACTAGAAGCAGTGTTCCATAATTTCTCTGAGCCTGTATTTACTTATCTGTAAAAATGTAATAATAATACCTATCTTATAGGACTGACTTATGAGTGGAATAAACATATTCTATGTAAAATATTACTGAGGAAGATACTTACAAGTAACAGTTATTTTTAAAAAAAATTTACTATTGAAATTATTTTATGATTTTTGGCATTAATATCCTGAAAAGATAGTGATTATTTTTTCCTCCATTTTATTTTTTGACATGTCTGTCTTGGAAGTTTCCCTAGTTTGAGTAGTTCCACTTTATTTTTGCTTTTGTTACCCAAGCTTTTGATATTATATCCAAAAAAGCATTGCCAAAGCCAATGTCAAGGTGTTTTTCCCTTTGTTTTCTTCCTGGAGATGTATGGTTTCAAGTTTTAAATTATTTTATTGAGTTTTCTCTATAGTGCAGCATACTTGCTGTGCTATCCTTAGTTGCTCAGTAGTGTTGGACTCTGAGACCCCATAGACTGTAGCCAAACAGGTTCCTCTGTCCATGAAATCTCCAGGCAAGAATACTGGAGTGGATTGCTATGCCCTCCTGTATGGGATCTTCTCAGCCAAGTGATCAAACCAAGTATCCTTCATTGCAGGAAGATTCTTTACCAGCTGAGAGACCAGGGAAGCCCACAGTGTGGTATAAATGTCCAATTTTATTCTTTTACATGTTATATTGAAGAAGAAGAAGAAAAAAAAAACTACTATTCTTCTCCTCTTGTATATTTCTATCCTGTGAGTCTCCTCTAATTTACCAAAGAAGCTTTCACTTCTGAGACTTCTTTACAACCAAATGTGTGGGAATTTTTCCCCATTACAAGCAATTCTCTGCAACACCAGCTGGATGTCATATAACTTAACTCATTTCTAACATTCACCTGAAGACAGTGTCTGATTCCACATTAAGGACTCAGTCCAGCAAGATTGCTTTCCCACTCTGCAATTCAGATGTCAAGTGCGAGTAGTAGGTCCCCAGGTTACCCACAGCTTTGACTTGGCTATAAATTAGAGGTTCCATGAGCCCTTCCTCATATTTGATTAATTTGTTACAGAGGTTGCAGAACTAAGAAAAACATATTTATTTTTTAAAGGAAATGATATAGGACAAAGAAAAACAGTCAGATGAAGAGACAGTTAAATGTGGAAGGGTCCCAAGTGCATGAACTTCTGTTCCTGTGGAGTTAATGTGCATCACCTCCTTGGTACATAAATGTGCTTGGGAACCTGAAAACTCTCTGAACCCAATACTATTGGGATTCTTATAATGGCCTCATCACATAGGCATAATCAAACATTAATTCCTTTTCCAGTCCTTCTCAAGAGAATGAGGAGCAGGGCTGAAAATTTGAAACTTCTAATCAAAGCTTCCCTGATAGTTCTAGGCTGGATGAAGCATAAGCTGGAATCAAGATTGCTGGGAGAAATATCAGTTACCTCAGATATGCAGATGACACCACTCTTATGGCAGAAAGTGAAAAGGAGCTAAAGAGCCTCTTGATGAAAGTGAAAGGAGAGAGTGAAAAAGATGGCTTAAAACTCAATGTTCAGAAAACCAAGATCATGGCATCTGGTCCCATCACTTCATGGCAAATGGATGGTGAAACAGTGGAACCAGTGACAGACTTTATTTTCTTGGGCTTCAAAATCACTGCAGATGATGACTATAGCCATGAAATTAGAAGATGCTTGCTCCTTAGAAGAAAAGCTAGGACCAATTTAGACAGAATATTAGAAAACAGAGACATTACTTTTCTGGCGGTCTGTCTAGTCAAAACTACGGTTTTTCCGGTAGTCATGTATGGATATGAAAGTTGCACTATAAAGAAACCTGAGGGCAGAAGAATTGATGCTTTTGAACTGCAGTGTTGGAGAAGACTCTTGAGAGTCCCTTGCACTGCAAGGAGATCCAACCAGTCAATCCTTAAGAAAATAAGTCCTGAATATTCGTTGGAAGGACTGATGCTGAAAATGAACCTGCAATTATTTGGCCACCTGATGCAAAGAACTGACTCATTTGAAAAGACCCTGATGTTGGGAAAGAGTGAAGGGAGGAGGAGAAGGGGCCAACAGATGATGAGATGGTGGGATGGCATCATTGACTCAGTGGACATGAGTTTTAGCAAGCTTCAGGAGCTGGTGATGGACAGGGAAGCCTTGTGTGCTGTAGTCCATTAGGTCGCAATGAGTCAGACACGACTAAGTGACTGAACTGACTGAATCATAGTTTATTCTTTCTGGTTGACCAGCACTTATTCAGAAGCCATCCAGAAACCCATCTGACAGTTGCTTCATTAGAAAGAAAAACACTCCTATCATCCAGGAGATTTACAAGTGTTTCAGGAGACCTGTGTCAGGAACTGGGGTCAAAGACCAAATATTAGAACTAAAGACGTTGCTAATGCTCTTATCATCCAGAGAATTAAAAAGTTTCAGAATCTTTGTACAGGTACTATGGGCAGAGACCAATATATATTTTCTCATATATATGGATACCCAGTCCTCTTCACCATTTGTTGAACTGTACTTACACCATCAGTTGTGTCCTTGATACCCTTTATGAAAATTAATTGACCATATATTCTTGGGTCTATTTCCAGGCTCAGTATTCTGTTTCATTGTCCTATGTCATTGTTTCAATGAAAGTACGATTGTTTTTTTTTTTTTATTATACCTTTGAACAATAATTTGAAATCAGACTGTAGTGAATCTAGCTCTGTTCTTTCTTAAATTTGCTTTAATTATTCAGAGTCTTTTGTGATTCCACATGAATTTTAGGATTATTTTTCCTACTCCTGTGAAACAAATGTTGGGATTTGGTTAAGGACTGCATTGAATCTGCATATCACTTAGAATTACATGAATATTTTAGCAATATTAATCCGTTCAATCCATGAAGGCAAAACATATTTCCATCTACTTGTGTCTTCTTCAGTTGCTTTCACAAGTATCTTACAGTTTATAGTGTACATGTATTTTACTTTATTGGTTAATTTTATCCTTAGTTATTTTACTGTTTTTACTACTGTTATAAACTGAATGGTTTTCTTGATCTAACTGTAATAGAGATCATTGAGTCATGTTTGAACTGGAAAGATTAGATAACTATAGCCCATGAGGAATCAGATATCAAATTTAATTAGGTAAGTTCTGTAGTATCTTGATAAATAAATATATTCTATCCATTTCTTTTAAATGACTTAAAACTTATTTTGCAATATTTTAGACATACTTTTTTAAATTTTAAAATATTTTAATTATTATAAAATAAATAATTACAGGAAACAATTAATTTGAATTAACTTTCTAATATGTCACTTTGCCTTAGAATAATCAGATATAATTTATTCTTACTGGAGGGTCAGGCGTTATTATAGTGTCCATCAAAAAAAAACAAAAAGTCTGTTAAATATATCGAACCTTTAAATTTGGAGACTACCTATATATCTGCGACCGGCACACTAAGTGTGACTGAGAGGAGCTACCCCACATCCGAGGTCAGGCGCAGAAGCCGGGAAGACCCCATGCCCGAAGGGCAGCAGCCAAGAGGAGTTACCCCACGTCCAAAATCGGAGCAGCTGACGAGAGTGCCAGGATGCGATGGCACAAGAATAGCCGAGAGGAGCTATCCCACATCCGAGGTCAGGGGCAGCGGCTGGGAGGAACAACCCCACGTCCAAGGAGTGGTGGCCATGTGGGCACAGGAGGGCCTACAAGAGCTATCCCACGTTGAAGGTCAGAAAGGGTGGCGGTGAGGAGATACCCTTTGTCCAAGGTAAGGAGCAGCGGCTGTGCTTTGCTGGAGCAGCCGTGAAGAGATACCCCACGCCCAAGGTAAGAGAAACCCAAGTAAGATGGTAGGAGTTGCAAGAGGGCATCAGAGGGCAGACACACTGAAACCATACTCACAGAAAACTAGTCAATCTAATCACTAGGACCACAGTCTTGTCTAACTCAATGAAACTAAGCGATGCCTGCAGGGCAACCCAAGACGAGCGGGTCATGGTGGAGAGGTCTGACAGAATGTGGTCCATTGGAGAAGGGAATGGAAAACGACTTCAGTATTCCTGCCTTGAGAACTCCATGAACAGTATGAAAAGGCAAAATTATAGGATACTAAAAGAGGAACTCCCCAAGTCAATAGGTGCCCAACACACAACTGGAGATCAGTGGAGAAATAACTCCAGAAAGAATGAAGGGATGGAGCCAAAGCAAAATCAGTACCCAACTGTAGATGTGACTGATGATAGAAGCAAGGTCCGATGCTGTAAAGAGCAATATTGATTAGGAACCTGGAATGTCAGGTCCATGAATCAAGGCAAATTGGAAGTGGTCAAACAAGAGATGGCAAGAGTGAATGTCGACATTCTAGGAATCAGCGAGCTAAAATGGACTGGAATGGGTGAATTTAACTCAGATGACCATCATATCTACTACGGCGGGCAGGAATCCCTAGAAGAAATGGAGTAGCCATCATGGTCAAAAAAAGAGTCCGAAATGCAGTACTTGGACAATCTCAAAAACGACAGAATGATCTCTGTTCGTTTCCAAGGCAAACCATTCAATATCACAGGAACTCAAGTCTATGCCCCAACAAGTAATGCTGAAGAAGCCAAAATTGAACCGTTTTATGAAGACCTAGAAAACCTTTTAGAGCTAACACCTAAAAAAGATGTCCTTTTCATTATAGGGAACTGGAATGCAAAAGTAGGAAGTCAAGAAACACCTAGAGTAACAGGCAAATTTGGCCTTGGAATGTGGAATGAAGAAAGGGAAAGATTAATAGAGTTTTGCCAAGAAAATCCACTGGTCATAGCAAACACCCTCTTTCAACAATACAAGAGAAGACTCTACACATGGACATCACCAGATGGTCAACACCGAAATCAGATTGATTATATTCTTTGTAGCCAAAGATAGAGAAGCTCTATACAGTCAACAAGAACAAGATCAGGAGCTGACTGTGGCTCAGATCATGAACTCCTTATTGCCAATTTCAGACTTAAATTGAAGAAAGTAGAGAAAACCACTAGACCATTCAGGTATGACCTAATTCAAATCCCTTATGATTATACACTGGAAGTGAGAAATAGATTTAAGGGCCTAGATCTGATAGATAGAGTGCCTGATGAATTGTGGAATGAGGTTTGTGACATTGTACAGGAGACAAGGATCAAGAGCATCCCCATGGAAAAGAAATGCAAAAAAGCAAAATGGCCATCTGGGGAGGCCTTACAAATAGCTGTGAAAAGAAGAGAGGTGAAAAGCAAAGGAGAAAAGGAAAGATATAAGCATCTGAATGCAGAGTTCCAAAGAATAGCAAGAAGAGATAAGAAAGCCTTCTTCAGCGATGAATGCAAATAAATAGAGGAAAACAACAGAATGAGAAAGACTAGAGATCTCTTGAAGAAAATTAGAGATACCCAGGGAACATTTCATGCAAAGATGGGCTCGATAAAGGACAGAAATGGTATGGACCTAACAGAAGCAGAAGATATTAAGAAGAGGTGGCAAGAATACACGGAAGAACTGTAAAAAAAAGATCTTCACGACCCAGATAACCACTATGGTGTGATCATTCAACTAGAGCCAGACATCCTGGAATGTAAAGTCAAGTGGCCCTTAGAAAGCATCACTGTGAACAAAGCTAGTGGAGGTGATGGAATTCCAGTGGAGCTATCTCAAATCCTGAAAGATGATGCTGTGAAAGTGGTGCACTCAATATGCCAGCAAGTTTGGAAAACTCAGCAGTGGCCACAGGACTGGAAAAGGTCAGTTTTCATTCCAATTCCAAAGAAAGGCAATGCCAAAGAATGCTCAAACTACCACACAATTGCAGTCATCTCACATGCTAGTAAAGTAATGCTCAAAATTCTCCAAGCCAGGCTTCAGCAATACGTGAACTTCCAGATGTACAAGCTGGTTTTAGAAAAGGCAGAGGAACCAGAGATCAAATTGCCAACTTCCGCTGGATCATCGAAAAAGCAAGAGAGTTCCAGAAAAACATCTATTTCTGCTTTATTAACTATGTCAAAGCCTTTGACTGTGTGGATCACAAGAAACTGTGGAAAATTCTGAAAGAGATCGGAATACCAGATCACTTGACCTGCCTCTTGAGAAACCTATACGCAGGTCAGGAAGCAACAGTTAGAACTGGACATGGAACAACAGACTGGTTCCAAAGAGGAAAAGGAGTACGTTAAGTCTGTATATTGTCACCCTGCTTATTTAACTTATATGCAGAGTACATCATGAGAAACGCTGGACTGGAAGAAACACAAGCTGGAATCAAGATTGCCAGGAGAAATATCAATAACCTCAGATATGCTGATGACACCACCCTTATGGCAGAAAGTGAAGAGGAACTAAAAAGCCTTTTGATGAAAGTGAAAGTGGAGAGTGAAAAAGTTGGCCTAAAAGCTCAACATTCAGAAAACGAAGATCATGGCATCTGGTCCCACCACTTCATGGGAAATAGATAGGGAAACAGTGGAAACAGTGTCAGAGTTTATTTTCTTGGGCTCCAAAATCACTGCAGATGGTGATTGCAGCCATGAAATAAGAAGACGCTTATTCCTTGGAAGAAAATTTATGACCAACATTGATAGCATATTCAAAAGCAGAGATGTTACTTTGCTGACTAAGGTCCGTCTAGTAAAGGCTATGCTTTTTCCTGTGGTCATGTATGGATGTGAGAGTTGGACTGTGAAGAAGGCTGAGCGCCAAAGTATTGATGCATTTGAACTGTGGTGTTGGAGAAGACTCTTGAGAGTCCATTGGACTGCACAGAGATCCAACGAGTCCATTCTGAAGGAGATACCCTGGGATTTCTTTGGAAGGGATGATGCTAAAGCTGAAACTCCAGTACTTTGGCCACCTCATGGAAGAGTTGACTCATTGGAAAAGTCTCTGATGTGGGGAGGGATTGGAGGCAGGAGGAGAAGGGGACGATAGAGGATGAGATTGCTGAATGGCATCACTTACTCAGTGGCTGTGAGCCTGAGTGAACTCCGGGAGTTGGTGTTGGACAGCTAGGCCTGGCGTGCTGCAATTCATGCGGTCGCAAAGAGTCAGACACGACTGAGCGACTGAACTGAACTGAACCTATAGATCAATATACATTTATATCAATGTATAATTATGCATATATGTACATATATATATATAAACACATAAATATACATTAGTGGTTAAAGTCATAATAACATCAAATGAAAATTACAGTAGTAGCATAATGCACATATTTATCACCCATTCTTTGATGCATTCTTGTGGCTTACTGCATTATTGGCTTTGGGAAATGGTTTATGATAATTGTTCTTAACCAATACTCTATCATCTGGAACCTGAATTGTAATAGACTATCATTTTCAGAGTTTAAAAACCTCTATTTTCCCTTACAGAATTGTTTGTAGCTGCATGCTTCTGAGCTCCTTATGCGTATGGGTGGGGGGAAAGGTCCCAGGTTGCAAATTTTTTACAAGCACAGTGAACTCATACTAATGTGATCTGGCTCTAATTCTTACTGTTTCTATATTTTTAACACTTTTTTTTTTGTCCTTTTCAGGATGCATTAACAGTGATAGACTATTTACTGCCAATGCCAATGTTATGAAATGCTTAAATTATAATATTTCTGTTGCATCAGTCAAAATATATTAAATTCTTATTTCCTGACATACTCTTTTTTCTGTTTTAAACATTAATATCTGGAGACATTTCAGACTTAGGAAAGGTATATATTGTATACATATATATACATCCACAAATATGCATATGTATTTACATAAAATTGAATATAACTTCTATTGAAATTTCTATAGCAATTTGTTTTATTTTCCTTGAACATTTTCTTCAAAGAAATTTTATTTTTTTTAAGTAACCATATTCAAATTTAGGTATGAAAAGTTTAATGGCTATGTGTAGTTATCATAGATTTTGTTAGCATTTCTGAGTTATTTCATAATAATCTTTAAACCACAACTAATAGTTTTTAATACAATAGTCTCCTAATTGTCTTTTAATACAAATTCATTCAGTGCACATAAAGTAAATATGACTGACATGAAAATTAGTTTTATTCAGTCATTGTTTAATTTTTAAAGATAAAATCTCATGAGGGGAAATAAATAATGATTACTTCAGTCAGTTCACTTCAGTCGATCAGTCATGTCCGACTTAAATTATTAAATATTTTGAGAAAATAAAGCCACATATATTTTATGTTTAGAAAATAAATATCTAGACATAATCAAATCAAAAATGTTTATATTTATAAAATAAACACATGGAAGTTTTCAGTTCAGTTCAGTTCAGTTCAGTTCATTTCAGTCGCTCAGTCGTGTCCGACTCTTTGCAACCAGATGAATCACAGCAGGCCAGGCCTCCCTGTCCATCACCAACTCCTACACAGTGGCAAAATGAAAATATTTTATTTATAATCTTTTTTACAAAATTTTGTTTATTGTGGGATAATATGTAGATGAATAAAAACAACTAAAATTTTATATTAGCCAAGAGATTTAATTTAAATTCAATAAAATGACTATACATTGTCTCCAAATAGTATCTTCCATAGTTTTATAACTGGTATTAAAAAATCATATTATTGAAACTTTATTAAAAATTAAAAGTCACACTTTGCCTAAATATATCTGGCTGTTTTTAAAAAATATTACTACTCTTTGCTTTCTGCCTCACTCTTGAACTATACTGTTTAAAACATGTTGACAGTACAAATGTTTTGAACAGATGCAGCTAGGTTGAGGTTGTTGTTTTAGTTGCTAAGTCATGTCCAATTCATTTTCAACCCTGCAGACTGTAATTCCACCAGGCTTCTTCCTCCATGGAATTTTTCCAGGCAAGAATACTGGAATGGATTGATGAGATAGACCATAGGAAATTATTTTTAGAAATAAACTTAGAGATGGTGAGGGACAAGGAAGGCTGGCATGGTACAGCGCATGGGGTCACAAAGAGACAAGACTTAGTGACTGAAATTAACTGAACTGAACTGAGTGTAAAGGAAAAAGTTCAGTTACACTATTTTTGTTCAGATTTTAAAAAGATAACTTTAATCTATTTTTAGTATAATTTTTCATTGCTGACAAATGTTTTAAATCACGAACTATAGTTAAAAATAATCTTTGAGATGACATAAATTGATTTAATCTTATTTGCAACTGAAATGACAGTATTTAATGTATTGAATGTGCTATAAAAATAGATTTTTGTTTCTTGGCATTTATGAAAATTACTTTATATGTGAAAAGATGTGATTAAATTAAGGAGCTTTACCCTGGATTATGATGCTAAAGCTGAAGCTCCAGTACTTTGGCCACCTCATGAGAAGAGTTGACTCATTGGAAAAGACTCTGATGGTGGGAGGGATTGGGGGCAGGAAGAGAAGGGGATGACCGAGGATGAGATGGCTGGATGGCGTCACGGACTCGATGACGTGAGTCTGAGTGAACTCCGGGAGATGGTGATGGACAGGGAGGCCTGGTGTGCTGAGATTCACAGGGTAGCAAAGAGTCGGACACAACTGAGCAACTGAAGTGACTGTGACTGACTGACCCTGGATTATCCAGGTAGGCCATAAATCTAATGACAAGTAACTCTTTAAAAAGTGAGAAAAAAAAAAAGGAAGATAGATAGAGACAATATGAAGATGATGGTAGAGATTTTATTAATGCTGCCACAAACAAGAAATGCTGATAGGCACAAAAACTTTGAGTTAAAGAGTTGATTCTCCCCTAAAGTTTCTGAAGCAAGTGAAGCCGTGTCAACACCCTGATTTCAGACTTTGGCTTCCTTACTGTGAGAAAACTAATTTCTTTTGTTTAAATGCCAACTTTATTTATTTTTTATAAATTGTTATACCCACCCTAAGAAACAAATACAGAGAGTAAACTAGCATTTTTTTTTAATCTGATAATACATAATATGCAATTTAATGATGATATAGATTTTTAAATATATAAGTGATTGAAACAGTCATGGGAGAGAATATCAATGGTTCTCTAATAAGGGTACTTCTATAATGCATCTTACTGATAAAAATTAAAAGAAAAACAGGAAGAATTAAATAATTTGTCCCTAAGTTTTACACAAAATTTAGAAATTTTTAAATTATGGATATTAGTTTGCCTACAAAACTAGCCTGCTGATCCCTTCAATTGTGGAAATGTTAAAACTTAGGCTTTAAACTTTAAGCATTCAAGAAATGTTAAAAACAAGTTTAATTCATGTCAACAACAAGATTTTTTACTTATTGAAATTTTATCTTCATATTATAAATATGAAATTTGGTGATTACACTATGTTTCCTACATCATTGTATCAGTAACTCTTAAGTTTTACCAGTTTTCTTCATCAATTCAGGAAACATTTACTATTTATTTACTCTCAGTTCAGTTCAGTTCAGTCACTCAGTTGTGTCCAAATCTTTGCAACCACATGGACTGTAGCACACCAGGCTTCCCTGTCCATCACCAACTTGCAGAATTTGCTCAAACTCATGTCCATCGAGTAGGTGATGCCATCCAAACATCTCATCTTCTGACGGTCCCTTCTCCTCCCACCTTGAATCTTTCCCAGCATCAGGGTCTTTTCCAGTGAGTCAGTTCTTCACATCAGGTGGCCAAAGTATTAGAGTTTCAGCTTCAGCATCAGTCCTTCCAATGAATAATCAGGACTGATTTCCCTTGGGATAAACTGGTTGGATCGCTTTGCAGTCCAAGGGATCTCAAGAGTCTTCTCCAACATCACAATTCAAAAGCATCAATTCTTCAGAGCTCAGCTTTCTTTCTAGTCCAAATCTCACCTCCGTACATGACTACTGGAAAAACCATAGCTTTGACTAGACTTTATTGGCAAAATAATGTCTCTGCTCTTTTTTAAAATTTAAATTTATTTATTTTAATTGGAGGCTAATATGCTGTCTAGGTTGATCATAGCTTTTCTTTCAAGGAGCAAGCATCTTTTAATTTCATGTCTGCATCAACATCTGCAGTGTTTTTGGAGCCCTCAAATATAGTCTCACTGTTTCCATTGTTTCCCCATCTATTTGCCATTAAGTGATGGGACTGTATGCCATGATCTTAGCTTTCTGAATATTAAGTTTTAAGCCAGCTTTGTCACTCTCCTCTTTCACTTTCATCAAGAGATTCTTTAGTTCTTCTTTGCTTTCTGCCATAAGGATGGTGTCATCTGCATATCTGAGGTTATTGATATTTCTCCCAGCAATTTGATTCCAGCTTGTGCTTCCTCCAGCCCAGCGTTTCTCATGATGTACTCTGCAGAGAATTTAAATAAGCAGAGTGACAATATACAGCCTTGACATGCTCTATTTCCTATTTGGAACCAGTCTGTTTTTCCATGTCCAGTTCTAACTGTTGCTTCTTGACCTACATAATGATTTCTCTGGAGGCAGGTCAAGTGGTCTGGTATTCCCAGCTCTTTCAGAATTTTCCACAGTTTGTTGTGATCCACACAAAAGCTTTGGTGTAATCAATGAAGCAGAAGTAGATGTTTTTTCTGAGACTCTTTGTTTATTCTAATACTCTATTATTTACTTTACTTACTTTTTATTTATTTGTTATCAACTATTTCTACTTCTTTTGACAAACTTAAATATGGTTGTTTAAAATTAGGTGTTTAATAGAACACTTTTGTATTTTCACTGTTTCTAATATTTGCACCTGAGACACATGTGTTTTTGAAGCTCATCAAGGTCTGAATATTAAAAATAAAGATGGATTCAGTCACTTTTATACAAGGCTGTTGAATAGCCTGAACATGACTCAGTGAGACAGGTCAATCTTCCCTGATACTCATTTCTCCTTGAGTCTCTTTCACTTCATTAGTCAGGCTTGTCTTAGTGGAAATAAGTCTCATTCATTTTCAATAGATTTATATTACTTCTGTCACTGAGAGTCATCTAAAATCCTTTCTAATACTCTGGTGTGCTGTATAGTCTCTTATATTTATATTACCATTATTTTAATTTTTTCAAAGAATGAGCAAGGAAAAGTACTAGTATCTTTCCATGATCTGGTTCCCTCTTTATTTTTATTCAACAACATGAGATAGGTTAACTGAAATTCAAGGTTAAAAAGCACACATACAATATATCATGTCTGTGTGAGTAAAGTAAAAATTTCAGAACACAAAGGCTTGTTTGTCCTGTGACAAGGTACCTTACAGCTTATAGGCTGACAGCACATGGAATTCCTGTACGGCAAATTAATAAGCTGAGCAATATAGCAGAGAACAATAATGTTGGTTGCTTTTATCAAACCTTTAATAGAAAATTTTAGTTTGATTTTGACCTCAGAATAGTTACTAACAATTTTTCAAATGTGCCACTAAAATAGAAAGCATGGTCCGTTTTTTTTTTCCCCCTAAAACTTTATCACATTTTTGTTTTGTTTTGTTTTCCATTTGGGTCTCCACAGCATTTCTTTATGTCTAAGTTGTTTTACTCATTTCTTAAACATTTTGAAAACAATTTAAAATCCCATCATGGAAATAATTCAGGAATTAAAACAGTGGAAGTCAACAGACCTGGCCCAAAAAAATACAAACTGGGAAAAAAAAAAAAAAAGACAAAGTTCTGCGACATTCTAGTAGAAATAAGAGGATACTAACATCAAAGGCATTACCCAAAGTGTACGGAGGTATAAAATAGCATTATTTCACAGCATCAATAAAATATGAAATTTCAGAGAAGGAAGAGGTCATTTCAGTCTGTGATAGATACAATTTATGCCTTAAAATCCTCTCAGTTTGGATTTATTTCTGCCTAAAATTTATTTCATACTGTTTTAAAAACTTTCTTAAATCTTCCATTTTCCCCATTTCCTTATCTTATTAAATCAAATAAAACTGCAATGGATCAAATAAGAGCTTCCTCGACTTTCTAATATTAAAATATCAAACGTACTTTAATATATAACCACTGGCCTGTTACCATAACACAACAGTTCTCAAACTTTTGTGTTCATCTGAGTCACCTTGAGAACTTAAAATATAGATTTCTGGTTCCTAAGCCTGAAATGGACCCTCAAATTTGTATTTCTATCAAGTCCCTATATATTTTACAAAAAGACTTAACTTCTAAACTATACAATGAGTTTTGTACCTTTTATGTATGATAAAATGTACAATATACAAATATATCTCATTTGTTGGTATTTCTAAAATAATACCTAATGTTGTCAAAATTATAATTACTGCAAAATAAAATTTACCATTTTAAAATTACATATATATGCGTTAGTATACTGTATTTGTTTTTTTTTTTCTTTCTGGGTTACTTCACTCTGTATAATAGGCTCCAGTTTCATCCACCTCATTAGAGCTGATTCAAATTTACTCTTTTTAATGGCTGAGTAATGGTAAGGATAACCCTGTATGTGAGACATAAAAAGAGATACAGATGTATAGAACAGTCTTTTGGACTCTGTGGGAGTGAGAGAAGGTGGGATGATTTGGGAGAATGGCACTGAAACATGTATAATATCATATATGAAACGAATCGCCAGTCCAGGTTCGATGCATGATACTGGATGCTTGGGGCTGGTGCACTGAGACGACCCAGGGGAAGGTGTGGGGAAGGAGGAGGGAGGGGTGTTCAGGATGGGGAAGACGTGTATACCTGTGGTGGATTCATGTTGATATATGGCAAAACCAATACAATATTGTAAAGTAATTAACTTCCAATTAAAATAAATAAATGTATATATTTTTTAAAAACTACCATTTTTAGATAAAATAATAAAATTATTTTTAATGTGAATATATTCTTACTTTTCCCCAAAATAACTTTTTAAAATTAATTTATTTTAATTGTAGGCTAATTACTTTAAAATATTGTTAATTTTCTAATAATTAATTTTAAAATTAATTATAAAATACTGTAAATTTACAACATTTTTAGTTATCATACTGTCACCCTAGTTTCATTGTTTATGATTCTTTGCCTGAAATAATAATCTAACTATAAAATATCCTGTTCTTTGCTATTACATTCAATTTGAAACTGCTAATAGAATTACCTCAAAGTACACAGAAACAAAGGCAATCCTACAATCAGTCTTTTAAGATGAATCATTGTGATTTTCCCAATGTTATCAAAATAAAATTCCAAATTATTTAAGCGGAGTTCAGCCCATTTTATCATGTGGCACAGACCTAACTTACCTGCCTCTTCTATTCTAGTTACTTGGTCTTCTTTAGTTGCCAAGCATGTATTTCATATCATATGTTTCATTCATATTATCTGAAATACTTAGAATATTTTCAACATCTGAAAAAAAATTACCTATATTAATAAGAGACAGCCTAAGCCTTTCCTCCACTATTAAGAATAAAGGTTTGCAGTGAGTACTAATTACTATCCACTTCCGAGTTTCCATATGACTTTGTTAAGAACCCTAATTCAACAATTTTATTCATTCATTAGAAATGGTGTTTGCAAATCACATAAATTGCACTGTGAGCTTCCTTAAGGCCAAATATATATAATATACATATCTTTATTCTAGATATATAACATAGCTACCACACATAGTTGGAGGGAGGCATGGCAATCCATTCCAGTATTCTTGCCTAGAGAATCCCATGGACAGAGGAACCTGGCAGGCTACATACAGTCCATGGGGTTGCAAAGAATTAGAAACAACTCAGCAACTGAACAGCAACCACTCATAGTAGGCATCAATACATTATTGATGGGTTAAAGAGTAGCTGATGAGTAAGTGATGAGATAATATATTTACAAATGATCATGGAGAAGAACTTTAGTTATCGGATGATACATGCTTGTCCAACACATTTTATTCCAGTATCAGGGACCCAAGGGACTTAAAATTATTTGTGTGGCTATAATTACAGAGTCATAAAATGACAATCCACTCCAGTACTATTGCCTGGAAAATCCCATGGACAGAGGAGCCTGGTAGCCTACAGTCCATGGGGTCACAAAGAGTTGGACATGACTGAGCAACTTCACTTTCACTTTCAATATAAAAAATTGATAAAAATGATAAATTTGTGTATTAAAGTAGAAAACCTGCATTTTAGCCTATATTTTAAATATTTTAAAGAAGTTTTATATTTCTATTATAACAATATTCAGATAAGAGGACTATTCTGAAAAATGTTATACCTAGTTTCTTTGAAAATATATTGATAATACTGTTGTGGAGGAAACTAAAAAATATTACTCTGCCTGCTACATTCTTGTAGTTGGTCTGAGAATTAAATTGTCAGCAGACAGTTTAAAACTAATTTAAATTTGTATGCATGGGAAATTATTAAAGTGACACTCAGAGGGCAACCAAAAGCAGGCAGTTATTATACATCTTTTTACATAAAGAAATAATAAATTTGTGAGGATTTGACAGAACAAAGTAGGTAGAACAGGGAAAAGGAGTCCAAAATGGCGGTGGCTAAAAAAACAAGGAAGGTCAAAGGAAGGTCCGAGGACCAGAGTGAAGACTTCAGGTAGAACAAACAGCACTCCTGACTAAGCCCAATTTGCATAGGGCAGGCCCAGGTGGAGGCAAAAACATATGAAAGGAAGAGCCACAGCGCTCACTCTCTCTCTCTTCCTCTCCCGTGTGCATGTGCTCTTTCTCTCTCTCTCTCTCTTTTCCTCTCTCTCTCTCCCACGTGCTCCTCCACTCTCTTCTCTTCAAGTCTTTGGGTTGGCATGCCCTCATGCTTCAAGGATGTATTCTCCTGCTATCTTATAAATAAAATAGAGCTGTAACACTGATTTGCCT